>NW_028242949.1:647000-1294000 GCF_964263255.1 Lissotriton vulgaris
CATGCTTCCAGGGGCTCGGGAAGTTAATTAAATACCATTTGGAGGCATTTAATGTTCGAGCAAAAACGGCTGATTTTCGACAAAAGAGATAACACCCCCCCATTACGTCATGCTTCAGAAATGTGGAAAATGGTCCGTTTTCAAATGTTTTATTTTTGAACGTCAGTTCACATTTGTAGGTGGATCATCAGTGTTAGAGCTAAAATTAGCATGTTTAAAGTGATTTTCATGCTTCCAGGGGCCCTAAACACAAGATTTATGGAATGGTTAAAAGTGCATGAAAATGGCCAATTTACTCACTCTGAGTTCTCAAAAAGGGTTTCTTCACCCCGGGAAGTTAATTAAATACCATTTGGAGGCATTTAATGTTCGAGCCAAAACGGCTGATTTTCGAAAAAAAGAGATAACACCCCCCCATTACGTCATGCTTCAGAAATGTGGAAAATGGTCCGTTTTCAAATGGTTTATTTTTGAACGTCAGTTCACATTTGTAGGTGGATCATCAGTGTTAGAGCTAAAATTAGCATGTTTAAAGTGATTTCCATGCTTCCAGGGGCTCGGGAAGTGAATTAAATACTATTTGGAGGCATTTAATGTTCAAGCAAAAACAGCTGATTTTTGACAAAAGAGATAACACCCCCCATTACGTCATGCTTCAGAAATGTGGAAAATGGTCCGTTTTCAAATGTTTTATTTTTGAACGTCAGTTCACATTTGTAGGTGGATCATCAGTGTTAGAGCTAAAATTAGCATGTTTAAAGTGATTTTCATGCTTCCAGGGGCCCTAAACACAAGATTTATGGAATGGTTAAAAGTGCATGAAAATGGCCAATTTACTCACTCTGAGTTCTCAAAAAGGGTTTCTTTACCCCGGGAAGTTAATTAAATACCATTTGGAGGCATTTAATGTTCGAGCCAAAACATCTGATTTTCGACAAATGAGATAACACCCCCCCCATTACGTCATGCTTCAGAAATGTGGAAAATGGTCCGTTTTCAAATGTTTTATTTTTGAACGTCAGTTCACATTTGTAGGTGGATCATCAGTGTTAGAGCTAAAATTAGCATGTTTAAAGTGATTTTCATGCTTCCAGGGGCTCGGGAAGTGAATTAAATACTATTAGGAGGCATTTAATGTTCAAGCAAAAGCAGCTGATTTTTGACAAAAGAGATAACACCCCCCCATTACTTCATGCTTCAGAAATGTGGAAAATGGTCCGTTTTCAAATGTTTTATTTTTGAACGTCAGTTCACATTTGTAGGTGGATCATCAGTGTTAGAGCTAAAATTAGCATGTTTAAAGTGATTTTCATGCTTCCAGGGGCCCTAAACACAAGATTTATGGAATGGTTAAAAGTGCATGAAAATGGCCAATTTACTCACTCTGAGTTCTCAAAAAGGGTTTCTTCACCCCGGGAAGTTAATTAAATACCATTTGGAGGCATTTAAGGTTCGAGCAAAAACGGCTGATTTTCGTCAAAAGAGATAACACCCCCCCATTACGTCATGCTTCAGAAATGTGGAAAATGGTCCGTTTTCAAATGTTTTATTTTTGAACGTCAGTTCACATTTGTAGGTGGATCATCAGTGTTAGAGCTAAAATTAGCATGTTTAAAGTGATTTTCATGCTTCCAGGGGCCCTAAACACAAGATTTATGGAATGGTTAAAAGTGCATGAAAATGGCCAATTTACTCACTCTGAGTTCTCAAAAAGGGTTTCTTCACCCCGGGAAGTTAATTAAATACCATTTGGAGGCATTTAATGTTCGAGCCAAAACGGCTGATTTTCGAAAAAAAGAGATAACACCCCCCCATTACGTCATGCTTCAGAAATGTGGAAAATGGTCCGTTTTCAAATGGTTTATTTTTGAACGTCAGTTCACATTTGTAGGTGGATCATCAGTGTTAGAGCTAAAATTAGCATGTTTAAAGTGATTTCCATGCTTCCAGGGGCTCGGGAAGTGAATTAAATACTATTTGGAGGCATTTAATGTTCAAGCAAAAACAGCTGATTTTTGACAAAAGAGATAACACCCCCCATTACGTCATGCTTCAGAAATGTGGAAAATGGTCCGTTTTCAAATGTTTTATTTTTGAACGTCAGTTCACATTTGTAGGTGGATCATCAGTGTTAGAGCTAAAATTAGCATGTTTAAAGTGATTTTCATGCTTCCAGGGGCCCTAAACACAAGATTTATGGAATGGTTAAAAGTGCATGAAAATGGCCAATTTACTCACTCTGAGTTCTCAAAAAGGGTTTCTTTACCCCGGGAAGTTAATTAAATACCATTTGGAGGCATTTAATGTTCGAGCCAAAACATCTGATTTTCGACAAATGAGATAACACCCCCCCCATTACGTCATGCTTCAGAAATGTGGAAAATGGTCCGTTTTCAAATGTTTTATTTTTGAACGTCAGTTCACATTTGTAGGTGGATCATCAGTGTTAGAGCTAAAATTAGCATGTTTAAAGTGATTTTCATGCTTCCAGGGGCTCGGGAAGTGAATTAAATACTATTAGGAGGCATTTAATGTTCAAGCAAAAGCAGCTGATTTTTGACAAAAGAGATAACACCCCCCCATTACTTCATGCTTCAGAAATGTGGAAAATGGTCCGTTTTCAAATGTTTTATTTTTGAACGTCAGTTCACATTTGTAGGTGGATCATCAGTGTTAGAGCTAAAATTAGCATGTTTAAAGTGATTTTCATGCTTCCAGGGGCCCTAAACACAAGATTTATGGAATGGTTAAAAGTGCATGAAAATGGCCAATTTACTCACTCTGAGTTCTCAAAAAGGGTTTCTTCACCCCGGGAAGTTAATTAAATACCATTTGGAGGCATTTAAGGTTCGAGCAAAAACGGCTGATTTTCGTCAAAAGAGATAACACCCCCCCATTACGTCATGCTTCAGAAATGTGGAAAATGGTCCGTTTTCAAATGTTTTATTTTTGAACGTCAGTTCACATTTGTAGGTGTAGCATCAGTGTTAGAGCTAAAATTAGCATGTTTAAAGTGATTTTCATGCTTCCAGGGGCCCTAAACACAAGATTTATGGAATGGTTAAAAGTGCATGAAAATGGCCAATTTACTCACTCTGAGTTCTCAAAAAGGGTTTCTTCACCCCGGGAAGTTAATTAAATACCATTTGGAGGCATTTAATGTTCGAGACAAAACAGCTGATTTTCGACAAAAGAGATAACACCCCCCCATTATGTCATGCTTCAGAAATGTGGAAAATGGTCCATTTTCAAATGTTTTATTTTTGAACGTCAGTTCACATTTGTAGGTGGATCATCAGTGTTAGAGCTAAAATTAGCATGTTTAAAGTGATTTTCATGCTTCCAGGGGCTCGGGAAGTGAATTAAATACTATTTGGAGGCATTTAATGTTCAAGCAAATACAGCTGATTTTTGATAAAAGAGATAACACCCCCCATTACGTCATGCTTCAGAAATGTGGAAAATGGTCCGTTTTCAAATGTTTTATTTTTGAACGTCAGTTCACATTTGTAGGTGGATCATCAGTGTTAGAGCTAAAATTAGCATGTTTAAATTGATTTTCATGCTTTCAGGGGCCCTAAACACAAGATTTATGAAATGGTTAAAAGTGCATGAAAATGGCCAATTTACTCACTCTGAGTTCTCAAAAAGGGTTTCTTCACCCCGGGAAGTTAATTAAATACCATTTGGAGGCATTTAATGTTCGAGCCAAAACGGCTGATTTTCGACAAAAGAGATAACACCCCCCCATTACGTCATGCTTCAGAAATGTGGAAAATGGTCCGTTTTCAAATGTTTTATTTTTGAACGTCAGTTCACATTTGTAGGTGGATCATCAGTGTTAGAGCTAAAATTAGCATGTTTAAAGTGATTTTCATGCTTCCAGGGGCCCTAAGCACAAGATTTATGGAATGGTTAAAAGTGCATGAAAATGGCCAATTTACTCACTCTGAGTTCTCAAAAAGGGTTTCATCACCCCGGGAAGTTAATTAAATACCATTTGGAGGCATTTAATGTTCGAGCAAAAACGGCTGATTTTCGACAAAAGAGATAACACCCCCCCATTACGTCATGCTTCAGAATTTGGAAAATCGTCCGTTTTCAAATGTTTTATTTTTGAACGTCAGTTCACATTTGTAGGTGGATCATCAGTGTTAGAGCTAAAATTAGCATGTTTAAAGTGATTTTCATGCTTCCAGGGGCTGGGGAAGTGAATTAAATACTATTTGGAGGCATTTAATGTTCGAGCAAAAACGGCTGATTTTCGACAAAAGAGATAACACCCCCCATTACGTCATGCTTCAGAAATGTGGAAAATGGTCCGTTTTCAAATGTTTTATTTTTGAACGTCAGTTCACATTTGTAGGTGGATCATCAGTGTTAGAGATACAATTAGCATGTTTAAAGTGATTTTCATGCTTCCAGGGGCCCTAAACACAAGATTTATGGAATGGTTAAAAGTGCATGAAAATGGCCAATTTACTCACTCTGAGTTCTCAAAAAGGGTTTCTTTACCCCGGGAAGTTTATTAAATACCATTTGGAGGCATTTAATGTTCGAGCCAAAATGGCTGATTTTCGACAAAAGAGATAACACCCCCATTACGTCATGCTTCAGAAATGTGGAAAATGGTCCGTTTTCAAATGTTTTATTTTTGAACGTCAGTTCACATTTGTAGGTGGATCATCAGTGTTAGAGCTAAAATTAGCATATTTAAAGTGATTTTCATGCTTCCAGGGGCTCGGAAAGTGAATTAAATACTATTTGGAGGCATTTAATGTTCAAGCAAAAACAGCTGATTTTTGACAAAAGAGATAACACCCCCCTATTACGTCATGCTTCAAAAATGTGGAAAATGGTCCGTTTTCAAATGTTTTATTTTTGAACGTCAGTTCACATTTGTAGGTGGATCATCAGTATTAGAGCTAAAATTAGCATGTTTAAAGTGATTTTCATGCTTCCAGGGGCCCTAAACAAAAGATTTATGGAATGGTTAAAAGTGCATGAAAATGGCCAATTTACTCACTCTGAGTTCTCAAAAAGGGTTTCTTCACCCCGGGAAGTTAATTAAATACCATTTGGAGGCATTTAATGTTCGAGCCAAAACGGCTGATTTTCGACAAAAGAGATAACACCCCCCCATTACGTCATGCTTCAGAAATGTGGAAAATGGTCCGTTTTCAAATGTTTTATTTTTGAACGTCAGTTCACATTTGTAGGTGGATCATCAGTGTTAGAGCTAAAATTAGCATGTTTAAAGTGATTTTCATGCTTCCAGGGGCTCGGGAAGTGAATTAAATACTATTTGGAGGCATTTAATGTTCAAGCAAAAACAGCTGATTTTTGACAAAAGAGATAACACCCCCCCATTACGTCATGCTTCAGAAATGTGGAAAATGGTCCGTTTTCAAATGTTTTATTTTTGAACGTCAGTTCACATTTGTAGGTGGATCATCAGTGTTAGAGCTAAAATTAGCATGTTTAAAGTGATTTTCATGCTTCCAGGGGCCCTAAACACAAGATTTATGGAATGGTTAAAAGTGCATGAAAATGGCCAATTTACTCACTCTGAGATTTCAAAAAGGGTTTCTTTACCCCGGGAAGTTAATTAAATACCATTTGGAGGCATTTAATGTTCGAGCCAAAACGGCTGATTTTCGACAAAAGAGATAACACCCCCCCTTTACGTCATGCTTCAGAAATGTGGAAAATGGTCCGTTTTCAAATGTTTTATTTTTGAACGTCAGTTCACATTTGTAGGTGGATCATCAGTGTTAGAGCTAAAATTAGCATGTTTAATGTGATTTTCATGCTTCCAGGGGCTCGGAAAGTGAATTAAATACTATTTGGAGGCATTTAATGTTCAAGCAAAAACAGCTGATTTTTGACAAAAGAGATAACACCCCCCCATTACGTCATGCTTCAGAAATGTGGAAAATGGTCCGTTTTCAAATGTTTTATTTTTGAACGTCAGTTCACATTTGTAGGTGGATCATCAGTGTTAGAGCTAAAATTAGCATGTTTAAAGTGATTTTCATGCTTCCAGGGGCCCTAAACACAAGATTTATGGAATGGTTAAAAGTGCATGAAAATGGCCAATTTACTCACTCTGAGATTTCAAAAAGGGTTTCTTTACCCCGGGAAGTTAATTAAATACCATTTGGAGGCATTTAATGTTCGAGCCAAAACGGCTGATTTTCGACAAAAGAGATAACACCCCCCCATTACGTCATGCTTCAGAAATGTGGAAAATGGTCCGTTTTCAAATGTTTTATTTTTGAACGTCAGTTCACATTTGTAGGTGGATCATCAGTGTTAGAGCTAAAATTAGCATGTTTAAAGTGATTTTCATGCTTCCAGGGGCTCGGGAAGTGAATAAAATACTATTTGGAGGCATTTAATGTTCAAGCAAAAACAGCTGATTTTTGACAAAAGAGATAACACCCCCCCATTACGTCATGCTTCAGAAATGTGGAAAATGGTCCGTTTTCAAATGTTTTATTTTTGAACGTCAGTTCACATTTGTAGGTGGATCATCAGTGTTAGAGCTAAAATTAGCATGTTTAAAGTGATTTTCATGCTTCCAGGGGCTCGGGAAGTGAATTAAATACTATTTGGAGGCATTTATTGTTCAAGCAAAAACAGCTGATTTTTGACAAAAGAGATAACACCCCCCCATTACGTCATGCTTCAGAAATGTTGAAAATGGTCCGTTTTCAAATGTTTTATTTTTGAACGTCAGTTCACATTTGTAGGTGAATCATCAGTGTTAGAGCTAAAATTAGCATGTTTAAAGTGATTTTCATGCTTCCAGGGGCCCTAAACACAAGATTTAAGGAATGGTTAAAAGTGCATGAAAATGGCCAATTTACTCACTCTGAGTTCTCAAAAAGGGTTTCTTCACCCCGGGAAGTTAATTAAATACCATTTGGAGGCATTTAATGTTCGAGCCAAAACGGCTGATTTTCGACAAAAGAGATAACACCCCCCCATTACGTCATGCTTCAGAAATGTGGAAAATGGTCCGTTTTCAAATGTTTTATTTTTGAACGTCAGTTCACATTTGTCGGTGGATCATGAGTGTTAGAGGTAAAATTAGCATGTTTAAAGTGATTTTCATGCTTCCAGGGGCCCTAAACACAAGATTTATGGAATGGTTAAAAGTCCATGAAAATGGCCAATTTACTCACTCTGAGTTTTCAAAAAGGGTTTCTTTACCCCGGGAAGTTAATTAAATACCATTTGGAGGCATTTAATGTTCGAGCCAAAACGGCTGATTTTTGACAAAAGAGATAACACCCCCCCATTACGTCATGCTTCAGAAATGTGGAAAATGGTCCGTTTTCAAATGTTTTATTTTTGAACGTCAGTTCACATTTGTAGGTGGATCATCAGTGTTAGAGCTAAAATTAGCATGTTTAATGTGATTTTCATGCTTCCAGGGGCTCGGAAAGTGAATTAAATACTATTTGGAGGCATTTAATGTTCAAGCAAAAACAGCTGATTTTTGACAAAAGAGATAACACCCCCCCATTACGTCCTGCTTCAGAAATGTGGAAAATGGTCCGTTTTCAAATGTTTTATTTTTGAACGTCAGTTCACATTTGTAGGTGGATCATCAGTGTTAGAGCTAAAATTAGCATGTTTAAAGTGATTTTCATGCTTCCAGGGGCCCTAAACACAAGATTTATGGAATGGTTAAAAGTGCATGAAAATGGCCAATTTACTCACTCTGAGTTCTCAAAAAAGGTTTCTTCATCCCGGGAAGTTAATTAAATACCATTTGGAGGCATTTAATGTTCGAGCCAAAACGGCTGATTTTCGACAAAAGAGATAACACCCCCCCATTACGTCATGCTTCAGAAATGTGGAAAATGGTCCGTTTTCAAATGTTTTATTTTTGAACATCAGTTCACATTTGTAGGTGAATCATCAGTGTTAGAGCTAAAATTAGCATGTTTAAAGTGATTTTCATGCTTCCAGGGGCCCTAAACACAAGATTTATGGAATGGTTAAAAGTGCATGAAAATGGCCAATTTACTCACTCTGAGTTCTCAAAAAGGGTTTCTTCACCCCGGGAAGTTAATTAAATACCATTTGGAGGCATTTAATGTTCGAGCAAAAACGGCTGATTTTCGACAAAAGAGATAACACCCCCCCATTACGTCATGCTTCAGAAATGTGGAAAATGGTCCGTATTCAAATGTTTTATTTTTGAACGTCAGTTCACATTTGTAGGTGGATCATCAGTGTTAGAGCTAAAATTAGCATGTTTAAAGTGATTTTTATGCTTCCAGGGGCTCGGGAAGTTAATTAAATACCATTTGGAGGCATTTAATGTTCGAGCAAAAACTGCTGATTTTCGACAAAAGAGATAACACCCCCCCATTACGTCATGCTTCAGAAATGTGGAAAATGGTCCGTTTTCAAATGTTTTATTTTTGAACGTCAGTTCACATTTGTAGGTGGATCATCAGTGTTAGAGCTAAAATTAGCATGTTTAAAGTGATTTTCATGCTTCCAGGGGCCCTAAACACAAGATTTATGGAATGGTTAAAAGTGCATGAAAATGGCCAATTTACTCACTCTGAGTTCTCAAAAAGGGTTTCTTCACCCCGGGAAGTTAATTAAATACCATTTGGAGGCATTTAATGTTCGAGCCAAAACGGCTGATTTTCGACAAAAGAGATAACACCCCCCCCATTACGTCATGCTTCAGAAATGTGGAAAATGGTCCGTTTTCAAATGTTTTATTTTTGAACGTCAGTTCACATTTGTAGGTGGATCATCAGTGTTAGAGCTAAAATTAGCATGTTTAAAGTGATTTTCATGCTTCCAGGGGCTCGGGAAGTGAATTAAATACTATTTGGAGGCATTTAATGTTCAAGCAAAAGAGCTGATTTTTGACAAAAGAGATAACACCCCCCCATTACGTCATGCTTCAGAAATGTGGAAAATGGTCCGTTTTCAAATGTTTTATTTTTGAACGTCAGTTCACATTTGTAGGTGGATCATCAGTGTTAGAGCTAAAATTAGCATGTTTAAAGTGATTTTCATGCTTCCAGGGGCCCTAAACACAAGATTTATGGAATGGTTAAAAGTGCATGAAAATGGCCAATTTACTCACTCTGAGATTTCAAAAAGGGTTTCTTTACCCCGGGAAGTTAATTAAATACCATTTGGAGGCATTTAATGTTCGAGCCAAAACGGCTGATTTTCGACAAAAGAGATAACACCCCCCCATTACGTCATGCTTCAGAAATGTGGAAAATGGTCCGTTTTCAAATGTTTTATTTTTGAAGGTCAGTTCACATTTGTAGGTGGATCATCAGTGTTAGAGCTAAAATTAGCATGTTTCATGTGATTTTCATGCTTCCAGGGGCTCGGAAAGTGAATTAAATACTATTTGGAGGCATTTAATGTTCAAGCAAAAACAGCTGATTTTTGACAAAAGAGATAACACCCCCCCCATTACGTCATGCTTCAGAAATGTGGAAAATGGTCTGTTTTCAAATGTTTTATTTTTGAACGTCAGTTCACATTTGTAGGTGGATCATCAGTGTTAGAGCTAAAATTAGCATGTTTAAAGTGATTTTCATGCTTCCAGGGGCCCTAAACACAAGATTTATGGAATGGTTAAAAGTGCATGAAAATGGCCAATTTACTCACTCTGAGTTCTCAAAAAGGGTTTCTTCACCCCGGGAAGTTAATTAAATACCATTTGGAGGCATTTAATGTTCGAGCCAAAACGGCTGATTTTCGACAAAAGAGATAACACCCCCCCATTACGTCATGCTTCAGAAATGTGGAAAATGGTCCGTTTTCAAATGTTTTATTTTTGAACGTCAGTTCACATTTGTAGGTGGATCATCAGTGTTAGAGCTAAACTTAGCATGTTTAAAGTGATTTTCATGCTTCCAGGGGCTCGGGAAGTGAATTAAATACTATTTGGAGGCATTTATTGTTCAAGCAAAAACAGCTGATTTTTGACAAAAGAGATAACACCCCCCCCCCCCATTACGTCATGCTTCAGAAATGTGGAAAATGGTCCGTTTTCAAATGTTTTATTTTTGAACGTCAGTTCACATTTGTAGGTGAATCATCAGTGTTAGAGCTAAAATTAGCATGTTTAAAGTGATTTTCATGCTTCCAGGGGCCCTAAACACAAGATTTAAGGAATGGTTAAAAGTGCATGAAAATGGCCAATTTACTCACTCTGAGTTCTCAAAAAGGGTTTCTTCACCCCGGGAAGTTAATTAAATACCATTTGGAGGCATTTAATGTTCGAGCCAAAACGGCTGATTTTCGACAAAAGAGATAACACCCCCCCATTACGTCATGCTTCAGAAATGTGGAAAATGGTCCGTTTTCAAATGTTTTATTTTTGAACGTCAGTTCACATTTGTAGGTGGATCATGAGTGTTAGAGCTAAAATTAGCATGTTTAAAGTGATTTTCATGCTTCCAGGGGCCCTAAACACAAGATTTATGGAATGGTTAAAAGTCCATGAAAATGGCCAATTTACTCACTCTGAGTTTTCAAAAAGGGTTTCTTTACCCCGGGAAGTTAATTAAATACCATTTGGAGGCATTTAATGTTCGAGCTAAAACGAATGATTTTCGACAAAAGAGATAACACCCCCCCCCCATTACGTCATGCTTCAGAAATGTGGAAAATGGTCCGTTTTCAAATGTTTTATTTTTGAACGTCAGTTCACATTTGTAGGTGGATCATCAGTGTTAGAGCTAAAATTAGCATGTTTAAAGTGATTTTCATGCTTCCAGGGGCTCGGGAAGTGAATTAAATACTATTTGGAGGCATTTAATGTTCAAGCAAATACAGCTGATTTTTGATAAAAGAGATAACACCCCCCCCATTACGTCATGCTTCAGAAATGTGGAAAATGGTCCGTTTTCAAATGTTTTATTTTTGAACCTCAGTTCACATTTGTAGGTGGATCATCAGTGTTAGAGCTAAAATTAGCATGTTTAAATTGATTTTCATGCTTTCAGGGGCCCTAAACACAAGATTTATGGAATGGTTAAAAGTGCATGAAAATGGCCAATTTACTCACTCTGAGTTCTCAAAAAGGATTTCTTCACCCCGGGAAGTTAATTAAATACCATTTGGAGGCATTTAATGTTCGAGCCAAAACGGCTGATTTTCGACAAAAGAGATAACACCCCCCCATTACGTCATGCTTCAGAAATGTGGAAAATGGTCCGTTTTCAAATGTTTTATTTTTGAACGTCAGTTCACATTTGTAGGTGGATCATCAGTGTTAGAGCTAAAATTAGCATGTTTAAAGTGGTTTTCATGCTTCCAGGGGCTCGGAAAGTGAATTAAATACTATTTGGAGGCATTTAATGTTCAAGCAAAAACAGCTGATTTTTGACAAAAGAGATAACACCCCCCTATTACGTCATGCTTCAGAAATGTGGAAAATGGTCCGTTTTCAAATGTTTTATTTTTGAACGTCAGTTCACATTTGTAGGTGGATCATCAGTGTTAGAGCTAAAATTAGCATGTTTAAAGTGATTTTCATGCTTCCAGGGGCCCTAAACACAAGATTTATGGAATGGTTAAAAGTGCATGAAAATGGCCAATTTACTCACTCTGAGTTCTCAAAAAGGGTTTCTTCACCCCGGGAAGTTAATTAAATACCATTTGGAGGCATTTAATGTTCGAGCCAAAACGGCTGATTTTCGACAAAAGAGATAACACCCCCCCATTACGTCATGCTTCAGAAATGTGGAAAATGGTCCGTTTTCAAATGTTTTATTTTTGAACGTCAGTTCACATTTGTAGGTGGATCATCAGTGTTAGAGCTAAACTTAGCATGTTTAAAGTGATTTTCATGCTTCCAGGGGCTCGGGAAGTGAATTAAATACTATTTGGAGGCATTTATTGTTCAAGCAAAAACAGCTGATTTTTGACAAAAGAGATAACACCCCCCCCCCCCATTACGTCATGCTTCAGAAATGTGGAAAATGGTCCGTTTTCAAATGTTTTATTTTTGAACGTCAGTTCACATTTGTAGGTGAATCATCAGTGTTAGAGCTAAAATTAGCATGTTTAAAGTGATTTTCATGCTTCCAGGGGCCCTAAACACAAGATTTAAGGAATGGTTAAAAGTGCATGAAAATGGCCAATTTACTCACTCTGAGTTCTCAAAAAGGGTTTCTTCACCCCGGGAAGTTAATTAAATACCATTTGGAGGCATTTAATGTTCGAGCCAAAACGGCTGATTTTCGACAAAAGAGATAACACCCCCCCATTACGTCATGCTTCAGAAATGTGGAAAATGGTCCGTTTTCAAATGTTTTATTTTTGAACGTCAGTTCACATTTGTAGGTGGATCATGAGTGTTAGAGCTGAAATTAGCATGTTTAAAGTGATTTTCATGCTTCCAGGGGCCCTAAACACAAGATTTATGGAATGGTTAAAAGTCCATGAAAATGGCCAATTTACTCACTCTGAGTTTTCAAAAAGGGTTTCTTTACCCCGGGAAGTTAATTAAATACCATTTGGAGGCATTTAATGTTCGAGCTAAAACGAATGATTTTCGACAAAAGAGATAACACCCCCCCCCCATTACGTCATGCTTCAGAAATGTGGAAAATGGTCCGTTTTCAAATGTTTTATTTTTGAACGTCAGTTCACATTTGTAGGTGGATCATCAGTGTTAGAGCTAAAATTAGCATGTTTAAAGTGATTTTCATGCTTCCAGGGGCTCGGGAAGTGAATTAAATACTATTTGGAGGCATTTAATGTTCAAGCAAATACAGCTGATTTTTGATAAAAGAGATAACACCCCCCCATTACGTCATGCTTCAGAAATGTGGAAAATGGTCCGTTTTCAAATGTTTTATTTTTGAACCTCAGTTCACATTTGTAGGTGGATCATCAGTGTTAGAGCTAAAATTAGCATGTTTAAATTGATTTTCATGCTTTCAGGGGCCCTAAACACAAGATTTATGGAATGGTTAAAAGTGCATGAAAATGGCCAATTTACTCACTCTGAGTTCTCAAAAAGGATTTCTTCACCCCGGGAAGTTAATTAAATACCATTTGGAGGCATTTAATGTTCGAGCCAAAACGGCTGATTTTCGACAAAAGAGATAACACCCCCCATTACGTCATGCTTCAGAAATGTGGAAAATGGTCCGTTTTCAAATGTTTTATTTTTGAACGTCAGTTCACATTTGTAGGTGGATCATCAGTGTTAGAGCTAAAATTAGCATGTTTAAAGTGGTTTTCATGCTTCCAGGGGCTCGGAAAGTGAATTAAATACTATTTGGAGGCATTTAATGTTCAAGCAAAAACAGCTGATTTTTGACAAAAGAGATAACACCCCCCTATTACGTCATGCTTCAGAAATGTGGAAAATGGTCCGTTTTCAAATGTTTTATTTTTGAACGTCAGTTCACATTTGTAGGTGGATCATCAGTGTTAGAGCTAAAATTAGCATGTTTAAAGTGATTTTCATGCTTCCAGGGGCCCTAAACACAAGATTTATGGAATGGTTAAAAGTCCATGAAAATGGCCAATTTACTCACTCTGAGTTCTCAAAAAGAGTTTCTTCACCCCGGGAAGTTAATTAAATACCATTTGGAGGCATTTAATGTTCGAGCCAAAACGGCTGATTTTCGACAAAAGAGATAACACCCCCCCATTACGTCATGCTTCAGAAATGTGGAAAATGGTCCGTTTTCAAATGTTTTTTTTTTGAACGTCAGTTCACATTTGTAGGTGGATCATCAGTGTTAGAGCTAAAATTAGCATGTTTAAAGTGATTTTCATGCTTCCAGGGGCTCGGGAAGTTAATTAAATACCATTTGGAAGCATTTACAGCCTTATTCATGAAGGGGCCGTTTTGCGAGCCCCTAATAGCGAATCATAGCGATTCGCTATTAAGGACTCGCAAAACGGTAATCATGTAGGAATCGCATAAAAAAATGCGATTCCTACTGATTCCTTATTTGCGATTAGCAAATTGCTAATCGCAAATAAGGAATAACTCGCCTTTCATTCCTATGGGCCAAAAGGCCCATAGGAATGAATGGGGAGTATTTCTTATTTGCGATTAGCAATTAGCTAATCGCAAATAAGATTGCGATTTGAAGGGTGCCAGGGGTGTCCACAGGACACCCTGTAGCACCCCTCAAATGATCTGTGACACAGGTGTTGCACACACACATGTCCAAAGGACATGTGTGTGTGTAACATGCAACTCAGAAAAATGCATTTAAATGCATTTTTCTGAGTTTTCGCAATTTACCGCGAGGTCTGACCTCGCGGTAAATTGCGCCTAGAAATAGCGAAATCGCAAATTGAAATAGGATGTTGAATAGCATTTAAGGAATCTCAAATAGAGATTCCTTAAATGTCATTTCCTCGCACATTTGCGACATCGCAATTAGCGATTTTTGCTTTTGGGATGCTGAATCCCAAAAGCAAAAATCGCACTCGCAAAGGGCCGGATTCTCAGAATCCGGCCCTTTGCGAGCCGATTCAGCCTTCATGAATAAGGCTGATAATGTTCGAGCAAAAACAGCTGATTTTCGACAAAAGAGATAACAACCCCCCATTACGTCATGCTTCAGAAATGTGGAAAATAGTCCGTTTTCAAATGTTTTATTTTTGAACGTCAGTTCACATTTGTATGTGGATCATCAGTGTTAGAGCTAAAATTAGCATGTTTAAAGTGATTTTCATGCTTCCAGGGGCCCTAAACACAAGATTTATGGAATGGTTAAAAGTGCATGAAAATGGCCAATTTACTCACTCTGAGATTTCAAAAAGGGTTTCTTTACCCCGGGAAGTTAATTAAATACCATTTGGAGGCATTTAATGTTCGAGCCAAAACGGCTGATTTTCGACAAAAGAGATAACACCCCCCCATTACGTCATGCTTCAGAAATGTGGAAAATGGTCCGTTTTCAAATGTTTTATTTTTGAACGTCAGTTCACATTTGTAGGTGGATCATCAGTGTTAGAGCTAAAATTAGCATGTTTAATGTGATTTTCATGCTTCCAGGGGCTCGGAAAGTGAATTAAATACTATTTGGAGGCATTTAATGTTCAAGCAAAAACAGCTGATTTTTGACAAAAGAGATAACACCCCCCCATTACGTCATGCTTCAGAAATGTGGAAAATGGTCCGTTTTCAAATGTTTTATTTTTGAACGTCAGTTCACATTTGTAGGTGGATCATCAGTGTTAGAGCTAAAATTAGCATGTTTAAAGTGATTTTCATGCTTCCAGGGGCCCTAAACACAAGATTTATGGAATGGTTAAAAGTGCATGAAAATGGCCAATTTACTCACTCTGAGTTCTCAAAAAGGGTTTCTTCACCCCGGGAAGTTAAATAAATACCATTTGGAGGCATTTAATGTTCGAGCCAAAACGGCTGATTTTCGACAAAAGAGATAACACCCCCCCATTACGTCATGCTTCAGAAATGTGGAAAATGGTCCGTTTTCAAATGTTTTATTTTTGAACGTCAGTTCACATTTGTAGGTGGATCATCAGTGTTAGAGCTAAACTTAGCATGTTTAAAGTGATTTTCATGCTTCCAGGGGCTCGGGAAGTGAATTAAATACTATTTGGAGGCATTTATTGTTCAAGCAAAAACAGCTGATTTTTGACAAAAGAGATAACACCCCCCCATTACGTCATGCTTCAGAAATGTGGAAAATGGTCCGTTTTCAAATGTTTTATTTTTGAACGTCAGTTCACATTTGTAGGTGAATCATCAGTGTTAGAGCTAAAATTAGCATGTTTAAAGTGATTTTCATGCTTCCAGGGGCCCTAAACACAAGATTTAAGGAATGGTTAAAAGTGCATGAAAATGGCCAATTTACTCACTCTGAGTTCTCAAAAAGGGTTTCTTCACCCCGGGAAGTTAATTAAATACCATTTGGAGGCATTTAATGTTCGAGCCAAAACGGCTGATTTTCGACAAAAGAGATAACACCCCCCCCCATTACGTCATGCTTCAGAAATGTGGAAAATGGTCCGTTTTCAAATGTTTTATTTTTGAACATCAGTTCACATTTGTAGGTGGATCATGAGTGTTAGAGCTAAAATTAGCATGTTTAAAGTGATTTTCATGCTTCCAGGGCCCTAAACACAAGATTTATGGAATGGTTAAAAGTCCATGAAAATGGCCAATTTACTCACTCTGAGTTTTCAAAAAGGGTTTCTTTACCCCGGGAAGTTAATTAAATACCATTTGGAGGCATTTAATGTTCGAGCCAAAACGGCTGATTTTCGACAAAAGAGATAACACCCCCCAATTACGTCATGCTTCAGAAATGTGGAAAATGGTCCGTTTTCAAATGTTTTATTTTTGAACGTCAGTTCACATTTGTAGGTGGATCATCAGTGTTAGAGCTAAAATTAGCATGTTTAATGTGATTTTCATGCTTCCAGGGGCTCGGAAAGTGAATTAAATACTATTTGGAGGCATTTAATGTTCAAGCAAAAACAGCTGATTTTTGACAAAAGAGATAACACCCCCCCCATTACGTCATGCTTCAGAAATGTGGAAAATGGTCCATTTTCAAATGTTTTATTTTTGAACGTCAGTTCACATTTGTAGGTGGATCATCAGTGTTAGAGCTCAAATTAGCATGTTTAAAGTGATTTTCATGCTTCCAGGGGCCCTAAACACAAGATTTATGGAATGGTTAAAAGTGCATGAAAATGGCCAATTTACTCACTCTGAGTTCTCAAAAAGGGTTTCTTCACCCCGGGAAGTTAATTAAATACCATTTGGAGGCATTTAATGTTCGAGCCAAAACGGCTGATTTTCGACAAAAGAGATAACACCCCCCCATTACGTCATGCTTCAGAAATGTGGAAAATGGTCCGTTTTCAAATGTTTTATTTTTGAACGTCAGTTCACATTTGTAGGTGGATCATCAGTGTTAGAGCTAAAATTAGCATGTTTAAAGTGATTTTCATGCTTCCAGGGGTTCGGGAAGTGAATTAAATACTATTTGGAGGCATTTAATGTTCAAGCAAAAACAGCTGATTTTTGACAAAAGAGATAACACCCCCCCCCATTACGTCATGCTTCAGAAATGTGGAAAATGGTCCGTTTTCAAATGTTTTATTTTTGAACGTCAGTTCACATTTGTAGGTGAATCATCAGTGTTAGAGCTAAAATTAGCATGTTTAAAGTGATTTTCATGCTTCCAGGGGCCCTAAACACAAGATTTAAGGAATGGTTAAAAGTGCATGAAAATGGCCAATTTACTCACTCTGAGTTCTCAAAAAGGGTTTCTTCACCCCGGGAAGTTAATTAAATACCATTTGGAGGCATTTAATGTTCGAGCCAAAACGGCTGATTTTCGACAAAAGAGATAACACCCCCCCATTACGTCATGCTTCAGAAATGTGGAAAATGGTCAGTTTTCAAATGTTTTATTTTTGAACGTCAGTTCAGATTTGTAGGTGGATCATCAGTGTTAGAGCTAAAATTAGCATGTTTAAAGTGATTTTCATGCTTCCAGGGGCCCTAAACACAAGATTTATGGAAAGGTTAAAAGTCCATGAAAATGGCCAATTTACTCACTCTGAGTTCTCAAAAAGGGTTTCTTCACCCCGGGAAGTTAATTAAATACCATTTGGAGGCATTTAATGTTCGAGCCAAAACGGCTGATTTTCGACAAAAGAGATAACACCCCCCCATTACGTCATGCTTCAGAAATGTGGAAAATGGTCCGTTTTCAAATGTTTTATTTTTGAACGTCAGTTCACATTTGTAGGTGGATCATCAGTGTTAGAGCTAAAATTAGCATGTTTAAAGTGATTTTCATGCTTCCAGGGGCTCGGGAAGTGAATTAAATACTATTTGGAGGCATTTAATGTTCAAGCAAAAACAGCAGATTTTTGACAAAAGAGATAACACCCCCCCATTACTTCATGCTTCAGAAATGTGGAAAATGGTCCGTTTTCAAATGTTTTATTTTTGAACGTCAGTTCACATTTGTAGGTGGATCATCAGTGTTAGAGCTAAAATTAGCATGTTTAAAGTGATTTTCATGCTTCCAGGGGCCCTAAACACAAGATTTATGGAATGGTTAAAAGTGCATGAAAATGGCCAATTTACTCACTCTGAGTTCTCAAAAAGGGTTTCTTCACCCCGGGAAGTTAATTAAATACCATTTGGAGGCATTTAATGTTCGAGCAAAAACGGCTGATTTTCGACAAAAGAGATAACACCCCCCCATTACGTCATGCTTCAGAAATGTGGAAAATGGTCCGTTTTCAAATGTTTTATTTTTGAACGTCAGTTCACGTTTGTAGGTGGATCATCAGTGTTAGAGCTAAAATTAGCATGTTTAAAGTGATTTTCATGCTTTCAGGGGCCCTAAACACAAGATTTATGAAATGGTTAAAAGTGCATGAAAATGGCCAATTTACTCACTCTGAGTTCTCAAAAAAGGTTTCTTCATCCCGGGAAGTTAATTAAATACCATTTGGAGGCATTTAATGTTCGAGCTAAAACAGCTGATTTTTGACAAAAGAGATAACACCCCCCCATTACGTCATGCTTCAGAAATGTGGAAAATGGTCCGTTTTCAAATGTTTTATTTTTGAACGTCAGTTCACATTTGTAGGTGGATCATCAGTGTTAGAGCTAAAATTAGCATGTTTAAAGTGATTTTCATGCTTCCAGGGGCTCGGGAAGTTAATTAAATACCATTTGGAGGCATTTAATGTTCGAGCAAAAACGGCTGATTTTCGACAAAAGAGATAACACCCCCCATTACGTCATGCTTCAGAAATGTGGAAAATGGTCCGTTTTCAAATGTTTTATTTTTGAACGTCAGTTCACATTTGTAGGTGGATCATCAGTGTTAGAGCTAAAATTAGCATGTTTAAAGTGATTTTCATGCTTCCAGGGGCCCTAAACACAAGATTTATGGAATGGTTAAAAGTGCATGAAAATGGCCAATTTACTCACTCTGAGTTCTCAAAAAGGGTTTCTTCACCCCGGGAAGTTAATTAAATACCATTTGGAGGCATTTAATGTTCGAGCCAAAACGGCTGATTTTCGAAAAAAAGAGATAACACCCCCCCATTACGTCATGCTTCAGAAATGTGGAAAATGGTCCGTTTTCAAATGGTTTATTTTTGAACGTCAGTTCACATTTGTAGGTGGATCATCAGTGTTAGAGCTAAAATTAGCATGTTTAAAGTGATTTCCATGCTTCCAGGGGCTCGGGAAGTGAATTAAATACTATTTGGAGGCATTTAATGTTCAAGCAAAAACAGCTGATTTTTGACAAAAGAGATAACACCCCCCATTACGTCATGCTTCAGAAATGTGGAAAATGGTCCGTTTTCAAATGTTTTATTTTTGAACGTCAGTTCACATTTGTAGGTGGATCATCAGTGTTAGAGCTAAAATTAGCATGTTTAAAGTGATTTTCATGCTTCCAGGGGCCCTAAACACAAGATTTATGGAATGGTTAAAAGTGCATGAAAATGGCCAATTTACTCACTCTGAGTTCTCAAAAAGGGTTTCTTTACCCCGGGAAGTTAATTAAATACCATTTGGAGGCATTTAATGTTCGAGCCAAAACATCTGATTTTCGACAAATGAGATAACACCCCCCCCATTACGTCATGCTTCAGAAATGTGGAAAATGGTCCGTTTTCAAATGTTTTATTTTTGAACGTCAGTTCACATTTGTAGGTGGATCATCAGTGTTAGAGCTAAAATTAGCATGTTTAAAGTGATTTTCATGCTTCCAGGGGCTCGGGAAGTGAATTAAATACTATTAGGAGGCATTTAATGTTCAAGCAAAAGCAGCTGATTTTTGACAAAAGAGATAACACCCCCCCATTACTTCATGCTTCAGAAATGTGGAAAATGGTCCGTTTTCAAATGTTTTATTTTTGAACGTCAGTTCACATTTGTAGGTGGATCATCAGTGTTAGAGCTAAAATTAGCATGTTTAAAGTGATTTTCATGCTTCCAGGGGCCCTAAACACAAGATTTATGGAATGGTTAAAAGTGCATGAAAATGGCCAATTTACTCACTCTGAGTTCTCAAAAAGGGTTTCTTCACCCCGGGAAGTTAATTAAATACCATTTGGAGGCATTTAAGGTTCGAGCAAAAACGGCTGATTTTCGTCAAAAGAGATAACACCCCCCCATTACGTCATGCTTCAGAAATGTGGAAAATGGTCCGTTTTCAAATGTTTTATTTTTGAACGTCAGTTCACATTTGTAGGTGTAGCATCAGTGTTAGAGCTAAAATTAGCATGTTTAAAGTGATTTTCATGCTTCCAGGGGCCCTAAACACAAGATTTATGGAATGGTTAAAAGTGCATGAAAATGGCCAATTTACTCACTCTGAGTTCTCAAAAAGGGTTTCTTCACCCCGGGAAGTTAATTAAATACCATTTGGAGGCATTTAATGTTCGAGACAAAACAGCTGATTTTCGACAAAAGAGATAACACCCCCCCATTATGTCATGCTTCAGAAATGTGGAAAATGGTCCATTTTCAAATGTTTTATTTTTGAACGTCAGTTCACATTTGTAGGTGGATCATCAGTGTTAGAGCTAAAATTAGCATGTTTAAAGTGATTTTCATGCTTCCAGGGGCTCGGGAAGTGAATTAAATACTATTTGGAGGCATTTAATGTTCAAGCAAATACAGCTGATTTTTGATAAAAGAGATAACACCCCCCATTACGTCATGCTTCAGAAATGTGGAAAATGGTCCGTTTTCAAATGTTTTATTTTTGAACGTCAGTTCACATTTGTAGGTGGATCATCAGTGTTAGAGCTAAAATTAGCATGTTTAAATTGATTTTCATGCTTTCAGGGGCCCTAAACACAAGATTTATGAAATGGTTAAAAGTGCATGAAAATGGCCAATTTACTCACTCTGAGTTCTCAAAAAGGGTTTCTTCACCCCGGGAAGTTAATTAAATACCATTTGGAGGCATTTAATGTTCGAGCCAAAACGGCTGATTTTCGACAAAAGAGATAACACCCCCCCATTACGTCATGCTTCAGAAATGTGGAAAATGGTCCGTTTTCAAATGTTTTATTTTTGAACGTCAGTTCACATTTGTAGGTGGATCATCAGTGTTAGAGCTAAAATTAGCATGTTTAAAGTGATTTTCATGCTTCCAGGGGCCCTAAGCACAAGATTTATGGAATGGTTAAAAGTGCATGAAAATGGCCAATTTACTCACTCTGAGTTCTCAAAAAGGGTTTCATCACCCCGGGAAGTTAATTAAATACCATTTGGAGGCATTTAATGTTCGAGCAAAAACGGCTGATTTTCGACAAAAGAGATAACACCCCCCCATTACGTCATGCTTCAGAATTTGGAAAATCGTCCGTTTTCAAATGTTTTATTTTTGAACGTCAGTTCACATTTGTAGGTGGATCATCAGTGTTAGAGCTAAAATTAGCATGTTTAAAGTGATTTTCATGCTTCCAGGGGCTGGGGAAGTGAATTAAATACTATTTGGAGGCATTTAATGTTCGAGCAAAAACGGCTGATTTTCGACAAAAGAGATAACACCCCCCCATTACGTCATGCTTCAGAAATGTGGAAAATGGTCCGTTTTCAAATGTTTTATTTTTGAACGTCAGTTCACATTTGTAGGTGGATCATCAGTGTTAGAGATAAAATTAGCATGTTTAAAGTGATTTTCATGCTTCCAGGGGCCCTAAACACAAGATTTATGGAATGGTTAAAAGTGCATGAAAATGGCCAATTTACTCACTCTGAGTTCTCAAAAAGGGTTTCTTTACCCCGGGAAGTTTATTAAATACCATTTGGAGGCATTTAATGTTCGAGCCAAAATGGCTGATTTTCGACAAAAGAGATAACACCCCCATTACGTCATGCTTCAGAAATGTGGAAAATGGTCCGTTTTCAAATGTTTTATTTTTGAACGTCAGTTCACATTTGTAGGTGGATCATCAGTGTTAGAGCTAAAATTAGCATATTTAAAGTGATTTTCATGCTTCCAGGGGCTCGGAAAGTGAATTAAATACTATTTGGAGGCATTTAATGTTCAAGCAAAAACAGCTGATTTTTGACAAAAGAGATAACACCCCCCTATTACGTCATGCTTCAAAAATGTGGAAAATGGTCCGTTTTCAAATGTTTTATTTTTGAACGTCAGTTCACATTTGTAGGTGGATCATCAGTATTAGAGCTAAAATTAGCATGTTTAAAGTGATTTTCATGCTTCCAGGGGCCCTAAACAAAAGATTTATGGAATGGTTAAAAGTGCATGAAAATGGCCAATTTACTCACTCTGAGTTCTCAAAAAGGGTTTCTTCACCCCGGGAAGTTAATTAAATACCATTTGGAGGCATTTAATGTTCGAGCCAAAACGGCTGATTTTCGACAAAAGAGATAACACCCCCCCATTACGTCATGCTTCAGAAATGTGGAAAATGGTCCGTTTTCAAATGTTTTATTTTTGAACGTCAGTTCACATTTGTAGGTGGATCATCAGTGTTAGAGCTAAAATTAGCATGTTTAAAGTGATTTTCATGCTTCCAGGGGCTCGGGAAGTGAATTAAATACTATTTGGAGGCATTTAATGTTCAAGCAAAAACAGCTGATTTTTGACAAAAGAGATAACACCCCCCCATTACGTCATGCTTCAGAAATGTGGAAAATGGTCCGTTTTCAAATGTTTTATTTTTGAACGTCAGTTCACATTTGTAGGTGGATCATCAGTGTTAGAGCTAAAATTAGCATGTTTAAAGTGATTTTCATGCTTCCAGGGGCCCTAAACACAAGATTTATGGAATGGTTAAAAGTGCATGAAAATGGCCAATTTACTCACTCTGAGATTTCAAAAAGGGTTTCTTTACCCCGGGAAGTTAATTAAATACCATTTGGAGGCATTTAATGTTCGAGCCAAAACGGCTGATTTTCGACAAAAGAGATAACACCCCCCCTTTACGTCATGCTTCAGAAATGTGGAAAATGGTCCGTTTTCAAATGTTTTATTTTTGAACGTCAGTTCACATTTGTAGGTGGATCATCAGTGTTAGAGCTAAAATTAGCATGTTTAATGTGATTTTCATGCTTCCAGGGGCTCGGAAAGTGAATTAAATACTATTTGGAGGCATTTAATGTTCAAGCAAAAACAGCTGATTTTTGACAAAAGAGATAACACCCCCCCATTACGTCATGCTTCAGAAATGTGGAAAATGGTCCGTTTTCAAATGTTTTATTTTTGAACGTCAGTTCACATTTGTAGGTGGATCATCAGTGTTAGAGCTAAAATTAGCATGTTTAAAGTGATTTTCATGCTTCCAGGGGCCCTAAACACAAGATTTATGGAATGGTTAAAAGTGCATGAAAATGGCCAATTTACTCACTCTGAGATTTCAAAAAGGGTTTCTTTACCCCGGGAAGTTAATTAAATACCATTTGGAGGCATTTAATGTTCGAGCCAAAACGGCTGATTTTCGACAAAAGAGATAACACCCCCCCATTACGTCATGCTTCAGAAATGTGGAAAATGGTCCGTTTTCAAATGTTTTATTTTTGAACGTCAGTTCACATTTGTAGGTGGATCATCAGTGTTAGAGCTAAAATTAGCATGTTTAAAGTGATTTTCATGCTTCCAGGGGCTCGGGAAGTGAATAAAATACTATTTGGAGGCATTTAATGTTCAAGCAAAAACAGCTGATTTTTGACAAAAGAGATAACACCCCCCCATTACGTCATGCTTCAGAAATGTGGAAAATGGTCCGTTTTCAAATGTTTTATTTTTGAACGTCAGTTCACATTTGTAGGTGGATCATCAGTGTTAGAGCTAAAATTAGCATGTTTAAAGTGATTTTCATGCTTCCAGGGGCTCGGGAAGTGAATTAAATACTATTTGGAGGCATTTATTGTTCAAGCAAAAACAGCTGATTTTTGACAAAAGAGATAACACCCCCCCATTACGTCATGCTTCAGAAATGTTGAAAATGGTCCGTTTTCAAATGTTTTATTTTTGAACGTCAGTTCACATTTGTAGGTGAATCATCAGTGTTAGAGCTAAAATTAGCATGTTTAAAGTGATTTTCATGCTTCCAGGGGCCCTAAACACAAGATTTAAGGAATGGTTAAAAGTGCATGAAAATGGCCAATTTACTCACTCTGAGTTCTCAAAAAGGGTTTCTTCACCCCGGGAAGTTAATTAAATACCATTTGGAGGCATTTAATGTTCGAGCCAAAACGGCTGATTTTCGACAAAAGAGATAACACCCCCCCATTACGTCATGCTTCAGAAATGTGGAAAATGGTCCGTTTTCAAATGTTTTATTTTTGAACGTCAGTTCACATTTGTCGGTGGATCATGAGTGTTAGAGGTAAAATTAGCATGTTTAAAGTGATTTTCATGCTTCCAGGGGCCCTAAACACAAGATTTATGGAATGGTTAAAAGTCCATGAAAATGGCCAATTTACTCACTCTGAGTTTTCAAAAAGTGTTTCTTTACCCCGGGAAGTTAATTAAATACCATTTGGAGGCATTTAATGTTCGAGCCAAAACGGCTGATTTTCGACAAAAGAGATAACACCCCCCATTACGTCATGCTTCAGAAATGTGGAAAATGGTCCGTTTTCAAATGTTTTATTTTTGAACGTCAGTTCACATTTGTAGGTGGATCATCAGTGTTAGAGCTAAAATTAGCATGTTTAATGTGATTTTCATGCTTCCAGGGGCTCGGAAAGTGAATTAAATACTATTTGGAGGCATTTAATGTTCAAGCAAAAACAGCTGATTTTTGACAAAAGAGATAACACCCCCCCATTACGTCCTGCTTCAGAAATGTGGAAAATGGTCCGTTTTCAAATGTTTTATTTTTGAACGTCAGTTCACATTTGTAGGTGGATCATCAGTGTTAGAGCTAAAATTAGCATGTTTAAAGTGATTTTCATGCTTCCAGGGGCCCTAAACACAAGATTTATGGAATGGTTAAAAGTGCATGAAAATGGCCAATTTACTCACTCTGAGTTCTCAAAAAAGGTTTCTTCATCCCGGGAAGTTAATTAAATACCATTTGGAGGCATTTAATGTTCGAGCCAAAACGGCTGATTTTCGACAAAAGAGATAACACCCCCCCATTACGTCATGCTTCAGAAATGTGGAAAATGGTCCGTTTTCAAATGTTTTATTTTTGAACATCAGTTCACATTTGTAGGTGAATCATCAGTGTTAGAGCTAAAATTAGCATGTTTAAAGTGATTTTCATGCTTCCAGGGGCCCTAAACACAAGATTTATGGAATGGTTAAAAGTGCATGAAAATGGCCAATTTACTCACTCTGAGTTCTCAAAAAAGGTTTCTTCATCCCGGGAAGTTAATTAAATACCATTTGGAGGCATTTAATGTTCGAGCCAAAACGGCTGATTTTCGACAAAAGAGCTAACACCCCCCCATTACGTCATGCTTCAGAAATGTGGAAAATGGTCCGTTTTCAAATGTTTTATTTTTGAACGTCAGTTCACATTTGTAGGTGGATCATCAGTGTTAGAGCTAAAATTAGCATGTTTAAAGTGATTTTCATGCTTCCAGGGGCTCGGGAAGTGAATTAAATACTATTTGGAGGCATTTAATGTTCAAGCAAAAACAGCTGATTTTTGACAAAAGAGATAACACCCCCCCATTACGTCATGCTTCAGAAATGTGGAAAATGGTCCGTTTTCAAATGTTTTATTTTTGAACGTCAGTTCACATTTGTAGGTGGATCATCAGTGTTAGAGCTAAAATTAGCATGTTTAAAGTGATTTTCATGCTTCCAGGGGCCCTAAACACAAGATTTATGGAATGGTTAAAAGTGCATGAAAATGGCCAATTTACTCACTCTGAGTTTTCAAAAAGGGTTTCTTTACCCCGGGAAGTTAATTAAATACCATTTGGAGGCATTTAATGTTCGAGCCAAAACGGCTGATTTTCGACAAAAGAGATAACACCCCCCCATTACGTCATGCTTCAGAAATGTGGAAAATGGTCCGTTTTCAAATGTTTTATTTTTGAACGTCAGTTCACATTTGTAGGTGGATCATCAGTGTTAGAGCTAAAATTAGCATGTTTAATGTGATTTTCATGCTTCCAGGGGCTCGGAAAGTGAATTAAATACTATTTGGAGGCATTTAATGTTCAAGCAAAAACAGCTGATTTTTGACAAAAAAGATAACACCCCCCCATTACGTCATGCTTCAGAAATGTGGAAAATGGTCCGTTTTCAAATGTTTTATTTTTGAACGTCAGTTCACATTTGTAGGTGGATCATCAGTGTTAGAGCTAAAATTAGCATGTTTAAAGTGATTTTCATGCTTCCAGGGGCCTTAAACACAAGATTTATGGAATGGTTAAAAGTGCATGAAAATGGCCAATTTACTCACTCTGAGTTCTCAAAAAGGGTTTCTTCACCCCGGGAAGTTAATTAAATACCATTTGGAGGCATTTAATGTTCGAGCCAAAACGGCTGATTTTCGACAAAAGAGATAACACCCCCCATTACGTCATGCTTCAGAAATGTGGAAAATGGTCCGTTTTCAAATGTTTTATTTTTGAACGTCAGTTCACATTTGTAGGTGGATCATCAGTGTTAGAGCTAAAATTAGCATGTTTAATGTGATTTTCATGCTTCCAGGGGCTCGGAAAGTGAATTAAATACTATTTGGAGGCATTTAATGTTCAAGCAAAAACAGCTGATTTTTGACAAAAAAGATAACACCCCCCCATTACGTCATGCTTCAGATATGTGGAAAATGGTCCGTTTTCAAATGTTTTATTTTTGAACGTCAGTTCACATTTGTAGGTGGATCATCAGTGTTAGAGCTAAAATTAGCATGTTTAAAGTGATTTTCATGCTTCCAGGGGCCCTAAACACAAGATTTATGGAATGGTTAAAAGTGCATGAAAATGGCCAATTTACTCACTCTGAGTTCTCAAAAAGGGTTTCTTCACCCCGGGAAGTTAATTAAATACCATTTGGATGCATTTAATGTTCGAGCCAAAACGGCTGATTTTCGACAAAAGAGATAACACCCCCCATTACGTCATGCTTCAGAAATGTGGAAAATGGTCCGTTTTCAAATGTTTTATTTTTGAACGTCAGTTCACATTTGTAGATGGATCATCAGTGTTAGAGCTAAAATTAGCATGTTGAAAGTGATTTTCATGCCTCCAGGGGCTCAGGAAGTGAATTAAATACTTTTTGGAGGCATTTAATGTTCAAGCAAAAACAGCTGATTTTTGACAAAAGAGATAACACCCCCCCCATTACGTCATGCTTCAGAAATGTGGAAAATGGTCCGTTTTCAAATGTTTTATTTTTGAACGTCAGTTCACATTTGTAGGTGGATCATCAGTGTTAGAGCTAAAATTAGCATGTTTAAAGTGATTTTCATGCTTCCAGGGGCCCTAAACACAAGATTTATGGAATGGTTAAAAGTGCATGAAAATGGCCAATTTACTCACTCTGAGTTCTCAAAAAGGGTTTCTTCACCCCGGGAAGTTAATTAAATACCATTTGGAGGCATTTAATGTTCGAGACAAAACGGCTGATTTTCGACAAAAGAGATAACACCCCCCCCCCATTACGTCATGCTTCAGAAATGTGGAAAATGGTCCGTTTTCAAATGTTTTATTTTTGAACGTCAGTTCAAGTTTGTAGGTGGATCATCAGTGTTAGAGCTAAAATTAGCATGTTTAAAGTGATTTTCATGCTTTCAGGGGTCCTAAACACAAGATTTATGGAATGGTTAAAAGTGCATGAAAACGGCCAATTTACTCACTCTGAGTTCTCAAAAAAGGTTTCTTCATCCCGGGAAGTTAATTAAATACCATTTGGAGGCATTTAATGTTCGAGCTAAATTGGATGATTTTCGACAAAAGAGATAACACCCCCCCCATTACGCCATGCTTCAGAAATGTGGAAAATGGTTCGTTTTCAAATGTTTTATTTTTGAACGTCAGTTCACATTTGTAGGTGGATAATCAGTGTTAGAGCTAAAATTAGCATGTTTAAAGTGATTTTCATGCTTCCAGGGGCCCTAAACACAAGATTTATGGAATGGTTAAAAGTGCATGAAAATGGCCAATTTCCTCACTCTGAGTTCTCAAAAAAGGTTTCTTCATCCCGGGAAGTTAATTAAATACCATTTGGAGGCATTTAATGTTCGAGCTAAAACGGATGATTTTCGACAAAAGAGATAACACCCCCCTATTACGTCATGCTTCAGAAATGTGGAAAATGGTCCATTTTCAAATGTTTTATTTTTGAACGTCAGTTCACATTTGTAGGTGGATCATCAGTGTTAGAGCTAAAATTAGCATGTTTAAAGTGATTTTCATGCTTCCAGGGGCTCGGGATGTGAATTAAATACTATTTGGAGGCATTTAATGTTCAAGCAAAAACAGCTGATTTTTGACAAAAGAGATAACACCCCCCCCATTACTTCATGCTTCAGAAATGTGGAAAATGGTCCGTTTTCAAATGTTTTATTTTTGAACGTCAGTTCACATTTGTAGGTGGATCGTCAGTGTTAGAGCTAAAATTAGCATGTTTAAAGTGATTTTCATGCTTCCAGGGGCCCTAAACACAAGATTTATGGAATGGTTAAAAGTGCATGAAAATGGCCAATTTACTCACTCTGAGTTCTCAAAAAGGGTTTCTTCACCCCGGGAAGTTAATTAAATACCATTTGGAGGCATTTAATGTTCGAGCCAAAACGGCAGATTTTCGACAAAAGAGATAACACCCCCCCATTACGTCATGCTTCAGAAATGTGGAAAACGGTCCGTTTTCAAATGTTTTATTTTTGAACGTCAGTTCACATTTGTAGGTGGATCATCAGTGTTAGAGCTAAAATTAGCATGTTTAAAGTGATTTTCATGCTTCCAGGGGTTCGGGAAGTAAATTAAATACTATTTGGAGGCATTTAATGTTCAAGCAAAAACAGCTGATTTTTGACAAAAGAGAAAACACCCCCCCATTACGTCATGCTTCAGAAATGTGGAAAATGGTCCGTTTTCAAATGTTTTATTTTTGAACGTCAGTTCACATTTGTAGGTGGATCATCAGTGTTAGAGCTAAAATTAGCATGTTTAAAGTGATTTTCATGCTTCCAGGGGCCCTAAACACAAGATTTATGGAATGGTTAAAAGTGCATGAAAATGGCAAATTTACTCACTCTGAGTTCTCAAAAAGGGTTTCTTCACCCCGGGAAGTTAATTAAATACCATTTGGATGCATTTAATGTTCGAGCCAAAACGGCTGATTTTCGACAAAAGAGATAACACCCCCCATTACGTCATGCTTCAGAAATGTGGAAAATGGTCCGTTTTCAAATGTTTTATTTTTGAACGTCAGTTCACATTTGTAGATGGATCATCAGTGTTAGAGCTAAAATTAGCATGTTTAAAGTGATTTTCATGCCTCCAGGGGCTCAGGAAGTGAATTAAATACTTTTTGGAGGCATTTAATGTTCAAGCAAAAACAGCTGATTTTTGACAAAAGAGATAACACCCCCCCCATTACGTCATGCTTCAGAAATGTGGAAAATGGTCCGTTTTCAAATGTTTTATTTTTGAACGTCAGTTCACATTTGTAGGTGGATCATCAGTGTTAGAGCTAAAATTAGCATGTTTAAAGTGATTTTCATGCTTCCAGGGGCCCTAAACACAAGATTTATGGAATGGTTAAAAGTGCATGAAAATGGCCAATTTACTCACTCTGAGTTCTCAAAAAGGGTTTCTTCACCCCGGGAAGTTAATTAAATACCATTTGGAGGCATTTAATGTTCGAGACAAAACGGCTGATTTTCGACAAAAGAGATAACACCCCCCCCATTACGTCATGCTTCAGAAATGTGGAAAATGGTCCGTTTTCAAATGTTTTATTTTTGAACGTCAGTTCACATTTGTAGGTGGATCATCAGTGTTAGAGCTAAAATTAGCATGTTTAAAGTGATTTTCATGCTTCCAGGGGCCCTAAACACAAGATTTATGGAATGGTTAAAAGTGCATGAAAATGGCCAATTTACTCACTCTGAGTTCTCAAAAAAGGTTTCTTCATCCCGGGAAGTTTATTAAATACCATTTGGAGGCATTTAATGTTCGAGCTAAAACGGATGATTTTCGACAAAAGAGATAACACCCCCCTATTACGTCATGCTTCAGAAATGTGGAAAATGGTCCGTTTTCAAATGTTTTATTTTTGAACGTCAGTTCACATTTGTAGGTGGATCATCAGTGTTAGAGCTAAAATTAGCATGTTTAAAGTGATTTTCATGCTTCCAGGGGCTCGGGAAGTGAATTAAATACTATTTGGAGGCATTTAATGTTCAAGCAAAAACAGCTGATTTTTGACAAAAGAGATAACACCCCCCCATTACGTCATGCTTCAGAAATGTGGAAAATGGTCCGTTTTCAAATGTTTTATTTTTGAACGTCAGTTCACATTTGTAGGTGGATCATCAGTGTTAGAGCTAAAATTAGCATGTTTAAAGTGATTTTCATGCTTCCAGGGGCTCGGGAAGTGAATTAAATACTATTTGGAGGCATTTAATGTTCAAGCAAAAACAGCTGATTTTTGACAAAAGGGATAACACCCCCCCATTACGTCATGCTTCAGAAATGTGGAAAATGGTCCGTTTTCAAATGTTTTATTTTTGAACGTCAGTTCACATTTGTAGGTGGATCATCAGTGTTAGAGCTAAAATTAGCATGTTTAAAGTGATTTTCATGCTTCCAGGGGCCCTAAACACAAGATTTATGGAATGGTTAAAAGTGCATGAAAATGGCCAATTTACTCACTCTGAGTTTTCAAAAAGGGTTTCTTTACCCCGGGAAGTTAATTAAATACCATTTGGAGGCATTTAATGTTCGAGCCAAAACGGCTGATTTTCGACAAAAGAGATAACACCCCCCCATTACGTCATGCTTCAGAAATGTGGAAAATGGTCCGTTTTCAAATGTTTTATTTTTGAACGTCAGTTCACATTTGTAGGTGGATCATCAGTGTTAGAGCTAAAATTAGCATGTTTAATGTGATTTTCATGCTTCCAGGGGCTCGGAAAGTGAATTAAATACTATTTGGAGGCATTTAATGTTCAAGCAAAAACAGCTGATTTTTGACAAAAAAGATAACACCCCCCCATTACGTCATGCTTCAGAAATGTGGAAAATGGTCCGTTTTCAAATGTTTTATTTTTGAACGTCAGTTCACATTTGTAGGTGGATCATCAGTGTTAGAGCTAAAATTAGCATGTTTAAAGTGATTTTCATGCTTCCAGGGGGATTAAACACAAGATTTATGGAATGGTTAAAAGTGCATGAAAATGGCCAATTTACTCACTCTGAGTTCTCAAAAAGGGTTTCTTCACCCCGGGAAGTTAATTAAATACCATTTGGAGGCATTTAATGTTCGAGCCAAAACGGCTGATTTTCGACAAAAGAGATAACACCCCCCCATTACGTCATCCTTCAGAAATGTGGAAAATGGTCCGTTTTCAAATGTTTTATTTTTGAACGTCAGTTCACATTTGTAGGTGGATCATCAGTGTTAGAGCTAAAATTAGCATGTTTAATGTGATTTTCATGCTTCCAGGGGCTCGGAAAGTGAATTAAATACTATTTGGAGGCATTTAATGTTCAAGCAAAAACAGCTGATTTTTGACAAAAAAGATAACACCCCCCCATTACGTCATGCTTCAGATATGTGGAAAATGGTCCGTTTTCAAATGTTTTATTTTTGAACGTCAGTTCACATTTGTAGGTGGATCATCAGTGTTAGAGCTAAAATTAGCATGTTTAAAGTGATTTTCATGCTTCCAGGGGCCTTAAACACAAGATTTATGGAATGGTTAAAAGTGCATGAAAATGGCCAATTTACTCACTCTGAGTTCTCAAAAAGGGTTTCTTCACCCCGGGAAGTTAATGAAATACCATTTGGAGGCATTTAATGTTCGAGCCAAAACGGCTGATTTTCGACAAAAGAGATAACACCCCCCCATTACGTCATGCTTCAGAAATGTGGAAAATGGTCCGTTTTCAAATGTTTTATTTTTGAACGTCAGTTCACATTTGTAGGTGGATCATCAGTGTTAGAGCTAAAATTAGCATGTTTAAAGTGATTTTCATGCTTCCAGGGGCCCTAAACACAAGATTTATGGAATGGTTAAAAGTGCATGAAAATGGCCAATTTACTCACTCTGAGTTCTCAAAAAAGGTTTCTTCATCCCGGGAAGTTTATTAAATACCATTTGGAGGCATTTAATGTTCGAGCTAAAACGGATGATTTTCGACAAAAGAGATAACACCCCCCTATTACGTCATGCTTCAGAAATGTGGAAAATGGTCCGTTTTCAAATGTTTTATTTTTGAACGTCAGTTCACATTTGTAGGTGGATCATCAGTGTTAGAGCTAAAATTAGCATGTTTAAAGTGATTTTCATGCTTCCAGGGGCTCGGGAAGTGAATTAAATACTTTTTGGAGGCATTTAATGTTCAAGCAAAAACAGCTGATTTTTGACAAAAGAGATAACACCCCCCCCATTACGTCATGCTTCAGAAATGTGGAAAATGGTCCGTTTTCAAATGTTTTATTTTTGAACGTCAGTTCACATTTGTAGGTGGATCATCAGTGTTAGAGCTAAAATTAGCATGTTTAAAGTGATTTTCATGCTTCCAGGGGCCCTAAACACAAGATTTATGGAATGGTTAAAAGTGCATGAAAATGGCCAATTTACTCACTCTGAGTTCTCAAAAAGGGTTTCTTCACCCCGGGAAGTTAATTAAATACCATTTGGAGGCATTTAATGTTCGAGACAAAACGGCTGATTTTCGACAAAAGAGATAACACCCCCCCCATTACGTCATGCTTCAGAAATGTGGAAAATGGTCCGTTTTCAAATGTTTTATTTTTGAACGTCAGTTCACATTTGTAGGTGGATCATCAGTGTTAGAGCTAAAATTAGCATGTTTAAAGTGATTTTCATGCTTCCAGGGGCCCTAAACACAAGATTTATGGAATGGTTAAAAGTGCATGAAAATGGCCAATTTACTCACTCTGAGTTCTCAAAAAAGGTTTCTTCATCCCGGGAAGTTTATTAAATACCATTTGGAGGCATTTAATGTTCGAGCTAAAACGGATGATTTTCGACAAAAGAGATAACACCCCCCTATTACGTCATGCTTCAGAAATGTGGAAAATGGTCCGTTTTCAAATGTTTTATTTTTGAACGTCAGTTCACATTTGTAGGTGGATCATCAGTGTTAGAGCTAAAATTAGCATGTTTAAAGTGATTTTCATGCTTCCAGGGGCTCGGGAAGTGAATTAAATACTATTTGGAGGCATTTAATGTTCAAGCAAAAACAGCTGATTTTTGACAAAAGAGATAACACCCCCCCCATTACGTCATGCTTCAGAAATGTGGAAAATGGTCCGTTTTCAAATGTTTTATTTTTGAACGTCAGTTCACATTTGTAGGTGGATCATCAGTGTTAGAGCTAAAATTAGCATGTTTAAAGTGATTTTCATGCTTCCAGGGGCTCGGGAAGTGAATTAAATACTATTTGGAGGCATTTAATGTTCAAGCAAAAACAGCTGATTTTTGACAAAAGGGATAACACCCCCCCATTACGTCATGCTTCAGAAATGTGGAAAATGGTCCGTTTTCAAATGTTTTATTTTTGAACGTCAGTTCACATTTGTAGGTGGATCATCAGTGTTAGAGCTAAAATTAGCATGTTTAAAGTGATTTTCATGCTTCCAGGGGCCCTAAACACAAGATTTATGGAATGGTTAAAAGTGCATGAAAATGGCCAATTTACTCACTCTGAGTTTTCAAAAAGGGTTTCTTTACCCCGGGAAGTTAATTAAATACCATTTGGAGGCATTTAATGTTCGAGCCAAAACGGCTGATTTTCGACAAAAGAGATAACACCCCCCCATTACGTCATGCTTCAGAAATGTGGAAAATGGTCCGTTTTCAAATGTTTTATTTTTGAACGTCAGTTCACATTTGTAGGTGGATCATCAGTGTTAGAGCTAAAATTAGCATGTTTAATGTGATTTTCATGCTTCCAGGGGCTCGGAAAGTGAATTAAATACTATTTGGAGGCATTTAATGTTCAAGCAAAAACAGCTGATTTTTGACAAAAAAGATAACACCCCCCCATTACGTCATGCTTCAGAAATGTGGAAAATGGTCCGTTTTCAAATGTTTTATTTTTGAACGTCAGTTCACATTTGTAGGTGGATCATCAGTGTTAGAGCTAAAATTAGCATGTTTAAAGTGATTTTCATGCTTCCAGGGGGATTAAACACAAGATTTATGGAATGGTTAAAAGTGCATGAAAATGGCCAATTTACTCACTCTGAGTTCTCAAAAAGGGTTTCTTCACCCCGGGAAGTTAATTAAATACCATTTGGAGGCATTTAATGTTCGAGCCAAAACGGCTGATTTTCGACAAAAGAGATAACACCCCCCCATTACGTCATCCTTCAGAAATGTGGAAAATGGTCCGTTTTCAAATGTTTTATTTTTGAACGTCAGTTCACATTTGTAGGTGGATCATCAGTGTTAGAGCTAAAATTAGCATGTTTAATGTGATTTTCATGCTTCCAGGGGCTCGGAAAGTGAATTAAATACTATTTGGAGGCATTTAATGTTCAAGCAAAAACAGCTGATTTTTGACAAAAAAGATAACACCCCCCCATTACGTCATGCTTCAGATATGTGGAAAATGGTCCGTTTTCAAATGTTTTATTTTTGAACGTCAGTTCACATTTGTAGGTGGATCATCAGTGTTAGAGCTAAAATTAGCATGTTTAAAGTGATTTTCATGCTTCCAGGGGCCTTAAACACAAGATTTATGGAATGGTTAAAAGTGCATGAAAATGGCCAATTTACTCACTCTGAGTTCTCAAAAAGGGTTTCTTCACCCCGGGAAGTTAATGAAATACCATTTGGAGGCATTTAATGTTCGAGCCAAAACGGCTGATTTTCGACAAAAGAGATAACACCCCCCCATTACGTCATGCTTCAGAAATGTGGAAAATGGTCCGTTTTCAAATGTTTTATTTTTGAACGTCAGTTCACATTTGTAGGTGGATCATCAGTGTTAGAGCTAAAATTAGCATGTTTAAAGTGATTTTCATGCTTCCAGGGGCCCTAAACACAAGATTTATGGAATGGTTAAAAGTGCATGAAAATGGCCAATTTACTCACTCTGAGTTCTCAAAAAAGGTTTCTTCATCCCGGGAAGTTTATTAAATACCATTTGGAGGCATTTAATGTTCGAGCTAAAACGGATGATTTTCGACAAAAGAGATAACACCCCCCTATTACGTCATGCTTCAGAAATGTGGAAAATGGTCCGTTTTCAAATGTTTTATTTTTGAACGTCAGTTCACATTTGTAGGTGGATCATCAGTGTTAGAGCTAAAATTAGCATGTTTAAAGTGATTTTCATGCTTCCAGGGGCTCGGGAAGTGAATTAAATACTATTTGGAGGCATTTAATGTTCAAGCAAAAACAGCTGATTTTTGACAAAAGAGATAACACCCCCCCATTACGTCATGCTTCAGAAATGTGGAAAATGGTCCGTTTTCAAATGTTTTATTTTTGAACGTCAGTTCACATTTGTAGGTGGATCATCAGTGTTAGAGCTAAAATTAGCATGTTTAAAGTGATTTTCATGCTTCCAGGGGCCCTAAACACAAGATTTATGGAATGGTTAAAAGTGCATGAAAATGGCCAATTTACTCACTCTGAGTTTTCAAAAAGGGTTTCTTTACCCCGGGAAGTTAATTAAATACCATTTGGAGGCATTTAATGTTCGAGCCAAAACGGCTGATTTTCGACAAAAGAGATAACACCCCCCCATTACGTCATGCTTCAGAAATGTGGAAAATGGTCCGTTTTCAAATGTTTTATTTTTGAACGTCAGTTCACATTTGTAGGTGGATCATCAGTGTTAGAGCTAAAATTAGCATGTTTAATGTGATTTTCATGCTTCCAGGGGCTCGGAAAGTGAATTAAATACTATTTGGAGGCATTTAATGTTCAAGCAAAAACAGCTGATTTTTGACAAAAAAGATAACACCCCCCCATTACGTCATGCTTCAGAAATGTGGAAAATGGTCCGTTTTCAAATGTTTTATTTTTGAACGTCAGTTCACATTTGTAGGTGGATCATCAGTGTTAGAGCTAAAATTAGCATGTTTAAAGTGATTTTCATGCTTCCAGGGGCCTTAAACACAAGATTTATGGAATGGTTAAAAGTGCATGAAAATGGCCAATTTACTCACTCTGAGTTCTCAAAAAGGGTTTCTTCACCCCGAGAAGTTAATTAAATACCATTTGGAGGCATTTAATGTTCGAGCCAAAACGGCTGATTTTCGACAAAAGAGATAACACCCCCCCATTACGTCATCCTTCAGAAATGTGGAAAATGGTCCGTTTTCAAATGTTTTATTTTTGAACGTCAGTTCACATTTGTAGGTGGATCATCAGTGTTAGAGCTAAAATTAGCATGTTTAATGTGATTTTCATGCTTCCAGGGGCTCGGAAAGTGAATTAAATACTATTTGGAGGCATTTAATGTTCAAGCAAAAACAGCTGATTTTTGACAAAAAAGATAACACCCCCCCATTACGTCATGCTTCAGATATGTGGAAAATGGTCCGTTTTCAAATGTTTTATTTTTGAACGTCAGTTCACATTTGTAGGTGGATCATCAGTGTTAGAGCTAAAATTAGCATGTTTAAAGTGATTTTCATGCTTCCAGGGGCCTTAAACACAAGATTTATGGAATGGTTAAAAGTGCATGAAAATGGCCAATTTACTCACTCTGAGTTCTCAAAAAGGGTTTCTTCACCCCGGGAAGTTAATGAAATACCATTTGGAGGCATTTAATGTTCGAGCCAAAACGGCTGATTTTCGACAAAAGAGATAACACCCCCCCATTACGTCATGCTTCAGAAATGTGGAAAATGGTCCGTTTTCAAATGTTTTATTTTTGAACATCAGTTCACATTTGTAGGTGGATCATCAGTGTTAGAGCTAAAATTAGCATGTTTAAAGTGATTTTCATGCTTCCAGGGGCTCGGGAAGTGAATTAAATACTATTTGGAGGCATTTAATGTTCAAGCAAAAACAGCTGATTTTTGACAAAAGAGATAACACCCCCCCATTACGTCATGCTTCAGAAATGTGGAAAATGGTCCGTTTTCAAATGTTTTATTTTTGAACGTCAGTTCACATTTGTAGGTGAATCATCAGTGTTAGAGCTAAAATTAGCATGTTTAAAGTGATTTTCATGCTTCCAGGGGCCCTAAACACAAGATTTAAGGAATGGTTAAAAGTGCATGAAAATGGCCAATTTACTCACTCTGAGTTCTCAAAAAGGGTTTCTTCACCCCGGGAAGTTAATTAAATACCATTTGGAGGCATTTAATGTTCGAGCCAAAACGGCTGATTTTCGACAAAAGAGATAACACCCCCCCCCCCATTACGTCATGCTTCAGAAATGTGGAAAATGGTCCGTTTTCAAATGTTTTATTTTTGAACGTCAGTTCACATTTGTAGGTGGATCATGAGTGTTAGAGCTAAAATTAGCATGTTTAAAGTGATTTTCATGCTTCCAGGGGCCCTAAACACAAGATTTATGGAATGGTTAAAAGTGCATGAAAATGGCCAATTTACTCACTCTGAGTTTTCAAAAAGGGTTTCTTTACCCCGGGAAGTTAATTAAATACCATTTGGAGGCATTTAATGTTCGAGCCAAAACGGCTGATTTTCGACAAAAGAGATAACACCCCCCCATTACGTCATGCTTCAGAAATGTGGAAAATGGTCCGTTTTCAAATGTTTTATTTTTGAACGTCAGTTCACATTTGTAGGTGGATCATCAGTGTTAGAGCTAAAATTAGCATGTTTAATGTGATTTTCATGCTTCCAGGGGCTCGGAAAGTGAATTAAATACTATTTGAAGGCATTTAATGTTCAAGCAAAAACAGCTGATTTTTGACAAAAGAGATAACACCCCCCCATTACGTCATGCTTCAGAAATGTGGAAAATGGTCCGTTTTCAAATGTTTTATTTTTGAACGTCAGTTCACATTTGTAGGTGGATCATCAGTGTTAGAGCTAAAATTAGCATGTTTAAAGTGATTTTCATGCTTCCAGGGGCCTTAAACACAAGATTTATGGAATGGTTAAAAGTGCATGAAAATGGCCAATTTACTCACTCTGAGTTCTCAAAAAGGGTTTCTTCACCCCGGGAAGTTAATGAAATACCATTTGGAGGCATTTAATGTTCGACCCAAAACGGCTGATTTTCGACAAAAGAGATAACACCCCCCCATTACGTCATGCTTCAGAAATGTGGAAAATGATACGTTTTCAAATGTTTTATTTTTGAACGTCAGTTCACATTAGTAGGTGGATCATCAGTTCTAGAGCTAAAATTAGCATGTTTAAAGTGATTTTCATGCTTCCAGGGGCTCGGGAAGTGAATTAAATACTATTTGGAGGCATTTAATGTTCAAGCAAAAACAGCTGATTTTTGACAAAAGAGATAACACCCCCCCATTACGTCATGCTTCAGAAATGTGGAAAATGGTCCGTTTTCAAATGTTTTATTTTTGAACGTCAGTTCACATTTGTAGGTGAATCATCAGTGTTAGAGCTAAAATTAGCATGTTTAAAGTGATTTTCATGCTTCCAGGGGCCCTAAACACAAGATTTATGGAATGGTTAAAAGTGCATGAAAATGGCCAATTTACTCACTCTGAGTTTTCAAAAAGGGTTTCTTTACCCCGGGAAGTTAATTAAATACCATTTGGAGGCATTTAATGTTCGAGCCAAAACGGCTGATTTTCGACAAAAGAGATAACACCCCCCCATTACGTCATGCTTCAGAAATGTGGAAAATGGTCCGTTTTCAAATGTTTTATTTTTGAACGTCAGTTCACATTTGTAGGTGGATCATCAGTGTTAGAGCTAAAATTAGCATGTTTAATGTGATTTTCATGCTTCCAGGGGCTCGGAAAGTGAATTAAATACTATTTGAAGGCATTTAATGTTCAAGCAAAAACAGCTGATTTTTGACAAAAGAGATAACACCCCCCCATTACGTCATGCTTCAGAAATGTGGAAAATGGTCCGTTTTCAAATGTTTTATTTTTGAACGTCAGTTCACATTTGTAGGTGGATCATCAGTGTTAGAGCTAAAATTAGCATGTTTAAAGTGATTTTCATGCTTCCAGGGGCCTTAAACACAAGATTTATGGAATGGTTAAAAGTGCATGAAAATGGCCAATTTACTCACTCTGAGTTCTCAAAAAGGGTTTCTTCACCCCGGGAAGTTAATGAAATACCATTTGGAGGCATTTAATGTTCGACCCAAAACGGCTGATTTTCGACAAAAGAGATAACACCCCCCCATTACGTCATGCTTCAGAAATGTGGAAAATGATCCGTTTTCAAATGTTTTATTTTTGAACGTCAGTTCACATTTGTAGGTGGATCATCAGTGTTAGAGCTAAAATTAGCATGTTTAAAGTGATTTTCATGCTTCCAGGGGCTCGGGAAGTGAATTAAATACTATTTGGAGGCATTTAATGTTCAAGCAAAAACAGCTGATTTTTGACAAAAGAGATAACACCCCCCCATTACGTCATGCTTCAGAAATGTGGAAAATGGTCCGTTTTCAAATGTTTTATTTTTGAACGTCAGTTCACATTTGTAGGTGAATCATCAGTGTTAGAGCTAAAATTAGCATGTTTAAAGTGATTTTCATGCTTCCAGGGGCCCTAAACACAAGATTTAAGGAATGGTTAAAAGTGCATGAAAATGGCCAATTTACTCACTCTGAGTTCTCAAAAAGGGTTTCTTCACCCCGGGAAGTTAATTAAATACCATTTGGAGGCATTTAATGTTCGAGCCAAAACGGCTGATTTTCGACAAAAGAGATAACACCCCCCCCATTACGTCATGCTTCAGAAATGTGGAAAATGGTCCGTTTTCAAATGTTTTATTTTTGAACGTCAGTTCACATTTGTAGGTGGATCATGAGTGTTAGAGCTAAAATTAGCATGTTTAAAGTGATTTTCATGCTTCCAGGGGCCCTAAACACAAGATTTATGGAATGGTTAAAAGTGCATGAAAATGGCCAATTTACTCACTCTGAGTTCTCAAAAAGGGTTTCTTCACCCCTGGAAGTTAATTAAATACCATTTGGAGGCATTTAATGTTCGAGCCAAAACGGCTGATTTTCGACAAAAGAGATAACACCCCCCCATTACGTCATGCTTCAGAAATGTGGAAAATGGTCCGTTTTCAAATGTTTTATTTTTGAACGTCAGTTCACATTTGTAGGTGGATCATGAGTGTTAGAGCTAAAATTAGCATGTTTAAAGTGATTTTCATGCTTCCAGGGGCCCTAAACACAAGATTTATGGAATGGTTAAAAGTCCATGAAAATGGCCAATTTACTCACTCTGAGTTCTCAAAAAGGGTTTCTTCACCCCTGGAAGTTAATTAAATACCATTTGGAGGCATTTAATGTTCGAGCCAAAACGGCTGATTTTCGACAAAAGAGATAACACCCCCCCATTACGTCATGCTTCAGAAATGTGGAAAATGGTCCGTTTTCAAATGTTTTATATTTGAACATCAGTTCACATTTGTAGGTGGATCATCAGTGTTAGAGCTAAAATTAGCATGTTTAAAGTGATTTTCATGCTTCCAGGGGCTCGGGAAGTGAATTAAATACTATTTGGAGGCATTTAATGTTCAAGCAAAAACAGCTGATTTTTGACAAAAGAGATAACACCCCCCATTACTTCATGCTTCAGAAATGTGGAAAATGGTCCGTTTTCAAATGTTTTATTTTTGAACGTCAGTTCACATTTGTAGGTGGATCATCAGTGTTAGAGCTAAAATTAGCATGTTTAAAGTGATTTTCATGCTTCCAGGGGCCCTAAACACAAGATTTATGGAATGGCTAAAAGTGCATGAAAATGGCCAATTTACTCACTCTGAGTTCTCAAAAAGGGTTTCTTCACCCCGGGAAGTTAATTAAATACCATTTGGAGGCATTTAATATTCGAGCCAAAACGGCAGATTTTCGACAAAAGAGATAACACCCCCCCATTACGTCATGCTTCAGAAATGTGGAAAATGGTCCGTTTTCAAATGTTTTATTTTTGAACGTCAGTTCACATTTGTAGGTGGATCATCAGTGTTAGAGCTAAAATTAGCATGTTTAATGTGATTTTCATGCTTCCAGGGGCTCGGATAGTGAATTAAATACTATTTGGAGGCATTTAATGTTCAAGCAAAAACAGCTGATTTTTGACAAAAGAGATAACACCCCCCCATTACGTCATGCTTCAGAAATGTGGAAAATGGTCTGTTTTCAAATGTTTTATTTTTGAACGTCAGTTCACATTTGTAGGTGGATCATCAGTGTTAGAGCTAAAATTAGCATGTTTAAAGTGATTTTCATGCTTCCAGGGGCCCTAAACACAAGATTTATGGAATGGTTAAAAGTGCATGAAAATGGCCAATTTACTCACTCTGAGTTCTCAAAAAGGGTTTCTTCACCCCGGGAAGTTAATTAAATACCATTTGGAGGCATTTAATGTTCGAGCCAAAACGGCTGATTTTCGACAAAAGAGATTACACCCCCCCTTACGTCATGCTTCAGAAATGTGGAAAATGGTCCGTTTTCAAATGTTTTATTTTTGAACGTCAGTTCACATTTGTAGGTGGATCATCAGTGTTAGAGCTAAAATTAGCATGTTTAAAGTGATTTTCATGCTTCCAGGGGCTCGGGAAGTGAATTAAATACTATTTGGAGGCATTTAATGTTCAAGCAAAAACAGCTGATTTTTGACAAAAGAGATAACACCCCCCATTACGTCATGCTTCAGAAATGTGGAAAATGGTCCGTTTTCAAATGTTTTATTTTTGAACATCAGTTCACATTTGTAGGTGAATCATCAGTGTTAGAGCTAAAATTAGCATGTTTAAAGTGATTTTCATGCTTCCAGGGGCCCTAAACACAAGATTTAAGGAATGGTTAAAAGTGCATGAAAATGGCCAATTTACTCACTCTGAGTTCTCAAAAAGGGTTTCTTCACCCCGGGAAGTTAATTAAATACCATTTGGAGGCATTTAATGTTCGAGCCAAAACGGCTGATTTTCGACAAAAGAGATAACACCCCCCCATTACGTCATGCTTCAGAAATGTGGAAAATGGTCCGTTTTCAAATGTTTTATTTTTGAACGTCAGTTCACATTTGTAGGTGGATCATCAGTGTTAGAGCTAAAATTAGCATGTTTAAAGTGATTTTCATGCTTCCAGGGGCCCTAAACACAAGATTTATGGAATGGTTAAAAGTGCATGAAAATGGCCAATTTACTCACTCTGAGTTCTCAAAAAGGGTTTCTTCACCCCGGGAAGTTAATTAAATACCATTTGGAGGCATTTAATATTCGAGCCAAAACGGCGGATTTTCGACAAAAGAGATAACACCCCCCCATTACGTCATGCTTCAGAAATGTGGAAAATGGTCCGTTTTCAAATGTTTTATTTTTGAACGTCAGTTCACATTTGTAGGTGGATCATCAGTGTTAGAGCTAAAATTAGCATGTTTAATGTGATTTTCATGCTTCCCGGGGCTCGGAAAGTGAATTAAATACTATTTGCAGGCATTTAATGTTCAAGCAAAAACAGCTGATTTTTGACAAAAGAGATAACACCCCCCCATTACGTCATGCTTCAGAAATGTGGAAAATGGTCCGTTTTCAAATGTTTTATTTTTGAACGTCAGTTCACATTTGTAGGTGAATCATCAGTGTTAGAGCTAAAATTAGCATGTTTAAAGTGATTTTCATGCTTCCAGGGGCCCTAAACACAAGATTTAAGGAATGGTTAAAAGTGCATGAAAATGGCCAATTTACTCACTCTGAGTTCTCAAAAAGGGTTTCTTTACCCCGGGAAGTTAATTAAATACCATTTGGAGGCATTTAATGTTCGAGCCAAAACGGCTGATTTTCGACTAAAGAGATAACACCCCCCCATTACGTCATGCTTCAGAAATGTGGAAAATGGTCCGTTTTCAAATGTTTTATTTTTGAACGTCAGTTCACATTTGTAGGTGGATCATGAGTGTTAGAGCTAAAATTAGCATGTTTAAAGTGATTTTCATGCTTCCAGGGGCCCTAAAAACAAGATTTATGGAATGGTTAAAAGTCCATGAAAATGGCCAATTTACTCACTCTGAGTTCTCAAAAAGGGTTTCTTCACCCCGGGAAGTTAATTAAATACCATTTGGAGGCATTTAATGTTCGAGCCAAAACGGCTGATTTTCGACAAAAGAGATAACACCCCCCCATTACGTCATGCTTCAGAAATGTGGAAAATGGTCCGTTTTCAAATGTTTTATTTTTGAACGTCAGTTCACATTTGTAGGTGGATCATCAGTGTTAGAGCTAAAATTAGCATGTTTAAAGTGATTTTCATGCTTCCAGGGGCCCTAAACACAAGATTTATGGAATGGTTAAAAGTGCATGAAAATGGCCAATTTACTCACTCTGAGTTCTCAAAAAGGGTTTCTTCACCCCGGGAAGTTAATTAAATACCATTTGGAGGCATTTAATATTCGAGCCAAAACGGCGGATTTTCGACAAAAGAGATAACACCCCCCCATTACGTCATGCTTCAGAAATGTGGAAAATGGTCCGTTTTCAAATGTTTTATTTTTGAACGTCAGTTCACATTTGTAGGTGGATCATCAGTGTTAGAGCTAAAATTAGCATGTTTAATGTGATTTTCATGCTTCCCGGGGCTCGGAAAGTGAATTAAATACTATTTGCAGGCATTTAATGTTCAAGCAAAAACAGCTGATTTTTGACAAAAGAGATAACACCCCCCCATTACGTCATGCTTCAGAAATGTGGAAAATGGTCCGTTTTCAAATGTTTTATTTTTGAACGTCAGTTCACATTTGTAGGTGGATCATCAGTGTTAGAGCTAAAATTAGCATGTTTAAAGTGATTTTCATGCTTCCAGGGGCCCTAAACACAAGATTTATGGAATGGTTAAAAGTGCATGAAAATGGCCAATTTACTCACTCTGAGTTCTCAAAAAGGGTTTCTTCACCCCGGGAAGTTAATGAAATACCATTTGGAGGCATTTAATGTTCGACCCAAAACGGCTGATTTTCGACAAAAGAGATAACACCCCCCCATTACGTCATGCTTCAGAAATGTGGAAAATGATCCGTTTTCAAATGTTTTATTTTTGAACGTCAGTTCACATTTGTAGGTGGATCATCAGTGTTAGAGCTAAAATTAGCATGTTTAAAGTGATTTTCATGCTTCCAGGGGCTCGGGAAGTGAATTAAATACTATTTGGAGGCATTTAATGTTCAAGCAAAAACAGCTGATTTTTGACAAAAGAGATAACACCCCCCCATTACGTCATGCTTCAGAAATGTGGAAAATGGTCCGTTTTCAAATGTTTTATTTTTGAACGTCAGTTCACATTTGTAGGTGAATCATCAGTGTTAGAGCTAAAATTAGCATGTTTAAAGTGATTTTCATGCTTCCAGGGGCCCTAAACACAAGATTTAAGGAATGGTTAAAAGTGCATGAAAATGGCCAATTTACTCACTCTGAGTTCTCAAAAAGGGTTTCTTCACCCCGGGAAGTTAATTAAATACCATTTGGAGGCATTTAATGTTCGAGCCAAAATGGCTGATTTTCGACAAAAGAGATAACACCCCCCCCATTACGTCATGCTTCAGAAATGTGGAAAATGGTCCGTTTTCAAATGTTTTATTTTTGAACGTCAGTTCACATTTGTAGGTGGATCATGAGTGTTAGAGCTAAAATTAGCATGTTTAAAGTGATTTTCATGCTTCCAGGGGCCCTAAACACAAGATTTATGGAATGGTTAAAAGTGCATGAAAATGGCCAATTTACTCACTCTGAGTTTTCAAAAAGGGTTTCTTTACCCCGGGAAGTTAATTAAATACCATTTGGAGGCATTTAATGTTCGAGCCAAAACGGCTGATTTTCGACAAAAGAGATAACACCCCCCCATTACGTCATGCTTCAGAAATGTGGAAAATGGTCCGTTTTCAAATGTTTTATTTTTGAACGTCAGTTCACATTTGTAGGTGGATCATCAGTGTTAGAGCTAAAATTAGCATGTTTAATATGATTTTCATGCTTCCAGGGGCTCGGAAAGTGAATTAAATACTATTTGAAGGCATTTAATGTTCAAGCAAAAACAGCTGATTTTTGACAAAAGAGATAACACCCCCCCATTACGTCATGCTTCAGAAATGTGGAAAATGGTCCGTTTTCAAATGTTTTATTTTTGAACGTCAGTTCACATTTGTAGGTGGATCATCAGTGTTAGAGCTAAAATTAGCATGTTTAAAGTGATTTTCATGCTTCCAGGGGCCTTAAACACAAGATTTAAGGAATGGTTAAAAGTGCATGAAAATGGCCAATTTACTCACTCTGAGTTCTCAAAAAGGGTTTCTTCACCCCGGGAAGTTAATTAAATACCATTTGGAGGCATTTAATGTTCGAGCCAAAACGGCTGATTTTCGACAAAAGAGATAACACCCCCCCATTACGTCATGCTTCAGAAATGTGGAAAATGGTCCGTTTTCAAATGTTTTATTTTTGAACGTCAGTTCACATTTGTAGGTGGATCATGAGTGTTAGAGCTAAAATTAGCATGTTTAAAGTGATTTTCATGCTTCCAGGGGCCCTAAACACAAGATTTATGGAATGGTTAAAAGTCCATGAAAATGGCCAATTTACTCACTCTGAGTTCTCAAAAAGGGTTTCTTCACCCCTGGAAGTTAATTAAATACCATTTGGAGGCATTTAATGTTCGAGCCAAAACGGCTGATTTTCGACAAAAGAGATAACACCCCCCCATTACGTCATGCTTCAGAAATGTGGAAAATGGTCCGTTTTCAAATGTTTTATATTTGAACGTCAGTTCACATTTGTAGGTGGATCATCAGTGTTAGAGCTAAAATTAGCATGTTTAAAGTGATTTTCATGCTTCCAGGGGCTCGGGAAGTGAATTAAATACTATTTGGAGGCATTTAATGTTCAAGCAAAAACAGCTGATTTTTGACAAAAGAGATAACACCCCCCATTACTTCATGCTTCAGAAATGTGGAAAATGGTCCGTTTTCAAATGTTTTATTTTTGAACGTCAGTTCACATTTGTAGGTGGATCATCAGTGTTAGAGCTAAAATTAGCATGTTTAAAGTGACTTTCATGCTTCCAGGGGCCCTAAACACAAGATTTAAGGAATGGTTAAAAGTGCATGAAAATGGCCAATTTACTCACTCTGAGTTCTCAAAAAGGGTTTCTTCACCCCGGGAAGTTAATTAAATACCATTTGGAGGCATTTAATGTTCGAGCCAAAACGGCTGATTTTCGACTAAAGAGATAACACCCCCCCATTACGTCATGCTTCAGAAATGTGGAAAATGGTCCGTTTTCAAATGTTTTATTTTTGAACGTCAGTTCACATTTGTAGGTGGATCATGAGTGTTAGAGCTAAAATTAGCATGTTTAAAGTGATTTTCATGCTTCCAGGGGCCCTAAAAACAAGATTTATGGAATGGTTAAAAGTCCATGAAAATGGCCAATTTACTCACTCTGAGTTCTCAAAAAGGGTTTCTTCACCCCGGGAAGTTAATTAAATACCATTTGGAGGCATTTAATGTTCGAGCCAAAACGGCTGATTTTCGACTAAAGAGATAACACCCCCCCATTACGTCATGCTTCAGAAATGTGGAAAATGGTCCGTTTTCAAATGTTTTATTTTTGAACGTCAGTTCACATTTGTAGGTGGATCATGAGTGTTAGAGCTAAAATTAGCATGTTTAAAGTGATTTTCATGCTTCCAGGGGCCCTAAACACAAGATTTATGGAATGGTTAAAAGTGCATGAAAATGGCCAATTTACTCACTCTGAGTTCTCAAAAAGGGTTTCTTCACCCCGGGAAGTTAATGAAATACCATTTGGAGGCATTTAATGTTCGACCCAAAACGGCTGATTTTCGACAAAAGAGATAACACCCCCCCATTACGTCATGCTTCAGAAATGTGGAAAATGATCCGTTTTCAAATGTTTTATTTTTGAACGTCAGTTCACATTTGTAGGTGGATCATCAGTGTTAGAGCTAAAATTAGCATGTTTAAAGTGATTTTCATGCTTCCAGGGGCTCGGGAAGTGAATTAAATACTATTTGGAGGCATTTAATGTTCAAGCAAAAACAGCTGATTTTTGACAAAAGAGATAACACCCCCCCATTACGTCATGCTTCAGAAATGTGGAAAATGGTCCGTTTTCAAATGTTTTATTTTTGAACGTCAGTTCACATTTGTAGGTGAATCATCAGTGTTAGAGCTAAAATTAGCATGTTTAAAGTGATTTTCATGCTTCCAGGGGCCCTAAACACAAGATTTAAGGAATGGTTAAAAGTGCATGAAAATGGCCAATTTACTCACTCTGAGTTCTCAAAAAGGGTTTTTTCACCCCGGGAAGTTAATTAAATACCATTTGGAGGCATTTAATGTTCGAGCCAAAATGGCTGATTTTCGACAAAAGAGATAACACCCCCCCCATTACGTCATGCTTCAGAAATGTGGAAAATGGTCCGTTTTCAAATGTTTTATTTTTGAACGTCAGTTCACATTTGTAGGTGGATCATGAGTGTTAGAGCTAAAATTAGCATGTTTAAAGTGATTTTCATGCTTCCAGGGGCCCTAAACACAAGATTTATGGAATGGTTAAAAGTGCATGAAAATGGCCAATTTACTCACTCTGAGTTTTCAAAAAGGGTTTCTTTACCCCGGGAAGTTAATTAAATACCATTTGGAGGCATTTAATGTTCGAGCCAAAACGGCTGATTTTCGACAAAAGAGATAACACCCCCCCATTACGTCATGCTTCAGAAATGTGGAAAATGGTCCGTTTTCAAATGTTTTATTTTTGAACGTCAGTTCACATTTGTAGGTGGATCATCAGTGTTAGAGCTAAAATTAGCATGTTTAATATGATTTTCATGCTTCCAGGGGCTCGGAAAGTGAATTAAATACTATTTGAAGGCATTTAATGTTCAAGCAAAAACAGCAGATTTTTGACAAAAGAGATAACACCCCCCCATTACGTCATGCTTCAGAAATGTGGAAAATGGTCCGTTTTCAAATGTTTTATTTTTGAACGTCAGTTCACATTTGTAGGTGGATCATCAGTGTTAGAGCTAAAATTAGCATGTTTAAAGTGATTTTCATGCTTCCAGGGGCCTTAAACACAAGATTTAAGGAATGGGTAAAAGTGCATGAAAATGGCCAATTTACTCACTCTGAGTTCTCAAAAAGGGTTTCTTCACCCCGGGAAGTTAATTAAATACCATTTGGAGGCATTTAATGTTCGAGCCAAAACGGCTGATTTTCGACAAAAGAGATAACACCCCCCCATTACGTCATGCTTCAGAAATGTGGAAAATGGTCCGTTTTCAAATGTTTTATTTTTGAACGTCAGTTCACATTTGTAGGTGGATCATGAGTGTTAGAGCTAAAATTAGCATGTTTAAAGTGATTTTCATGCTTCCAGGGGCCCTAAACACAAGATTTATGGAATGGTTAAAAGTCCATGAAAATGGCCAATTTACTCACTCTGAGTTCTCAAAAAGGGTTTCTTCACCCCTGGAAGTTAATTAAATACCATTTGGAGGCATTTAATGTTCGAGCCAAAACGGCTGATTTTCGACAAAAGAGATAACACCCCCCCATTACGTCATGCTTCAGAAATGTGGAAAATGGTCCGTTTTCAAATGTTTTATATTTGAACGTCAGTTCACATTTGTAGGTGGATCATCAGTGTTAGAGCTAAAATTAGCATGTTTAAAGTGATTTTCATGCTTCCAGGGGCTCAGGAAGTGAATTAAATACTATTTGGAGGCATTTAATGTTCAAGCAAAAACAGCTGATTTTTGACAAAAGAGATAACACCCCCCATTACTTCATGCTTCAGAAATGTGGAAAATGGTCCGTTTTCAAATGTTTTATTTTTGAACGTCAGTTCACATTTGTAGGTGGATCATCAGTGTTAGAGCTAAAATTAGCATGTTTAAAGTGACTTTCATGCTTCCAGGGGCCCTAAACACAAGATTTAAGGAATGGTTAAAAGTGCATGAAAATGGCCAATTTACTCACTCTGAGTTCTCAAAAAGGGTTTCTTCACCCCGGGAAGTTAATTAAATACCATTTGGAGGCATTTAATGTTCGAGCCAAAACGGCTGATTTTCGACTAAAGAGATAACACCCCCCCATTACGTCATGCTTCAGAAATGTGGAAAATGGTCCGTTTTCAAATGTTTTATTTTTGAACGTCAGTTCACATTTGTAGGTGGATCATGAGTGTTAGAGCTAAAATTAGCATGTTTAAAGTGATTTTCATGCTTCCAGGGGCCCTAAAAACAAGATTTATGCAATGGTTAAAAGTCCATGAAAATGGCCAATTTACTCACTCTGAGTTCTCAAAAAGGGTTTCTTCACCCCGGGAAGTTAATTAAATACCATTTGGAGGCATTTAATGTTCGAGCCAAAACGGCTGATTTTCGACAAAAGAGATAACACCCCCCCATTACGTCATGCTTCAGAAATGTGGAAAATGGTCCGTTTTCAAATGTTTTATTTTTGAACGTCAGTTCACATGTGTAGGTGGATCATCAGTGTTAGAGCTAAAATTAGCATGTTTAAAGTGATTTTCATGCTTCCAGGGGCCCTAAACACAAGATTTATGGAATGGTTAAAAGTGCATGAAAATGGCCAATTTACTCACTCTGAGTTCTCAAAAAGGGTTTCTTCACCCCGGGAAGTTAATTAAATACCATTTGGAGGCATTTAATATTCGAGCCAAAACGGCGGATTTTCGACAAAAGAGATAACACCCCCCCATTACGTCATGCTTCAGAAATGTGGAAAATGGTCCGTTTTCAAATGTTTTATTTTTGAACGTCAGTTCACATTTGTAGGTGGATCATCAGTGTTAGAGCTAAAATTAGCATGTTTAATGTGATTTTCATGCTTCCCGGGGCTCGGAAAGTGAATTAAATACTATTTGCAGGCATTTAATGTTCAAGCAAAAACAGCTGATTTTTGACAAAAGAGATAACACCCCCCCATTACGTCATGCTTCAGAAATGTGGAAAATGGTCCGTTTTCAAATGTTTTATTTTTGAACGTCAGTTCACATTTGTAGGTGGATCATCAGTGTTAGAGCTAAAATTAGCATGTTTAAAGTGATTTTCATGCTTCCAGGGGCCCTAAACACAAGATTTATGGAATGGTTAAAAGTGCATGAAAATGGCCAATTTACTCACTCTGAGTTCTCAAAAAGGGTTTCTTCACCCCGGGAAGTTAATGAAATACCATTTGGAGGCATTTAATGTTCGACCCAAAACGGCTGATTTTCGACAAAAGAGATAACACCCCCCCATTACGTCATGCTTCAGAAATGTGGAAAATGATCCGTTTTCAAATGTTTTATTTTTGAACGTCAGTTCACATTTGTAGGTGGATCATCAGTGTTAGAGCTAAAATTAGCATGTTTAAAGTGATTTTCATGCTTCCAGGGGCTCGGGAAGTGAATTAAATACTATTTGGAGGCATTTAATGTTCAAGCAAAAACAGCTGATTTTTGACAAAAGAGATAACACCCCCCCATTACGTCATGCTTCAGAAATGTGGAAAATGGTCCGTTTTCAAATGTTTTATTTTTGAACGTCAGTTCACATTTGTAGGTGAATCATCAGTGTTAGAGCTAAAATTAGCATGTTTAAAGTGATTTTCATGCTTCCAGGGGCCCTAAACACAAGATTTAAGGAATGGTTAAAAGTGCATGAAAATGGCCAATTTACTCACTCTGAGTTCTCAAAAAGGGTTTCTTCACCCCTGGAAGTTAATTAAATACCATTTGGAGGCATTTAATGTTCGAGCCAAAACGGCTGATTTTCGACAAAAGAGATAACACCCCCCCATTACGTCATGCTTCAGAAATGTGGAAAATGGTCCGTTTTCAAATGTTTTATATTTGAACGTCAGTTCACATTTGTAGGTGGATCATCAGTGTTAGAGCTAAAATTAGCATGTTTAAAGTGATTTTCATGCTTCCAGGGGCTCGGGAAGTAAATTAAATACTATTTGGAGGCATTTAATGTTCAAGCAAAAACAGCTGATTTTTGACAAAAGAGATAACACCCCCCATTACTTCATGCTTCAGAAATGTGGAAAATGGTCCGTTTTCAAATTTTTTATTTTTGAACGTCAGTTCACATTTGTAGGTGGATCATCAGTGTTAGAGCTAAAATTAGCATGTTTAAAGTGATTTTCATGCTTCCAGGGGCCCTAAACACAAGATTTATGGAATGGTTAAAAGTGCATGAAAATGGCCAATTTACTCACTCTGAGTTCTCAAAAAGGGTTTCTTCACCCCGGGAAGTTAATTAAATACCATTTGGAGGCATTTAATATTCGAGCCAAAACTGCAGATTTTCGACAAAAGAGATAACACCCCCCCATTACGTCATGCTTCAGAAATGTGGAAAATGGTCCGTTTTCAAATGTTTTATTTTTGAACGTCAGTTCACATTTGTAGGTGGATCATCAGTGTTAGAGCTAAAATTAGCATGTTTAATGTGATTTTCATGCTTCCAGGGGCTCGGAAAGTGAATTAAATACTATTTGGAGGCATTTAATGTTCAAGCAAAAACAGCTGATTTTTGACAAAAGAGATAACACCCCCCCATTACGTCATGCTTCAGAAATGTGGAAAATGGTCTGTTTTCAAATGTTTTATTTTTGAACGTCAGTTCACATTTGTAGGTGGATCATCAGTGTTAGAGCTAAAATTAGCATGTTTAAAGTGATTTTCATGCTTCCAGGGGCCCTAAACACAAGATTTATGGAATGGTTAAAAGTGCATGAAAATGGCCAATTTACTCACTCTGAGTTCTCAAAAAGGGTTTCTTCACCCCGGGAAGTTAATTAAATACCATTTGGAGGCATTTAATGTTCGAGCCAAAACGGCTGATTTTCGACAAAAGAGATAACACCCCCCCTTACGTCATGCTTCAGAAATGTGGAAAATGGTCCGTTTTCAAATGTTTTATTTTTGAACGTCAGTTCACATTTGTAGGTGGATCATCAGTGTTAGAGCTAAACTTAGCATGTTTAAAGTGATTTTCATGCTTCCAGGGGCTCGGGAAGTGAATTAAATACTATTTGGAGGCATTTATTGTTCAAGCAAAAACAGATGATTTTTGACAAAAGAGATAACACCCCCCCATTACGTCATGCTTCAGAACTGTGGAAAATGGTCCGTTTTCAAATGTTTTATTTTTGAACGTCAGTTCACATTTGTAGGTGGATCATGAGTGTTAGAGCTAAAATTAGCATGTTTAAAGTGATTTTCATGCTTCCAGGGGCCCTAAACACAAGATTTATGGAATGGTTAAAAGTCCATGAAAATGGCCAATTTACTCACTCTGAGTTTTCAAAAAAGTTTTCTTTACCCCGGGAAGTTAATTAAATACCATTTGGAGGCATTTAATGTTCGAGCCAAAACGGCTGATTTTTGACAAAAGAGATAACACCCCCCCATTACGTCATGCTTCAGAAATGTGGAAAATGGTCCGTTTTCAAATGTTTTATTTTTGAACGTCAGTTCACATTTGTAGGTGGATCATCAGTGTTAGAGCTAAAATTAGCATGTTTAAAGTGATTTTCATGCTTCCAGGGGCTCGGGAAGTGAATTAAATACTATTTGGAGGCATTTAATGTTCAAGCAAAAACAGCTGATTTTTGACAAAAGAGATAACACCCCCCATTACGTCATGCTTCAGAAATGTGGAAAATGGTCCGTTTTCAAATGTTTTATTTTTGAACATCAGTTCACATTTGTAGGTGAATCATCAGTGTTAGAGCTAAAATTAGCATGTTTAAAGTGATTTTCATGCTTCCAGGGGCCCTAAACACAAGATTTAAGGAATGGTTAAAAGTGCATGAAAATGGCCAATTTACTCACTCTGAGTTCTCAAAAAGGGTTTCTTCACCCCGGGAAGTTAATTAAATACCATTTGGAGGCATTTAATGTTCGAGCCAAAACGGCTGATTTTCGACTAAAGAGATAACACCCCCCCATTACGTCATGCTTCAGAAATGTGGAAAATGGTCCGTTTTCAAATGTTTTATTTTTGAACGTCAGTTCACATTTGTAGGTGGATCATGAGTGTTAGAGCTAAAATTAGCATGTTTAAAGTGATTTTCATGCTTCCAGGGGCCCTAAAAACAAGATTTATGGAATGGTTAAAAGTCCATGAAAATGGCCAATTTACTCACTCTGAGTTCTCAAAAAGGGTTTCTTCACCCCGGGAAGTTAATTAAATACCATTTGGAGGCATTTAATGTTCGAGCCAAAACGGCTGATTTTCGACAAAAGAGATAACACCCCCCCATTACGTCATGCTTCAGAAATGTGGAAAATGGTCCGTTTTCAAATGTTTTATTTTTGAACGTCAGTTCACATTTGTAGGTGGATCATCAGTGTTAGAGCTAAAATTAGCATGTTTAAAGTGATTTTCATGCTTCCAGGGGCCCTAAACACAAGATTTATGGAATGGTTAAAAGTGCATGAAAATGGCCAATTTACTCACTCTGAGTTCTCAAAAAGGGTTTCTTCACCCCGGGAAGTTAATTAAATACCATTTGGAGGCATTTAATATTCGAGCCAAAACGGCGGATTTTCGACAAAAGAGATAACACCCCCCCATTACGTCATGCTTCAGAAATGTGGAAAATGGTCCGTTTTCAAATGTTTTATTTTTGAACGTCAGTTCACATTTGTAGGTGGATCATCAGTGTTAGAGCTAAAATTAGCATGTTTAATGTGATTTTCATGCTTCCCGGGGCTCGGAAAGTGAATTAAATACTATTTGCAGGCATTTAATGTTCAAGCAAAAACAGCTGATTTTTGACAAAAGAGATAACACCCCCCCATTACGTCATGCTTCAGAAATGTGGAAAATGGTCCGTTTTCAAATGTTTTATTTTTGAACGTCAGTTCACATTTGTAGGTGGATCATCAGTGTTAGAGCTAAAATTAGCATGTTTAAAGTGATTTTCATGCTTCCAGGGGCCCTAAACACAAGATTTATGGAATGGTTAAAAGTGCATGAAAATGGCCAATTTACTCACTCTGAGTTCTCAAAAAGGGTTTCTTCACCCCGGGAAGTTAATTAAATACCATTTGGAGGCATTTAATGTTCGAGCCAAAACGGCTGATTTTCGACAAAAGAGATAACACCCCCCCATTACGTCATGCTTCAGAAATGTGGAAAATGGTCCGTTTTCAAATGTTTTATTTTTGAACGTCAGTTCACATTTGTAGGTGGATCATCAGTGTTAGAGCTAAACTTAGCATGTTTAAAGTGATTTTCATGCTTCCAGGGGCTCGGGAAGTGAATTAAATACTATTTGGAGGCATTTATTGTTCAAGCAAAAACAGCTGATTTTTGACAAAAGAGATAACACCCCCCCATTACGTCATGCTTCAGAAATGTGGAAAATGGTCCGTTTTCAAATGTTTTATTTTTGAACATCAGTTCACATTTGTAGGTGAATCATCAGTGTTAGAGCTAAAATTAGCATGTTTAATGTGATTTTCATGCTTCCAGGGGCTCGGAAAGTGAATTAAATACTATTTGGAGGCATTTATTGTTCAAGCAAAAACAGCTGATTTTTGACAAAAGAGATAACACCCCCCCATTACGTCATGCTTCAGAAATGTGGAAAATGGTCCGTTTTCAAATGTTTTATTTTTGAACATCAGTTCACATTTGTAGGTGAATCATCAGTGTTAGAGCTAAACTTAGCATGTTTAAAGTGATTTTCATGCTTCCAGGGGTTCGGGAAGCGAATTAAATACTATTTGGAGGCATTTAATGTTCAAGCAAAAACAGCTGATTTTTGACAAAAGAGATAACACCCCCCCATTACGTCCATGCTTCAGAAATGTGGAAAATGGTCCGTTTTCAAATGTTTTATTTTGAACGTCAGTTCACATTTGTAGGTGGATCATCAGTGTTAGAGCTAAAATTAGCATGTTTAAAGTGATTTTCATGCTTCCAGGGGCCCTAAACACAAGATTTATGGAATGGTTAAAAGTGCATGAAAATGGCCAATTTACTCACTCTGAGTTCTCAAAAAGGGTTTCTTTACCCCGGGAAGTTAATTAAATACCATTTGGATGCATTTAATGTTCGAGCCAAAACGGCTGATTTTCGACAAAAGAGATAACACCCCCCATTACGTCATGCTTCAGAAATGTGGAAAATGGTCCGTTTTCAAATGTTTTATTTTTGAACGTCAGTTCACATTTGTAGATGGATCATCAGTGTTAGAGCTAAAAATTAGCATGTTTAAAGTGATTTTCATGCTTCCAGGGGCTCGGGAAGTGAATTAAATACTTTTTGGAGGCATTTAATGTTCAAGCAAAAACAGCTGATTTTGACAAAAGAGATAACACCCCCCCCCCGTTACGTCATGCTTCAGAAATGTGGAAAATGGTCCGTTTTCAAATGTTTTATTTTTGAACGTCAGTTCACATTTGTAGGTGGATCATCAGTGTTAGAGCTAAAATTAGCATGTTTAAAGTGATTTTCATGCTTCCAGGGGCCCTAAACACAAGATTTATGGAATGGTTAAAAGTGCATGAAAATGGCCAATTTACTCACTCTGAGTTCTCAAAAAGGGTTTCTTCACCCCGGGAAGTTAATTAAATACCATTTGGAGGCATTTAATGTTCGAGCCAAAACGGCTGATTTTCGACAAAAGAGATAACACCCCCCCATTACGTCATGCTTCAGAAATGTGGAAAATGGTCCGTTTTCAAATGTTTTATTTTTGAACGTCAGTTCACATTTGTAGGTGGATCATCAGTGTTAGAGCTAAAATTAGCATGTTTAAAGTGATTTTCATGCTTCCAGGGGCCCTAAACACAAGATTTATGGAATGGTTAAAAGTGCATGAAAATGGCCAATTTACTCACTCTGAGTTCTCAAAAAGGGTTTCTTCACCCCGGGAAGTTAATTAAATACCATTTGGAGGCATTTAATATTCGAGCCAAAACGGCGGATTTTCGACAAAAGAGATAACACCCCCCCATTACGTCATGCTTCAGAAATGTGGAAAATGGTCCGTTTTCAAATGTTTTATTTTTGAACGTCAGTTCACATTTGTAGGTGGATCATCAGTGTTAGAGCTAAAATTAGCATGTTTAATGTGATTTTCATGCTTCCCGGGGCTCGGAAAGTGAATTAAATACTATTTGCAGGCATTTAATGTTCAAGCAAAAACAGCTGATTTTTGACAAAAGAGATAACACCCCCCCATTACGTCATGCTTCAGAAATGTGGAAAATGGTCCGTTTTCAAATGTTTTATTTTTGAACGTCAGTTCACATTTGTAGGTGAATCATCAGTGTTAGAGCTAAAATTAGCATGTTTAAAGTGATTTTCATGCTTCCAGGGGCCCTAAACACAAGATTTAAGGAATGGTTAAAAGTGCATGAAAATGGCCAATTTACTCACTCTGAGTTCTCAAAAAGGGTTTCTTTACCCCGGGAAGTTAATTAAATACCATTTGGAGGCATTTAATGTTCGAGCCAAAACGGCTGATTTTCGACAAAAGAGATAACACCCCCCCATTACGTCATGCTTCAGAAATGTGGAAAATGGTCCGTTTTCAAATGTTTTATTTTTGAACGTCAGTTCACATTTGTAGGTGGATCATCAGTGTTAGAGCTAAAATTAGCATGTTTAATATGATTTTCATGCTTCCAGGGGCTCGGAAAGTGAATTAAATACTATTTGAAGGCATTTAATGTTCAAGCAAAAACAGCAGATTTTTGACAAAAGAGATAACACCCCCCCATTACGTCATGCTTCAGAAATGTGGAAAATGGTCCGTTTTCAAATGTTTTATTTTTGAACGTCAGTTCACATTTGTAGGTGGATCATCAGTGTTAGAGCTAAAATTAGCATGTTTAAAGTGATTTTCATGCTTCCAGGGGCCTTAAACACAAGATTTAAGGAATGGGTAAAAGTGCATGAAAATGGCCAATTTACTCACTCTGAGTTCTCAAAAAGGGTTTCTTCACCCCGGGAAGTTAATTAAATACCATTTGGAGGCATTTAATGTTCGAGCCAAAACGGCTGATTTTCGACAAAAGAGATAACACCCCCCCATTACGTCATGCTTCAGAAATGTGGAAAATGGTCCGTTTTCAAATGTTTTATTTTTGAACGTCAGTTCACATTTGTAGGTGGATCATGAGTGTTAGAGCTAAAATTAGCATGTTTAAAGTGATTTTCATGCTTCCAGGGGCCCTAAACACAAGATTTATGGAATGGTTAAAAGTCCATGAAAATGGCCAATTTACTCACTCTGAGTTCTCAAAAAGGGTTTCTTCACCCCTGGAAGTTAATTAAATACCATTTGGAGGCATTTAATGTTCGAGCCAAAACGGCTGATTTTCGACAAAAGAGATAACACCCCCCCATTACGTCATGCTTCAGAAATGTGGAAAATGGTCCGTTTTCAAATGTTTTATATTTGAACGTCAGTTCACATTTGTAGGTGGATCATCAGTGTTAGAGCTAAAATTAGCATGTTTAAAGTGATTTTCATGCTTCCAGGGGCTCAGGAAGTGAATTAAATACTATTTGGAGGCATTTAATGTTCAAGCAAAAACAGCTGATTTTTGACAAAAGAGATAACACCCCCCATTACTTCATGCTTCAGAAATGTGGAAAATGGTCCGTTTTCAAATGTTTTATTTTTGAACGTCAGTTCACATTTGTAGGTGGATCATCAGTGTTAGAGCTAAAATTAGCATGTTTAAAGTGACTTTCATGCTTCCAGGGGCCCTAAACACAAGATTTAAGGAATGGTTAAAAGTGCATGAAAATGGCCAATTTACTCACTCTGAGTTCTCAAAAAGGGTTTCTTCACCCCGGGAAGTTAATTAAATACCATTTGGAGGCATTTAATGTTCGAGCCAAAACGGCTGATTTTCGACTAAAGAGATAACACCCCCCCATTACGTCATGCTTCAGAAATGTGGAAAATGGTCCGTTTTCAAATGTTTTATTTTTGAACGTCAGTTCACATTTGTAGGTGGATCATGAGTGTTAGAGCTAAAATTAGCATGTTTAAAGTGATTTTCATGCTTCCAGGGGCCCTAAAAACAAGATTTATGGAATGGTTAAAAGTCCATGAAAATGGCCAATTTACTCACTCTGAGTTCTCAAAAAGGGTTTCTTCACCCCGGGAAGTTAATTAAATACCATTTGGAGGCATTTAATGTTCGAGCCAAAACGGCTGATTTTCGACAAAAGAGATAACACCCCCCCATTACGTCATGCTTCAGAAATGTGGAAAATGGTCCGTTTTCAAATGTTTTATTTTTGAACGTCAGTTCACATGTGTAGGTGGATCATCAGTGTTAGAGCTAAAATTAGCATGTTTAAAGTGATTTTCATGCTTCCAGGGGCCCTAAACACAAGATTTATGGAATGGTTAAAAGTGCATGAAAATGGCCAATTTACTCACTCTGAGTTCTCAAAAAGGGTTTCTTCACCCCGGGAAGTTAATTAAATACCATTTGGAGGCATTTAATATTCGAGCCAAAACGGCGGATTTTCGACAAAAGAGATAACACCCCCCCATTACGTCATGCTTCAGAAATGTGGAAAATGGTCCGTTTTCAAATGTTTTATTTTTGAACGTCAGTTCACATTTGTAGGTGGATCATCAGTGTTAGAGCTAAAATTAGCATGTTTAATGTGATTTTCATGCTTCCCGGGGCTCGGAAAGTGAATTAAATACTATTTGCAGGCATTTAATGTTCAAGCAAAAACAGCTGATTTTTGACAAAAGAGATAACACCCCCCCATTACGTCATGCTTCAGAAATGTGGAAAATGGTCCGTTTTCAAATGTTTTATTTTTGAACGTCAGTTCACATTTGTAGGTGGATCATCAGTGTTAGAGCTAAAATTAGCATGTTTAAAGTGATTTTCATGCTTCCAGGGGCCCTAAACACAAGATTTATGGAATGGTTAAAAGTGCATGAAAATGGCCAATTTACTCACTCTGAGTTCTCAAAAAGGGTTTCTTCACCCCGGGAAGTTAATGAAATACCATTTGGAGGCATTTAATGTTCGACCCAAAACGGCTGATTTTCGACAAAAGAGATAACACCCCCCCATTACGTCATGCTTCAGAAATGTGGAAAATGATCCGTTTTCAAATGTTTTATTTTTGAACGTCAGTTCACATTTGTAGGTGGATCATCAGTGTTAGAGCTAAAATTAGCATGTTTAAAGTGATTTTCATGCTTCCAGGGGCTCGGGAAGTGAATTAAATACTATTTGGAGGCATTTAATGTTCAAGCAAAAACAGCTGATTTTTGACAAAAGAGATAACACCCCCCCATTACGTCATGCTTCAGAAATGTGGAAAATGGTCCGTTTTCAAATGTTTTATTTTTGAACGTCAGTTCACATTTGTAGGTGAATCATCAGTGTTAGAGCTAAAATTAGCATGTTTAAAGTGATTTTCATGCTTCCAGGGGCCCTAAACACAAGATTTAAGGAATGGTTAAAAGTGCATGAAAATGGCCAATTTACTCACTCTGAGTTCTCAAAAAGGGTTTCTTCACCCCTGGAAGTTAATTAAATACCATTTGGAGGCATTTAATGTTCGAGCCAAAACGGCTGATTTTCGACAAAAGAGATAACACCCCCCCATTACGTCATGCTTCAGAAATGTGGAAAATGGTCCGTTTTCAAATGTTTTATATTTGAACGTCAGTTCACATTTGTAGGTGGATCATCAGTGTTAGAGCTAAAATTAGCATGTTTAAAGTGATTTTCATGCTTCCAGGGGCTCGGGAAGTAAATTAAATACTATTTGGAGGCATTTAATGTTAAAGCAAAAACAGCTGATTTTTGACAAAAGAGATAACACCCCCCATTACTTCATGCTTCAGAAATGTGGAAAATGGTCCGTTTTCAAATTTTTTATTTTTGAACGTCAGTTCACATTTGTAGGTGGATCATCAGTGTTAGAGCTAAAATTAGCATGTTTAAAGTGATTTTCATGCTTCCAGGGGCCCTAAACACAAGATTTATGGAATGGTTAAAAGTGCATGAAAATGGCCAATTTACTCACTCTGAGTTCTCAAAAAGGGTTTCTTCACCCCGGGAAGTTAATTAAATACCATTTGGAGGCATTTAATATTCGAGCCAAAACTGCAGATTTTCGACAAAAGAGATAACACCCCCCCATTACGTCATGCTTCAGAAATGTGGAAAATGGTCCGTTTTCAAATGTTTTATTTTTGAACGTCAGTTCACATTTGTAGGTGGATCATCAGTGTTAGAGCTAAAATTAGCATGTTTAATGTGATTTTCATGCTTCCAGGGGCTCGGAAAGTGAATTAAATACTATTTGGAGGCATTTAATGTTCAAGCAAAAACAGCTGATTTTTGACAAAAGAGATAACACCCCCCCATTACGTCATGCTTCAGAAATGTGGAAAATGGTCTGTTTTCAAATGTTTTATTTTTGAACGTCAGTTCACATTTGTAGGTGGATCATCAGTGTTAGAGCTAAAATTAGCATGTTTAAAGTGATTTTCATGCTTCCAGGGGCCCTAAACACAAGATTTATGGAATGGTTAAAAGTGCATGAAAATGGCCAATTTACTCACTCTGAGTTCTCAAAAAGGGTTTCTTCACCCCGGGAAGTTAATTAAATACCATTTGGAGGCATTTAATGTTCGAGCCAAAACGGCTGATTTTCGACAAAAGAGATAACACCCCCCCTTACGTCATGCTTCAGAAATGTGGAAAATGGTCCGTTTTCAAATGTTTTATTTTTGAACGTCAGTTCACATTTGTAGGTGGATCATCAGTGTTAGAGCTAAACTTAGCATGTTTAAAGTGATTTTCATGCTTCCAGGGGCTCGGGAAGTGAATTAAATACTATTTGGAGGCATTTATTGTTCAAGCAAAAACAGATGATTTTTGACAAAAGAGATAACACCCCCCCATTACGTCATGCTTCAGAACTGTGGAAAATGGTCCGTTTTCAAATGTTTTATTTTTGAACGTCAGTTCACATTTGTAGGTGGATCATGAGTGTTAGAGCTAAAATTAGCATGTTTAAAGTGATTTTCATGCTTCCAGGGGCCCTAAACACAAGATTTATGGAATGGTTAAAAGTCCATGAAAATGGCCAATTTACTCACTCTGAGTTTTCAAAAAAGTTTTCTTTACCCCGGGAAGTTAATTAAATACCATTTGGAGGCATTTAATGTTCGAGCCAAAACGGCTGATTTTTGACAAAAGAGATAACACCCCCCCATTACGTCATGCTTCAGAAATGTGGAAAATGGTCCGTTTTCAAATGTTTTATTTTTGAACGTCAGTTCACATTTGTAGGTGGATCATCAGTGTTAGAGCTAAAATTAGCATGTTTAAAGTGATTTTCATGCTTCCAGGGGCTCGGGAAGTGAATTAAATACTATTTGGAGGCATTTAATGTTCAAGCAAAAACAGCTGATTTTTGACAAAAGAGATAACACCCCCCATTACGTCATGCTTCAGAAATGTGGAAAATGGTCCGTTTTCAAATGTTTTATTTTTGAACATCAGTTCACATTTGTAGGTGAATCATCAGTGTTAGAGCTAAAATTAGCATGTTTAAAGTGATTTTCATGCTTCCAGGGGCCCTAAACACAAGATTTAAGGAATGGTTAAAAGTGCATGAAAATGGCCAATTTACTCACTCTGAGTTCTCAAAAAGGGTTTCTTCACCCCGGGAAGTTAATTAAATACCATTTGGAGGCATTTAATGTTCGAGCCAAAACGGCTGATTTTCGACTAAAGAGATAACACCCCCCCATTACGTCATGCTTCAGAAATGTGGAAAATGGTCCGTTTTCAAATGTTTTATTTTTGAACGTCAGTTCACATTTGTAGGTGGATCATGAGTGTTAGAGCTAAAATTAGCATGTTTAAAGTGATTTTCATGCTTCCAGGGGCCCTAAAAACAAGATTTATGGAATGGTTAAAAGTCCATGAAAATGGCCAATTTACTCACTCTGAGTTCTCAAAAAGGGTTTCTTCACCCCGGGAAGTTAATTAAATACCATTTGGAGGCATTTAATGTTCGAGCCAAAACGGCTGATTTTCGACAAAAGAGATAACACCCCCCCATTACGTCATGCTTCAGAAATGTGGAAAATGGTCCGTTTTCAAATGTTTTATTTTTGAACGTCAGTTCACATTTGTAGGTGGATCATCAGTGTTAGAGCTAAAATTAGCATGTTTAAAGTGATTTTCATGCTTCCAGGGGCCCTAAACACAAGATTTATGGAATGGTTAAAAGTGCATGAAAATGGCCAATTTACTCACTCTGAGTTCTCAAAAAGGGTTTCTTCACCCCGGGAAGTTAATTAAATACCATTTGGAGGCATTTAATATTCGAGCCAAAACGGCGGATTTTCGACAAAAGAGATAACACCCCCCCATTACGTCATGCTTCAGAAATGTGGAAAATGGTCCGTTTTCAAATGTTTTATTTTTGAACGTCAGTTCACATTTGTAGGTGGATCATCAGTGTTAGAGCTAAAATTAGCATGTTTAATGTGATTTTCATGCTTCCCGGGGCTCGGAAAGTGAATTAAATACTATTTGCAGGCATTTAATGTTCAAGCAAAAACAGCTGATTTTTGACAAAAGAGATAACACCCCCCCATTACGTCATGCTTCAGAAATGTGGAAAATGGTCCGTTTTCAAATGTTTTATTTTTGAACGTCAGTTCACATTTGTAGGTGGATCATCAGTGTTAGAGCTAAAATTAGCATGTTTAAAGTGATTTTCATGCTTCCAGGGGCCCTAAACACAAGATTTATGGAATGGTTAAAAGTGCATGAAAATGGCCAATTTACTCACTCTGAGTTCTCAAAAAGGGTTTCTTCACCCCGGGAAGTTAATTAAATACCATTTGGAGGCATTTAATGTTCGAGCCAAAACGGCTGATTTTCGACAAAAGAGATAACACCCCCCCATTACGTCATGCTTCAGAAATGTGGAAAATGGTCCGTTTTCAAATGTTTTATTTTTGAACGTCAGTTCACATTTGTAGGTGGATCATCAGTGTTAGAGCTAAACTTAGCATGTTTAAAGTGATTTTCATGCTTCCAGGGGCTCGGGAAGTGAATTAAATACTATTTGGAGGCATTTATTGTTCAAGCAAAAACAGCTGATTTTTGACAAAAGAGATAACACCCCCCCATTACGTCATGCTTCAGAAATGTGGAAAATGGTCCGTTTTCAAATGTTTTATTTTTGAACATCAGTTCACATTTGTAGGTGAATCATCAGTGTTAGAGCTAAAATTAGCATGTTTAATGTGATTTTCATGCTTCCAGGGGCTCGGAAAGTGAATTAAATACTATTTGGAGGCATTTATTGTTCAAGCAAAAACAGCTGATTTTTGACAAAAGAGATAACACCCCCCCATTACGTCATGCTTCAGAAATGTGGAAAATGGTCCGTTTTCAAATGTTTTATTTTTGAACATCAGTTCACATTTGTAGGTGAATCATCAGTGTTAGAGCTAAACTTAGCATGTTTAAAGTGATTTTCATGCTTCCAGGGGTTCGGGAAGCGAATTAAATACTATTTGGAGGCATTTAATGTTCAAGCAAAAACAGCTGATTTTTGACAAAAGAGATAACACCCCCCCATTACGTCATGCTTCAGAAATGTGGAAAATGGTCCGTTTTCAAATGTTTTATTTTTGAACGTCAGTTCACATTTGTAGGTGGATCATCAGTGTTAGAGCTAAAATTAGCATGTTTAAAGTGATTTTCATGCTTCCAGGGGCCCTAAACACAAGATTTATGGAATGGTTAAAAGTGCATGAAAATGGCCAATTTACTCACTCTGAGTTCTCAAAAAGGGTTTCTTTACCCCGGGAAGTTAATTAAATACCATTTGGATGCATTTAATGTTCGAGCCAAAACGGCTGATTTTCGACAAAAGAGATAACACCCCCCATTACGTCATGCTTCAGAAATGTGGAAAATGGTCCGTTTTCAAATGTTTTATTTTTGAACGTCAGTTCACATTTGTAGATGGATCATCAGTGTTAGAGCTAAAAATTAGCATGTTTAAAGTGATTTTCATGCTTCCAGGGGCTCGGGAAGTGAATTAAATACTTTTTGGATGCATTTAATGTTCAAGCAAAAACAGCTGATTTTTGACAAAAGAGATAACACCCCCCCCCCGTTACGTCATGCTTCAGAAATGTGGAAAATGGTCCGTTTTCAAATGTTTTATTTTTGAACGTCAGTTCACATTTGTAGGTGGATCATCAGTGTTAGAGCTAAAATTAGCATGTTTAAAGTGATTTTCATGCTTCCAGGGGCCCTAAACACAAGATTTATGGAATGGTTAAAAGTGCATGAAAATGGCCAATTTACTCACTCTGAGTTCTCAAAAAGGGTTTCTTCACCCCGGGAAGTTAATTAAATACCATTTGGAGGCATTTAATGTTCGAGCCAAAACGGCTGATTTTCGACAAAAGAGATAACACCCCCCCATTACGTCATGCTTCAGAAATGTGGAAAATGGTCCGTTTTCAAATGTTTTATTTTTGAACGTCAGTTCACATTTGTAGGTGGATCATCAGTGTTAGAGCTAAAATTAGCATGTTTAAAGTGATTTTCATGCTTCCAGGGGCCCTAAACACAAGATTTATGGAATGGTTAAAAGTGCATGAAAATGGCCAATTTACTCACTCTGAGTTCTCAAAAAGGGTTTCTTCACCCCGGGAAGTTAATTAAATACCATTTGGAGGCATTTAATATTCGAGCCAAAACGGCGGATTTTCGACAAAAGAGATAACACCCCCCCATTACGTCATGCTTCAGAAATGTGGAAAATGGTCCGTTTTCAAATGTTTTATTTTTGAACGTCAGTTCACATTTGTAGGTGGATCATCAGTGTTAGAGCTAAAATTAGCATGTTTAATGTGATTTTCATGCTTCCCGGGGCTCGGAAAGTGAATTAAATACTATTTGCAGGCATTTAATGTTCAAGCAAAAACAGCTGATTTTTGACAAAAGAGATAACACCCCCCCATTACGTCATGCTTCAGAAATGTGGAAAATGGTCCGTTTTCAAATGTTTTATTTTTGAACGTCAGTTCACATTTGTAGGTGAATCATCAGTGTTAGAGCTAAAATTAGCATGTTTAAAGTGATTTTCATGCTTCCAGGGGCCCTAAACACAAGATTTAAGGAATGGTTAAAAGTGCATGAAAATGGCCAATTTACTCACTCTGAGTTCTCAAAAAGGGTTTCTTTACCCCGGGAAGTTAATTAAATACCATTTGGAGGCATTTAATGTTCGAGCCAAAACGGCTGATTTTCGACTAAAGAGATAACACCCCCCCATTACGTCATGCTTCAGAAATGTGGAAAATGGTCCGTTTTCAAATGTTTTATTTTTGAACGTCAGTTCACATTTGTAGGTGGATCATGAGTGTTAGAGCTAAAATTAGCATGTTTAAAGTGATTTTCATGCTTCCAGGGGCCCTAAAAACAAGATTTATGGAATGGTTAAAAGTCCATGAAAATGGCCAATTTACTCACTCTGAGTTCTCAAAAAGGGTTTCTTCACCCCGGGAAGTTAATTAAATACCATTTGGAGGCATTTAATGTTCGAGCCAAAACGGCTGATTTTCGACAAAAGAGATAACACCCCCCCATTACGTCATGCTTCAGAAATGTGGAAAATGGTCCGTTTTCAAATGTTTTATTTTTGAACGTCAGTTCACATTTGTAGGTGGATCATCAGTGTTAGAGCTAAAATTAGCATGTTTAAAGTGATTTTCATGCTTCCAGGGGCCCTAAACACAAGATTTATGGAATGGTTAAAAGTGCATGAAAATGGCCAATTTACTCACTCTGAGTTCTCAAAAAGGGTTTCTTCACCCCGGGAAGTTAATTAAATACCATTTGGAGGCATTTAATATTCGAGCCAAAACGGCGGATTTTCGACAAAAGAGATAACACCCCCCCATTACGTCATGCTTCAGAAATGTGGAAAATGGTCCGTTTTCAAATGTTTTATTTTTGAACGTCAGTTCACATTTGTAGGTGGATCATCAGTGTTAGAGCTAAAATTAGCATGTTTAATGTGATTTTCATGCTTCCCGGGGCTCGGAAAGTGAATTAAATACTATTTGCAGGCATTTAATGTTCAAGCAAAAACAGCTGATTTTTGACAAAAGAGATAACACCCCCCCATTACGTCATGCTTCAGAAATGTGGAAAATGGTCCGTTTTCAAATGTTTTATTTTTGAACGTCAGTTCACATTTGTAGGTGGATCATCAGTGTTAAAGCTAAAATTAGCATGTTTAAAGTGATTTTCATGCTTCCAGGGGCCCTAAACACAAGATTTATGGAATGGTTAAAAGTGCATGAAAATGGCCAATTTACTCACTCTGAGTTCTCAAAAAGGGTTTCTTCACCCCGGGAAGTTAATGAAATACCATTTGGAGGCATTTAATGTTCGACCCAAAACGGCTGATTTTCGACAAAAGAGATAACACCCCCCCATTACGTCATGCTTCAGAAATGTGGAAAATGATCCGTTTTCAAATGTTTTATTTTTGAACGTCAGTTCACATTTGTAGGTGGATCATCAGTGTTAGAGCTAAAATTAGCATGTTTAAAGTGATTTTCATGCTTCCAGGGGCTCGGGAAGTGAATTAAATACTATTTGGAGGCATTTAATGTTCAAGCAAAAACAGCTGATTTTTGACAAAAGAGATAACACCCCCCCATTACGTCATGCTTCAGAAATGTGGAAAATGGTCCGTTTTCAAATGTTTTATTTTTGAACGTCAGTTCACATTTGTAGGTGAATCATCAGTGTTAGAGCTAAAATTAGCATGTTTAAAGTGATTTTCATGCTTCCAGGGGCCCTAAACACAAGATTTAAGGAATGGTTAAAAGTGCATGAAAATGGCCAATTTACTCACTCTGAGTTCTCAAAAAGGGTTTCTTCACCCCGGGAAGTTAATTAAATACCATTTGGAGGCATTTAATGTTCGAGCCAAAATGGCTGATTTTCGACAAAAGAGATAACACCCCCCCCATTACGTCATGCTTCAGAAATGTGGAAAATGGTCCGTTTTCAAATGTTTTATTTTTGAACGTCAGTTCACATTTGTAGGTGGATCATGAGTGTTAGAGCTAAAATTAGCATGTTTAAAGTGATTTTCATGCTTCCAGGGGCCCTAAACACAAGATTTATGGAATGGTTAAAAGTGCATGAAAATGGCCAATTTACTCACTCTGAGTTTTCAAAAAGGGTTTCTTTACCCCGGGAAGTTAATTAAATACCATTTGGAGGCATTTAATGTTCGAGCCAAAACGGCTGATTTTCGACAAAAGAGATAACACCCCCCCATTACGTCATGCTTCAGAAATGTGGAAAATGGTCCGTTTTCAAATGTTTTATTTTTGAACGTCAGTTCACATTTGTAGGTGGATCATCAGTGTTAGAGCTAAAATTAGCATGTTTAATATGATTTTCATGCTTCCAGGGGCTCGGAAAGTGAATTAAATACTATTTGAAGGCATTTAATGTTCAAGCAAAAACAGCTGATTTTTGACAAAAGAGATAACACCCCCCCATTACGTCATGCTTCAGAAATGTGGAAAATGGTCCGTTTTCAAATGTTTTATTTTTGAACGTCAGTTCACATTTGTAGGTGGATCATCAGTGTTAGAGCTAAAATTAGCATGTTTAAAGTGATTTTCATGCTTCCAGGGGCCTTAAACACAAGATTTAAGGAATGGTTAAAAGTGCATGAAAATGGCCAATTTACTCACTCTGAGTTCTCAAAAAGGGTTTCTTCACCCCGGGAAGTTAATTAAATACCATTTGGAGGCATTTAATGTTCGAGCCAAAACGGCTGATTTTCGACAAAAGAGATAACACCCCCCCATTACGTCATGCTTCAGAAATGTGGAAAATGGTCCGTTTTCAAATGTTTTATTTTTGAACGTCAGTTCACATTTGTAGGTGGATCATGAGTGTTAGAGCTAAAATTAGCATGTTTAAAGTGATTTTCATGCTTCCAGGGGCCCTAAACACAAGATTTATGGAATGGTTAAAAGTCCATGAAAATGGCCAATTTACTCACTCTGAGTTCTCAAAAAGGGTTTCTTCACCCCTGGAAGTTAATTAAATACCATTTGGAGGCATTTAATGTTCGAGCCAAAACGGCTGATTTTCGACAAAAGAGATAACACCCCCCCATTACGTCATGCTTCAGAAATGTGGAAAATGGTCCGTTTTCAAATGTTTTATATTTGAACGTCAGTTCACATTTGTAGGTGGATCATCAGTGTTAGAGCTAAAATTAGCATGTTTAAAGTGATTTTCATGCTTCCAGGGGCTCGGGAAGTGAATTAAATACTATTTGGAGGCATTTAATGTTCAAGCAAAAACAGCTGATTTTTGACAAAAGAGATAACACCCCCCATTACTTCATGCTTCAGAAATGTGGAAAATGGTCCGTTTTCAAATGTTTTATTTTTGAACGTCAGTTCACATTTGTAGGTGGATCATCAGTGTTAGAGCTAAAATTAGCATGTTTAAAGTGACTTTCATGCTTCCAGGGGCCCTAAACACAAGATTTAAGGAATGGTTAAAAGTGCATGAAAATGGCCAATTTACTCACTCTGAGTTCTCAAAAAGGGTTTCTTCACCCCGGGAAGTTAATTAAATACCATTTGGAGGCATTTAATGTTCGAGCCAAAACGGCTGATTTTCGACTAAAGAGATAACACCCCCCCATTACGTCATGCTTCAGAAATGTGGAAAATGGTCCGTTTTCAAATGTTTTATTTTTGAACGTCAGTTCACATTTGTAGGTGGATCATGAGTGTTAGAGCTAAAATTAGCATGTTTAAAGTGATTTTCATGCTTCCAGGGGCCCTAAAAACAAGATTTATGGAATGGTTAAAAGTCCATGAAAATGGCCAATTTACTCACTCTGAGTTCTCAAAAAGGGTTTCTTCACCCCGGGAAGTTAATTAAATACCATTTGGAGGCATTTAATGTTCGAGCCAAAACGGCTGATTTTCGACAAAAGAGATAACACCCCCCCATTACGTCATGCTTCAGAAATGTGGAAAATGGTCCGTTTTCAAATGTTTTATTTTTGAACGTCAGTTCACATTTGTAGGTGGATCATCAGTGTTAGAGCTAAAATTAGCATGTTTAAAGTGATTTTCATGCTTCCAGGGGCCCTAAACACAAGATTTATGGAATGGTTAAAAGTGCATGAAAATGGCCAATTTACTCACTCTGAGTTCTCAAAAAGGGTTTCTTCACCCCGGGAAGTTAATTAAATACCATTTGGAGGCATTTAATATTCGAGCCAAAACGGCGGATTTTCGACAAAAGAGATAACACCCCCCCATTACGTCATGCTTCAGAAATGTGGAAAATGGTCCGTTTTCAAATGTTTTATTTTTGAACGTCAGTTCACATTTGTAGGTGGATCATCAGTGTTAGAGCTAAAATTAGCATGTTTAATGTGATTTTCATGCTTCCCGGGGCTCGGAAAGTGAATTAAATACTATTTGCAGGCATTTAATGTTCAAGCAAAAACAGCTGATTTTTGACAAAAGAGATAACACCCCCCCATTACGTCATGCTTCAGAAATGTGGAAAATGGTCCGTTTTCAAATGTTTTATTTTTGAACGTCAGTTCACATTTGTAGGTGAATCATCAGTGTTAGAGCTAAAATTAGCATGTTTAAAGTGATTTTCATGCTTCCAGGGGCCCTAAACACAAGATTTAAGGAATGGTTAAAAGTGCATGAAAATGGCCAATTTACTCACTCTGAGTTCTCAAAAAGGGTTTCTTTACCCCGGGAAGTTAATTAAATACCATTTGGAGGCATTTAATGTTCGAGCCAAAACGGCTGATTTTCGACTAAAGAGATAACACCCCCCCATTACGTCATGCTTCAGAAATGTGGAAAATGGTCCGTTTTCAAATGTTTTATTTTTGAACGTCAGTTCACATTTGTAGGTGGATCATGAGTGTTAGAGCTAAAATTAGCATGTTTAAAGTGATTTTCATGCTTCCAGGGGCCCTAAAAACAAGATTTATGGAATGGTTAAAAGTCCATGAAAATGGCCAATTTACTCACTCTGAGTTCTCAAAAAGGGTTTCTTCACCCCGGGAAGTTAATTAAATACCATTTGGAGGCATTTAATGTTCGAGCCAAAACGGCTGATTTTCGACAAAAGAGATAACACCCCCCCATTACGTCATGCTTCAGAAATGTGGAAAATGGTCCGTTTTCAAATGTTTTATTTTTGAACGTCAGTTCACATTTGTAGGTGGATCATCAGTGTTAGAGCTAAAATTAGCATGTTTAAAGTGATTTTCATGCTTCCAGGGGCCCTAAACACAAGATTTATGGAATGGTTAAAAGTGCATGAAAATGGCCAATTTACTCACTCTGAGTTCTCAAAAAGGGTTTCTTCACCCCGGGAAGTTAATTAAATACCATTTGGAGGCATTTAATATTCGAGCCAAAACGGCGGATTTTCGACAAAAGAGATAACACCCCCCCATTACGTCATGCTTCAGAAATGTGGAAAATGGTCCGTTTTCAAATGTTTTATTTTTGAACGTCAGTTCACATTTGTAGGTGGATCATCAGTGTTAGAGCTAAAATTAGCATGTTTAATGTGATTTTCATGCTTCCCGGGGCTCGGAAAGTGAATTAAATACTATTTGCAGGCATTTAATGTTCAAGCAAAAACAGCTGATTTTTGACAAAAGAGATAACACCCCCCCATTACGTCATGCTTCAGAAATGTGGAAAATGGTCCGTTTTCAAATGTTTTATTTTTGAACGTCAGTTCACATTTGTAGGTGGATCATCAGTGTTAGAGCTAAAATTAGCATGTTTAAAGTGATTTTCATGCTTCCAGGGGCCCTAAACACAAGATTTATGGAATGGTTAAAAGTGCATGAAAATGGCCAATTTACTCACTCTGAGTTCTCAAAAAGGGTTTCTTCACCCCGGGAAGTTAATGAAATACCATTTGGAGGCATTTAATGTTCGACCCAAAACGGCTGATTTTCGACAAAAGAGATAACACCCCCCCATTACGTCATGCTTCAGAAATGTGGAAAATGATCCGTTTTCAAATGTTTTATTTTTGAACGTCAGTTCACATTTGTAGGTGGATCATCAGTGTTAGAGCTAAAATTAGCATGTTTAAAGTGATTTTCATGCTTCCAGGGGCTCGGGAAGTGAATTAAATACTATTTGGAGGCATTTAATGTTCAAGCAAAAACAGCTGATTTTTGACAAAAGAGATAACACCCCCCCATTACGTCATGCTTCAGAAATGTGGAAAATGGTCCGTTTTCAAATGTTTTATTTTTGAACGTCAGTTCACATTTGTAGGTGAATCATCAGTGTTAGAGCTAAAATTAGCATGTTTAAAGTGATTTTCATGCTTCCAGGGGCCCTAAACACAAGATTTAAGGAATGGTTAAAAGTGCATGAAAATGGCCAATTTACTCACTCTGAGTTCTCAAAAAGGGTTTCTTCACCCCGGGAAGTTAATTAAATACCATTTGGAGGCATTTAATGTTCGAGCCAAAATGGCTGATTTTCGACAAAAGAGATAACACCCCCCCCATTACGTCATGCTTCAGAAATGTGGAAAATGGTCCGTTTTCAAATGTTTTATTTTTGAACGTCAGTTCACATTTGTAGGTGGATCATGAGTGTTAGAGCTAAAATTAGCATGTTTAAAGTGATTTTCATGCTTCCAGGGGCCCTAAACACAAGATTTATGGAATGGTTAAAAGTGCATGAAAATGGCCAATTTACTCACTCTGAGTTTTCAAAAAGGGTTTCTTTACCCCGGGAAGTTAATTAAATACCATTTGGAGGCATTTAATGTTCGAGCCAAAACGGCTGATTTTCGACAAAAGAGATAACACCCCCCCATTACGTCATGCTTCAGAAATGTGGAAAATGGTCCGTTTTCAAATGTTTTATTTTTGAACGTCAGTTCACATTTGTAGGTGGATCATCAGTGTTAGAGCTAAAATTAGCATGTTTAATATGATTTTCATGCTTCCAGGGGCTCGGAAAGTGAATTAAATACTATTTGAAGGCATTTAATGTTCAAGCAAAAACAGCTGATTTTTGACAAAAGAGATAACACCCCCCCATTACGTCATGCTTCAGAAATGTGGAAAATGGTCCGTTTTCAAATGTTTTATTTTTGAACGTCAGTTCACATTTGTAGGTGGATCATCAGTGTTAGAGCTAAAATTAGCATGTTTAAAGTGATTTTCATGCTTCCAGGGGCCTTAAACACAAGATGTAAGGAATGGTTAAAAGTGCATGAAAATGGCCAATTTACTCACTCTGAGTTCTCAAAAAGGGTTTCTTCACCCCGGGAAGTTAATTAAATACCATTTGGAGGCATTTAATGTTCGAGCCAAAACGGCTGATTTTCGACAAAAGAGATAACACCCCCCCATTACGTCATGCTTCAGAAATGTGGAAAATGGTCCGTTTTCAAATGTTTTATTTTTGAACGTCAGTTCACATTTGTAGGTGGATCATGAGTGTTAGAGCTAAAATTAGCATGTTTAAAGTGATTTTCATGCTTCCAGGGGCCCTAAACACAAGATTTATGGAATGGTTAAAAGTCCATGAAAATGGCCAATTTACTCACTCTGAGTTCTCAAAAAGGGTTTCTTCACCCCTGGAAGTTAATTAAATACCATTTGGAGGCATTTAATGTTCGAGCCAAAACGGCTGATTTTCGACAAAAGAGATAACACCCCCCCATTACGTCATGCTTCAGAAATGTGGAAAATGGTCCGTTTTCAAATGTTTTATATTTGAACGTCAGTTCACATTTGTAGGTGGATCATCAGTGTTAGAGCTAAAATTAGCATGTTTAAAGTGATTTTCATGCTTCCAGGGGCTCGGGAAGTGAATTAAATACTATTTGGAGGCATTTAATGTTCAAGCAAAAACAGCTGATTTTTGACAAAAGAGATAACACCCCCCATTACTTCATGCTTCAGAAATGTGGAAAATGGTCCGTTTTCAAATGTTTTATTTTTGAACGTCAGTTCACATTTGTAGGTGGATCATCAGTGTTAGAGCTAAAATTAGCATGTTTAAAGTGACTTTCATGCTTCCAGGGGCCCTAAACACAAGATTTAAGGAATGGTTAAAAGTGCATGAAAATGGCCAATTTACTCACTCTGAGTTCTCAAAAAGGGTTTCTTCACCCCGGGAAGTTAATTAAATACCATTTGGAGGCATTTAATGTTCGAGCCAAAACGGCTGATTTTCGACTAAAGAGATAACACCCCCCCATTACGTCATGCTTCAGAAATGTGGAAAATGGTCCGTTTTCAAATGTTTTATTTTTGAACGTCAGTTCACATTTGTAGGTGGATCATGAGTGTTAGAGCTAAAATTAGCATGTTTAAAGTGATTTTCATGCTTCCAGGGGCCCTAAAAACAAGATTTATGGAATGGTTAAAAGTCCATGAAAATGGCCAATTTACTCACTCTGAGTTCTCAAAAAGGGTTTCTTCACCCCGGGAAGTTAATTAAATACCATTTGGAGGCATTTAATGTTCGAGCCAAAACGGCTGATTTTCGACTAAAGAGATAACACCCCCCCATTACGTCATGCTTCAGAAATGTGGAAAATGGTCCGTTTTCAAATGTTTTATTTTTGAACGTCAGTTCACATTTGTAGGTGGATCATGAGTGTTAGAGCTAAAATTAGCATGTTTAAAGTGATTTTCATGCTTCCAGGGGCCCTAAACACAAGATTTATGGAATGGTTAAAAGTGCATGAAAATGGCCAATTTACTCACTCTGAGTTCTCAAAAAGGGTTTCTTCACCCCGGGAAGTTAATGAAATACCATTTGGAGGCATTTAATGTTCGACCCAAAACGGCTGATTTTCGACAAAAGAGATAACACCCCCCCATTACGTCATGCTTCAGAAATGTGGAAAATGATCCGTTTTCAAATGTTTTATTTTTGAACGTCAGTTCACATTTGTAGGTGGATCATCAGTGTTAGAGCTAAAATTAGCATGTTTAAAGTGATTTTCATGCTTCCAGGGGCTCGGGAAGTGAATTAAATACTATTTGGAGGCATTTAATGTTCAAGCAAAAACAGCTGATTTTTGACAAAAGAGATAACACCCCCCCATTACGTCATGCTTCAGAAATGTGGAAAATGGTCCGTTTTCAAATGTTTTATTTTTGAACGTCAGTTCACATTTGTAGGTGAATCATCAGTGTTAGAGCTAAAATTAGCATGTTTAAAGTGATTTTCATGCTTCCAGGGGCCCTAAACACAAGATTTAAGGAATGGTTAAAAGTGCATGAAAATGGCCAATTTACTCACTCTGAGTTCTCAAAAAGGGTTTCTTCACCCCGGGAAGTTAATTAAATACCATTTGGAGGCATTTAATGTTCGAGCCAAAATGGCTGATTTTCGACAAAAGAGATAACACCCCCCCCATTACGTCATGCTTCAGAAATGTGGAAAATGGTCCGTTTTCAAATGTTTTATTTTTGAACGTCAGTTCACATTTGTAGGTGGATCATGAGTGTTAGAGCTAAAATTAGCATGTTTAAAGTGATTTTCATGCTTCCAGGGGCCCTAAACACAAGATTTATGGAATGGTTAAAAGTGCATGAAAATGGCCAATTTACTCACTCTGAGTTTTCAAAAAGGGTTTCTTTACCCCGGGAAGTTAATTAAATACCATTTGGAGGCATTTAATGTTCGAGCCAAAACGGCTGATTTTCGACAAAAGAGATAACACCCCCCCATTACGTCATGCTTCAGAAATGTGGAAAATGGTCCGTTTTCAAATGTTTTATTTTTGAACGTCAGTTCACATTTGTAGGTGGATCATCAGTGTTAGAGCTAAAATTAGCATGTTTAATATGATTTTCATGCTTCCAGGGGCTCGGAAAGTGAATTAAATACTATTTGAAGGCATTTAATGTTCAAGCAAAAACAGCTGATTTTTGACAAAAGAGATAACACCCCCCCATTACGTCATGCTTCAGAAATGTGGAAAATGGTCCGTTTTCAAATGTTTTATTTTTGAACGTCAGTTCACATTTGTAGGTGGATCATCAGTGTTAGAGCTAAAATTAGCATGTTTAAAGTGATTTTCATGCTTCCAGGGGCCTTAAACACAAGATTTAAGGAATGGGTAAAAGTGCATGAAAATGGCCAATTTACTCACTCTGAGTTCTCAAAAAGGGTTTCTTCACCCCGGGAAGTTAATTAAATACCATTTGGAGGCATTTAATGTTCGAGCCAAAACGGCTGATTTTCGACAAAAGAGATAACACCCCCCCATTACGTCATGCTTCAGAAATGTGGAAAATGGTCCGTTTTCAAATGTTTTATTTTTGAACGTCAGTTCACATTTGTAGGTGGATCATGAGTGTTAGAGCTAAAATTAGCATGTTTAAAGTGATTTTCATGCTTCCAGGGGCCCTAAACACAAGATTTATGGAATGGTTAAAAGTCCATGAAAATGGCCAATTTACTCACTCTGAGTTCTCAAAAAGGGTTTCTTCACCCCTGGAAGTTAATTAAATACCATTTGGAGGCATTTAATGTTCGAGCCAAAACGGCTGATTTTCGACAAAAGAGATAACACCCCCCCATTACGTCATGCTTCAGAAATGTGGAAAATGGTCCGTTTTCAAATGTTTTATATTTGAACGTCAGTTCACATTTGTAGGTGGATCATCAGTGTTAGAGCTAAAATTAGCATGTTTAAAGTGATTTTCATGCTTCCAGGGGCTCGGGAAGTGAATTAAATACTATTTGGAGGCATTTAATGTTCAAGCAAAAACAGCTGATTTTTGACAAAAGAGATAACACCCCCCATTACTTCATGCTTCAGAAATGTGGAAAATGGTCCGTTTTCAAATGTTTTATTTTTGAACGTCAGTTCACATTTGTAGGTGGATCATCAGTGTTAGAGCTAAAATTAGCATGTTTAAAGTGACTTTCATGCTTCCAGGGGCCCTAAACACAAGATTTAAGGAATGGTTAAAAGTGCATGAAAATGGCCAATTTACTCACTCTGAGTTCTCAAAAAGGGTTTCTTCACCCCGGGAAGTTAATTAAATACCATTTGGAGGCATTTAATGTTCGAGCCAAAACGGCTGATTTTCGACTAAAGAGATAACACCCCCCCATTACGTCATGCTTCAGAAATGTGGAAAATGGTCCGTTTTCAAATGTTTTATTTTTGAACGTCAGTTCACATTTGTAGGTGGATCATGAGTGTTAGAGCTAAAATTAGCATGTTTAAAGTGATTTTCATGCTTCCAGGGGCCCTAAAAACAAGATTTATGGAATGGTTAAAAGTCCATGAAAATGGCCAATTTACTCACTCTGAGTTCTCAAAAAGGGTTTCTTCACCCCGGGAAGTTAATTAAATACCATTTGGAGGCATTTAATGTTCGAGCCAAAACGGCTGATTTTCGACAAAAGAGATAACACCCCCCCATTACGTCATGCTTCAGAAATGTGGAAAATGGTCCGTTTTCAAATGTTTTATTTTTGAACGTCAGTTCACATGTGTAGGTGGATCATCAGTGTTAGAGCTAAAATTAGCATGTTTAAAGTGATTTTCATGCTTCCAGGGGCCCTAAACACAAGATTTATGGAATGGTTAAAAGTGCATGAAAATGGCCAATTTACTCACTCTGAGTTCTCAAAAAGGGTTTCTTCACCCCGGGAAGTTAATTAAATACCATTTGGAGGCATTTAATATTCGAGCCAAAACGGCGGATTTTCGACAAAAGAGATAACACCCCCCCATTACGTCATGCTTCAGAAATGTGGAAAATGGTCCGTTTTCAAATGTTTTATTTTTGAACGTCAGTTCACATTTGTAGGTGGATCATCAGTGTTAGAGCTAAAATTAGCATGTTTAATGTGATTTTCATGCTTCCCGGGGCTCGGAAAGTGAATTAAATACTATTTGCAGGCATTTAATGTTCAAGCAAAAACAGCTGATTTTTGACAAAAGAGATAACACCCCCCCATTACGTCATGCTTCAGAAATGTGGAAAATGGTCCGTTTTCAAATGTTTTATTTTTGAACGTCAGTTCACATTTGTAGGTGGATCATCAGTGTTAGAGCTAAAATTAGCATGTTTAAAGTGATTTTCATGCTTCCAGGGGCCCTAAACACAAGATTTATGGAATGGTTAAAAGTGCATGAAAATGGCCAATTTACTCACTCTGAGTTCTCAAAAAGGGTTTCTTCACCCCGGGAAGTTAATGAAATACCATTTGGAGGCATTTAATGTTCGACCCAAAACGGCTGATTTTCGACAAAAGAGATAACACCCCCCCATTACGTCATGCTTCAGAAATGTGGAAAATGATCCGTTTTCAAATGTTTTATTTTTGAACGTCAGTTCACATTTGTAGGTGGATCATCAGTGTTAGAGCTAAAATTAGCATGTTTAAAGTGATTTTCATGCTTCCAGGGGCTCGGGAAGTGAATTAAATACTATTTGGAGGCATTTAATGTTCAAGCAAAAACAGCTGATTTTTGACAAAAGAGATAACACCCCCCCATTACGTCATGCTTCAGAAATGTGGAAAATGGTCCGTTTTCAAATGTTTTATTTTTGAACGTCAGTTCACATTTGTAGGTGAATCATCAGTGTTAGAGCTAAAATTAGCATGTTTAAAGTGATTTTCATGCTTCCAGGGGCCCTAAACACAAGATTTAAGGAATGGTTAAAAGTGCATGAAAATGGCCAATTTACTCACTCTGAGTTCTCAAAAAGGGTTTCTTCACCCCTGGAAGTTAATTAAATACCATTTGGAGGCATTTAATGTTCGAGCCAAAACGGCTGATTTTCGACAAAAGAGATAACACCCCCCCATTACGTCATGCTTCAGAAATGTGGAAAATGGTCCGTTTTCAAATGTTTTATATTTGAACGTCAGTTCACATTTGTAGGTGGATCATCAGTGTTAGAGCTAAAATTAGCATGTTTAAAGTGATTTTCATGCTTCCAGGGGCTCGGGAAGTAAATTAAATACTATTTGGAGGCATTTAATGTTCAAGCAAAAACAGCTGATTTTTGACAAAAGAGATAACACCCCCCATTACTTCATGCTTCAGAAATGTGGAAAATGGTCCGTTTTCAAATGTTTTATTTTTGAACGTCAGTTCACATTTGTAGGTGGATCATCAGTGTTAGAGCTAAAATTAGCATGTTTAAAGTGATTTTCATGCTTCCAGGGGCCCTAAACACAAGATTTATGGAATGGTTAAAAGTGCATGAAAATGGCCAATTTACTCACTCTGAGTTCTCAAAAAGGGTTTCTTCACCCCGGGAAGTTAATTAAATACCATTTGGAGGCATTTAATATTCGAGCCAAAACTGCAGATTTTCGACAAAAGAGATAACACCCCCCCATTACGTCATGCTTCAGAAATGTGGAAAATGGTCCGTTTTCAAATGTTTTATTTTTGAACGTCAGTTCACATTTGTAGGTGGATCATCAGTGTTAGAGCTAAAATTAGCATGTTTAATGTGATTTTCATGCTTCCAGGGGCTCGGAAAGTGAATTAAATACTATTTGGAGGCATTTAATGTTCAAGCAAAAACAGCTGATTTTTGACAAAAGAGATAACACCCCCCCATTACGTCATGCTTCAGAAATGTGGAAAATGGTCTGTTTTCAAATGTTTTATTTTTGAACGTCAGTTCACATTTGTAGGTGGATCATCAGTGTTAGAGCTAAAATTAGCATGTTTAAAGTGATTTTCATGCTTCCAGGGGCCCTAAACACAAGATTTATGGAATGGTTAAAAGTGCATGAAAATGGCCAATTTACTCACTCTGAGTTCTCAAAAAGGGTTTCTTCACCCCGGGAAGTTAATTAAATACCATTTGGAGGCATTTAATGTTCGAGCCAAAACGGCTGATTTTCGACAAAAGAGATAACACCCCCCCTTACGTCATGCTTCAGAAATGTGGAAAATGGTCCGTTTTCAAATGTTTTATTTTTGAACGTCAGTTCACATTTGTAGGTGGATCATCAGTGTTAGAGCTAAACTTAGCATGTTTAAAGTGATTTTCATGCTTCCAGGGGCTCGGGAAGTGAATTAAATACTATTTGGAGGCATTTATTGTTCAAGCAAAAACAGATGATTTTTGACAAAAGAGATAACACCCCCCCATTACGTCATGCTTCAGAACTGTGGAAAATGGTCCGTTTTCAAATGTTTTATTTTTGAACGTCAGTTCACATTTGTAGGTGGATCATGAGTGTTAGAGCTAAAATTAGCATGTTTAAAGTGATTTTCATGCTTCCAGGGGCCCTAAACACAAGATTTATGGAATGGTTAAAAGTCCATGAAAATGGCCAATTTACTCACTCTGAGTTTTCAAAAAAGGTTTCTTTACCCCGGGAAGTTAATTAAATACCATTTGGAGTCATTTAATGTTCGAGCCAAAACGGCTGATTTTTGACAAAAGAGATAACACCCCCCCATTACGTCATGCTTCAGAAATGTGGAAAATGGTCCGTTTTCAAATGTTTTATTTTTGAACGTCAGTTCACATTTGTAGGTGGATCATCAGTGTTAGAGCTAAAATTAGCATGTTTAAAGTGATTTTCATGCTTCCAGGGGCTCGGGAAGTGAATTAAATACTATTTGGAGGCATTTAATGTTCAAGCAAAAACAGCTGATTTTTGACAAAAGAGATAACACCCCCCATTACGTCATGCTTCAGAAATGTGGAAAATGGTCCGTTTTCAAATGTTTTATTTTTGAACATCAGTTCACATTTGTAGGTGAATCATCAGTGTTAGAGCTAAAATTAGCATGTTTAAAGTGATTTTCATGCTTCCAGGGGCCCTAAACACAAGATTTAAGGAATGGTTAAAAGTGCATGAAAATGGCCAATTTACTCACTCTGAGTTCTCAAAAAGGGTTTCTTCACCCCGGGAAGTTAATTAAATACCATTTGGAGGCATTTAATGTTCGAGCCAAAACGGCTGATTTTCGACTAAAGAGATAACACCCCCCCATTACGTCATGCTTCAGAAATGTGGAAAATGGTCCGTTTTCAAATGTTTTATTTTTGAACGTCAGTTCACATTTGTAGGTGGATCATGAGTGTTAGAGCTAAAATTAGCATGTTTAAAGTGATTTTCATGCTTCCAGGGGCCCTAAAAACAAGATTTATGGAATGGTTAAAAGTCCATGAAAATGGCCAATTTACTCACTCTGAGTTCTCAAAAAGGGTTTCTTCACCCCGGGAAGTTAATTAAATACCATTTGGAGGCATTTAATGTTCGAGCCAAAACGGCTGATTTTCGACAAAAGAGATAACACCCCCCCATTACGTCATGCTTCAGAAATGTGGAAAATGGTCCGTTTTCAAATGTTTTATTTTTGAACGTCAGTTCACATTTGTAGGTGGATCATCAGTGTTAGAGCTAAAATTAGCATGTTTAAAGTGATTTTCATGCTTCCAGGGGCCCTAAACACAAGATTTATGGAATGGTTAAAAGTGCATGAAAATGGCCAATTTACTCACTCTGAGTTCTCAAAAAGGGTTTCTTCACCCCGGGAAGTTAATTAAATACCATTTGGAGGCATTTAATATTCGAGCCAAAACGGCGGATTTTCGACAAAAGAGATAACACCCCCCCATTACGTCATGCTTCAGAAATGTGGAAAATGGTCCGTTTTCAAATGTTTTATTTTTGAACGTCAGTTCACATTTGTAGGTGGATCATCAGTGTTAGAGCTAAAATTAGCATGTTTAATGTGATTTTCATGCTTCCCGGGGCTCGGAAAGTGAATTAAATACTATTTGCAGGCATTTAATGTTCAAGCAAAAACAGCTGATTTTTGACAAAAGAGATAACACCCCCCCATTACGTCATGCTTCAGAAATGTGGAAAATGGTCCGTTTTCAAATGTTTTATTTTTGAACGTCAGTTCACATTTGTAGGTGGATCATCAGTGTTAGAGCTAAAATTAGCATGTTTAAAGTGATTTTCATGCTTCCAGGGGCCCTAAACACAAGATTTATGGAATGGTTAAAAGTGCATGAAAATGGCCAATTTACTCACTCTGAGTTCTCAAAAAGGGTTTCTTCACCCCGGGAAGTTAATTAAATACCATTTGGAGGCATTTAATGTTCGAGCCAAAACGGCTGATTTTCGACAAAAGAGATAACACCCCCCCATTACGTCATGCTTCAGAAATGTGGAAAATGGTCCGTTTTCAAATGTTTTATTTTTGAACGTCAGTTCACATTTGTAGGTGGATCATCAGTGTTAGAGCTAAACTTAGCATGTTTAAAGTGATTTTCATGCTTCCAGGGGCTCGGGAAGTGAATTAAATACTATTTGGAGGCATTTATTGTTCAAGCAAAAACAGCTGATTTTTGACAAAAGAGATAACACCCCCCCATTACGTCATGCTTCAGAAATGTGGAAAATGGTCCGTTTTCAAATGTTTTATTTTTGAACATCAGTTCACATTTGTAGGTGAATCATCAGTGTTAGAGCTAAAATTAGCATGTTTAATGTGATTTTCATGCTTCCAGGGGCTCGGAAAGTGAATTAAATACTATTTGGAGGCATTTATTGTTCAAGCAAAAACAGCTGATTTTTGACAAAAGAGATAACACCCCCCCATTACGTCATGCTTCAGAAATGTGGAAAATGGTCCGTTTTCAAATGTTTTATTTTTGAACATCAGTTCACATTTGTAGGTGAATCATCAGTGTTAGAGCTAAACTTAGCATGTTTAAAGTGATTTTCATGCTTCCAGGGGTTCGGGAAGCGAATTAAATACTATTTGGAGGCATTTAATGTTCAAGCAAAAACAGCTGATTTTTGACAAAAGAGATAACACCCCCCCATTACGTCATGCTTCAGAAATGTGGAAAATGGTCCGTTTTCAAATGTTTTATTTTTGAACGTCAGTTCACATTTGTAGGTGGATCATCAGTGTTAGAGCTAAAATTAGCATGTTTAAAGTGATTTTCATGCTTCCAGGGGCCCTAAACACAAGATTTATGGAATGGTTAAAAGTGCATGAAAATGGCCAATTTACTCACTCTGAGTTCTCAAAAAGGGTTTCTTTACCCCGGGAAGTTAATTAAATACCATTTGGATGCATTTAATGTTCGAGCCAAAACGGCTGATTTTCGACAAAAGAGATAACACCCCCCATTACGTCATGCTTCAGAAATGTGGAAAATGGTCCGTTTTCAAATGTTTTATTTTTGAACGTCAGTTCACATTTGTAGATGGATCATCAGTGTTAGAGCTAAAATTAGCATGTTTAAAGTGATTTTCATGCTTCCAGGGGCTCGGGAAGTGAATTAAATACTTTTTGGAGGCATTTAATGTTCAAGCAAAAACAGCTGATTTTTGACAAAAGAGATAACACCCCCCCCCCCGTTACGTCATGCTTCAGAAATGTGGAAAATGGTCCGTTTTCAAATGTTTTATTTTTGAACGTCAGTTCACATTTGTAGGTGGATCATCAGTGTTAGAGCTAAAATTAGCATGTTTAAAGTGATTTTCATGCTTCCAGGGGCCCTAAACACAAGATTTATGGAATGGTTAAAAGTGCATGAAAATGGCCAATTTACTCACTCTGAGTTCTCAAAAAGGGTTTCTTCACCCCGGGAAGTTAATTAAATACCATTTGGAGGCATTTAATGTTCGAGACAAAACGGCTGATTTTCGACAAAAGAGATAACACCCCCCCATTACGTCATGCTTCAGAAATGTGGAAAATGGTCCGTTTTCAAATGTTTTATTTTTGAACGTCAGTTCACGTTTGTAGGTGGATCATCAGTGTTAGAGCTAAAATTAGCATGTTTAAAGTGATTTTCATGCTTTCAGGGGCCCTAAACACAAGATTTATGGAATGGTTAAAAGTGCATGAAAATGCCCAATTTACTCACTCTGAGTTCTCAAAAAAGGTTTCTTCATCCCGGGAAGTTAATTAAATACCATTTGGAGGCATTTAATGTTTGAGCTAAATTGGATGATTTTCGACAAAAGAGATAACACCCCCCCATTACGCCATGCTTCAGAAATGTGGAAAATGGTTCGTTTTCAAATGTTTTATTTTTGAACGTCAGTTCACATTTGTAGGTGGATCATCAGTGTTAGAGCTAAAATTAGCATGTTCAAAGTGATTTTCATGCTTCCAGGGGCTCGGGAAGTTAATTAAATACCATTTGGAGGCATTTAATGTTCGAGCAAAAACGGCTGATTTTCGACAAAAGAGATAACACCCCCCATTACGTCATGCTTCAGAAATGTGGAAAATGGTCCGTTTTCAAATGTTTTATTTTTGAACGTCAGTTCACATTTGTAGGTGGATCATCAGTGTTAGAGCTAAAATTAGCATGTTTAAAGTGATTTTCATGCTTCCAGGGGCCCTAAACACAAGATTTATGGAATGGTTAAAAGTGCATGAAAATGGCCAATTTACTCACTCTGAGTTCTCAAAAAAGGTCTCTTCATCCCGGGAAGTTAATTAAATACCATTTGGAGGCATTTAATGTTCGAGCTAAAACGGATGATTTTCGACAAAAGAGATAACACCCCCCTATTACGTCATGCTTCAGAAATGTGGAAAATGGTCCGTTTTCAAATGTTTTATTTTTGAACGTCAGTTCACATTTGTAGGTGGATCATCAGTGTTAGAGCTAAAATTAGCATGTTTAAAGTGATTTTCATGCTTCCAGGGGCTCGGGAAGTGAATTAAATACTATTTGGAGGCATTTAATGTTCAAGCAAAAACAGCAGATTTTTGACAAAAGAGATAACACCCCCCCATTACGTCATGCTTCAGAAATGTGGAAAATGGTCCGTTTTCAAATGTTTTATTTTTGAACTTCAGTTCACATTTGTAGGTGGATCATCAGTGTTAGAGCTAAAATTAGCTTGTTTAAAGTGATTTTCATGCTTCCAGGGGCTCTGGAAGTGAATTAAATACTATTTGGAGGGATTTAATGTTCAAGCAAAAACAGCTGATTTTTGACAAAAGAGATAACACCCCCCCATTACGTCATGCTTCAGAAATGTGGAAAATGGTCCGTTTTCAAATGTTTTATTTTTGAACGTCAGTTCACATTTGTAGGTGGATCATCAGTGTTAGAGCTAAAATTAGCATGTTTAAAGTGATTTTCATGCTTCCAGGGGCCCTAAACACAAGATTTATGGAATGGTTAAAAGTGCATGAAAATGGCCAATTTACTCACTCTGAGTTTTCAAAAAGGGTTTCTTTACCCCGGGAAGTTAATTAAATACCATTTGGAGGCATTTAATGTTCGAGCCAAAACGGCTGATTTTCGACAAAAGAGATAACACCACCCCATTACGTCATGCTTCAGAAATGTGGAAAATGGTCCGTTTTCAAATGTTTTATTTTTGAACGTCAGTTCACATTTGTAGGTGGATCATCAGTGTTAGAGCTAAAATTAGCATGTTTAATGTGATTTTCATGCTTCCAGGGGCTCGGAAAGTGAATTAAATACTATTTGGAGGCATTTAATGTTCAAGCAAAAACAGCTGATTTTTGACAAAAGAGATAACACCCCCCCATTACGTCATGCTTCAGAAATGTGGAAAATGGTCCGTTTTCAAATGTTTTATTTTTGAACGTCAGTTCACATTTGTAGGTGGATCATCAGTGTTAGAGCTAAAATTAGCATGTTTAAAGTGATTTTCATGCTTCCAGGGGCCTTAAACACAAGATTTATGGAATGGTTAAAAGTGCATGAAAATGGCCAATTTACTCACTCTGAGTTCTCAAAAAGGGTTTCTTCACCCCGGGAAGTTAATTAAATACCATTTGGAGGCATTTAATGTTCGAGCCAAAACGGCTGATTTTCGACAAAAGAGATAACACCCCCCCATTACGTCATGCTTCAGAAATGTGGAAAATGGTCCGTTTTCAAATGTTTTATTTTTGAACGTCAGTTCACATTTGTAGGTGGATCATCAGTGTTAGAGCTAAAATTAGCATGTTTAAAGCGATTTTCATGCTTCCAGGGGCCCTAAACACAAGATTTATGGAATGGTTAAAAGTGCATGAAAATGGCCAATTTACTCACTCTGAGTTCTCAAAAAGGGTTTCTTTACCCCGGGAAGTTAATTAAATACCATTTGGATGCATTTAATGTTCGAGCCAAAACGGCTGATTTTCGACAAAAGAGATAACACCCCCCATTACGTCATGCTTCAGAAATGTGGAAAATGGTCCGTTTTCAAATGTTTTATTTTTGAACGTCAGTTCACATTTGTAGATGGATCATCAGTGTTAGAGCTAAAATTAGCATGTTTAAAGTGATTTTCATGCTTCCAGGGGCTCGGGAAGTGAATTAAATACTTTTTGGAGGCATTTAATGTTCAAGCAAAAACAGCTGATTTTTGACAAAAGAGATAACACCCCCCCCCCGTTACGTCATGCTTCAGAAATGTGGAAAATGGTCCGTTTTCAAATGTTTTATTTTTGAACGTCAGTTCACATTTGTAGGTGGATCATCAGTGTTAGAGCTAAAATTAGCATGTTTAAAGTGATTTTCATGCTTCCAGGGGCCCTAAACACAAGATTTATGGAATGGTTAAAAGTGCATGAAAATGGCCAATTTACTCACTCTGAGTTCTCAAAAAGGGTTTCTTCACCCCGGGAAGTTAATTAAATACCATTTGGAGGCATTTAATGTTCGAGACAAAACGGCTGATTTTCGACAAAAGAGATAACACCCCCCCATTACGTCATGCTTCAGAAATGTGGAAAATGGTCCGTTTTCAAATGTTTTATTTTTGAACGTCAGTTCACGTTTGTAGGTGGATCATCAGTGTTAGAGCTAAAATTAGCATGTTTAAAGTGATTTTCATGCTTTCAGGGGCCCTAAACACAAGATTTATGGAATGGTTAAAAGTGCATGAAAATGCCCAATTTACTCACTCTGAGTTCTCAAAAAAGGTTTCTTCATCCCGGGAAGTTAATTAAATACCATTTGGAGGCATTTAATGTTTGAGCTAAATTGGATGATTTTCGACAAAAGAGATAACACCCCCCCATTACGCCATGCTTCAGAAATGTGGAAAATGGTTCGTTTTCAAATGTTTTATTTTTGAACGTCAGTTCACATTTGTAGGTGGATCATCAGTGTTAGAGCTAAAATTAGCATGTTCAAAGTGATTTTCATGCTTCCAGGGGCTCGGGAAGTTAATTAAATACCATTTGGAGGCATTTAATGTTCGAGCAAAAACGGCTGATTTTCGACAAAAGAGATAACACCCCCCATTACGTCATGCTTCAGAAATGTGGAAAATGGTCCGTTTTCAAATGTTTTATTTTTGAACGTCAGTTCACATTTGTAGGTGGATCATCAGTGTTAGAGCTAAAATTAGCATGTTTAAAGTGATTTTCATGCTTCCAGGGGCCCTAAACACAAGATTTATGGAATGGTTAAAAGTGCATGAAAATGGCCAATTTACTCACTCTGAGTTCTCAAAAAGGGTTTCTTCACCCCGGGAAGTTAATTAAATACCATTTGGAGGCATTTAATGTTCGAGCCAAAACGGCTGATTTTCGACAAAAGAGATAACACCCCCCCTTACATCATGCTTCAGAAATGTGGAAAATGGTCCGTTTTCAAATGTTTTATTTTTGAACGTCAGTTCACATTTGTAGGTGGATCATCAGTGTTAGAGCTAAAATTAGCATGTTTAATGTGATTTTCATGCTTCCAGGGGCTCGGAAAGTGAATTAAATACTATTTGGAGGCATTTAATGTTCAAGCAAAAACAGCTGATTTTTGACAAAAGAGATAACACCCCCCCATTACGTCATGCTTCAGAAATGTGGAAAATGGTCTGTTTTCAAATGTTTTATTTTTGAACGTCAGTTCACATTTGTAGGTGGATCATCAGTGTTAGAGCTAAAATTAGCATGTTTAAAGTGATTTTCATGCTTCCAGGGGCCCTAAACACAAGATTTATGGAATGGTTAAAAGTGCATGAAAATGGCCAATTTACTCACTCTGAGTTCTCAAAAAGGGTTTCTTCACCCCGGGAAGTTAATTAAATACCATTTGGAGGCATTTAATGTTCGAGCCAAAACGGCTGATTTTCGACAAAAGAGATAACACCCCCCCTTACGTCATGCTTCAGAAATGTGGAAAATGGTCCGTTTTCAAATGTTTTATTTTTGAACGTCAGTTCACATTTGTAGGTGGATCATCAGTGTTAGAGCTAAACTTAGCATGTTTAAAGTGATTTTCATGCTTCCAGGGGCTCGGGAAGTGAATTAAATACTATTTGGAGGCATTTATTGTTCAAGCAAAAACAGATGATTTTTGACAAAAGAGATAACACCCCCCCATTACGTCATGCTTCAGAACTGTGGAAAATGGTCCGTTTTCAAATGTTTTATTTTTGAACGTCAGTTCACATTTGTAGGTGGATCATGAGTGTTAGAGCTAAAATTAGCATGTTTAAAGTGATTTTCATGCTTCCAGGGGCCCTAAACACAAGATTTATGGAATGGTTAAAAGTCCATGAAAATGGCCAATTTACTCACTCTGAGTTTTCAAAAAAGGTTTCTTTACCCCGGGAAGTTAATTAAATACCATTTGGAGGCATTTAATGTTCGAGCCAAAACGGCTGATTTTTGACAAAAGAGATAACACCCCCCCATTACGTCATGCTTCAGAAATGTGGAAAATGGTCCGTTTTCAAATGTTTTATTTTTGAACGTCAGTTCACATTTGTAGGTGGATCATCAGTGTTAGAGCTAAAATTAGCATGTTTAAAGTGATTTTCATGCTTCCAGGGGCTCGGGAAGTGAATTAAATACTATTTGGAGGCATTTAATGTTCAAGCAAAAACAGCTGATTTTTGACAAAAGAGATAACACCCCCCATTACGTCATGCTTCAGAAATGTGGAAAATGGTCCGTTTTCAAATGTTTTATTTTTGAACATCAGTTCACATTTGTAGGTGAATCATCAGTGTTAGAGCTAAAATTAGCATGTTTAAAGTGATTTTCATGCTTCCAGGGGCCCTAAACACAAGATTTAAGGAATGGTTAAAAGTGCATGAAAATGGCCAATTTACTCACTCTGAGTTCTCAAAAAGGGTTTCTTCACCCCGGGAAGTTAATTAAATACCATTTGGAGGCATTTAATGTTCGAGCCAAAACGGCTGATTTTCGACTAAAGAGATAACACCCCCCCATTACGTCATGCTTCAGAAATGTGGAAAATGGTCCGTTTTCAAATGTTTTATTTTTGAACGTCAGTTCACATTTGTAGGTGGATCATGAGTGTTAGAGCTAAAATTAGCATGTTTAAAGTGATTTTCATGTTTCCAGGGGCCCTAAAAACAAGATTTATGGAATGGTTAAAAGTCCATGAAAATGGCCAATTTACTCACTCTGAGTTCTCAAAAAGGGTTTCTTCACCCCGGGAAGTTAATTAAATACCATTTGGAGGCATTTAATGTTCGAGCCAAAACGGCTGATTTTCGACAAAAGAGATAACACCCCCCCATTACGTCATGCTTCAGAAATGTGGAAAATGGTCCGTTTTCAAATGTTTTATTTTTGAACGTCAGTTCACATTTGTAGGTGGATCATCAGTGTTAGAGCTAAAATTAGCATGTTTAAAGTGATTTTCATGCTTCCAGGGGCCCTAAACACAAGATTTATGGAATGGTTAAAAGTGCATGAAAATGGCCAATTTACTCACTCTGAGTTCTCAAAAAGGGTTTCTTCACCCCGGGAAGTTAATTAAATACCATTTGGAGGCATTTAATATTCGAGCCAAAACGGCGGATTTTCGACAAAAGAGATAACACCCCCCCATTACGTCATGCTTCAGAAATGTGGAAAATGGTCCGTTTTCAAATGTTTTATTTTTGAACGTCAGTTCACATTTGTAGGTGGATCATCAGTGTTAGAGCTAAAATTAGCATGTTTAATGTGATTTTCATGCTTCCCGGGGCTCGGAAAGTGAATTAAATACTATTTGCAGGCATTTAATGTTCAAGCAAAAACAGCTGATTTTTGACAAAAGAGATAACACCCCCCCATTACGTCATGCTTCAGAAATGTGGAAAATGGTCCGTTTTCAAATGTTTTATTTTTGAACGTCAGTTCACATTTGTAGGTGGATCATCAGTGTTAGAGCTAAAATTAGCATGTTTAAAGTGATTTTCATGCTTCCAGGGGCCCTAAACACAAGATTTATGGAATGGTTAAAAGTGCATGAAAATGGCCAATTTACTCACTCTGAGTTCTCAAAAAGGGTTTCTTCACCCCGGGAAGTTAATTAAATACCATTTGGAGGCATTTAATGTTCGAGCCAAAACGGCTGATTTTCGACAAAAGAGATAACACCCCCCCATTACGTCATGCTTCAGAAATGTGGAAAATGGTCCGTTTTCAAATGTTTTATTTTTGAACGTCAGTTCACATTTGTAGGTGGATCATCAGTGTTAGAGCTAAACTTAGCATGTTTAAAGTGATTTTCATGCTTCCAGGGGCTCGGGAAGTGAATTAAATACTATTTGGAGGCATTTATTGTTCAAGCAAAAACAGCTGATTTTTGACAAAAGAGATAACACCCCCCCATTACGTCATGCTTCAGAAATGTGGAAAATGGTCCGTTTTCAAATGTTTTATTTTTGAACATCAGTTCACATTTGTAGGTGAATCATCAGTGTTAGAGCTAAAATTAGCATGTTTAATGTGATTTTCATGCTTCCAGGGGCTCGGAAAGTGAATTAAATACTATTTGGAGGCATTTATTGTTCAAGCAAAAACAGCTGATTTTTGACAAAAGAGATAACACCCCCCCATTACGTCATGCTTCAGAAATGTGGAAAATGGTCCGTTTTCAAATGTTTTATTTTTGAACATCAGTTCACATTTGTAGGTGAATCATCAGTGTTAGAGCTAAACTTAGCATGTTTAAAGTGATTTTCATGCTTCCAGGGGTTCGGGAAGCGAATTAAATACTATTTGGAGGCATTTAATGTTCAAGCAAAAACAGCTGATTTTTGACAAAAGAGATAACACCCCCCCATTACGTCATGCTTCAGAAATGTGGAAAATGGTCCGTTTTCAAATGTTTTATTTTTGAACGTCAGTTCACATTTGTAGGTGGATCATCAGTGTTAGAGCTAAAATTAGCATGTTTAAAGTGATTTTCATGCTTCCAGGGGCCCTAAACACAAGATTTATGGAATGGTTAAAAGTGCATGAAAATGGCCAATTTACTCACTCTGAGTTCTCAAAAAGGGTTTCTTTACCCCGGGAAGTTAATTAAATACCATTTGGATGCATTTAATGTTCGAGCCAAAACGGCTGATTTTCGACAAAAGAGATAACACCCCCCATTACGTCATGCTTCAGAAATGTGGAAAATGGTCCGTTTTCAAATGTTTTATTTTTGAACGTCAGTTCACATTTGTAGATGGATCATCAGTGTTAGAGCTAAAATTAGCATGTTTAAAGTGATTTTCATGCTTCCAGGGGCTCGGGAAGTGAATTAAATACTTTTTGGAGGCATTTAATGTTCAAGCAAAAACAGCTGATTTTTGACAAAAGAGATAACACCCCCCCCCCGTTACGTCATGCTTCAGAAATGTGGAAAATGGTCCGTTTTCAAATGTTTTATTTTTGAACGTCAGTTCACATTTGTAGGTGGATCATCAGTGTTAGAGCTAAAATTAGCATGTTCAAAGTGATTTTCATGCTTCCAAGGGTTTAGGAAGTTAATTAAATACTATTTGGAGGCATTTAATGTTCAAGCAAAAACAGCTGATTTTTGACAAAACAGATAACACCCCCCCATTACGTCATGCTTCAGAAATGTGGAAAATGGTCCGTTTTCAAATGTTTTATTTTTGAACGTCAGTTCACATTTGTAGGTGGATCATCAGTGTTAGAGCTAAAATTAGCATGTTTAAAGTGATTTTCATGCTTCCAGGGGCCCTAAACACAAGATTTATGGAATGGTTAAAAGTGCATGAAAATGGCCAATTTACTCACTCTGAGTTCTCAAAAAGGGTTTCTTCACCCCGGGAAGTTAATTAAATACCATTTGGATGCATTTAATGTTCGAGCCAAAACGGCTGATTTTCGACAAAAGAGATAACACCCCCCATTACGTCATGCTTCAGAAATGTGGAAAATGGTCCGTTTTCAAATGTTTTATTTTTGAACGTCAGTTCACATTTGTAGGTGGATCATCAGTGTTAGAGCTAAAATTAGCATGTTTAATGTGATTTTCATGCTTCCAGGGGCTCGGAAAGTGAATTAAATACTATTTGGAGGCATTTAATGTTCAAGCAAAAACAGCTGATTTTTGACAAAAGAGATAACACCCCCCCATTACGTCATGCTTCAGAAATGTGGAAAATGGTCCGTTTTCAAATGTTTTATTTTTGAACGTCAGTTCACATTTGTAGGTGGATCATCAGTGTTAGAGCTAAAATTAGCATGTTTAAAGTGATTTTCATGCTTCCAGGGGCCCTAAACACAAGATTTATGGAATGGTTAAAAGTGCATGAAAATGGCCAATTTACTCACTCTGAGTTCTCAAAAAGGGTTTCTTCACCCCGGGAAGTTAATTAAATACCATTTGGAGGCATTTAATGTTCGAGACAAAACGGCTGATTTTCGACAAAAGAGATAACACCCCCCCATTACGTCATGCTTCAGAAATGTGGAAAATGGTCCGTTTTCAAATGTTTTATTTTTGAACGTCAGTTCACGTTTGTAGGTGGATCATCAGTGTTAGAGCTAAAATTAGCATGTTTAAAGTGATTTTCATGCTTTCAGGGGCCCTAAACACAAGATTTATGGAATGGTTAAAAGTGCATGAAAATGCCCAATTTACTCACTCTGAGTTCTCAAAAAAGGTTTCTTCATCCCGGGAAGTTAATTAAATACCATTTGGAGGCATTTAATGTTTGAGCTAAATTGGATGATTTTCGACAAAAGAGATAACACCCCCCCATTACGCCATGCTTCAGAAATGTGGAAAATGGTTCGTTTTCAAATGTTTTATTTTTGAACGTCAGTTCACATTTGTAGGTGGATCATCAGTGTTAGAGCTAAAATTAGCATGTTCAAAGTGATTTTCATGCTTCCAGGGGCTCGGGAAGTTAATTAAATACCATTTGGAGGCATTTAATGTTCGAGCAAAAACGGCTGATTTTCGACAAAAGAGATAACACCCCCCATTACGTCATGCTTCAGAAATGTGGAAAATGGTCCGTTTTCAAATGTTTTATTTTTGAACGTCAGTTCACATTTGTAGGTGGATCATCAGTGTTAGAGCTAAAATTAGCATGTTTAAAGTGATTTTCATGCTTCCAGGGGCCCTAAACACAAGATTTATGGAATGGTTAAAAGTGCATGAAAATGGCCAATTTACTCACTCTGAGTTCTCAAAAAAGGTCTCTTCATCCCGGGAAGTTAATTAAATACCATTTGGAGGCCTTTTAATGTTCGAGCTAAAACGGATGATTTTCGACAAAAGAGATAACACCCCCCTATTACGTCATGCTTCAGAAATGTGGAAAATGGTCCGTTTTCAAATGTTTTATTTTTGAACGTCAGTTCACATTTGTAGGTGGATCATCAGTGTTAGAGCTAAAATTAGCATGTTTAAAGTGATTTTCATGCTTCCAGGGGCTCGGGAAGTGAATTAAATACTATTTGGAGGCATTTAATGTTCAAGCAAAAACAGCAGATTTTTGACAAAAGAGATAACACCCCCCCATTACGTCATGCTTCAGAAATGTGGAAAATGGTCCGTTTTCAAATGTTTTATTTTTGAACGTCAGTTCACATTTGTAGGTGGGTCATCAGTGTTAGAGCTAAAATTAGCATGTTTAAAGTGATTTTCATGCTTCCAGGGGCTCGGGAAGTGAATTAAATACTATTTGGAGGCATTTAATGTTCAAGCAAAAACAGCAGATTTTTGACAAAAGAGATAACACCCCCCCCATTACGTCATGCTTCAGAAATGTGGAAAATGGTCCGTTTTCAAATGTTTTATTTTTGAACGTCAGTTCACATTTGTAGGTGGATCATCAGTGTTAGAGCTAAAATTAGCATGTTTAAAGTGATTTTCATGCTTCCAGGGGCCCTAAACACAAGATTTATGGAATGGTTAAAAGTGCATGAAAATGGCCAATTTACTCACTCTGAGTTTTCAAAAAGGGTTTCTTTACCCCGGGAAGTTAATTAAATACCATTTGGAGGCATTTAATGTTCGAGCCAAAACGGCTGATTTTCGACAAAAGAGATAACACCACCCCATTACGTCATGCTTCAGAAATGTGGAAAATGGTCCGTTTTCAAATGTTTTATTTTTGAACGTCAGTTCACATTTGTAGGTGGATCATCAGTGTTAGAGCTAAAATTAGCATGTTTAATGTGATTTTCATGCTTCCAGGGGCTCGGAAAGTGAATTAAATACTATTTGGAGGCATTTAATGTTCAAGCAAAAACAGCTGATTTTTGACAAAAGAGATAACACCCCCCCATTACGTCATGCTTCAGAAATGTGGAAAATGGTCCGTTTTCAAATGTTTTATTTTTGAACGTCAGTTCACATTTGTAGGTGGATCATCAGTGTTAGAGCTAAAATTAGCATGTTTAAAGTGATTTTCATGCTTCCAGGGGCCTTAAACACAAGATTTATGGAATGGTTAAAAGTGCATGAAAATGGCCAATTTACTCACTCTGAGTTCTCAAAAAGGGTTTCTTCACCCCGGGAAGTTAATTAAATACCATTTGGAGGCATTTAATGTTCGAGCCAAAACGGCTGATTTTCGACAAAAGAGATAACACCCCCCCATTACGTCATGCTTCAGAAATGTGGAAAATGGTCCGTTTTCAAATGTTTTATTTTTGAACGTCAGTTCACATTTGTAGGTGGATCATCAGTGTTAGAGCTAAAATTAGCATGTTTAAAGTGATTTTCATGCTTCCAGGGGCTCGGGAAGTGAATTAAATACTATTTGGAGGCATTTAATGTTCAAGCAAAAACAGCTGATTTTTGACAAAAGAGATAACACCCCCCCATTACGTCATGCTTCAGAAATGTGGAAAATGGTCCGTTTTCAAATGTTTTATTTTTGAACGTCAGTTCACATTTGTAGGTGAATCATCAGTGTTAGAGCTAAAATTAGCATGTTTAAAGTGATTTTCATGCTTCCAGGGGCCCTAAACACAAGATTTAAGGAATGGTTAAAAGTGCATGAAAATGGCCAATTTACTCGCTTTGAGTTCTCAAAAAGGGTTTCTTCACCCCGGGAAGTTAATTAAATACCATTTGGAGGCATTTAATGTTCGAGCCAAAACGGCTGATTTTCGACAAAAGAGATAACACCCCCCCCATTACGTCATGCTTCAGAAATGTAGAAAATGGTCCGTTTTCAAATGTTTTATTTTTGAACGTCAGTTCACATTTGTAGGTGGATCATCAGTGTTAGAGCTAAAATTAGCATGTTTAAAGTGATTTTCATGCTTCCAGGGGCCCTAAACACAAGATTTATGGAATGGTTAAAAGTGCATGAAAATGGCCAATTTACTCACTCTGAGTTCTCAAAAAAGGTCTCTTCATCCCGGGAAGTTAATTAAATACCATTTGGAGGCATTTAATGTTCGAGCTAAAACGGATGATTTTCGACAAAAGAGATAACACCCCCCTATTACGTCATGCTTCAGAAATGTGGAAAATGGTCCGTTTTCAAATGTTTTATTTTTGAACGTCAGTTCACATTTGTAGGTGGATCATCAGTGTTAGAGCTAAAATTAGCATGTTTAAAGTGATTTTCATGCTTCCAGGGGCTCGGGAAGTGAATTAAATACTATTTGGAGGCATTTAATTTTCAAGCAAAAACAGCAGATTTTTGACAAAAGAGATAACACCCCCCCATTACGTCATGCTTCAGAAATGTGGAAAATGGTCCGTTTTCAAATGTTTTATTTTTGAACTTCAGTTCACATTTGTAGGTGGATCATCAGTGTTAGAGCTAAAATTAGCTTGTTTAAAGTGATTTTCATGCTTCCAGGGGCTCGGGAAGTGAATTAAATACTATTTGGAGGGATTTAATGTTCAAGCAAAAACAGCTGATTTTTGACAAAAGAGATAACACCCCCCCATTACGTCATGCTTCAGAAATGTGGAAAATGGTCCGTTTTCAAATGTTTTATTTTTGAACGTCAGTTCACATTTGTAGGTGGATCATCAGTGTTAGAGCTAAAATTAGCATGTTTAAAGTGATTTTCATGCTTCCAGGGGCCCTAAACACAAGATTTATGGAATGGTTAAAAGTGCATGAAAATGGCCAATTTACTCACTCTGAGTTTTCAAAAAGGGTTTCTTTACCCCGGGAAGTTAATTAAATACCATTTGGAGGCATTTAATGTTCGAGCCAAAACGGCTGATTTTCGACAAAAGAGATAACACCCCCCCATTACGTCATGCTTCAGAAATGTGGAAAATGGTCCGTTTTCAAATGTTTTATTTTTGAACGTCAGTTCACATTTGTAGGTGGATCATCAGTGTTAGAGCTAAAATTAGCATGTTTAATGTGATTTTCATGCTTCCAGGGGCTCGGAAAGTGAATTAAATACTATTTGGAGGCATTTAATGTTCAAGCAAAAACAGCTGATTTTTGACAAAAGAGATAACACCCCCCCATTACGTCATGCTTCAGAAATGTGGAAAATGGTCCGTTTTCAAATGTTTTATTTTTGAACGTCAGTTCACATTTGTAGGTGGATCATCAGTGTTAGAGCTAAAATTAGCATGTTTAAAGTGATTTTCATGCTTCCAGGGGCCTTAAACACAAGATTTATGGAATGGTTAAAAGTGCATGAAAATGGCCAATTTACTCACTCTGAGTTCTCAAAAAGGGTTTCTTCACCCCGGGAAGTTAATTAAATACCATTTGGAGGCATTTAATGTTCGAGCCAAAACGGCTGATTTTCGACAAAAGAGATAACACCCCCCCATTACGTCATGCTTCAGAAATGTGGAAAATGGTCCGTTTTCAAATGTTTTATTTTTGAACGTCAGTTCACATTTGTAGGTGGATCATCAGTGTTAGAGCTAAAATTAGCATGTTTAAAGTGATTTTCATGCTTCCAGGGGCTCGGGAAGTGAATTAAATACTATTTGGAGGCATTTAATGTTCAAGCAAAAACAGCTGATTTTTGACAAAAGAGATAACACCCCCCCATTACGTCATGCTTCAGAAATGTGGAAAATGGTCCGTTTTCAAATGTTTTATTTTTGAACGTCAGTTCACATTTGTAGGTGAATCATCAGTGTTAGAGCTAAAATTAGCATGTTTAAAGTGATTTTCATGCTTCCAGGGGCCCTAAACACAAGATTTAAGGAATGGTTAAAAGTGCATGAAAATGGCCAATTTACTCGCTTTGAGTTCTCAAAAAGGGTTTCTTCACCCCGGGAAGTTAATTAAATACCATTTGGAGGCATTTAATGTTCGAGCCAAAACGGCTGATTTTCGACAAAAGAGATAACACCCCCCCCATTACGTCATGCTTCAGAAATGTAGAAAATGGTCCGTTTTCAAATGTTTTATTTTTGAACGTCAGTTCACATTTGTAGGTGGATCATGAGTGTTAGAGCTAAAATTAGCATGTTTAAAGTGATTTTCATGCTTCCAGGGGCCCTAAACACAAGATTTATGGAATGGTTAAAAGTCCATGAAAATGGCCAATTTACTCACTCTGAGTTCTCAAAAAGGGTTTCTTCACCCCGGGAAGTTAATTAAATACCATTTGGAGGCATTTAATGTTCGAGCCAAAACGGCTGATTTTCGACAAAAGAGATAACACCCCCCCATTACGTCATGCTTCAGAAATGTGGAAAATGGTCCGTTTTCAAATGTTTTATTTTTGAACGTCAGTTCACATTTGTAGGTGTATCATCAGTGTTAGAGCTAAAATTAGCATGTTTAAAGTGATTTTCATGCTTCCAGGGGCTCGGGAAGTGAATTAAATACTATTTGGAGGCATTTAATGTTCAAGCAAAAACAGCTGATTTTTGACAAAAGAGATAACACCCCCCCATTACTTCATGCTTCAGAAATGTGGAAAATGGTCCGTTTTCAAATGTTTTATTTTTGAACGTCAGTTCACATTTGTAGGTGGATCATCAGTGTTAGAGCTAAAATTAGCATGTTTAAAGTGATTTTCATGCTTCCAGGGGCCCTAAACACAAGATTTATGGAATGGTTAAAGGTGCATGAAAATGGCCAATTTACTCACTCTGAGTTCTCAAAAAGGGTTTCTTCACCCCGGGAAGTTAATTAAATACCATTTGGAGGCATTTAATGTTCGAGCCAAAACGGCGGATTTTCGACAAAAGAGATAACACCCCCCCATTACGTCATGCTTCAGAAATGTGGAAAATGGTCCGTTTTCAAATGTTTTATTTTTGAACGTCAGTTCACATTTGTAGGTGGATCATCAGTGTTAGAGCTAAAATTAGCATGTTCAAAGTGATTTTCATGCTTCCAAGGGTTTGGGAAGTGAATTAAATACTATTTGGAGGCATTTAATTTTCAAGCAAAAACAGCTGATTTTTGACAAAAGAGATAACACCCCCCCATTACGTCATGCTTCAGAAATGTGGAAAATGGTCCGTTTTCAAATGTTTTATTTTTGAACGTCAGTTCACATTTGTAGGTGGATCATCAGTGTTAGAGCTAAAATTAGCATGTTTAAAGTGATTTTCATGCTTCCAGGGGCTCGGGAAGTGAATTAAATACTATTTGGAGGCATTTAATGTTCATGCAAAAACAGCTGATTTTTGACAAAAGAGATAACACCCCCCCATTACTTCATGCTTCAGAAATGTGGAAAATGGTCCGTTTTCAAATGTTTTATTTTTGAACGTCAGTTCACATTTGTAGGTGGATCATCAGTTTTAGAGCTAAAATTAGCATGTTTAAAGTGATTTTCATGCTTCCAGGGGCCCTAAACACAAGATTTATGGAATGGTTAAAAGTGCATGAAAATGGCCAATTTACTCACTCTGAGTTCTCAAAAAGGGTTTCTTCACCCCGGGAAGTTAATTAAATACCATTTGGAGGCATTTAATGTTCGAGCAAAAACGGCTGATTTTCGACAAAAGAGATAACACCCCCCCATTACGTCATGCTTCAGAAATGTGGAAAATGGTCCGTTTTCAAATGTTTTATTTTTGAACGTCAGTTCACGTTTGTAGGTGGATCATCAGTGTTAGAGCTAAAATTAGCATGTTTAAAGTGATTTTCATGCTTTCAGGGGCCCTAAACACAAGATTTATGAAATGGTTAAAAGTGCATGAAAATGGCCAATTTACTCACTCTGAGTTCTCAAAAAAGGTTTCTTCATCCCAGGAAGTTAATTAAATACCATTTGGAGGCATTTAATGTTCGAGCTAAAGCGGCTGATTTTTGACAAAAGAGATAACACCCCCCCATTACGTCATGCTTCAGAAATGTGGAAAATGGTCCGTTTTCAAATGTTTTATTTTTGAACGTCAGTTCACATTTGTAGTTGGATCATCAGTGTTAGAGCTAAAATTAGCATGTTTAAAGTGATTTTCACGCTTCCAGGGGCTCGGGAAGTTAATTAAATACCATTTGGAGGCATTTAATGTTCGTGCAAAAACGGCTGATTTTCGACAAAAGAGATAACACCCCCCCATTACGTCATGCTTCAGAAATGTGGAAAATGGTCCGTTTTCAAATGTTTTATTTTTGAACGTCAGTTCACATTTGTAGGTGGATCATCAGTGTTAGAGCTAAAATTAGCATGTTTAAAGTGATTTTCATGCTTCCAGGGGCCCTAAACACAAGATTTATGGAATGGTTAAAAGTGCATGAAAATGGCCAATTTACTTACTCTGAGTTCTCAAAAAAGGTTTCTTCATCCCGGGAAGTTAATTAAATACCATTTGGAGGCATTTAATGTTCGAGCTAAAACGGATGATTTTCGACAAAAGAGATAACACCCCCCTATTACGTCATATTTCAGAAATGTGGAAAATGGTCCGTTTTCAAATGTTTTATTTTTGAACGTCAGTTCACATTTGTAGGTGGATCATCAGTGTTAGAGCTAAAATTAGCATGTTTAAAGTGATTTTCATGCTTCCAGGGGCTCGGGAAGTGAATTAAATACTACTTGGAGGCATTTAATGTTCAAGCAAAAACAGCTGATTTTTGACAAAAGAGATAACACCCCCCCATTACTTCATGCTTCAGAAATGTGGAAAATGGTCCGTTTTCAAATGTTTTATTTTTGAACGTCAGTTCACATTTGTAGGTGGATCATCAGTGTTAGAGCTAAAATTAGCATGTTTAAAGTGATTTTCATGCTTCCAGGGGCCCTAAACACAAGATTTATGGAATGGTTAAAAGTGCATGAAAATGGCCAATTTACTCACTCTGAGTTCTCAAAAAGGGTCTCTTCACCCCGGGAAGTTAATTAAATACCATTTGGAGGCATTTAATGTTCGAGCCAAAACGGCGGATTTTCGACAAAAGAGATAACACCCCCCCATTACGTCATGCTTCAGAAATGTGGAAAACGGTCCGTTTTCAAATGTTTTATTTTTGAACGTCAGTTCATATTTGTTGGTGGATCATCAGTGTTAGAGCTAAAATTAGCATGTTTAAAGTGATTTTCATGCTTCCAGGGGTTCGGGAAGTGAATTAAATACTATTTGGAGGCATTTAATGTTCAAGCAAAAACAGCTGATTTTTGACAAAAGAGATAACACCCCCCCATTACGTCATGCTTCAGAAATGTGGAAAATGGTCCGTTTTCAAATGTTTTATTTTTGAACGTCAGTTCACATTTGTAGGTGGATCATCAGTGTTAGAGCTAAAATTAGCATGTTTAAAGTGATTTTCATGCTTCCAGGGGCCCTAAACACAAGATTTATGGAATGGTTAAAAGTGCATGAAAATGGCCAATTTACTCACTCTGAGTTCTCAAAAAGGGTTTCTTCACCCCGGGAAGTTAATTAAATACCATTTGGATGCATTTAATGTTCGAGCCAAAACGGCTGATTTTCGACAAAAGAGATAACACCCCCCATTACGTCATGCTTCAGAAATGTGGAAAATGGTCCGTTTTCAAATGTTTTATTTTTGAACGTCAGTTCACATTTGTAGGTGGATCATGAGTGTTAGAGCTAAAATTAGCATGTTTAAAGTGATTTTCATGCTTCCAGGGGCCCTAAAAACAAGATTTATGGAATGGTTAAAAGTCCATGAAAATGGCCAATTTACTCACTCTGAGTTCTCAAAAAGGGTTTCTTCACCCCGGGAAGTTAATTAAATACCATTTGGAGGCATTTAATGTTCGAGCCAAAACGGCTGATTTTCGACAAAAGAGATAACACCCCCCCCATTACGTCATGCTTCAGAAATGTGGAAAATAGTCCGTTTTCAAATGTTTTATTTTTGAACGTCAGTTCACATTTGTAGGTGGATCATCAGTGTTAGAGCTAAAATTAGCATGTTTAAAGTGATTTTCATGCTTCCAGGGGCCCTAAACACAAGATTTATGGAATGGTTAAAAGTGCATGAAAATGGCCAATTTACTCACTCTGAGTTCTCAAAAAGGGTTTCTTCACCCCGGGAAGTTAATTAAATACCATTTGGAGGCATTTAATATTCGAGCCAAAACGGCGGATTTTCGACAAAAGAGATAACACCCCCCCATTACGTCATGCTTCAGAAATGTGGAAAATGGTCCGTTTTCAAATGTTTTATTTTTGAACGTCAGTTCACATTTGTAGGTGGATCATCAGTGTTAGAGCTAAAATTAGCATGTTTAATGTGATTTTCATGCTTCCAGGGGCTCGGAAAGTGAATTAAATACTATTTGGAGGCATTTAATGTTCAAGCAAAAACAGCTGATTTTTGACAAAAGAGATAACACCCCCCCATTACGTCATGCTTCAGAAATGTGGAAAATGGTCCGTTTTCAAATGTTTTATTTTTGAACGTCAGTTCACATTTGTAGGTGGATCATCAGTGTTAGAGCTAAAATTAGCATGTTTAAAGTGATTTTCATGCTTCCAGGGGCCCTAAACACAAGATTTATGGAATGGTTAAAAGTGCATGAAAATGGCCAATTTACTCACTCTGAGTTTTCAAAAAGGGTTTCTTTACCCCGGGAAGTTAATTAAATACCATTTGGAGGCATTTAATGTTCGAGCCAAAACGGCTGATTTTCGACAAAAGAGATAACACCCCCCCATTACGTCATGCTTCAGAAATGTGGAAAATGGTCCGTTTTCAAATGTTTTATTTTTGAACGTCAGTTCACATTTGTAGGTGGATCATCAGTGTTAGAGCTAAAATTAGCATGTTTAATGTGATTTTCATGCTTCCAGGGGCTCGGAAAGTGAATTAAATACTATTTGGAGGCATTTAATGTTCAAGCAAAAACAGCTGATTTTTGACAAAAGAGATAACACCCCCCCATTACGTCATGCTTCAGAAATGTGGAAAATGGTCCGTTTTCAAATGTTTTATTTTTGAACGTCAGTTCACATTTGTAGGTGGATCATCAGTGTTAGAGCTAAAATTAGCATGTTTAAAGTGATTTTCATGCTTCCAGGGGCCTTAAACACAAGATTTATGGAATGGTTAAAAGTGCATGAAAATGGCCAATTTACTCACTCTGAGTTCTCAAAAAGGGTTTCTTCACCCCGGGAAGTTAATTAAATACCATTTGGAGGCATTTAATGTTCGAGCCAAAACGGCTGATTTTCGACAAAAGAGATAACACCCCCCCATTACGTCATGCTTCAGAAATGTGGAAAATGGTCCGTTTTCAAATGTTTTATTTTTGAACGTCAGTTCACATTTGTAGGTGGATCATCAGTGTTAGAGCTAAAATTAGCATGTTTAAAGTGATTTTCATGCTTCCAGGGGCTCGGGAAGTGAATTAAATACTATTTGGAGGCATTTAATGTTCAAGCAAAAACAGCTGATTTTTGACAAAAGAGATAACACCCCCCCATTACGTCATGCTTCAGAAATGTGGAAAATGGTCCGTTTTCAAATGTTTTATTTTTGAACGTCAGTTCACATTTGTAGGTGAATCATCAGTGTTAGAGCTAAAATTAGCATGTTTAAAGTGATTTTCATGCTTCCAGGGGCCCTAAACACAAGATTTAAGGAATGGTTAAAAGTGCATGAAAATGGCCAATTTACTCGCTCTGAGTTCTCAAAAAGGGTTTCTTCACCCCGGGAAGTTAATTAAATACCATTTGGAGGCATTTAATGTTCGAGCCAAAACGGCTGATTTTCGACAAAAGAGATAACACCCCCCCCATTACGTCATGCTTCAGAAATGTGGAAAATGGTCCGTTTTCAAATGTTTTATTTTTGAACGTCAGTTCACATTTGTAGGTGTATCATCAGTGTTAGAGCTAAAATTAGCATGTTTAAAGTGATTTTCATGCTTCCAGGGGCTCGGGAAGTGAATTAAATACTATTTGGAGGCATTTAATGTTCAAGCAAAAACAGCTGATTTTTGACAAAAGAGATAACACCCCCCATTACTTCATGCTTCAGAAATGTGGAAAATGGTCCGTTTTCAAATGTTTTATTTTTGAACGTCAGTTCACATTTGTAGGTGGATCATCAGTGTTAGAGCTAAAATTAGCATGTTTAAAGTGATTTTCATGCTTCCAGGGGCCCTAAACACAAGATTTATGGAATGGTTAAAGGTGCATGAAAATGGCCAATTTACTCACTCTGAGTTCTCAAAAAGGGTTTCTTCACCCCGGGAAGTTAATTAAATACCATTTGGAGGCATTTAATGTTCGAGCCAAAACGGCGGATTTTCGACAAAAGAGATAACACCCCCCCATTACGTCATGCTTCAGAAATGTGGAAAATGGTCCGTTTTCAAATGTTTTATTTTTGAACGTCAGTTCACATTTGTAGGTGGATCATCAGTGTTAGAGCTAAAATTAGCATGTTCAAAGTGATTTTCATGCTTCCAAGGGTTTGGGAAGTGAATTAAATACTATTTGGAGGCATTTAATTTTCAAGCAAAAACAGCTGATTTTTGACAAAAGAGATAACACCCCCCCATTACGTCATGCTTCAGAAATGTGGAAAATGGTCCGTTTTCAAATGTTTTATTTTTGAACGTCAGTTCACGTTTGTAGGTGGATCATCAGTGTTAGAGCTAAAATTAGCATGTTTAAAGTGATTTTCATGCTTTCAGGGGCCCTAAACACAAGATTTATGAAATGGTTAAAAGTGCATGAAAATGGCCAATTTACTCACTCTGAGTTCTCAAAAAAGGTTTCTTTATCCCGGGAAGTTAATTAAATACCATTTGGAGGCATTTAATGTTCGAGCTAAAGCGGCTGATTTTTGACAAAAGAGATAACACCCCCCCATTACGTCATGCTTCAGAAATGTGGAAAATGGTCCGTTTTCAAATGTTTTATTTTTGAACGTCAGTTCACATTTGTAGTTGGATCATCAGTGTTAGAGCTAAAAATAGCATGTTTAAAGTGATTTTCACGCTTCCAGGGGCTCGGGAAGTTAATTAAATACCATTTGGAGGCATTTAATGTTCGTGCAAAAACGGCTGATTTTCGACAAAAGAGATAACACCCCCCCATTACGTCATGCTTCAGAAATGTGGAAAATGGTCCGTTTTCAAATGTTTTATTTTTGAACGTCAGTTCACATTTGTAGGTGGATCATCAGTGTTAGAGCTAAAATTAGCATGTTTAAAGTGATTTTCATGCTTCCAGGGGCCCTAAACACAAGATTTATGGAATGGTTAAAAGTGCATGAAAATGGCCAATTTACTTACTCTGAGTTCTCAAAAAAGGTTTCTTCATCCCGGGAAGTTAATTAAATACCATTTGGAGGCATTTAATGTTCGAGCTAAAACGGATGATTTTCGACAAAAGAGATAACACCCCCCTATTACGTCATGCTTCAGAAATGTGGAAAATGGTCCGTTTTCAAATGTTTTATTTTTGAACGTCAGTTCACATTTGTAGGTGGATCATCAGTGTTAGAGCTAAAATTAGCATGTTTAAAGTGATTTTCATGCTTCCAGGGGCTCGGGAAGTGAATTAAATACTACTTGGAGGCATTTAATGTTCAAGCAAAAACAGCTGATTTTTGACAAAAGAGATAACACCCCCCCCATTACTTCATGCTTCAGAAATGTGGAAAATGGTCCGTTTTCAAATGTTTTATTTTTGAACGTCAGTTCACATTTGTAGGTGGATCATCAGTGTTAGAGCTAAAATTAGCATGTTTAAAGTGATTTTCATGCTTCCAGGGGCCCTAAACACAAGATTTATGGAATGGTTAAAAGTGCATGAAAATGGCCAATTTACTCACTCTGAGTTCTCAAAAAGGGTCTCTTCACCCCGGGAAGTTAATTAAATACCATTTGGAGGCATTTAATGTTCGAGCCAAAACGGCGGATTTTCAACAAAAGAGATAACACCCCCCCCATTACGTCATGCTTCAGAAATGTGGAAAACGGTCCGTTTTCAAATGTTTTATTTTTGAACGTCAGTTCATATTTGTTGGTGGATCATCAGTGTTAGAGCTAAAATTAGCATGTTTAAAGTGATTTTCATGCTTCCAGGGGTTTGGGAAGTGAATTAAATACTATTTGGAGGCATTTAATGTTCAAGCAAAAACAGCTGATTTTTGACAAAAGAGATAACACCCCCCCATTACGTCATGCTTCAGAAATGTGGAAAATGGTCCGTTTTCAAATGTTTTATTTTTGAACGTCAGTTCACATTTGTAGGTGGATCATCAGTGTTAGAGCTAAAATTAGCATGTTTAAAGTGATTTTCATGCTTCCAGGGGCCCTAAACACAAGATTTATGGAATGGTTAAAAGTGCATGAAAATGGCCAATTTACTCACTCTGAGTTCTCAAAAAGGGTTTCTTCACCCCGGGAAGTTAATTAAATACCATTTGGATGCATTTAATGTTCGAGCCAAAACGGCTGATTTTCGACAAAAGAGATAACACCCCCCATTACGTCATGCTTCAGAAATGTGGAAAATGGTCCGTTTTCAAATGTTTTATTTTTGAACGTCAGTTCACATTTGTAGATGGATCATCAGTGTTAGAGCTAAAATTAGCATGTTTAAAGTGATTTTCATGCTTCCAGGGGCTCGGGAAGTGAATTAAATACTTTTTGGAGGCATTTAATGTTCAAGCAAAAACAGCTGATTTTTGACAAAAGAGATATCACCCCCCCATTACGTCATGCTTCAGAAATGTGGAAAATGGTCCGTTTTCAAATGTTTTATTTTTGAACGTCAGTTCACATTTGTAGGTGGATCATCAGTGTTAGAGCTAAAATTAGCATGTTTAAAGTGATTTTCATGCTTCCAGGGGCCCTAAACACAAGATTTATGGAATGGTTAAAAGTGCATGAAAATGGCCAATTTACTCACTCTGAGTTTTCAAAAAGGGTTTCTTTACCCCGGGAAGTTAATTAAATACCATTTGGAGGCATTTAATGTTCGAGCCAAAACGGCTGATTTTCGACAAAAGAGATAACACCCCCCCATTACGTCATGCTTCAGAAATGTGGAAAATGGTCCGTTTTCAAATGTTTTATTTTTGAACGTCAGTTCACATTTGTAGGTGGATCATCAGTGTTAGAGCTAAAATTAGCATGTTTAATGTGATTTTCATGCTTCCAGGGGCTCGGAAAGTGAATTAAATACTATTTGGAGGCATTTAATGTTCAAGCAAAAACAGCTGATTTTTGACAAAAGAGATAACACCCCCCCATTACGTCATGCTTCAGAAATGTGGAAAATGGTCCGTTTTCAAATGTTTTATTTTTGAACGTCAGTTCACATTTGTAGGTGGATCATCAGTGTTAGAGCTAAAATTAGCATGTTTAAAGTGATTTTCATGCTTCCAGGGGCCTTAAACACAAGATTTATGGAATGGTTAAAAGTGCATGAAAATGGCCAATTTACTCACTCTGAGTTCTCAAAAAGGGTTTCTTCACCCCGGGAAGTTAATTAAATACCATTTGGAGGCATTTAATGTTCGAGCCAAAACGGCTGATTTTCGACAAAAGAGATAACACCCCCCCATTACGTCATGCTTCAGAAATGTGGAAAATGGTCCGTTTTCAAATGTTTTATTTTTGAACGTCAGTTCACATTTGTAGGTGGATCATCAGTGTTAGAGCTAAAATTAGCATGTTTAAAGTGATTTTCATGCTTCCAGGGGCTCGGGAAGTGAATTAAATACTATTTGGAGGCATTTAATGTTCAAGCAAAAACAGCTGATTTTTGACAAAAGAGATAACACCCCCCCATTACGTCATGCTTCAGAAATGTGGAAAATGGTCCGTTTTCAAATGTTTTATTTTTGAACGTCAGTTCACATTTGTTGGTGAATCATCAGTGTTAGAGCTAAAATTAGCATGTTTAAAGTGATTTTCATGCTTCCAGGGGCCCTAAACACAAGATTTAAGGAATGGTTAAAAGTGCATGAAAATGGCCAATTTACTCGCTCTGAGTTCTCAAAAAGGGTTTCTTCACCCCGGGAAGTTAATTAAATACCATTTGGAGGCATTTAATGTTCGAGCCAAAACGGCTGATTTTCGACAAAAGAGATAACACCCCCCCCCATTACGTCATGCTTCAGAAATGTAGAAAATGGTCCGTTTTCAAATGTTTTATTTTTGAACGTCAGTTCACATTTGTAGGTGGATCATGAGTGTTAGAGCTAAAATTAGCATGTTTAAAGTGATTTTCATGCTTCCAGGGGCCCTAAACACAAGATTTATGGAATGGTTAAAAGTCCATGAAAATGGCCAATTTACTCACTCTGAGTTCTCAAAAAGGGTTTCTTCACCCTGGGAAGTTAATTAAATACCATTTGGAGGCATTTAATGTTCGAGCCAAAACGGCTGATTTTCGACAAAAGAGATAACACCCCCCATTACGTCATGCTTCAGAAATGTGGAAAATGGTCCGTTTTCAAATGTTTTATTTTTGAACGTCAGTTCACATTTGTAGGTGGATCATCAGTGTTAGAGCTAAAATTAGCATGTTTAAAGTGATTTTCATGCTTCCAGGGGCTCGGGAAGTGAATTAAATACTATTTGGAGGCATTTAATGTTCAAGCAAAAACAGCTGATTTTTGACAAAAGAGATAACACCCCCCCATTACTTCATGCTTCAGAAATGTGGAAAATGGTCCGTTTTCAAATGTTTTATTTTTGAACGTCAGTTCACATTTGTAGGTGGATCATCAGTTTTAGAGCTAAAATTAGCATGTTTAAAGTGATTTTCATGCTTCCAGGGGCCCTAAACACAAGATTTATGGAATGGTTAAAAGTGCATGAAAATGGCCAATTTACTCACTCTGAGTTCTCAAAAAGGGTTTCTTCACCCCGGGAAGTTAATTAAATACCATTTGGAGGCATTTAATGTTCGAGCAAAAACGGCTGATTTTCGACAAAAGAGATAACACCCCCCCATTACGTCATGCTTCAGAAATGTGGAAAATGGTCCGTTTTCAAATGTTTTATTTTTGAACGTCAGTTCACGTTTGTAGGTGGATCATCAGTGTTAGAGCTAAAATTAGCATGTTTAAAGTGATTGTCATGCTTTCAGGGGCCCTAAACACAAGATTTATGAAATGGTTAAAAGTGCATGAAAATGGCCAATTTACTCACTCTGAGTTCTCAAAAAAGGTTTCTTCATCCCGGGAAGTTAATTAAATACCATTTGGAGGCATTTAATGTTCGAGCTAAAGCGGCTGAATTTTGACAAAAGAGATAACACCCCCCCATTACGTCATGCTTCAGAAATGTGGAAAATGGTCCGTTTTCAAATGTTTTATTTTTGAACGTCAGTTCACATTTGTAGTTGGATCATCAGTGTTAGAGCTAAAATTAGCATGTTTAAAGTGATTTTCATGCTTCCAGGGGCCCTAAACACAAGATTTATGGAATGGTTAAAAGTGCATGAAAATGGCCAATTTACTTACTCTGAGTTCTCAAAAAAGGTTTCTTCATCCCGGGAAGTTAATTAAATACCATTTGGAGGCATTTAATGTTCGAGCTAAAACGGATGATTTTCGACAAAAGAGATAACACCCCCCTATTACGTCATGCTTCAGAAATGTGGAAAATGGTCCGTTTTCAAATGTTTTATTTTTGAACGTCAGTTCACATTTGTAGGTGGATCATCAGTGTTAGAGCTAAAATTAGCATGTTTAAAGTGATTTTCATGCTTCCAGGGGCCCTAAACACAAGATTTATGGAATGGTTAAAAGTGCATGAAAATGGCCAATTTACTCACTCTGAGTTTTCAAAAAGGGTTTCTTTACCCCGGGAAGTTAATTAAATACCATTTGGAGGCATTTAATGTTCGAGCCAAAACGGCTGATTTTCGACAAAAGAGATAACACCCCCCCATTACGTCATGCTTCAGAAATGTGGAAAATGGTCCGTTTTCAAATGTTTTATTTTTGAACGTCAGTTCACATTTGTAGGTGGATCATCAGTGTTAGAGCTAAAATTAGCATGTTTAATGTGATTTTCATGCTTCCAGGGGCTCGGAAAGTGAATTAAATACTATTTGGAGGCATTTAATGTTCAAGCAAAAACAGCAGATTTTTGACAAAAGAGATAACACCCCCCCATTACGTCATGCTTCAGAAATGTGGAAAATGGTCCGTTTTCAAATGTTTTATTTTTGAACGTCAGTTCACATTTGTAGGTGGATCATCAGTGTTAGAGCTAAAATTAGCATGTTTAAAGTGATTTTCATGCTTCCAGGGGCCTTAAACACAAGATTTATGGAATGGTTAAAAGTGCATGAAAATGGCCAATTTACTCACTCTGAGTTCTCAAAAAGGGTTTCTTCACCCCGGGAAGTTAATTAAATACCATTTGGAGGCATTTAATGTTCGAGCCAAAACGGCTGATTTTCGACAAAAGAGATAACACCCCCCCATTACGTCATGCTTCAGAAATGTGGAAAATGGTCCGTTTTCAAATGTTTTATTTTTGAACGTCAGTTCACATTTGTAGGTGGATCATCAGTGTTAGAGCTAAAATTAGCATGTTTAAAGTGATTTTCATGCTTCCAGGGGCTCGGGAAGTGAATTAAATACTATTTGGAGGCATTTAATGTTCAAGCAAAAACAGCTGATTTTTGACAAAAGAGATAACACCCCCCCATTACGTCATGCTTCAGAAATGTGGAAAATGGTCCGTTTTCAAATGTTTTATTTTTGAACGTCAGTTCACATTTGTTGGTGAATCATCAGTGTTAGAGCTAAAATTAGCATGTTTAAAGTGATTTTCATGCTTCCAGGGGCCCTAAACACAAGATTTAAGGAATGGTTAAAAGTGCATGAAAATGGCCAATTTACTCGCTCTGAGTTCTCAAAAAGGGTTTCTTCACCCCGGGAAGTTAATTAAATACCATTTGGAGGCATTTAATGTTCGAGCCAAAACGGCTGATTTTCGACAAAAGAGATAACACCCCCCCCATTACGTCATGCTTCAGAAATGTAGAAAATGGTCCGTTTTCAAATGTTTTATTTTTGAACGTCAGTTCACATTTGTAGGTGGATCATGAGTGTTAGAGCTAAAATTAGCATGTTTAAAGTGATTTTCATGCTTCCAGGGGCCCTAAACACAAGATTTATGGAATGGTTAAAAGTCCATGAAAATGGCCAATTTACTCACTCTGAGTTCTCAAAAAGGGTTTCTTCACCCTGGGAAGTTAATTAAATACCATTTGGAGGCATTTAATGTTCGAGCCAAAACGGCTGATTTTCGACAAAAGAGATAACACCCCCCATTACGTCATGCTTCAGAAATGTGGAAAATGGTCCGTTTTCAAATGTTTTATTTTTGAACGTCAGTTCACATTTGTAGGTGGATCATCAGTGTTAGAGCTAAAATTAGCATGTTTAAAGTGATTTTCATGCTTCCAGGGGCTCGGGAAGTGAATTAAATACTATTTGGAGGCATTTAATGTTCAAGCAAAAACAGCTGATTTTTGACAAAAGAGATAACACCCCCCCATTACTTCATGCTTCAGAAATGTGGAAAATGGTCCGTTTTCAAATGTTTTATTTTTGAACGTCAGTTCACATTTGTAGGTGGATCATCAGTTTTAGAGCTAAAATTAGCATGTTTAAAGTGATTTTCATGCTTCCAGGGGCCCTAAACACAAGATTTATGGAATGGTTAAAAGTGCATGAAAATGGCCAATTTACTCACTCTGAGTTCTCAAAAAGGGTTTCTTCACCCCGGGAAGTTAATTAAATACCATTTGGAGGCATTTAATGTTCGAGCAAAAACGGCTGATTTTCGACAAAAGAGATAACACCCCCCCATTACGTCATGCTTCAGAAATGTGGAAAATGGTCCGTTTTCAAATGTTTTATTTTTGAACGTCAGTTCACGTTTGTAGGTGGATCATCAGTGTTAGAGCTAAAATTAGCATGTTTAAAGTGATTGTCATGCTTTCAGGGGCCCTAAACACAAGATTTATGAAATGGTTAAAAGTGCATGAAAATGGCCAATTTACTCACTCTGAGTTCTCAAAAAAGGTTTCTTCATCCCGGGAAGTTAATTAAATACCATTTGGAGGCATTTAATGTTCGAGCTAAAGCGGCTGATTTTTGACAAAAGAGATAACACCCCCCCATTACGTCATGCTTCAGAAATGTGGAAAATGGTCTGTTTTCAAATGTTTTATTTTTGAACGTCAGTTCACATTTGTAGTTGGATCATCAGTGTTAGAGCTAAAATTAGCATGTTTAAAGTGATTTTCACGCTTCCAGGGGCTCGGGAAGTTAATTAAATACCATTTGGAGGCATTTAATGTTCGTGCAAAAACGGCTGATTTTCGACAAACGAGATAACACCCCCCCATTACGTCATGCTTCAGAAATGTGGAAAATGGTCAGTTTTCAAATGTTTTATTTTTGAACGTCAGTTCACATTTGTAGGTGGATCATCAGTGTTAGAGCTAAAATTAGCATGTTTAAAGTGATTTTCATGCTTCCAGGGGCCCTAAACACAAGATTTATGGAATGGTTAAAAGTGCATGAAAATGGCCAATTTACTTACTCTGAGTTCTCAAAAAAGGTTTCTTCATCCCGGGAAGTTAATTAAATACCATTTGGAGGCATTTAATGTTCGAGCTAAAACGGATGATTTTCGACAAAAGAGATAACACCCCCCTATTACGTCATGCTTCAGAAATGTGGAAAATGGTCCGTTTTCAAATGTTTTATTTTTGAACGTCAGTTCACATTTGTAGGTGGATCATCAGTGTTAGAGCTAAAATTAGCATGTTTAAAGTGATTTTCATGCTTCCAGGGGCTCGGGAAGTGAATTAAATACTACTTGGAGGCATTTAATGTTCAAGCAAAAACAGCTGATTTTTGACAAAAGAGATAACACCCCCCCCATTACTTCATGCTTCAGAAATGTGGAAAATGGTCCGTTTTCAAATGTTTTATTTTTGAACGTCAGTTCACATTTGTAGGTGGATCATCAGTGTTAGAGCTAAAATTAGCATGTTTAAAGTGATTTTCATGCTTCCAGGGGCCCTAAACACAAGATTTATGGAATGGTTAAAAGTGCATGAAAATGGCCAATTTACTCACTCTGAGTTCTCAAAAAGGGTCTCTTCACCCCGGGAAGTTAATTAAATACCATTTGGAGGCATTTAATGTTCGAGCCAAAACGGCGGATTTTCAACAAAAGAGATAACACCCCCCCATTACGTCATGCTTCAGAAATGTGGAAAACGGTCCGTTTTCAAATGTTTTATTTTTGAACGTCAGTTCACATTTGTAGATGGATCATCAGTGTTAGAGCTAAAATTAGCATGTTTAAAGTGATTTTCATGCTTCCAGGGGCTCGGGAAGTGAATTAAATACTTTTTGGAGGCATTTAATGTTCAAGCAAAAACAGCTGATTTTTGACAAAAGAGATATCACCCCCCCATTACGTCATGCTTCAGAAATGTGGAAAATGGTCCGTTTTCAAATGTTTTATTTTTGAACGTCAGTTCACATTTGTAGGTGGATCATCAGTGTTAGAGCTAAAATTAGCATGTTTAAAGTGATTTTCATGCTTCCAGGGGCCCTAAACACAAGATTTATGGAATGGTTAAAAGTGCATGAAAATGGCCAATTTACTCACTCTGAGTTTTCAAAAAGGGTTTCTTTACCCCGGGAAGTTAATTAAATACCATTTGGAGGCATTTAATGTTCGAGCCAAAACGGCTGATTTTCGACAAAAGAGATAACACCCCCCCCATTACGTCATGCTTCAGAAATGTGGAAAATGGTCCGTTTTCAAATGTTTTATTTTTGAACGTCAGTTCACATTTGTAGGTGGATCATCAGTGTTAGAGCTAAAATTAGCATGTTTAATGTGATTTTCATGCTTCCAGGGGCTCGGAAAGTGAATTAAATATTATTTGGAGGCATTTAATGTTCAAGCAAAAACAGCTGATTTTTGACAAAAGAGATAACACCCCCCCATTACGTCATGCTTCAGAAATGTGGAAAATGGTCCGTTTTCAAATGTTTTATTTTTGAACGTCAGTTCACATTTGTAGGTGGATCATCAGTGTTAGAGCTAAAATTAGCATGTTTAAAGTGATTTTCATGCTTCCAGGGGCCTTAAACACAAGATTTATGGAATGGTTAAAAGTGCATGAAAATGGCCAATTTACTCACTCTGAGTTCTCAAAAAGGGTTTCTTCACCCCGGGAAGTTAATTAAATACCATTTGGAGGCATTTAATGTTCGAGCCAAAATGGCTGATTTTCGACAAAAGAGATAACACCCCCCCATTACGTCATGCTTCAGAAATGTGGAAAATGGTCCGTTTTCAAATGTTTTATTTTTGAACGTCAGTTCACATTTGTAGGTGGATCATCAGTGTTAGAGCTAAAATTAGCATGTTTAAAGTGATTTTCATGCTTCCAGGGGCTCGGGAAGTGAATTAAATACTATTTGGAGGCATTTAATGTTCAAGCAAAAACAGCTGATTTTTGACAAAAGAGATAACACCCCCCCATTACGTCATGCTTCAGAAATGTGGAAAATGGTCCGTTTTCAAATGTTTTATTTTTGAACGTCAGTTCACATTTGTTGGTGAATCATCAGTGTTAGAGCTAAAATTAGCATGTTTAAAGTGATTTTCATGCTTCCAGGGGCCCTAAACACAAGATTTAAGGAATGGTTAAAAGTGCATGAAAATGGCCAATTTACTCGCTCTGAGTTCTCAAAAAGGGTTTCTTCACCCCGGGAAGTTAATTAAATACCATTTGGAGGCATTTAATGTTCGAGCCAAAACGGCTGATTTTCGACAAAAGAGATAACACCCCCCCCATTACGTCATGCTTCAGAAATGTAGAAAATGGTCCGTTTTCAAATGTTTTATTTTTGAACGTCAGTTCACATTTGTAGGTGGATCATGAGTGTTAGAGCTAAAATTAGCATGTTTAAAGTGATTTTCATGCTTCCAGGGGCCCTAAACACAAGATTTATGGAATGGTTAAAAGTCCATGAAAATGGCCAATTTACTCACTCTGAGTTCTCAAAAAGGGTTTCTTCACCCTGGGAAGTTAATTAAATACCATTTGGAGGCATTTAATGTTCGAGCCAAAACGGCTGATTTTCGACAAAAGAGATAACACCCCCCATTACGTCATGCTTCAGAAATGTGGAAAATGGTCCGTTTTCAAATGTTTTATTTTTGAACGTCAGTTCACATTTGTAGGTGGATCATCAGTGTTAGAGCTAAAATTAGCATGTTTAAAGTGATTTTCATGCTTCCAGGGGCTCGGGAAGTGAATTAAATACTATTTGGAGGCATTTAATGTTCAAGCAAAAACAGCTGATTTTTGACAAAAGAGATAACACCCCCCCATTACTTCATGCTTCAGAAATGTGGAAAATGGTCCGTTTTCAAATGTTTTATTTTTGAACGTCAGTTCACATTTGTAGGTGGATCATCAGTGTTAGAGCTAAAATTAGCATGTTTAAAGTGATTTTCATGCTTCCAGGGGCCCTAAACACAAGATTTATGGAATGGTTAAAGGTGCATGAAAATGGCCAATTTACTCACTCTGAGTTCTCAAAAAGGGTTTCTTCACCCCGGGAAGTTAATTAAATACCATTTGGAGGCATTTAATGTTCGAGCCAAAACGGTGGATTTTCGACAAAAGAGATAACACCCCCCCATTACGTCATGCTTCAGAAATGTGGAAATGGTCCGTTTTCAAATGTTTTATTTTTGAACGTCAGTTCACATTTGTAGGTGGATCATCAGTGTTAGAGCTAAAATTAGCATGTTTAAAGTGATTTTCATGCTTCCAGGGGTTTGGGAAGTGAATTAAATACTATTTGGAGGCATTTAATGTTCAAGCAAAAACAGCTGATTTTTGACAAAAGAGATAACACCCCCCCATTACGTCATGCTTCAGAAATGTGGAAAATGGTCCGTTTTCAAATGTTTTATTTTTGAACGTCAGTTCACATTTGTAGGTGAATCATCAGTGTTAGAGCTAAAATTAGCATGTTTAAAGTGATTTTCATGCTTCCAGGGGCCCTAAACACAAGATTTATGGAATGGTTAAAAGTGCATGAAAATGGCCAATTTACTCACTCTGAGTACTCAAAAAGGGTTTCTTCACCCCGGGAAGTTAATTAAATACCATTTGGAGGCATTTAATGTTCGAGCCAAAACGGCTGATTTTCGACAAAAGAGATAACACCCCCCCATTACGTCATGCTTCAGAAATGTGAAAAATGGTCCGTTTTCAAATGTTTTATTTTTGAACGTCAGTTCACATTTGTAGGTGGATCATCAGTGTTAGAGCTAAAATTAGCATGTTTAAAGTGATTTTCATGCTTCCAGGGGCCCTAAACACAAGATTTATGGAATGGTTAAAGGTGCATGAAAATGGCCAATTTACTCACTCTGAGTTCTCAAAAAGGGTTTCTTCACCCCGGGAAGTTAATTAAATACCATTTGGAGGCATTTATTGTTCGAGCCAAAACGGCGGATTTTCGACAAAAGAGATAACACCCCCCCATTACGTCATGCTTCAGAAATGTGGAAAATGGTCCGTTTTCAAATGTTTTATTTTTGAACGTCAGTTCACATTTGTAGGTGGATCATCAGTGTTAGAGCTAAAATTAGCATGTGTTAAGTGATTTTCATGCTTCCAGGGGTTTGGGAAGGGAATTAAATACTATTTGGAGGCATTTAATGTTCAAGCAAAAACAGCTGATTTTTGACAAAAGAGATAACACCCCCCCATTACGTCATGCTTCAGAAATGTGGAAAATGGTCCGTTTTCAAATGTTTTATTTTTGAACGTCAGTTCACATTTGTAGGTGAATTATCAGTGTTAGAGCTAAAATTAGCATGTTTAAAGTGATTTTCATGCTTCCAGGGGCCCTAAACACAAGATTTATGGAATGGTTAAAAGTGCATGAAAATGGCCAATTTACTCACTATGAGTTCTCAAAAAGGGTTTCTTCACCCCGGGAAGTTAATTAAATACCATTTGGAGGCATTTAATGTTCGAGCCAAAACGGCTGATTTTCGACAAAAGAGATAACACCCCCCCATTACGTCATGCTTCAGAAATGTGAAAAATGGTCCGTTTTCAAATGTTTTATTTTTGAACGTCAGTTCACATTTGTAGGTGGATCATCAGTGTTAGAGCTAAAATTAGCATGTTTAAAGTGATTTTCATGCTTCCAGGGGCTCGGGAAGTGAATTAAATACTATTTGGAGGCATTTAATGTTCAAGCAAAAACAGCTGATTTTTGACAAAAGAGATAACACCCCCCCATTACTTCATGCTTCAGAAATGTGGAAAATGGTCCGTTTTCAAATGTTTTATTTTTGAACGTCAGTTCACATTTGTAGGTGGATCATCAGTGTTAGAGCTAAAATTAGCATGTTTAAAGTGATTTTCATGCTTCCAGGGGCCCTAAACACAAGATTTATGGAATGGTTAAAAGTGCATGAAAATGGCCAATTTACTCACTCTGAGTTCTCAAAAAGGGTTTCTTCACCCCGGGAAGTTAATTAAATACCATTTGGAGGCATTTAATGTTCGAGCAAAAACGGCTGATTTTCGACAAAAGAGATAACACCCCCCATTACGTCATGCTTCAGAAATGTGGAAAATGGTCCGTTTTCAAATGTTTTATTTTTGAACGTCAGTTCACGTTTGTAGGTGGATCATCAGAGTTAGAGCTAAAATTAGCATGTTTAAAGTGATTTTCATGCTTTCAGGGGCCCTAAACACAAGATTTATGAAGTGGTTAAAAGTGCATGAAAATGGCCAATTTACTCACTCTGAGTTCTCAAAAAAGGTTTCTTCATCCCGGGAAGTTAATTAAATACCATTTGGAGGCATTTAATGTTCGAGCTAAAGCGGCTGATTTTTGACAAAAGAGATAACACCCCCCCATTACGTCATGCTTCAGAAATGTGGAAAATGGTCCGTTTTCAAATGTTTTATTTTTGAACGTCAGTTCACATTTGTAGTTGGATCATCAGTGTTAGAGCTAAAATTAGCATGTTTAAAGTGATTTTCACGCTTCCAGGGGCTCGGGAAGTTAATTAAATACCATTTGGAGGCATTTAATGTTCGTGCAAAAACGGCTGATTTTCGACAAAAGAGATAACACCCCCCCATTACGTCATGCTTCAGAAATGTGGAAAATGGTCCGTTTTCAAATGTTGTATTTTTGAACGTCAGTTCACATTTGTAGGTGGATCATCAGTGTTAGAGCTAAAATTAGCATGTTTAAAGTGATTTTCATGCTTCCAGGGGCCCTAAACACAAGATTTATGGAATGGTTAAAAGTGCATGAAAATGGCCAATTTACTTACTCTGAGTTCTCAAAAAAGGTTTCTTCATCCCGGGAAGTTAATTAAATACCATTTGGAGGCATTTAATGTTCGAGCTAAAACGGATGATTTTCGACAAAAGAGATAACACCCCCCTATTACGTCATGCTTCAGAAATGTGGAAAATGGTCCGTTTTCAAATGTTTTATTTTTGAACGTCAGTTCACATTTGTAGGTGGATCATCAGTGTTAGAGCTAAAATTAGCATGTTTAAAGTGATTTTCATGCTTTCAGGGGCCTTAAACACAAGATTTATGGAATGGTTAAAAGTGCATGAAAATGGCCAATTTACTCACTCTGAGTTCTCAAAAAGGGTTTCTTCACCCCGGGAAGTTAATTAAATACCATTTGGAGGCATTTAATGTTCGAGCCAAAACGGATGATTTTCGACAAAAGAGATAACACCCCCCCATTACGTCAACCTTCAGAAATGTGGAAAATGGTCTGTTTTCAAATGTTTTATTTTTGAACGTCAGTTCACATTTGTAGGTGGATCATCAGTGTTAGAGCTAAAATTAGCATGTTTAAAGTGATTTTCATGCTTCCAGGGGCTCGGGAAGTGAATTAAATACTACTTGGCATTTAATGTTCAAGCAAAAACAGCTGATTTTTGACAAAAGAGATAACACCCCCCCATTACTTCATGCTTCAGAAATGTGGAAAATGGTCCGTTTTCAAATGTTTTATTTTTGAACGTCAGTTCACATTTGTAGGTGGATCATCAGTGTTAGAGCTAAAATTAGCATGTTTAAAGTGATTTTCATGCTTCCAGGGGCCTTAAACACAAGATTTATGGAATGGTTAAAAGTGCATGAAAATGGCCAATTTACTCACTCTGAGTTCTCAAAAAGGGTTTCTTCACCCCGGGAAGTTAATTAAATACCATTTGGAGGCATTTAATGTTCGAGCCAAAACGGCTGATTTTCGACAAAAGAGATAACACCCCCCCATTACGTCATGCTTCAGAAATGTGGAAAATGGTCCGTTTTCAAATGTTTTATTTTTGAACGTCAGTTCACATTTGTAGGTGGATCATCAGTGTTAGAGCTAAAATTAGCATGTGTAAAGTGATTTTCATGCTTCCAGGGGTTTGGGAAGGGAATTAAATACTATTTGGAGGCATTTAATGTTCAAGCAAAAACAGCTGATTTTTGACAAAAGAGATAACACCCCCCCATTACGTCATGCTTCAGAAATGTGGAAAATGGTCCGTTTTCAAATGTTTTATTTTTGAACGTCAGTTCACATTTGTAGGTGAATTATCAGTGTTAGAGCTAAAATTAGCATGTTTAAAGTGATTTTCATGCTTCCAGGGGCCCTAAACACAAGATTTATGGAATGGTTAAAAGTGCATGAAAATGGCCAATTTACTCACTATGAGTTCTCAAAAAGGGTTTCTTCACCCCGGGAAGTTAATTAAATACCATTTGGAGGCATTTAATGTTCGAGCCAAAACGGCTGATTTTCGACAAAAGAGATAACACCCCCCCATTACGTCATGCTTCAGAAATGTGAAAAATGGTCCGTTTTCAAATGTTTTATTTTTGAACGTCAGTTAACATTTGTAGGTGGATCATCAGTGTTAGAGCTAAAATTAGCATGTTTAAAGTGATTTTCATGCTTCCAGGGGCTCGGGAAGTGAATTAAATACTATTTGGAGGCATTTAATGTTCAAGCAAAAACAGCTGATTTTTGACAAAAGAGATAACACCCCCCCATTACTTCATGCTTCAGAAATGTGGAAAATGGTCCGTTTTCAAATGTTTTATTTTTGAACGTCAGTTCACATTTGTAGGTGGATCATCAGTGTTAGAGCTAAAATTAGCATGTTTAAAGTGATTTTCATGCTTCCAGGGGCCCTAAACACAAGATTTATGGAATGGTTAAAAGTGCATGAAAATGGCCAATTTACTCACTCTGAGTTCTCAAAAAGGGTTTCTTCACCCCGGGAAGTTAATTAAATACCATTTGGAGGCATTTAATGTTCGAGCAAAAACGGCTGATTTTCGACAAAAGAGATAACACCCCCCATTACGTCATGCTTCAGAAATGTGGAAAATGGTCCGTTTTCAAATGTTTTATTTTTGAACGTCAGTTCACGTTTGTAGGTGGATCATCAGTGTTAGAGCTAAAATTAGCATGTTTAAAGTGATTTTCATGCTTTCAGGGGCCCTAAACACAAGATTTATGAAGTGGTTAAAAGTGCATGAAAATGGCCAATTTACTCACTCTGAGTTCTCAAAAAAGGTTTCTTCATCCCGGGAAGTTAATTAAATACCATTTGGAGGCATTTAATGTTCGAGCTAAAGCGGCTGATTTTTGACAAAAGAGATAACACCCCCCCATTACGTCATGCTTCAGAAATGTGGAAAATGGTCCGTTTTCAAATGTTTTATTTTTGAACGTCAGTTCACATTTGTAGTTGGATCATCAGTGTTAGAGCTAAAATTAGCATGTTTAAAGTGATTTTCACGCTTCCAGGGGCTCGGGAAGTTAATTAAATACCATTTGGAGGCATTTAATGTTCGTGCAAAAACGGCTGATTTTCGACAAAAGAGATAACACCCCCCCATTACGTCATGCTTCAGAAATGTGGAAAATGGTCCGTTTTCAAATGTTGTATTTTTGAACGTCAGTTCACATTTGTAGGTGGATCATCAGTGTTAGAGCTAAAATTAGCATGTTTAAAGTGATTTTCATGCTTCCAGGGGCCCTAAACACAAGATTTATGGAATGGTTAAAAGTGCATGAAAATGGCCAATTTACTTACTCTGAGTTCTCAAAAAAGGTTTCTTCATCCCGGGAAGTTAATTAAATACCATTTGGAGGCATTTAATGTTCGAGCTAAAACGGATGATTTTCGACAAAAGAGATAACACCCCCCTATTACGTCATGCTTCAGAAATGTGGAAAATGGTCCGTTTTCAAATGTTTTATTTTTGAACGTCAGTTCACATTTGTAGGTGGATCATCAGTGTTAGAGCTAAAATTAGCATGTTTAAAGTGATTTTCATGCTTCCAGGGGCCCTAAACACAAGATTTATGGATTGGTTAAAAGTGCATGAAAATGGCCAATTTACTCACTCTGAGTTCTCAAAAAGGGTTTCTTCACCCCGGGAAGTTAATTAAATACCATTTGGAGGCATTTAATGTTCGAGCCAAAACGGATGATTTTCGACAAAAGAGATAACACCCCCCCATTACGTCAACCTTCAGAAATGTGGAAAATGGTCTGTTTTCAAATGTTTTATTTTTGAACGTCAGTTCACATTTGTAGGTGGATCATCAGTGTTAGAGCTAAAATTAGCATGTTTAAAGTGATTTTCATGCTTCCAGGGGCTCGGGAAGTGAATTAAATACTACTTGGCATTTAATGTTCAAGCAAAAACAGCTGATTTTTGACAAAAGAGATAACACCCCCCCATTACTTCATGCTTCAGAAATGTGGAAAATGGTCCGTTTTCAAATGTTTTATTTTTGAACGTCAGTTCACATTTGTAGGTGGATCATCAGTGTTAGAGCTAAAATTAGCATGTTTAAAGTGATTTTCATGCTTCCAGGGGCCTTAAACACAAGATTTATGGAATGGTTAAAAGTGCATGAAAATGGCCAATTTACTCACTCTGAGTTCTCAAAAAGGGTTTCTTCACCCCGGGAAGTTAATTAAATACCATTTGGAGGCATTTAATGTTCGAGCCAAAACGGCTGATTTTCGACAAAAGAGATAACACCCCCCCATTACGTCATGCTTCAGAAATGTGGAAAATGGTCCGTTTTCAAATGTTTTATTTTTGAACGTCAGTTCACATTTGTAGGTGGATCATCAGTGTTAGAGCTAAAATTAGCATGTTTAAAGTGATTTTCATGCTTCCAGGGGCTCGGGAAGTGAATTAAATACTATTTGGAGGCATTTAATGTTCAAGCAAAAACAGCTGATTTTTGACAAAAGAGATAACACCCCCCCATTACGTCATGCTTCAGAAATGTGGAAAATGGTCGGTTTTCAAATGTTTTATTTTTGAACGTCAGTTCACATTTGTTGGTGAATCATCAGTGTTAGAGCTAAAATTAGCATGTTTAAAGTGATTTTCATGCTTCCAGGGGCCCTAAACACAAGATTTAAGGAATGGTTAAAAGTGCATGAAAATGGCCAATTTACTCGCTCTGAGTTCTCAAAAAGGGTTTCTTCACCCCGGGAAGTTAATTAAATACCATTTGGAGGCATTTAATGTTCGAGCCAAAACGGCTGATTTTCGACAAAAGAGATAACACCCCCCCCATTACGTCATGCTTCAGAAATGTAGAAAATGGTCCGTTTTCAAATGTTTTATTTTTGAACGTCAGTTCACATTTGTAGGTGGATCATGAGTGTTAGAGCTAAAATTAGCATGTTTAAAGTGATTTTCATGCTTCCAGGGGCCCTAAACACAAGATTTATGGAATGGTTAAAAGTCCATGAAAATGGCCAATTTACTCACTCTGAGTTCTCAAAAAGGGTTTCTTCACCCTGGGAAGTTAATTAAATACCATTTGGAGGCATTTAATGTTCGAGCCAAAACGGCTGATTTTCGACAAAAGAGATAACACCCCCCATTACGTCATGCTTCAGAAATGTGGAAAATGGTCCGTTTTCAAATGTTTTATTTTTGAACGTCAGTTCACATTTGTAGGTGGATCATCAGTGTTAGAGCTAAAATTAGCATGTTTAAAGTGATTTTCATGCTTCCAGGGGCTCGGGAAGTGAATTAAATACTATTTGGAGGCATTTAATGTTCAAGCAAAAACAGCTGATTTTTGACAAAAGAGATAACACCCCCCCATTACTTCATGCTTCAGAAATGTGGAAAATGGTCCGTTTTCAAATGTTTTATTTTTGAACGTCAGTTCACATTTGTAGGTGGATCATCAGTGTTAGAGCTAAAATTAGCATGTTTAAAGTGATTTTCATGCTTCCAGGGGCCCTAAACACAAGATTTATGGAATGGTTAAAGGTGCATGAAAATGGCCAATTTACTCACTCTGAGTTCTCAAAAAGGGTTTCTTCACCCCGGGAAGTTAATTAAATACCATTTGGAGGCATTTAATGTTCGAGCCAAAACGGTGGATTTTCGACAAAAGAGATAACACCCCCCCATTACGTCATGCTTCAGAAATGTGGAAATGGTCCGTTTTCAAATGTTTTATTTTTGAACGTCAGTTCACATTTGTAGGTGGATCATCAGTGTTAGAGCTAAAATTAGCATGTTTAAAGTGATTTTCATGCTTCCAGGGGTTTGGGAAGTGAATTAAATACTATTTGGAGGCATTTAATGTTCAAGCAAAAACAGCTGATTTTTGACAAAAGAGATAACACCCCCCCATTACGTCATGCTTCAGAAATGTGGAAAATGGTCCGTTTTCAAATGTTTTATTTTTGAACGTCAGTTCACATTTGTAGGTGAATCATCAGTGTTAGAGCTAAAATTAGCATGTTTAAAGTGATTTTCATGCTTCCAGGGGCCCTAAACACAAGATTTATGGAATGGTTAAAAGTGCATGAAAATGGCCAATTTACTCACTCTGAGTACTCAAAAAGGGTTTCTTCACCCCGGGAAGTTAATTAAATACCATTTGGAGGCATTTAATGTTCGAGCCAAAACGGCTGATTTTCGACAAAAGAGATAACACCCCCCCATTACGTCATGCTTCAGAAATGTGAAAAATGGTCCGTTTTCAAATGTTTTATTTTTGAACGTCAGTTCACATTTGTAGGTGGATCATCAGTGTTAGAGCTAAAATTAGCATGTTTAAAGTGATTTTCATGCTTCCAGGGGCCCTAAACACAAGATTTATGGAATGGTTAAAGGTGCATGAAAATGGCCAATTTACTCACTCTGAGTTCTCAAAAAGGGTTTCTTCACCCCGGGAAGTTAATTAAATACCATTTGGAGGCATTTATTGTTCGAGCCAAAACGGCGGATTTTCGACAAAAGAGATAACACCCCCCCATTACGTCATGCTTCAGAAATGTGGAAAATGGTCCGTTTTCAAATGTTTTATTTTTGAACGTCAGTTCACATTTGTAGGTGGATCATCAGTGTTAGAGCTAAAATTAGCATGTGTAAAGTGATTTTCATGCTTCCAGGGGTTTGGGAAGGGAATTAAATACTATTTGGAGGCATTTAATGTTCAAGCAAAAACAGCTGATTTTTGACAAAAGAGATAACACCCCCCCATTACGTCATGCTTCAGAAATGTGGAAAATGGTCCGTTTTCAAATGTTTTATTTTTGAACGTCAGTTCACATTTGTAGGTGAATTATCAGTGTTAGAGCTAAAATTAGCATGTTTAAAGTGATTTTCATGCTTCCAGGGGCCCTAAACACAAGATTTATGGAATGGTTAAAAGTGCATGAAAATGGCCAATTTACTCACTATGAGTTCTCAAAAAGGGTTTCTTCACCCCGGGAAGTTAATTAAATACCATTTGGAGGCATTTAATGTTCGAGCCAAAACGGCTGATTTTCGACAAAAGAGATAACACCCCCCCATTACGTCATGCTTCAGAAATGTGAAAAATGGTCCGTTTTCAAATGTTTTATTTTTGAACGTCAGTTCACATTTGTAGGTGGATCATCAGTGTTAGAGCTAAAATTAGCATGTTTAAAGTGATTTTCATGCTTCCAGGGGCTCGGGAAGTGAATTAAATACTATTTGGAGGCATTTAATGTTCAAGCAAAAACAGCTGATTTTTGACAAAAGAGATAACACCCCCCCATTACTTCATGCTTCAGAAATGTGGAAAATGGTCCGTTTTCAAATGTTTTATTTTTGAACGTCAGTTCACATTTGTGGGTGGATCATCAGTGTTAGAGCTAAAATTAGCATGTTTAAAGTGATTTTCATGCTTCCAGGGGCCCTAAACACAAGATTTATGGAATGGTTAAAAGTGCATGAAAATGGCCAATTTACTCACTCTGAGTTCTCAAAAAGGGTTTCTTCACCCCGGGAAGTTAATTAAATACCATTTGGAGGCATTTAATGTTCGAGCAAAAACGGCTGATTTTCGACAAAAGAGATAACACCCCCCATTACGTCATGCTTCAGAAATGTGGAAAATGGTCCGTTTTCAAATGTTTTATTTTTGAACGTCAGTTCACGTTTGTAGGTGGATCATCAGTGTTAGAGCTAAAATTAGCATGTTTAAAGTGATTTTCATGCTTTCAGGGGCCCTAAACACAAGATTTATGAAGTGGTTAAAAGTGCATGAAAATGGCCAATTTACTCACTCTGAGTTCTCAAAAAAGGTTTCTTCATCCCGGGAAGTTAATTAAATACCATTTGGAGGCATTTAATGTTCGAGCTAAAGCGGCTGATTTTTGACAAAAGAGATAACACCCCCCCCATTACGTCATGCTTCAGAAATGTGGAAAATGGTCCGTTTTCAAATGTTTTATTTTTGAACGTCAGTTCACATTTGTAGTTGGATCATCAGTGTTAGAGCTAAAATTAGCATGTTTAAAGTGATTTTCACGCTTCCAGGGGCTCGGGAAGTTAATTAAATACCATTTGGAGGCATTTAATGTTTGTGCAAAAACGGCTGATTTTCGACAAAAGAGATAACACCCCCCCATTACGTCATGCTTCAGAAATGTGGAAAATGGTCCGTTTTCAAATGTTGTATTTTTGAACGTCAGTTCACATTTGTAGGTGGATCATCAGTGTTAGAGCTAAAATTAGCATGTTTAAAGTGATTTTCATGCTTCCAGGGGCCCTAAACACAAGATTTATGGAATGGTTAAAAGTGCATGAAAATGGCCAATTTACTTACTCTGAGTTCTCAAAAAAGGTTTCTTCATCCCGGGAAGTTAATTAAATACCATTTGGAGGCATTTAATGTTCGAGCTAAAGCGGATGATTTTCGACAAAAGAGATAACACCCCCCTATTACGTCATGCTTCAGAAATGTGGAAAATGGTCCGTTTTCAAATGTTTTATTTTTGAACGTCAGTTCACATTTGTAGGTGGATCATCAGTGTTAGAGCTAAAATTAGCATGTTTAAAGTGATTTTCATGCTTCCAGGGGCCCTAAACACAAGATTTATGGATTGGTTAAAAGTGCATGAAAATGGCCAATTTACTCACTCTGAGTTCTCAAAAAGGGTTTCTTCACCCCGGGAAGTTAATTAAATACCATTTGGAGGCATTTAATGTTCGAGCCAAAACGGATGATTTTCGACAAAAGAGATAACACCCCCCCATTACGTCAACCTTCAGAAATGTGGAAAATGGTCTGTTTTCAAATGTTTTATTTTTGAACGTCAGTTCACATTTGTAGGTGGATCATCAGTGTTAGAGCTAAAATTAGCATGTTTAAAGTGATTTTCATGCTTCCAGGGGCTCGGGAAGTGAATTAAATACTACTTGGCATTTAATGTTCAAGCAAAAACAGCTGATTTTTGACAAAAGAGATAACACCCCCCCATTACTTCATGCTTCAGAAATGTGGAAAATGGTCCGTTTTCAAATGTTTTATTTTTGAACGTCAGTTCACATTTGTAGGTGGATCATCAGTGTTAGAGCTAAAATTAGCATGTTTAAAGTGATTTTCATGCTTCCAGGGGCCCTAAACACAAGATTTATGGAATGGTTAAAAGTGCATGAAAATGGCCAATTTACTCACTCTGAGTTCTCAAAAAGGGTCTCTTCACCCCGGGAAGTTAATTAAATACCATTTGGAGGCATTTAATGTTCGAGCCAAAACGGCGGATTTTCGACAAAAGAGATAACACCCCCCCATTACGTCATGCTTCAGAAATGTGGAAAACGGTCCGTTTTCAAATGTTTTATTTTTGAACGTCAGTTCATATTTGTTGGTGAATCATCAGTGTTAGAGCTAAAATTAGCATGTTTAAAGTGATTTTCATGCTTCCAGGGGTTCGGGAAGTGAATTAAATACTATTTGGAGGCATTTAATGTTCAAGCAAAAACAGCTGATTTTTGACAAAACAGATAACACCCCCCCATTACGTCATGCTTCAGAAATGTGGAAAATGGTCCGTTTTCAAATGTTTTATTTTTGAACGTCAGTTCACATTTGTAGGTGGATCATCAGTGTTAGAGCTAAAATTAGCATGTTTAAAGTGATTTTCATGCTTCCAGGGGCCCTAAACACAAGATTTATGGAATGGTTAAAAGTGCATGAAAATGGCCAATTTACTCACTCTGAGTTCTCAAAAAGGGTTTCTTCACCCCGGGAAGTTAATTAAATACCATTTGGATGCATTTAATGTTCGAGCCAAAACGGCTGATTTTCGACAAAAGAGATAACACCCCCCATTACGTCATGCTTCAGAAATGTGGAAAATGGTCCGTTTTCAAATGTTTTATTTTTGAACGTCAGTTCACATTTGTAGATGGATCATCAGTGTTAGAGCTAAAATTAGCATGTTTAAAGTGATTTTCATGCTTCCAGGGGCTCGGGAAGTGAATTAAATACTTTTTGGAGGCATTTAATGTTCAAGCAAAAACAGCTGATTTTTGACAAAAGAGATATCACCCCCCCCCATTACGTCATGCTTCAGAAATGTGGAAAATGGTCCGTTTTCAAATGTTTTATTTTTGAACGTCAGTTCACATTTGTAGGTGGATCATCAGTGTTAGAGCTAAAATTAGCATGTTTAAAGTGATTTTCATGCTTCCAGGGGCCCTAAACACAAGATTTATGGAATGGTTAAAAGTGCATGAAAATGGCCAATTTACTCACTCTGAGTTTTCAAAAAGGGTTTCTTTACCCCGGGAAGTTAATTAAATACCATTTGGAGGCATTTAATGTTCGAGCCAAAACGGCTGATTTTCGACAAAAGAGATAACAGCCCCCCATTACGTCATGCTTCAGAAATGTGGAAAATGGTCCGTTTTCAAATGTTTTATTTTTGAACGTCAGTTCACATTTGTAGGTGGATCATCAGTGTTAGAGCTAAAATTAGCATGTTTAATGTGATTTTCATGCTTCCAGGGGCTCGGAAAGTGAATTAAATACTATTTGGAGGCATTTAATGTTCAAGCAAAAACAGCTGATTTTTGACAAAAGAGATAACACCCCCCCATTACGTCATGCTTCAGAAATGTGGAAAATGGTCCGTTTTCAAATGTTTTATTTTTGAACGTCAGTTCACATTTGTAGGTGGATCATCAGTGTTAGAGCTAAAATTAGCATGTTTAAAGTGATTTTCATGCTTCCAAGGGCCTTAAACACAAGATTTATGGAATGGTTAAAAGTGCATGAAAATGGCCAATTTACTCACTCTGAGTTCTCAAAAAGGGTTTCTTCACCCCGGGAAGTTAATTAAATACCATTTGGAGGCATTTAATGTTCGAGCCAAAACGGCTGATTTTCGACAAAAGAGATAACACCCCCCCATTACGTCATGCTTCAGAAATGTGGAAAATGTTCAGTTTTCAAATGTTTTATTTTTGAACGTCAGTTCACATTTGTAGGTGGATCATCAGTGTTAGAGCTAAAATTAGCATGTTTAAAGTGATTTTCATGCTTCCAGGGGCTCGGGAAGTGAATTAAATACTATTTGGAGGCATTTAATGTTCAAGCAAAAACAGCTGATTTTTGACAAAAGAGATAACACCCCCCCATTACGTCATGCTTCAGAAATGTGGAAAATGGTCTGTTTTCAAATGTTTTATTTTTGAACGTCAGTTCACATTTGTAGGTGAATCATCAGTGTTAGAGCTAAAATTAGCATGTTTAAAGTGATTTTCATGCTTCCAGGGGCCCTAAACACAAGATTTAAGGAATGGTTAAAAGTGCATGAAAATGGCCAATTTACTCGCTCTGAGTTCTCAAAAAGGGTTTCTTCACCCCGGGAAGTTAATTAAATACCATTTGGAGGCATTTAATGTTCGAGCCAAAACGGCTGATTTTCGACAAAAGAGATAACACCCCCCCCATTACGTCATGCTTCAGAAATGTAGAAAATGGTCCGTTTTCAAATGTTTTATTTTTGAACGTCAGTTCACATTTGTAGGTGAATCATCAGTGTTAGAGCTAAAATTAGCATGTTTAAAGTGATTTTCATGCTTCCAGGGGCCCTAAACACAAGATTTATGGAATGGTTAAAAGTGCATGAAAATGGCCAATTTACTCACTCTGAGTTCTCAAAAAGGGTTTCTTCACCCCGGGAAGTTAATTAAATACAATTTGGAGGCATTTAATGTTCGAGCCAAAACGGCTGATTTTCGACAAAAGAGATAACACCCCCCCATTACGTCATGCTTCAGAAATGTGAAAAATGGTCCGTTTTCAAATGTTTTATTTTTGAACGTCAGTTCACATTTGTAGGTGGATCATCAGTGTTAGAGCTAAAATTAGCATGTTTAAAGTGATTTTCATGCTTCCAGGGGCTCGGGAAGTGAATTAAATACTATTTGGAGGCATTTAATGTTCAAGCAAAAACAGCTGATTTTTGACAAAAGAGATAACACCCCCCCATTACTTCATGCTTCAGAAATGTGGAAAATGGTCCGTTTTCAAATGTTTTATTGTTGAACGTCAGTTCACATTTGTAGGTGGATCATCAGTGTTAGAGCTAAAATTAGCATGTTTAAAGTGATTTTCATGCTTCCAGGGGCCCTAAACACAAGATTTATGGAATGGTTAAAAGTGCATGAAAATGGCCAATTTACTCACTCTGAGTTCTCAAAAAGGGTTTCTTCACCCCGGGAAGTTAATTAAATACCATTTGGAGGCATTTAATGTTCGAGCAAAAACGGCTGATTTTCGACAAAAGAGATAACACCCCCCCATTACGTCATGCTTCAGAAATGTGGAAAATGGTCCGTTTTCAAATGTTTTATTTTTGAACGTCAGTTCACGTTTGTAGGTGGATCATCAGTGTTAGAGCTAAAATTAGCATGTTTAAAGTGATTTTCATGCTTTCAGGGGCCCTAAACACAAGATTTATGAAATGGTTAAAAGTGCATGAAAATGGCCAATTTACTCACTCTGAGATCTCAAAAAGGGTTTCTTCACCCCGGGAAGTTAATTAAATACCATTTGGAGGCATTTATTGTTCGAGCCAAAACGGCGGATTTTCGACAAAAGAGATAACACCCCCCCCATTACGTCATGCTTCAGAAATGTGGAAAATGGTCCGTTTTCAAATGTTTTATTTTTGAACGTCAGTTCACATTTGTAGGTGGATCATCAGTGTTAGAGCTAAAATTAGCATGTTTAAAGTGATTTTCATGCTTCCAGGGGTTTGGGAAGGGAATTAAATACTATTTGGAGGCATTTAATGTTCAAGCAAAAACAGCTGATTTTTGACAAAAGAGATAACACCCCCCCATTACGTCATGCTTCAGAAATGTGGAAAATGGTCCGTTTTCAAATGTTTTATTTTTGAACGTCAGTTCACATTTGTAGGTGAATTATCAGTGTTAGAGCTAAAATTAGCATGTTTAAAGTGATTTTCATGCTTCCAGGGGCCCTAAACACAAGATTTATGGAATGGTTAAAAGTGCATGAAAATGGCCAATTTACTCACTATGAGTTCTCAAAAAGGGTTTCTTCACCCCGGGAAGTTAATTAAATACCATTTGGAGGCATTTAATGTTCGAGCCAAAACGGCTGATTTTCGACAAAAGAGATAACACCCCCCCATTACGTCATGCTTCAGAAATGTGAAAAATGGTCCGTTTTCAAATGTTTTATTTTTGAACGTCAGTTCACATTTGTAGGTGGATCATCAGTGTTAGAGCTAAAATTAGCATGTTTAAAGTGATTTTCATGCTTCCAGGGGTTTGGGAAGTGAATTAAATACTATTTGGAGGCATTTAATGTTCAAGCAAAAACAGCTGATTTTTGACAAAAGAGATAACACCCCCCCCATTACTTCATGCTTCAGAAATGTGGAAAATGGTCCGTTTTCAAATGTTTTATTTTTGAACGTCAGTTCACATTTGTAGGTGGATCATCAGTGTTAGAGCTAAAATTAGCATGTTTAAAGTGATTTTCATGCTTCCAGGGGCCCTAAACACAAGATTTATGGAATGGTTAAAAGTGCATGAAAATGGCCAATTTACTCACTCTGAGTTCTCAAAAAGGGTTTCTTCACCCCGGGAAGTTAATTAAATACCATTTGGAGGCATTTAATGTTCGAGCAAAAACGGCTGATTTTCGACAAAAGAGATAACACCCCCCATTACGTCATGCTTCAGAAATGTGGAAAATGGTCCGTTTTCAAATGTTTTATTTTTGAACGTCAGTTCACGTTTGTAGGTGGATCATCAGTGTTAGAGCTAAAATTAGCATGTTTAAAGTGATTTTCATGCTTTCAGGGGCCCTAAACACAAGATTTATGAAGTGGTTAAAAGTGCATGAAAATGGCCAATTTACTCACTCTGAGTTCTCAAAAAAGGTTTCTTCATCCCGGGAAGTTAATTAAATACCATTTGGAGGCATTTAATGTTCGAGCTAAAGCGGCTGATTTTTGACAAAAGAGATAACACCCCCCCATTACGTCATGCTTCAGAAATGTGGAATATGGTCCGTTTTCAAATGTTTTATTTTTGAACGTCAGTTCACATTTGTAGTTGGATCATCAGTGTTAGAGCTAAAATTAGCATGTTTAAAGTGATTTTCACGCTTCCAGGGGCTCGGGAAGTTAATTAAATACCATTTGGAGGCATTTAATGTTCGTGCAAAAACGGCTGATTTTCGACAAAAGAGATAACACCCCCCCATTACGTCATGCTTCAGAAATGTGGAAAATGGTCCGTTTTCAAATGTTGTATTTTTGAACGTCAGTTCACATTTGTAGGTGGATCATCAGTGTTAGAGCTAAAATTAGCATGTTTAAAGTGATTTTCATGCTTCCAGGGGCCCTAAACACAAGATTTATGGAATGGTTAAAAGTGCATGAAAATGGCCAATTTACTTACTCTGAGTTCTCAAAAAAGGTTTCTTCATCCCGGGAAGTTAATTAAATACCATTTGGAGGCATTTAATGTTCGAGCTAAAACGGATGATTTTCGACAAAAGAGATAACACCCCCCTATTACGTCATGCTTCAGAAATGTGGAAAATGGTCCGTTTTCAAATGTTTTATTTTTGACGGTCAGTTCACATTTGTAGGTGGATCATCAGTGTTAGAGCTAAAATTAGCATGTTTAAAGTGATTTTCATGCTTCCAGGGGACCTAAACACAAGATTTATGGATTGGTTAAAAGTGCATGAAAATGGCCAATTTACTCACTCTGAGTTCTCAAAAAGGGTTTCTTCACCCCGGGAAGTTAATTAAATACCATTTGGAGGCATTTAATGTTCGAGCCAAAACGGCTGATTTTCGACAAAAGAGATAACACCCCCCATTACGTCAACCTTCAGAAATGTGGAAAATGGTCCGTTTTCAAATGTTTTATTTTTGAACGTCAGTTCACATTTGTAGGTGGATCATCAGTGTTAGAGCTAAAATTAGCATGTTTAAAGTGATTTTCATGCTTCCAGGGGCCCTAAACACAAGATTTATGGAATGGTTAAAAGTGCATGAAAATGGCCAATTTACTCACTCTGAGTTCTCAAAAAGGGTCTCTTCACCCCGGGAAGTTAATTAAATACCATTTGGAGGCATTTAATGTTCGAGCCAAAACGGCGGATTTTCGACAAAAGAGATAACACCCCCCCATTACGTCATGCTTCAGAAATGTGGAAAACGGTCCGTTTTCAAATGTTTTATTTTTGAACGTCAGTTCATATTAGTTGGTGAATCATCAGTGTTAGAGCTAAAATTAGCATGTTTAAAGTGATTTTCATGCTTCCAGGGGTTCGGGAAGTTAATTAAATACTATTTGGAGGCATTTAATGTTCAAGCAAAAACAGCTGATTTTTGACAAAACAGATAACACCCCCCCATTACGTCATGCTTCAGAAATGTGGAAAATGGTCCGTTTTCAAATGTTTTATTTTTGAACGTCAGTTCACATTTGTAGGTGGATCATCAGTGTTAGAGCTAAAATTAGCATGTTTAAAGTGATTTTCATGCTTCCAGGGGCCCTAAACACAAGATTTATGGAATGGTTAAAAGTGCATGAAAATGGCCAATTTACTCACTCTGAGTTCTCAAAAAGGGTTTCTTCACCCCGGGAAGTTAATTAAATACCATTTGGATGCATTTAATGTTCGAGCCAAAACGGCTGATTTTCGACAAAAGAGATAACACCCCCCATTACGTCATGCTTCAGAAATGTGGAAAATGGTCCGTTTTCAAATGTTTTATTTTTGAACGTCAGTTCACATTTGTAGGTGGATCATCAGTGTTAGAGCTAAAATTAGCATGTTTAAAGTGATTTTCATGCTTCCAGGGGCTCGGGAAGTGAATTAAATACTATTTGGAGGCATTTAATGTTCAAGCAAAAACAGCTGATTTTTGACAAAAGAGATAACACCCCCCCATTACGTCATGCTTCAGAAATGTGGAAAATGGTCTGTTTTCAAATGTTTTATTTTTGAACGTCAGTTCACATTTGTAGGTGAATCATCAGTGTTAGAGCTAAAATTAGCATGTTTAAAGTGATTTTCATGCTTCCAGGGGCCCTAAACACAAGATTTAAGGAATGGTTAAAAGTGCATGAAAATGGCCAATTTACTCGCTCTGAGTTCTCAAAAAGGGTTTCTTCACCCCGGGAAGTTAATTAAATACCATTTGGAGGCATTTAATGTTCGAGCCAAAACGGCTGATTTTCGACAAAAGAGATAACACCCCCCCCATTACGTCATGCTTCAGAAATGTAGAAAATGGTCCGTTTTCAAATGTTTTATTTTTGAACGTCAGTTCACATTTGTAGGTGAATCATCAGTGTTAGAGCTAAAATTATCATGTTTAAAGTGATTTTCATGCTTCCAGGGGCCCTAAACACAAGATTTATGGAATGGTTAAAAGTGCATGAAAATGGCCAATTTACTCACTCTGAGTTCTCAAAAAGGGTTTCTTCACCCCGGGAAGTTAATTAAATACAATTTGGAGGCATTTAATGTTCGAGCCAAAACGGCTGATTTTCGACAAAAGAGATAACACCCCCCCATTACGTCATGCTTCAGAAATGTGAAAAATGGTCCGTTTTCAAATGTTTTATTTTTGAACGTCAGTTCACATTTGTAGGTGAATCATCAGTGTTAGAGCTAAAATTAGCATGTTTAAAGTGATTTTCATGCTTCCAGGGGCCCTAAACACAAGATTTAAGGAATGGTTAAAAGTGCATGAAAATGGCCAATTTACTCGCTCTGAGTTCTCAAAAAGGGTTTCTTCACCCCGGGAAGTTAATTAAATACCATTTGGAGGCATTTAATGTTCGAGCCAAAACGGCTGATTTTCGACAAAAGAGATAACACCCCCCCCATTACGTCATGCTTCAGAAATGTAGAAAATGGTCCGTTTTCAAATGTTTTATTTTTGAACGTCAGTTCACATTTGTAGGTGAATCATCAGTGTTAGAGCTAAAATTATCATGTTTAAAGTGATTTTCATGCTTCCAGGGGCCCTAAACACAAGATTTATGGAATGGTTAAAAGTGCATGAAAATGGCCAATTTACTCACTCTGAGTTCTCAAAAAGGGTTTCTTCACCCCGGGAAGTTAATTAAATACAATTTGGAGGCATTTAATGTTCGAGCAAAAACGGCTGATTTTCGACAAAAGAGATAACACCCCCCCATTACGTCATGCTTCAGAAATGTGGAAAATGGTCCGTTTTCAAATGTTTTATTTTTGAACGTCAGTTCACGTTTGTAGGTGGATCATCAGTGTTAGAGCTAAAATTAGCATGTTTAAAGTGATTTTCATGCTTTCAGGGGCCCTAAACACAAGATTTATGAAATGGTTAAAAGTGCATGAAAATGGCCAATTTACTCACTCTGAGATCTCAAAAAGGGTTTCTTCACCCCGGGAAGTTAATTAAATACCATTTGGAGGCATTTATTGTTCGAGCCAAAACGGCGGATTTTCGACAAAAGAGATAACACCCCCCCCATTACGTCATGCTTCAGAAATGTGGAAAATGGTCCGTTTTCAAATGTTTTATTTTTGAACGTCAGTTCACATTTGTAGGTGGATCATCAGTGTTAGAGCTAAAATTAGCATGTTTAAAGTGATTTTCATGCTTCCAGGGGTTTGGGAAGGGAATTAAATACTATTTGGAGGCATTTAATGTTCAAGCAAAAACAGCTGATTTTTGACAAAAGAGATAACACCCCCCCATTACGTCATGCTTCAGAAATGTGGAAAATGGTCCGTTTTCAAATGTTTTATTTTTGAACGTCAGTTCACATTTGTAGGTGAATTATCAGTGTTAGAGCTAAAATTAGCATGTTTAAAGTGATTTTCATGCTTCCAGGGGCCCTAAACACAAGATTTATGGAATGGTTAAAAGTGCATGAAAATGGCCAATTTACTCACTATGAGTTCTCAAAAAGGGTTTCTTCACCCCGGGAAGTTAATTAAATACCATTTGGAGGCATTTAATGTTCGAGCCAAAACGGCTGATTTTCGACAAAAGAGATAACACCCCCCCATTACGTCATGCTTCAGAAATGTGAAAAATGGTCCGTTTTCAAATGTTTTATTTTTGAACGTCAGTTCACATTTGTAGGTGGATCATCAGTGTTAGAGCTAAAATTAGCATGTTTAAAGTGATTTTCATGCTTCCAGGGGTTTGGGAAGTGAATTAAATACTATTTGGAGGCATTTAATGTTCAAGCAAAAACAGCTGATTTTTGACAAAAGAGATAACACCCCCCCCATTACTTCATGCTTCAGAAATGTGGAAAATGGTCCGTTTTCAAATGTTTTATTTTTGAACGTCAGTTCACATTTGTAGGTGGATCATCAGTGTTAGAGCTAAAATTAGCATGTTTAAAGTGATTTTCATGCTTCCAGGGGCCCTAAACACAAGATTTATGGAATGGTTAAAAGTGCATGAAAATGGCCAATTTACTCACTCTGAGTTCTCAAAAAGGGTTTCTTCACCCCGGGAAGTTAATTAAATACCATTTGGAGGCATTTAATGTTCGAGCAAAAACGGCTGATTTTCGACAAAAGAGATAACACCCCCCATTACGTCATGCTTCAGAAATGTGGAAAATGGTCCGTTTTCAAATGTTTTATTTTTGAACGTCAGTTCACGTTTGTAGGTGGATCATCAGTGTTAGAGCTAAAATTAGCATGTTTAAAGTGATTTTCATGCTTTCAGGGGCCCTAAACACAAGATTTATGAAGTGGTTAAAAGTGCATGAAAATGGCCAATTTACTCACTCTGAGTTCTCAAAAAAGGTTTCTTCATCCCGGGAAGTTAATTAAATACCATTTGGAGGCATTTAATGTTCGAGCTAAAGCGGCTGATTTTTGACAAAAGAGATAACACCCCCCCATTACGTCATGCTTCAGAAATGTGGAATATGGTCCGTTTTCAAATGTTTTATTTTTGAACGTCAGTTCACATTTGTAGTTGGATCATCAGTGTTAGAGCTAAAATTAGCATGTTTAAAGTGATTTTCACGCTTCCAGGGGCTCGGGAAGTTAATTAAATACCATTTGGAGGCATTTAATGTTCGTGCAAAAACGGCTGATTTTCGACAAAAGAGATAACACCCCCCCATTACGTCATGCTTCAGAAATGTGGAAAATGGTCCGTTTTCAAATGTTGTATTTTTGAACGTCAGTTCACATTTGTAGGTGGATCATCAGTGTTAGAGCTAAAATTAGCATGTTTAAAGTGATTTTCATGCTTCCAGGGGCCCTAAACACAAGATTTATGGAATGGTTAAAAGTGCATGAAAATGGCCAATTTACTTACTCTGAGTTCTCAAAAAAGGTTTCTTCATCCCGGGAAGTTAATTAAATACCATTTGGAGGCATTTAATGTTCGAGCTAAAACGGATGATTTTCGACAAAAGAGATAACACCCCCCTATTACGTCATGCTTCAGAAATGTGGAAAATGGTCCGTTTTCAAATGTTTTATTTTTGACGGTCAGTTCACATTTGTAGGTGGATCATCAGTGTTAGAGCTAAAATTAGCATGTTTAAAGTGATTTTCATGCTTCCAGGGGACCTAAACACAAGATTTATGGATTGGTTAAAAGTGCATGAAAATGGCCAATTTACTCACTCTGAGTTCTCAAAAAGGGTTTCTTCACCCCGGGAAGTTAATTAAATACCATTTGGAGGCATTTAATGTTCGAGCCAAAACGGCTGATTTTCGACAAAAGAGATAACACCCCCCATTACGTCAACCTTCAGAAATGTGGAAAATGGTCCGTTTTCAAATGTTTTATTTTTGAACGTCAGTTCACATTTGTAGGTGGATCATCAGTGTTAGAGCTAAAATTAGCATGTTTAAAGTGATTTTCATGCTTCCAGGGGCCCTAAACACAAGATTTATGGAATGGTTAAAAGTGCATGAAAATGGCCAATTTACTCACTCTGAGTTCTCAAAAAGGGTCTCTTCACCCCGGGAAGTTAATTAAATACCATTTGGAGGCATTTAATGTTCGAGCCAAAACGGCGGATTTTCGACAAAAGAGATAACACCCCCCCATTACGTCATGCTTCAGAAATGTGGAAAACGGTCCGTTTTCAAATGTTTTATTTTTGAACGTCAGTTCATATTAGTTGGTGAATCATCAGTGTTAGAGCTAAAATTAGCATGTTTAAAGTGATTTTCATGCTTCCAGGGGTTCGGGAAGTTAATTAAATACTATTTGGAGGCATTTAATGTTCAAGCAAAAACAGCTGATTTTTGACAAAACAGATAACACCCCCCCATTACGTCATGCTTCAGAAATGTGGAAAATGGTCCGTTTTCAAATGTTTTATTTTTGAACGTCAGTTCACATTTGTAGGTGGATCATCAGTGTTAGAGCTAAAATTAGCATGTTTAAAGTGATTTTCATGCTTCCAGGGGCCCTAAACACAAGATTTATGGAATGGTTAAAAGTGCATGAAAATGGCCAATTTACTCACTCTGAGTTCTCAAAAAGGGTTTCTTCACCCCGGGAAGTTAATTAAATACCATTTGGATGCATTTAATGTTCGAGCCAAAACGGCTGATTTTCGACAAAAGAGATAACACCCCCCATTACGTCATGCTTCAGAAATGTGGAAAATGGTCCGTTTTCAAATGTTTTATTTTTGAACGTCAGTTCACATTTGTAGGTGGATCATCAGTGTTAGAGCTAAAATTAGCATGTTTAAAGTGATTTTCATGCTTCCAGGGGCTCGGGAAGTGAATTAAATACTATTTGGAGGCATTTAATGTTCAAGCAAAAACAGCTGATTTTTGACAAAAGAGATAACACCCCCCCATTACGTCATGCTTCAGAAATGTGGAAAATGGTCTGTTTTCAAATGTTTTATTTTTGAACGTCAGTTCACATTTGTAGGTGAATCATCAGTGTTAGAGCTAAAATTAGCATGTTTAAAGTGATTTTCATGCTTCCAGGGGCCCTAAACACAAGATTTAAGGAATGGTTAAAAGTGCATGAAAATGGCCAATTTACTCGCTCTGAGTTCTCAAAAAGGGTTTCTTCACCCCGGGAAGTTAATTAAATACCATTTGGAGGCATTTAATGTTCGAGCCAAAACGGCTGATTTTCGACAAAAGAGATAACACCCCCCCCATTACGTCATGCTTCAGAAATGTAGAAAATGGTCCGTTTTCAAATGTTTTATTTTTGAACGTCAGTTCACATTTGTAGGTGAATCATCAGTGTTAGAGCTAAAATTATCATGTTTAAAGTGATTTTCATGCTTCCAGGGGCCCTAAACACAAGATTTATGGAATGGTTAAAAGTGCATGAAAATGGCCAATTTACTCACTCTGAGTTCTCAAAAAGGGTTTCTTCACCCCGGGAAGTTAATTAAATACAATTTGGAGGCATTTAATGTTCGAGCCAAAACGGCTGATTTTCGACAAAAGAGATAACACCCCCCCATTACGTCATGCTTCAGAAATGTGAAAAATGGTCCGTTTTCAAATGTTTTATTTTTGAACGTCAGTTCACATTTGTAGGTGGATCATCAGTGTTAGAGCTAAAATTAGCATGTTTAAAGTGATTTTCATGCTTCCAGGGGCTCGGGAAGTGAATTAAATACTATTTGGAGGCATTTAATGTTCAAGCAAAAACAGCTGATTTTTGACAAAAGAGATAACACCCCCCCATTACTTCATGCTTCAGAAATGTGGAAAATGGTCCGTTTTCAAATGTTTTATTGTTGAACGTCAGTTCACATTTGTAGGTGGATCATCAGTGTTAGAGCTAAAATTAGCATGTTTAAAGTGATTTTCATGCTTCCAGGGGCTCGGGAAGTGAATTAAATACTATTTGGAGGCATTTAATGTTCAAGCAAAAACAGCTGATTTTTGACAAAAGAGATAACACCCCCCCCATTACTTCATGCTTCAGAAATGTGGAAAATGGTCCGTTTTCAAATGTTTTATTTTTGAACGTCAGTTCACATTTGTAGGTGGATCATCAGTGTTAGAGCTAAAATTAGCATGTTTAAAGTGATTTTCATGCTTCCAGGGGCCCTAAACACAAGATTTATGGAATGGTTAAAAGTGCATGAAAATGGCCAATTTACTCACTCTGAGTTCTCAAAAAGGGTTTCTTCACCCCGGGAAGTTAATTAAATACCATTTGGAGGCATTTAATGTTCGAGCAAAAACGGCTGATTTTCGACAAAAGAGATAACACCCCCCATTACGTCATGCTTCAGAAATGTGGAAAATGGTCCGTTTTCAAATGTTTTATTTTTGAACGTCAGTTCACGTTTGTAGGTGGATCATCAGTGTTAGAGCTAAAATTAGCATGTTTAAAGTGATTTTCATGCTTTCAGGGGCCCTAAACACAAGATTTATGAAGTGGTTAAAAGTGCATGAAAATGGCCAATTTACTCACTCTGAGTTCTCAAAAAAGGTTTCTTCATCCCGGGAAGTTAATTAAATACCATTTGGAGGCATTTAATGTTCGAGCTAAAGCGGCTGATTTTTGACAAAAGAGATAACACCCCCCCATTACGTCATGCTTCAGAAATGTGGAATATGGTCCGTTTTCAAATGTTTTATTTTTGAACGTCAGTTCACATTTGTAGTTGGATCATCAGTGTTAGAGCTAAAATTAGCATGTTTAAAGTGATTTTCACGCTTCCAGGGGCTCGGGAAGTTAATTAAATACCATTTGGAGGCATTTAATGTTCGTGCAAAAACGGCTGATTTTCGACAAAAGAGATAACACCCCCCCATTACGTCATGCTTCAGAAATGTGGAAAATGGTCCGTTTTCAAATGTTGTATTTTTGAAAGTCAGTTCACATTTGTAGGTGGATCATCAGTGTTAGAGCTAAAATTAGCATGTTTAAAGTGATTTTCATGCTTCCAGGGGCCCTAAACACAAGATTTATGGAATGGTTAAAAGTGCATGAAAATGGCCAATTTACTTACTCTGAGTTCTCAAAAAAGGTTTCTTCATCCCGGGAAGTTAATTAAATACCATTTGGAGGCATTTAATGTTCGAGCTAAAACGGATGATTTTCGACAAAAGAGATAACACCCCCCTATTACGTCATGCTTCAGAAATGTGGAAAATGGTCCGTTTTCAAATGTTTTATTTTTGACGGTCAGTTCACATTTGTAGGTGGATCATCAGTGTTAGAGCTAAAATTAGCATGTTTAAAGTGATTTTCATGCTTCCAGGGGACCTAAACACAAGATTTATGGATTGGTTAAAAGTGCATGAAAATGGCCAATTTACTCACTCTGAGTTCTCAAAAAGGGTTTCTTCACCCCGGGAAGTTAATTAAATACCATTTGGAGGCATTTAATGTTCGAGCCAAAACGGCTGATTTTCGACAAAAGAGATAACACCCCCCATTACGTCAACCTTCAGAAATGTGGAAAATGGTCCGTTTTCAAATGTTTTATTTTTGAACGTCAGTTCACATTTGTAGGTGGATCATCAGTGTTAGAGCTAAAATTAGCATGTTTAAAGTGATTTTCATGCTTCCAGGGGCCCTAAACACAAGATTTATGGAATGGTTAAAAGTGCATGAAAATGGCCAATTTACTCACTCTGAGTTCTCAAAAAGGGTCTCTTCACCCCGGGAAGTTAATTAAATACCATTTGGAGGCATTTAATGTTCGAGCCAAAACGGCGGATTTTCGACAAAAGAGATAACACCCCCCCATTACGTCATGCTTCAGAAATGTGGAAAACGGTCCGTTTTCAAATGTTTTATTTTTGAACGTCAGTTCATATTAGTTGGTGAATCATCAGTGTTAGAGCAAAAATTAGCATGTTTAAAGTGATTTTCATGCTTCCAGGGGTTCGGAAAGTTAATTAAATACTATTTGGAGGCATTTAATGTTCAAGCAAAAACAGCTGATTTTTGACAAAACAGATAACACCCCCCCATTACGTCATGCTTCAGAAATGTGGAAAATGGTCCGTTTTCAAATGTTTTATTTTTGAACGTCAGTTCACATTTGTAGGTGGATCATCAGTGTTAGAGCTAAAATTAGCATGTTTAAAGTGATTTTCATGCTTCCAGGGGCCCTAAACACAAGATTTATGGAATGGTTAAAAGTGCATGAAAATGGCCAATTTACTCACTCTGAGTTCTCAAAAAGGGTTTCTTCACCCCGGGAAGTTAATTAAATACCATTTGGATGCATTTAATGTTCGAGCCAAAACGGCTGATTTTCGACAAAAGAGATAACACCCCCCATTACGTAATGCTTCAGAAATGTGGAAAATGGTCCGTTTTCAAATGTTTTATTTTTGAACGTCAGTTCACATTTGTAGGTGGATCATCAGTGTTAGAGCTAAAATTAGCATGTTTAAAGTGATTTTCATGCTTCCAGGGGCTCGGGAAGTGAATTAAATACTATTTGGAGGCATTTAATGTTCAAGCAAAAACAGCTGATTTTTGACAAAAGAGATAACACCCCCCCATTACGTCATGCTTCAGAAATGTGGAAAATGGTCTGTTTTCAAATGTTTTATTTTTGAACGTCAGTTCACATTTGTAGGTGAATCATCAGTGTTAGAGCTAAAATTAGCATGTTTAAAGTGATTTTCATGCTTCCAGGGGCCCTAAACACAAGATTTAAGGAATGGTTAAAAGTGCATGAAAATGGCCAATTTACTCGCTCTGAGTTCTCAAAAAGGGTTTCTTCACCCCGGGAAGTTAATTAAATACCATTTGGAGGCATTTAATGTTCGAGCCAAAACGGCTGATTTTCGACAAAAGAGATAACACCCCCCCCATTACGTCATGCTTCAGAAATGTAGAAAATGGTCCGTTTTCAAATGTTTTATTTTTGAACGTCAGTTCACATTTGTAGGTGAATCATCAGTGTTAGAGCTAAAATTAGCATGTTTAAAGTGATTTTCATGCTTCCAGGGGCCCTAAACACAAGATTTATGGAATGGTTAAAAGTGCATGAAAATGGCCAATTTACTCACTCTGAGTTCTCAAAAAGGGTTTCTTCACCCCGGGAAGTTAATTAAATACAATTTGGAGGCATTTAATGTTCGAGCCAAAACGGCTGATTTTCGACAAAAGAGATAACACCCCCCCATTACGTCATGCTTCAGAAATGTGAAAAATGGTCCGTTTTCAAATGTTTTATTTTTGAACGTCAGTTCACATTTGTAGGTGGATCATCAGTGTTAGAGCTAAAATTAGCATGTTTAAAGTGATTTTCATGCTTCCAGGGGCTCGGGAAGTGAATTAAATACTATTTGGAGGCATTTAATGTTCAAGCAAAAACAGCTGATTTTTGACAAAAGAGATAACACCCCCCCATTACTTCATGCTTCAGAAATGTGGAAAATGGTCCGTTTTCAAATGTTTTATTGTTGAACGTCAGTTCACATTTGTAGGTGGATCATCAGTGTTAGAGCTAAAATTAGCATGTTTAAAGTGATTTTCATGCTTCCAGGGGCCCTAAACACAAGATTTATGGAATGGTTAAAAGTGCATGAAAATGGCCAATTTACTCACTCTGAGTTCTCAAAAAGGGTTTCTTCACCCGGGAAGTTAATTAAATACCATTTGGAGGCATTTATTGTTCGAGCCAAAACGGCGGATTTTCGACAAAAGAGATAACACCCCCCCCCATTACGTCATGCTTCAGAAATGTGGAAAATGGTCCGTTTTCAAATGTTTTATTTTTGAACGTCAGTTCACATTTGTAGGTGGATCATCAGTGTTAGAGCTAAAATTAGCATGTTTAAAGTGATTTTCATGCTTCCAGGGGTTTGGGAAGGGAATTAAATACTATTTGGAGGCATTTAATGTTCAAGCAAAAACAGCTGATTTTTGACAAAAGAGATAACACCCCCCCATTACGTCATGCTTCAGAAATGTGGAAAATGGTCCGTTTTCAAATGTTTTATTTTTGAACGTCAGTTCACATTTGTAGGTGAATTATCAGTGTTAGAGCTAAAATTAGCATGTTTAAAGTGATTTTCATGCTTCCAGGGGCCCTAAACACAAGATTTATGGAATGGTTAAAAGTGCATGAAAATGGCCAATTTACTCACTATGAGTTCTCAAAAAGGGTTTCTTCACCCCGGGAAGTTAATTAAATACCATTTGGAGGCATTTAATGTTCGAGCCAAAACGGCTGATTTTCGACAAAAGAGATAACACCCCCCCATTACGTCATGCTTCAGAAATGTGAAAAATGGTCCGTTTTCAAATGTTTTATTTTTGAACGTCAGTTCACATTTGTAGGTGGATCATCAGTGTTAGAGCTAAAATTAGCATGTTTAAAGTGATTTTCATGCTTCCAGGGGCTCGGGAAGTGAATTAAATACTATTTGGAGGCATTTAATGTTCAAGCAAAAACAGCTGATTTTTGACAAAAGAGATAACACCCCCCCCATTACTTCATGCTTCAGAAATGTGGAAAATGGTCCGTTTTCAAATGTTTTATTTTTGAACGTCAGTTCACATTTGTAGGTGGATCATCAGTGTTAGAGCTAAAATTAGCATGTTTAAAGTGATTTTCATGCTTCCAGGGGCCCTAAACACAAGATTTATGGAATGGTTAAAAGTGCATGAAAATGGCCAATTTACTCACTCTGAGTTCTCAAAAAGGGTTTCTTCACCCCGGGAAGTTAATTAAATACCATTTGGAGGCATTTAATGTTCGAGCAAAAACGGCTGATTTTCGACAAAAGAGATAACACCCCCCATTACGTCATGCTTCAGAAATGTGGAAAATGGTCCGTTTTCAAATGTTTTATTTTTGAACGTCAGTTCACGTTTGTAGGTGGATCATCAGTGTTAGAGCTAAAATTAGCATGTTTAAAGTGATTTTCATGCTTTCAGGGGCCCTAAACACAAGATTTATGAAGTGGTTAAAAGTGCATGAAAATGGCCAATTTACTCACTCTGAGTTCTCAAAAAAGGTTTCTTCATCCCGGGAAGTTAATTAAATACCATTTGGAGGCATTTAATGTTCGAGCTAAAGCGGCTGATTTTTGACAAAAGAGATAACACCCCCCCATTACGTCATGCTTCAGAAATGTGGAATATGGTCCGTTTTCAAATGTTTTATTTTTGAACGTCAGTTCACATTTGTAGTTGGATCATCAGTGTTAGAGCTAAAATTAGCATGTTTAAAGTGATTTTCACGCTTCCAGGGGCTCGGGAAGTTAATTAAATACCATTTGGAGGCATTTAATGTTCGTGCAAAAACGGCTGATTTTCGACAAAAGAGATAACACCCCCCCATTACGTCATGCTTCAGAAATGTGGAAAATGGTCCGTTTTCAAATGTTGTATTTTTGAACGTCAGTTCACATTTGTAGGTGGATCATCAGTGTTAGAGCTAAAATTAGCATGTTTAAAGTGATTTTCATGCTTCCAGGGGCCCTAAACACAAGATTTATGGAATGGTTAAAAGTGCATGAAAATGGCCAATTTACTTACTCTGAGTTCTCAAAAAAGGTTTCTTCATCCCGGGAAGTTAATTAAATACCATTTGGAGGCATTTAATGTTCGAGCTAAAACGGATGATTTTCGACAAAAGAGATAACACCCCCCTATTACGTCATGCTTCAGAAATGTGGAAAATGGTCCGTTTTCAAATGTTTTATTTTTGATGGTCAGTTCACATTTGTAGGTGGATCATCAGTGTTAGAGCTAAAATTAGCATGTTTAAAGTGATTTTCATGCTTCCAGGGGACCTAAACACAAGATTTATGGATTGGTTAAAAGTGCATGAAAATGGCCAATTTACTCACTCTGAGTTCTCAAAAAGGGTTTCTTCACCCCGGGAAGTTAATTAAATACCATTTGGAGGCATTTAATGTTCGAGCCAAAACGGCTGATTTTCGACAAAAGAGATAACACCCCCCATTACGTCAACCTTCAGAAATGTGGAAAATGGTCCGTTTTCAAATGTTTTATTTTTGAACGTCAGTTCACATTTGTAGGTGGATCATCAGTGTTAGAGCTAAAATTAGCATGTTTAAAGTGATTTTCATGCTTCCAGGGGCCCTAAACACAAGATTTATGGAATGGTTAAAAGTGCATGAAAATGGCCAATTTACTCACTCTGAGTTCTCAAAAAGGGTCTCTTCACCCCGGGAAGTTAATTAAATACCATTTGGAGGCATTTAATGTTCGAGCCAAAACGGCGGATTTTCGACAAAAGAGATAACACCCCCCCATTACGTCATGCTTCAGAAATGTGGAAAACGGTCCGTTTTCAAATGTTTTATTTTTGAACGTCAGTTCATATTAGTTGGTGAATCATCAGTGTTAGAGCTAAAATTAGCATGTTTAAAGTGATTTTCATGCTTCCAGGGGTTCAGGAAGTTAATTAAATACTATTTGGAGGCATTTAATGTTCAAGCAAAAACAGCTGATTTTTGACAAAACAGATAACACCCCCCCATTACGTCATGCTTCAGAAATGTGGAAAATGGTCCGTTTTCAAATGTTTTATTTTTGAACGTCAGTTCACATTTGTAGGTGGATCATCAGTGTTAGAGCTAAAATTAGCATGTTTAAAGTGATTTTCATGCTTCCAGGGGCCCTAAACACAAGATTTATGGAATGGTTAAAAGTGCATGAAAATGGCCAATTTACTCACTCTGAGTTCTCAAAAAGGGTTTCTTCACCCCGGGAAGTTAATTAAATACCATTTGGATGCATTTAATGTTCGAGCCAAAACGGCTGATTTTCGACAAAAGAGATAACACCCCCCATTACGTCATGCTTCAGAAATGTGGAAAATGGTCCGTTTTCAAATGTTTTATTTTTGAACGTCAGTTCACATTTGTAGGTGGATCATCAGTGTTAGAGCTAAAATTAGCATGTTTAATGTGATTTTCATGCTTCCAGGGGCTCGGAAAGTGAATTAAATACTATTTGGAGGCATTTAATGTTCAAGCAAAAACAGCTGATTTTTGACAAAAGAGATAACACCCCCCCATTACGTCATGCTTCAGAAATGTGGAAAATGGTCCGTTTTCAAATGTTTTATTTTTGAACGTCAGTTCACATTTGTAGGTGGATCATCAGTGTTAGAGCTAAAATTAGCATGTTTAAAGTGATTTTCATGCTTCCAAGGGCCTTAAACACAAGATTTATGGAATGGTTAAAAGTGCATGAAAATGGCCAATTTACTCACTCTGAGTTCTCAAAAAGGGTTTCTTCACCCCGGGAAGTTAATTAAATACCATTTGGAGGCATTTAATGTTCGAGCCAAAACGGCTGATTTTCGACAAAAGAGATAACACCCCCCATTACGTCATGCTTCAGAAATGTGGAAAATGTTCCGTTTTCAAATGTTTTATTTTTGAACGTCAGTTCACATTTGTAGGTGGATCATCAGTGTTAGAGCTAAAATTAGCATGTTTAAAGTGATTTTCATGCTTCCAGGGGCTCGGGAAGTGAATTAAATACTATTTGGAGGCATTTAATGTTCAAGCAAAAACAGCTGATTTTTGACAAAAGAGATAACACCCCCCCATTACGTCATGCTTCAGAAATGTGGAAAATGGTCTGTTTTCAAATGTTTTATTTTTGAACGTCAGTTCACATTTGTAGGTGAATCATCAGTGTTAGAGCTAAAATTAGCATGTTTAAAGTGATTTTCATGCTTCCAGGGGCCCTAAACACAAGATTTAAGGAATGGTTAAAAGTGCATGAAAATGGCCAATTTACTCGCTCTGAGTTCTCAAAAAGGGTTTCTTCACCCCGGGAAGTTAATTAAATACCATTTGGAGGCATTTAATGTTCGAGCCAAAACGGCTGATTTTCGACAAAAGAGATAACACCCCCCCCATTACGTCATGCTTCAGAAATGTAGAAAATGGTCCGTTTTCAAATGTTGTATTTTTGAACGTCAGTTCACATTTGTAGGTGAATCATCAGTGTTAGAGCTAAAATTAGCATGTTTAAAGTGATTTTCATGCTTCCAGGGGCCCTAAACACAAGATTTATGGAATGGTTAAAAGTGCATGAAAATGGCCAATTTACTCACTCTGAGTTCTCAAAAAGGGTTTCTTCACCCCGGGAAGTTAATTAAATACAATTTGGAGGCATTTAATGTTCGAGCCAAAACGGCTGATTTTCGACAAAAGAGATAACACCCCCCCATTACGTCATGCTTCAGAAATGTGAAAAATGGTCCGTTTTCAAATGTTTTATTTTTGAACGTCAGTTCACATTTGTAGGTGGATCATCAGTGTTAGAGCTAAAATTAGCATGTTTAAAGTGATTTTCATGCTTCCAGGGGCTCGGGAAGTGAATTAAATACTATTTGGAGGCATTTAATGTTCAAGCAAAAACAGCTGATTTTTGACAAAAGAGATAACACCCCCCCATTACTTCATGCTTCAGAAATGTGGAAAATGGTCCGTTTTCAAATGTTTTATTGTTGAACGTCAGTTCACATTTGTAGGTGGATCATCAGTGTTAGAGCTAAAATTAGCATGTTTAAAGTGATTTTCATGCTTCCAGGGGCCCTAAACACAAGATTTATGGAATGGTTAAAAGTGCATGAAAATGGCCAATTTACTCACTCTGAGTTCTCAAAAAGGGTTTCTTCACCCCGGGAAGTTAATTAAATACCATTTGGAGGCATTTAATGTTCGAGCAAAAACGGCTGATTTTCGACAAAAGAGATAACACCCCCCCATTACGTCATGCTTCAGAAATGTGGAAAATGGTCCGTTTTCAAATGTTTTATTTTTGAACGTCAGTTCACGTTTGTAGGTGGATCATCAGTGTTAGAGCTAAAATTAGCATGTTTAAAGTGATTTTCATGCTTTCAGGGGCCCTAAACACAAGATTTATGAAGTGGTTAAAAGTGCATGAAAATGGCCAATTTACTCACTCTGAGTTCTCAAAAAAGGTTTCTTCATCCCGGGAAGTTAATTAAATACCATTTGGAGGCATTTAATGTTCGAGCTAAAGCGGCTGATTTTTGACAAAAGAGATAACACCCCCCCCATGACGTCATGCTTCAGAAATGTGGAAAATGGTCCGTTTTCAAATGTTTTATTTTTGAACGTCAGTTCACATTTGTAGTTGGATCATCAGTGTTAGAGCTAAAATTAGCATGTTTAAAGTGATTTTCACGCTTCCAGGGGCTCGGGAAGTTAATTAAATACCATTTGGAGGCATTTAATGTTCGTGCAAAAACGGCTGATTTTCGACAAAAGAGATAACACCCCCCATTACGTCATGCTTCAGAAATGTGGAAAATGGTCCGTTTTCAAATGTTTTATTTTTGAACGTCAGTTCACATTTGTAGGTGGATCATCAGTGTTAGAGCTAAAATTAGCATGTTTAAAGTGATTTTCATGCTTCCAGGGGCCCTAAACACAAGATTTATGGAATGGTTAAAAGTGCATGAAAATGGCCAATTTACTTACTCTGAGTTCTCAAAAAAGGTTTCTTCACCCTGGGAAGTTAATTAAATACCATTTGGAGGCATTTAATGTTCGAGCCAAAACGGCTGATTTTCGACAAAAGAGATAACACCCCCCATTACGTCATGCTTCAGAAATGTGGAAAATGGTCCGTTTTCAAATGTTTTATTTTTGAACGTCAGTTCACATTTGTAGGTGGATCATCAGTGTTAGAGCTAAAATTAGCATGTTTAAAGTGATTTTCATGCTTCCAGGGGCTCGGGAAGTGAATTAAATACTATTTGGAGGCATTTAATGTTCAAGCAAAAACAGCTGATTTTTGACAAAAGAGATAACACCCCCCCATTACTTCATGCTTCAGAAATGTGGAAAATGGTCCGTTTTCAAATGTTTTATTTTTGAACGTCAGTTCACATTTGTAGGTGGATCATCAGTGTTAGAGCTAAAATTAGCATGTTTAAAGTGATTTTCATGCTTCCAGGGGCCCTAAACACAAGATTTATGGAATGGTTAAAGGTGCATGAAAATGGCCAATTTACTCACTCTGAGTTCTCAAAAAGGGTTTCTTCACCCCGGGAAGTTAATTAAATACCATTTGGAGGCATTTAATGTTCGAGCCAAAACGGCGGATTTTCGACAAAAGAGATAACACCCCCCCATTACGTCATGCTTCAGAAATGTAGAAAATGGTCCGTTTTCAAATGTTTTATTTTTGAACGTCAGTTCACATTTGTAGGTGAATCATCAGTGTTAGAGCTAAAATTAGCATGTTTAAAGTGATTTTCATGCTTCCAGGGGCCCTAAACACAAGATTTATGGAATGGTTAAAAGTGCATGAAAATGGCCAATTTACTCACTCTGAGTTCTCAAAAAGGGTTTCTTCACCCCGGGAAGTTAATTAAATACAATTTGGAGGCATTTAATGTTCGAGCCAAAACGGCTGATTTTCGACAAAAGAGATAACACCCCCCCATTACGTCATGCTTCAGAAATGTGAAAAATGGTCCGTTTTCAAATGTTTTATTTTTGAACGTCAGTTCACATTTGTAGGTGGATCATCAGTGTTAGAGCTAAAATTAGCATGTTTAAAGTGATTTTCATGCTTCCAGGGGCTCGGGAAGTGAATTAAATACTATTTGGAGGCATTTAATGTTCAAGCAAAAACAGCTGATTTTTGACAAAAGAGATAACACCCCCCCATTACTTCATGCTTCAGAAATGTGGAAAATGGTCCGTTTTCAAATGTTTTATTGTTGAACGTCAGTTCACATTTGTAGGTGGATCATCAGTGTTAGAGCTAAAATTAGCATGTTTAAAGTGATTTTCATGCTTCCAGGGGCCCTAAACACAAGATTTATGGAATGGTTAAAAGTGCATGAAAATGGCCAATTTACTCACTCTGAGTTCTCAAAAAGGGTTTCTTCACCCCGGGAAGTTAATTAAATACCATTTGGAGGCATTTAATGTTCGAGCAAAAACGGCTGATTTTCGACAAAAGAGATAACACCCCCCCATTACGTCATGCTTCAGAAATGTGGAAAATGGTCCGTTTTCAAATGTTTTATTTTTGAACGTCAGTTCACGTTTGTAGGTGGATCATCAGTGTTAGAGCTAAAATTAGCATGTTTAAAGTGATTTTCATGCTTTCAGGGGCCCTAAACACAAGATTTATGAAATGGTTAAAAGTGCATGAAAATGGCCAATTTACTCACTCTGAGTTCTCAAAAAAGGTTTCTTCATCCCGGGAAGTTAATTAAATACCATTTGGAGGCATTTAATGTTCGAGCTAAAGCGGCTGATTTTTGACAAAAGAGATAACACCCCCCAATTACGTCATGCTTCAGAAATGTGGAAAATGGTCCGTTTTCAAATGTTTTATTTTTGAACGTCAGTTCACATTTGTAGTTGGATCATCAGTGTTAGAGCTAAAATTAGCATGTTTAAAGTGATTTTCACGCTTCCAGGGGCTCGGGAAGTTAATTAAATACCATTTGGAGGCATTTAATGTTCGTGCAAAAACGGCTGATTTTCGACAAAAGAGATAACACCCCCCCATTACGTCATGCTTCAGAAATGTGGAAAATGGTCCGTTTTCAAATGTTTTATTTTTGAACGTCAGTTCACATTTGTAGGTGGATCATCAGTGTTAGAGCTAAAATTAGCATGTTTAAAGTGATTTTCATGCTTCCAGGGGCCCTAAACACAAGATTTATGGAATGGTTAAAAGTGCATGAAAATGGCCAATTTACTTACTCTGAGTTCTCAAAAAAGGTTTCTTCATCCCGGGAAGTTAATTAAATACCATTTGGAGGCATTTAATGTTCGAGCTAAAACGGATGATTTTCGACAAAAGAGATAACACCTCCCTATTACGTCATGCTTCAGAAATGTGGAAAATGGTCCGTTTTCAAATGTTTTATTTTTGAACGTCAGTTCACATTTGTAGGTGGATCATCAGTGTTAGAGCTAAAATTAGCATGTTTAAAGTGATTTTCATGCTTCCAGGGGCTCGGGAAGTTAATTAAATACCATTTGGAGGCATTTATTGTTCGAGCCAAAACGGCGGATTTTCGACAAAAGAGATAACACCCCCCCCCATTACGTCATGCTTCAGAAATGTGGAAAATGGTCCGTTTTCAAATGTTTTATTTTTGAACGTCAGTTCACATTTGTAGGTGGATCATCAGTGTTAGAGCTAAAATTAGCATGTTTAAAGTGATTTTCATGCTTCCAGGGGTTTGGGAAGGGAATTAAATACTATTTGGAGGCATTTAATGTTCAAGCAAAAACAGCTGATTTTTGACAAAAGAGATAACACCCCCCCATTACGTCATGCTTCAGAAATGTGGAAAATGGTCCGTTTTCAAATGTTTTATTTTTGAACGTCAGTTCACATTTGTAGGTGAATTATCAGTGTTAGAGCTAAAATTAGCATGTTTAAAGTGATTTTCATGCTTCCAGGGGCCCTAAACACAAGATTTATGGAATGGTTAAAAGTGCATGAAAATGGCCAATTTACTCACTATGAGTTCTCAAAAAGGGTTTCTTCACCCCGGGAAGTTAATTAAATACCATTTGGAGGCATTTAATGTTCGAGCCAAAACGGCTGATTTTCGACAAAAGAGATAACACCCCCCCATTACGTCATGCTTCAGAAATGTGAAAAATGGTCCGTTTTCAAATGTTTTATTTTTGAACGTCAGTTCACATTTGTAGGTGGATCATCAGTGTTAGAGCTAAAATTAGCATGTTTAAAGTGATTTTCATGCTTCCAGGGGCTCGGGAAGTGAATTAAATACTATTTGGAGGCATTTAATGTTCAAGCAAAAACAGCTGATTTTTGACAAAAGAGATAACACCCCCCCCATTACTTCATGCTTCAGAAATGTGGAAAATGGTCCGTTTTCAAATGTTTTATTTTTGAACGTCAGTTCACATTTGTAGGTGGATCATCAGTGTTAGAGCTAAAATTAGCATGTTTAAAGTGATTTTCATGCTTCCAGGGGCCCTAAACACAAGATTTATGGAATGGTTAAAAGTGCATGAAAATGGCCAATTTACTCACTCTGAGTTCTCAAAAAGGGTTTCTTCACCCCGGGAAGTTAATTAAATACCATTTGGAGGCATTTAATGTTCGAGCAAAAACGGCTGATTTTCGACAAAAGAGATAACACCCCCCATTACGTCATGCTTCAGAAATGTGGAAAATGGTCCGTTTTCAAATGTTTTATTTTTGAACGTCAGTTCACGTTTGTAGGTGGATCATCAGTGTTAGAGCTAAAATTAGCATGTTTAAAGTGATTTTCATGCTTTCAGGGGCCCTAAACACAAGATTTATGAAGTGGTTAAAAGTGCATGAAAATGGCCAATTTACTCACTCTGAGTTCTCAAAAAAGGTTTCTTCATCCCGGGAAGTTAATTAAATACCATTTGGAGGCATTTAATGTTCGAGCTAAAGCGGCTGATTTTTGACAAAAGAGATAACACCCCCCCATTACGTCATGCTTCAGAAATGTGGAATATGGTCCGTTTTCAAATGTTTTATTTTTGAACGTCAGTTCACATTTGTAGTTGGATCATCAGTGTTAGAGCTAAAATTAGCATGTTTAAAGTGATTTTCACGCTTCCAGGGGCTCGGGAAGTTAATTAAATACCATTTGGAGGCATTTAATGTTCGTGCAAAAACGGCTGATTTTCGACAAAAGAGATAACACCCCCCCATTACGTCATGCTTCAGAAATGTGGAAAATGGTCCGTTTTCAAATGTTGTATTTTTGAACGTCAGTTCACATTTGTAGGTGGATCATCAGTGTTAGAGCTAAAATTAGCATGTTTAAAGTGATTTTCATGCTTCCAGGGGCCCTAAACACAAGATTTATGGAATGGTTAAAAGTGCATGAAAATGGCCAATTTACTTACTCTGAGTTCTCAAAAAAGGTTTCTTCATCCCGGGAAGTTAATTAAATACCATTTGGAGGCATTTAATGTTCGAGCTAAAACGGATGATTTTCGACAAAAGAGATAACACCCCCCTATTACGTCATGCTTCAGAAATGTGGAAAATGGTCCGTTTTCAAATGTTTTATTTTTGACGGTCAGTTCACATTTGTAGGTGGATCATCAGTGTTAGAGCTAAAATTAGCATGTTTAAAGTGATTTTCATGCTTCCAGGGGACCTAAACACAAGATTTATGGATTGGTTAAAAGTGCATGAAAATGGCCAATTTACTCACTCTGAGTTCTCAAAAAGGGTTTCTTCACCCCGGGAAGTTAATTAAATACCATTTGGAGGCATTTAATGTTCGAGCCAAAACGGCTGATTTTCGACAAAAGAGATAACACCCCCCATTACGTCAACCTTCAGAAATGTGGAACATGGTCCGTTTTCAAATGTTTTATTTTTGAACGTCAGTTCACATTTGTAGGTGGATCATCAGTGTTAGAGCTAAAATTAGCATGTTTAAAGTGATTTTCATGCTTCCAGGGGCCCTAAACACAAGATTTATGGAATGGTTAAAAGTGCATGAAAATGGCCAATTTACTCACTCTGAGTTCTCAAAAAGGGTCTCTTCACCCCGGGAAGTTAATTAAATACCATTTGGAGGCATTTAATGTTCGAGCCAAAACGGCGGATTTTCGACAAAAGAGATAACACCCCCCCCATTACGTCATGCTTCAGAAATGTGGAAAACGGTCCGTTTTCAAATGTTTTATTTTTGAACGTCAGTTCATATTAGTTGGTGAATCATCAGTGTTAGAGCTAAAATTAGCATGTTTAAAGTGATTTTCATGCTTCCAGGGGTTCAGGAAGTTAATTAAATACTATTTGGAGGCATTTAATGTTCAAGCAAAAACAGCTGATTTTTGACAAAACAGATAACACCCCCCCATTACGTCATGCTTCAGAAATGTGGAAAATGGTCCGTTTTCAAATGTTTTATTTTTGAACGTCAGTTCACATTTGTAGGTGGATCATCAGTGTTAGAGCTAAAATTAGCATGTTTAAAGTGATTTTCATGCTTCCAGGGGCCCTAAACACAAGATTTATGGAATGGTTAAAAGTGCATGAAAATGGCCAATTTACTCACTCTGAGTTCTCAAAAAGGGTTTCTTCACCCCGGGAAGTTAATTAAATACCATTTGGATGCATTTAATGTTCGAGCCAAAACGGCTGATTTTCGACAAAAGAGATAACACCCCCCATTACGTCATGCTTCAGAAATGTGGAAAATGGTCCGTTTTCAAATGTTTTATTTTTGAACGTCAGTTCACATTTGTAGGTGGATCATCAGTGTTAGAGCTAAAATTAGCATGTTTAATGTGATTTTCATGCTTCCAGGGGCTCGGAAAGTGAATTAAATACTATTTGGAGGCATTTAATGTTCAAGCAAAAACAGCTGATTTTTGACAAAAGAGATAACACCCCCCCATTACGTCATGCTTCAGAAATGTGGAAAATGGTCCGTTTTCAAATGTTTTATTTTTGAACGTCAGTTCACATTTGTAGGTGGATCATCAGTGTTAGAGCTAAAATTAGCATGTTTAAAGTGATTTTCATGCTTCCAAGGGCCTTAAACACAAGATTTATGGAATGGTTAAAAGTGCATGAAAATGGCCAATTTACTCACTCTGAGTTCTCAAAAAGGGTTTCTTCACCCCGGGAAGTTAATTAAATACCATTTGGAGGCATTTAATGTTCGAGCCAAAACGGCTGATTTTCGACAAAAGAGATAACACCCCCCATTACGTCATGCTTCAGAAATGTGGAAAATGTTCCGTTTTCAAATGTTTTATTTTTGAACGTCAGTTCACATTTGTAGGTGGATCATCAGTGTTAGAGCTAAAATTAGCATGTTTAAAGTGATTTTCATGCTTCCAGGGGCTCGGGAAGTGAATTAAATACTATTTGGAGGCATTTAATGTTCAAGCAAAAACAGCTGATTTTTGACAAAAGAGATAACACCCCCCCATTACGTCATGCTTCAGAAATGTGGAAAATGGTCTGTTTTCAAATGTTTTATTTTTGAACGTCAGTTCACATTTGTAGGTGAATCATCAGTGTTAGAGCTAAAATTAGCATGTTTAAAGTGATTTTCATGCTTCCAGGGGCCCTAAACACAAGATTTAAGGAATGGTTAAAAGTGCATGAAAATGGCCAATTTACTCGCTCTGAGTTCTCAAAAAGGGTTTCTTCACCCCGGGAAGTTAATTAAATACCATTTGGAGGCATTTAATGTTCGAGCCAAAACGGCTGATTTTCGACAAAAGAGATAACACCCCCCCCCATTACGTCATGCTTCAGAAATGTAGAAAATGGTCCGTTTTCAAATGTTGTATTTTTGAACGTCAGTTCACATTTGTAGGTGAATCATCAGTGTTAGAGCTAAAATTAGCATGTTTAAAGTGATTTTCATGCTTCCAGGGGCCCTAAACACAAGATTTATGGAATGGTTAAAAGTGCATGAAAATGGCCAATTTACTCACTCTGAGTTCTCAAAAAGGGTTTCTTCACCCCGGGAAGTTAATTAAATACAATTTGGAGGCATTTAATGTTCGAGCCAAAACGGCTGATTTTCGACAAAAGAGATAACACCCCCCCATTACGTCATGCTTCAGAAATGTGAAAAATGGTCCGTTTTCAAATGTTTTATTTTTGAACGTCAGTTCACATTTGTAGGTGGATCATCAGTGTTAGAGCTAAAATTAGCATGTTTAAAGTGATTTTCATGCTTCCAGGGGCTCGGGAAGTGAATTAAATACTATTTGGAGGCATTTAATGTTCAAGCAAAAACAGCTGATTTTTGACAAAAGAGATAACACCCCCCCATTACTTCATGCTTCAGAAATGTGGAAAATGGTCCGTTTTCAAATGTTTTATTGTTGAACGTCAGTTCACATTTGTAGGTGGATCATCAGTGTTAGAGCTAAAATTAGCATGTTTAAAGTGATTTTCATGCTTCCAGGGGCCCTAAACACAAGATTTATGGAATGGTTAAAAGTGCATGAAAATGGCCAATTTACTCACTCTGAGTTCTCAAAAAGGGTTTCTTCACCCCGGGAAGTTAATTAAATACCATTTGGAGGCATTTAATGTTCGAGCAAAAACGGCTGATTTTCGACAAAAGAGATAACACCCCCCCATTACGTCATGCTTCAGAAATGTGGAAAATGGTCCGTTTTCAAATGTTTTATTTTTGAACGTCAGTTCACGTTTGTAGGTGGATCATCAGTGTTAGAGCTAAAATTAGCATGTTTAAAGTGATTTTCATGCTTTCAGGGGCCCTAAACACAAGATTTATGAAGTGGTTAAAAGTGCATGAAAATGGCCAATTTACTCACTCTGAGTTCTCAAAAAAGGTTTCTTCATCCCGGGAAGTTAATTAAATACCATTTGGAGGCATTTAATGTTCGAGCTAAAGCGGCTGATTTTTGACAAAAGAGATAACACCCCCCCCATGACGTCATGCTTCAGAAATGTGGAAAATGGTCCGTTTTCAAATGTTTTATTTTTGAACGTCAGTTCACATTTGTAGTTGGATCATCAGTGTTAGAGCTAAAATTAGCATGTTTAAAGTGATTTTCACGCTTCCAGGGGCTCGGGAAGTTAATTAAATACCATTTGGAGGCATTTAATGTTCGTGCAAAAACGGCTGATTTTCGACAAAAGAGATAACACCCCCCATTACGTCATGCTTCAGAAATGTGGAAAATGGTCCGTTTTCAAATGTTTTATTTTTGAACGTCAGTTCACATTTGTAGGTGGATCATCAGTGTTAGAGCTAAAATTAGCATGTTTAAAGTGATTTTCATGCTTCCAGGGGCCCTAAACACAAGATTTATGGAATGGTTAAAAGTGCATGAAAATGGCCAATTTACTTACTCTGAGTTCTCAAAAAAGGTTTCTTCACCCTGGGAAGTTAATTAAATACCATTTGGAGGCATTTAATGTTCGAGCCAAAACGGCTGATTTTCGACAAAAGAGATAACACCCCCCATTACGTCATGCTTCAGAAATGTGGAAAATGGTCCGTTTTCAAATGTTTTATTTTTGAACGTCAGTTCACATTTGTAGGTGGATCATCAGTGTTAGAGCTAAAATTAGCATGTTTAAAGTGATTTTCATGCTTCCAGGGGCTCGGGAAGTGAATTAAATACTATTTGGAGGCATTTAATGTTCAAGCAAAAACAGCTGATTTTTGACAAAAGAGATAACACCCCCCCATTACTTCATGCTTCAGAAATGTGGAAAATGGTCCGTTTTCAAATGTTTTATTTTTGAACGTCAGTTCACATTTGTAGGTGGATCATCAGTGTTAGAGCTAAAATTAGCATGTTTAAAGTGATTTTCATGCTTCCAGGGGCCCTAAACACAAGATTTATGGAATGGTTAAAGGTGCATGAAAATGGCCAATTTACTCACTCTGAGTTCTCAAAAAGGGTTTCTTCACCCCGGGAAGTTAATTAAATACCATTTGGAGGCATTTAATGTTCGAGCCAAAACGGCGGATTTTCGACAAAAGAGATAACACCCCCCCATTACGTCATGCTTCAGAAATGTAGAAAATGGTCCGTTTTCAAATGTTTTATTTTTGAACGTCAGTTCACATTTGTAGGTGAATCATCAGTGTTAGAGCTAAAATTAGCATGTTTAAAGTGATTTTCATGCTTCCAGGGGCCCTAAACACAAGATTTATGGAATGGTTAAAAGTGCATGAAAATGGCCAATTTACTCACTCTGAGTTCTCAAAAAGGGTTTCTTCACCCCGGGAAGTTAATTAAATACAATTTGGAGGCATTTAATGTTCGAGCCAAAACGGCTGATTTTCGACAAAAGAGATAACACCCCCCCATTACGTCATGCTTCAGAAATGTGAAAAATGGTCCGTTTTCAAATGTTTTATTTTTGAACGTCAGTTCACATTTGTAGGTGGATCATCAGTGTTAGAGCTAAAATTAGCATGTTTAAAGTGATTTTCATGCTTCCAGGGGCTCGGGAAGTGAATTAAATACTATTTGGAGGCATTTAATGTTCAAGCAAAAACAGCTGATTTTTGACAAAAGAGATAACACCCCCCCATTACTTCATGCTTCAGAAATGTGGAAAATGGTCCGTTTTCAAATGTTTTATTGTTGAACGTCAGTTCACATTTGTAGGTGGATCATCAGTGTTAGAGCTAAAATTAGCATGTTTAAAGTGATTTTCATGCTTCCAGGGGCCCTAAACACAAGATTTATGGAATGGTTAAAAGTGCATGAAAATGGCCAATTTACTCACTCTGAGTTCTCAAAAAGGGTTTCTTCACCCCGGGAAGTTAATTAAATACCATTTGGAGGCATTTAATGTTCGAGCAAAAACGGCTGATTTTCGACAAAAGAGATAACACCCCCCCATTACGTCATGCTTCAGAAATGTGGAAAATGGTCCGTTTTCAAATGTTTTATTTTTGAACGTCAGTTCACGTTTGTAGGTGGATCATCAGTGTTAGAGCTAAAATTAGCATGTTTAAAGTGATTTTCATGCTTTCAGGGGCCCTAAACACAAGATTTATGAAATGGTTAAAAGTGCATGAAAATGGCCAATTTACTCACTCTGAGTTCTCAAAAAAGGTTTCTTCATCCCGGGAAGTTAATTAAATACCATTTGGAGGCATTTAATGTTCGAGCTAAAGCGGCTGATTTTTGACAAAAGAGATAACACCCCCCAATTACGTCATGCTTCAGAAATGTGGAAAATGGTCCGTTTTCAAATGTTTTATTTTTGAACGTCAGTTCACATTTGTAGTTGGATCATCAGTGTTAGAGCTAAAATTAGCATGTTTAAAGTGATTTTCACGCTTCCAGGGGCTCGGGAAGTTAATTAAATACCATTTGGAGGCATTTAATGTTCGTGCAAAAACGGCTGATTTTCGACAAAAGAGATAACACCCCCCCATTACGTCATGCTTCAGAAATGTGGAAAATGGTCCGTTTTCAAATGTTTTATTTTTGAACGTCAGTTCACATTTGTAGGTGGATCATCAGTGTTAGAGCTAAAATTAGCATGTTTAAAGTGATTTTCATGCTTCCAGGGGCCCTAAACACAAGATTTATGGAATGGTTAAAAGTGCATGAAAATGGCCAATTTACTTACTCTGAGTTCTCAAAAAAGGTTTCTTCATCCCGGGAAGTTAATTAAATACCATTTGGAGGCATTTAATGTTCGAGCTAAAACGGATGATTTTCGACAAAAGAGATAACACCCCCCTATTACGTCATGCTTCAGAAATGTGGAAAATGGTCCGTTTTCAAATGTTTTATTTTTGAACGTCAGTTCACATTTGTAGGTGGATCATCAGTGTTAGAGCTAAAATTAGCATGTTTAAAGTGATTTTCATGCTTCCAGGGGCTCGGGAAGTGAATTAAATACTATTTGGAGGCATTTAATGTTCAAGCAAAAACAGCTGATTTTTGACAAAAGAGATAACACCCCCCCATTACGTCATGCTTCAGAAATGTGGAAAATGGTCCGTTTTCAAATGTTTTATTTTTGAACGTCAGTTCACATTTGTTGGTGAATCATCAGTGTTAGAGCTAAAATTAGCATGTTTAAAGTGATTTTCATGCTTCCAGGGGCCCTAAACACAAGATTTAAGGAATGGTTAAAAGTGCATGAAAATGGCCAATTTACTCGCTCTGAGTTCTCAAAAAGGGTTTCTTCACCCCGGGAAGTTAATTAAATACCATTTGGAGGCATTTAATGTTCGAGCCAAAACGGCTGATTTTCGACAAAAGAGATAACACCCCCCCCATTACGTCATGCTTCAGAAATGTAGAAAATGGTCCGTTTTCAAATGTTTTATTTTTGAACGTCAGTTCACATTTGTAGGTGGATCATGAGTGTTAGAGCTAAAATTAGCATGTTTAAAGTGATTTTCATGCTTCCAGGGGCCCTAAACACAAGATTTATGGAATGGTTAAAAGTCCATGAAAATGGCCAATTTACTCACTCTGAGTTCTCAAAAAGGGTTTCTTCACCCTGGGAAGTTAATTAAATACCATTTGGAGGCATTTAATGTTCGAGCCAAAACGGCTGATTTTCGACAAAAGAGATAACACCCCCCATTACGTCATGCTTCAGAAATGTGGAAAATGGTCCGTTTTCAAATGTTTTATTTTTGAACGTCAGTTCACATTTGTAGGTGGATCATCAGTGTTAGAGCTAAAATTAGCATGTTTAAAGTGATTTTCATGCTTCCAGGGGCTCGGGAAGTGAATTAAATACTATTTGGAGGCATTTAATGTTCAAGCAAAAACAGCTGATTTTTGACTAAAGAGATAACACCCCCCCATTACTTCATGCTTCAGAAATGTGGAAAATGGTCCGTTTTCAAATGTTTTATTTTTGAACGTCAGTTCACATTTGTAGGTGGATCATCAGTGTTAGAGCTAAAATTAGCATGTTTAAAGTGATTTTCATGCTTCCAGGGGCCCTAAACACAAGATTTATGGAATGGTTAAAGGTGCATGAAAATGGCCAATTTACTCACTCTGAGTTCTCAAAAAGGGTTTCTTCACCCCGGGAAGTTAATTAAATACCATTTGGAGGCATTTAATGTTCGAGCCAAAACGGCGGATTTTCGACAAAAGAGATAACACCCCCCCATTACGTCATGCTTCAGAAATGTGGAAATGGTCCGTTTTGAAATGTTTTATTTTTGAACGTCAGTTCACATTTGTAGGTGGATCATCAGTGTTAGAGCTAAAATTAGCATGTTTAAAGTGATTTTCATGCTTCCAGGGGCTCGGGAAGTGAATTAAATACTATTTGGAGGCATTTAATGTTCAAGCAAAAACAGCTGATTTTTGACAAAAGAGATAACACCCCCCCCATTACGTCATGCTTCAGAAATGTAGAATATGGTCCGTTTTCAAATGTTTTATTTTTGAACATCAGTTCACATTTGTAGGTGGATCATGAGTGTTAGAGCTAAAATTAGCATGTTTAAAGTGATTTTCATGCTTCCAGGGGCCCTAAACACAAGATTTATGGAATGGTTAAAAGTCCATGAAAATGGCCAATTTACTCACTCTGAGTTCTCAAAAAGGGTTTCTTCACCCCGGGAAGTTAATTAAATACCATTTGGAGGCATTTAATGTTCGAGCCAAAACGGCTGATTTTCGACAAAAGAGATAACACCCCCCCATTACGTCATGCTTCAGAAATGTGGAAAATGGTCCGTTTTCAAATGTTTTATTTTTGAACGTCAGTTCACATTTGTAGGTGGATCATCAGTGTTAGAGCTAAAATTAGCATGTTTAAAGTGATTTTCATGCTTCCAGGGGCTCGGGAAGTGAATTAAATACTATTTGGAGGCATTTAATGTTCAAGCAAAAACAGCTGATTTTTGACAAAAGAGATAACACCCCCCCATTACTTCATGCTTCAGAAATGTGGAAAATGGTCCGTTTTCAAATGTTTTATTTTTGAACGTCAGTTCACATTTGTAGGTGGATCATCAGTGTTAGAGCTAAAATTAGCATGTTTAAAGTGATTTTCATGCTTCCAGGGGCCCTAAACACAAGATTTATGGAATGGTTAAAAGTGCATGAAAATGGCCAATTTACTCACTCTGAGTTCTCAAAAAGGGTTTCTTCACCCCGGGAAGTTAATTAAATACCATTTGGAGGCATTTAATGTTCGAGCCAAAACGGCTGATTTTCGACAAAAGAGATAACACCCCCCCATTACGTCATGCTTCAGAAATGTGAAAAATGGTCCGTTTTCAAATGTTTTATTTTTGAACGTCAGTTCACATTTGTAGGTGGATCATCAGTGTTAGAGCTAAAATTAGCATGTTTAAAGTGATTTTCATGCTTCCAGGGGCTCGGGAAGTTAATTAAATTCCATTTGGAGGCATTTAATGTTCGTGCAAAAACGGCTGATTTTCGACAAAAGAGATAACACCCCCCCATTACGTCATGCTTCAGAAATGTGGAAAATGGTCCGTTTTCAAATGTTTTATTTTTGAACGTCAGTTCACATTTGTAGGTGGATCATCAGTGTTAGAGCTAAAATTAGCATGTTTAAAGTGATTTTCATGCTTCCAGGGGCCCTAAACACAAGATTTATGGAATGGTTAAAAGTGCATGAAAATGGCCAATTTACTTACTCTGAGTTCTCAAAAAAGGTTTCTTCATCCCGGGAAGTTAATTAAATACCATTTGGAGGCATTTAATGTTCGAGCTAAAACGGATGATTTTCGACAAAAGAGATAACACCCCCCTATTACGTCATGCTTCAGAAATGTGGAAAATGGTCCGTTTTCAAATGTTTTATTTTTGAACGTCAGTTCACATTTGTAGGTGGATCATCAGTGTTAGAGCTAAAATTAGCATGTTTAAAGTGATTTTCATGCTTCCAGGGGCTCGGGAAGTGAATTAAATACTATTTGGAGGCATTTAATGTTCAAGCAAAAACAGCTGATTTTTGACAAAAGAGATAACACCCCCCCATTACGTCATGCTTCAGAAATGTGGAAAATGGTCCGTTTTCAAATGTTTTATTTTTGAACGTCAGTTCACATTTGTTGGTGAATCATCAGTGTTAGAGCTAAAATTAGCATGTTTAAAGTGATTTTCATGCTTCCAGGGGCCCTAAACACAAGATTTAAGGAATGGTTAAAAGTGCATGAAAATGGCCAATTTACTCGCTCTGAGTTCTCAAAAAGGGTTTCTTCACCCCGGGAAGTTAATTAAATACCATTTGGAGGCATTTAATGTTCGAGCCAAAACGGCTGATTTTTGACAAAAGAGATAACACCCCCCCCATTACGTCATGCTTCAGAAATGTAGAAAATGGTCCGTTTTCAAATGTTTTATTTTTGAACGTCAGTTCACATTTGTAGGTGGATCATGAGTGTTAGAGCTAAAATTAGCATGTTTAAAGTGATTTTCATGCTTCCAGGGGCCCTAAACACAAGATTTATGGAATGGTTAAAAGTCCATGAAAATGGCCAATTTACTCACTCTGAGTTCTCAAAAAGGGTTTCTTCACCCTGGGAAGTTAATTAAATACCATTTGGAGGCATTTAATGTTCGAGCCAAAACGGCTGATTTTCGACAAAAGAGATAACACCCCCCATTACGTCATGCTTCAGAAATGTGGAAAATGGTCCGTTTTCAAATGTTTTATTTTTGAACGTCAGTTCACATTTGTAGGTGGATCATCAGTGTTAGAGCTAAAATTAGCATGTTTAAAGTGATTTTCATGCTTCCAGGGGCTCGGGAAGTGAATTAAATACTATTTGGAGGCATTTAATGTTCAAGCAAAAACAGCTGATTTTTGACAAAAGAGATAACACCCCCCCATTACTTCATGCTTCAGAAATGTGGAAAATGGTCCGTTTTCAAATGTTTTATTTTTGAACGTCAGTTCACATTTGTAGGTGGATCATCAGTGTTAGAGCTAAAATTAGCATGTTTAAAGTGATTTTCATGCTTCCAGGGGCCCTAAACACAAGATTTATGGAATGGTTAAAGGTGCATGAAAATGGCCAATTTACTCACTCTGAGTTCTCAAAAAGGGTTTCTTCACCCCGGGAAGTTAATTAAATACCATTTGGAGGCATTTAATGTTCGAGCCAAAACGGCGGATTTTCGACAAAAGAGATAACACCCCCCCATTACGTCATGCTTCAGAAATGTGGAAATGGTCCGTTTTCAAATGTTTTATTTTTGAACGTCAGTTCACATTTGTAGGTGGATCATCAGTGTTAGAGCTAAAATTAGCATGTTTAAAGTGATTTTCATGCTTCCAGGGGCCCTAAACACAAGATTTATGGAATGGTTAAAAGTGCATGAAAATGGCCAATTTACTCACTCTGAGTTCTCAAAAAGGGTTTCTTCACCCCGGGAAGTTAATTAAATACCATTTGGAGGCATTTAATGTTCGAGCCAAAACGGCTGATTTTCGACAAAAGAGATAACACCCCCCCATTACGTCATGCTTCAGAAATGTGAAAAATGGTCCGTTTTCAAATGTTTTATTTTTGAACGTCAGTTCACATTTGTAGGTGGATCATCAGTGTTAGAGCTAAAATTAGCATGTTTAAAGTGATTTTCATGCTTCCAGGGGCTCGGGAAGTGAATTAAATACTATTTGGAGGCATTTAATGTTCAAGCAAAAACAGCTGATTTTTGACAAAAGAGATAACACCCCCCCCATTACGTCATGCTTCAGAAATGTAGAATATGGTCCGTTTTCAAATGTTTTATTTTTGAACATCAGTTCACATTTGTAGGTGGATCATGAGTGTTAGAGCTAAAATTAGCATGTTTAAAGTGATTTTCATGCTTCCAGGGGCCCTAAACACAAGATTTATGGAATGGTTAAAAGTCCATGAAAATGGCCAATTTACTCACTCTGAGTTCTCAAAAAGGGTTTCTTCACCCCGGGAAGTTAATTAAATACCATTTGGAGGCATTTAATGTTCGAGCCAAAACGGCTGATTTTCGACAAAAGAGATAACACCCCCCCATTACGTCATGCTTCAGAAATGTGGAAAATGGTCCGTTTTCAAATGTTTTATTTTTGAACGTCAGTTCACATTTGTAGGTGGATCATCAGTGTTAGAGCTAAAATTAGCATGTTTAAAGTGATTTTCATGCTTCCAGGGGCTCGGGAAGTGAATTAAATACTATTTGGAGGCATTTAATGTTCAAGCAAAAACAGCTGATTTTTGACAAAAGAGATAACACCCCCCCATTACTTCATGCTTCAGAAATGTGGAAAATGGTCCGTTTTCAAATGTTTTATTTTTGAACGTCAGTTCACATTTGTAGGTGGATCATCAGTGTTAGAGCTAAAATTAGCATGTTTAAAGTGATTTTCATGCTTCCAGGGGCCCTAAACACAAGATTTATGGAATGGTTAAAGGTGCATGAAAATGGCCAATTTACTCACTCTGAGTTCTCAAAAAGGGTTTCTTCACCCCGGGAAGTTAATTAAATACCATTTGGAGGCATTTATTGTTCGAGCCAAAACGGCGGATTTTCGACAAAAGAGATAACACCCCCCATTACGTCATGCTTCAGAAATGTGGAAAATGGTCCGTTTTCAAATGTTTTATTTTTGAACGTCAGTTCACATTTGTAGGTGGATCATCAGTGTTAGAGCTAAAATTAGCATGTTTAAAGTGATTTTCATGCTTCCAGGGGCTCGGGAAGTGAATTAAATACTATTTGGAGGCATTTAATGTTCAAGCAAAAACAGCTGATTTTTGACAAAAGAGATAACACCCCCCCATTACTTCATGCTTCAGAAATGTGGAAAATGGTCCGTTTTCAAATGTTTTATTTTTGAACGTCAGTTCACATTTGTAGGTGGATCATCAGTGTTAGAGCTAAAATTAGCATGTTTAAAGTGATTTTCATGCTTCCAGGGGCCCTAAACACAAGATTTATGGAATGGTTAAAAGTGCATGAAAATGGCCAATTTACTCACTCTGAGTTCTCAAAAAGGGTTTCTTCACCCCGGGAAGTTAATTAAATACCATTTGGAGGCATTTAATGTTCGAGCCAAAACGGCTGATTTTCGACAAAAGAGATAACACCCCCCCATTACGTCATGCTTCAGAAATGTGAAAAATGGTCCGTTTTCAAATGTTTTATTTTTGAACGTCAGTTCACATTTGTAGGTGGATCATCAGTGTTAGAGCTAAAATTAGCATGTTTAAAGTGATTTTCATGCTTCCAGGGGCTCGGGAAGTGAATTAAATACTATTTGGAGGCATTTAATGTTCAAGCAAAAACAGCTGATTTTTGACAAAAGAGATAACACCCCCCCCATTACGTCATGCTTCAGAAATGTAGAATATGGTCCGTTTTCAAATGTTTTATTTTTGAACATCAGTTCACATTTGTAGGTGGATCATGAGTGTTAGAGCTAAAATTAGCATGTTTAAAGTGATTTTCATGCTTCCAGGGGCCCTAAACACAAGATTTATGGAATGGTTAAAAGTCCATGAAAATGGCCAATTTACTCACTCTGAGTTCTCAAAAAGGGTTTCTTCACCCCGGGAAGTTAATTAAATACCATTTGGAGGCATTTAATGTTCGAGCCAAAACGGCTGATTTTCGACAAAAGAGATAACACCCCCCCATTACGTCATGCTTCAGAAATGTGGAAAATGGTCCGTTTTCAAATGTTTTATTTTTGAACGTCAGTTCACATTTGTAGGTGGATCATCAGTGTTAGAGCTAAAATTAGCATGTTTAAAGTGATTTTCATGCTTCCAGGGGCTCGGGAAGTGAATTAAATACTATTTGGAGGCATTTAATGTTCAAGCAAAAACAGCTGATTTTTGACAAAAGAGATAACACCCCCCCATTACTTCATGCTTCAGAAATGTGGAAAATGGTCCGTTTTCAAATGTTTTATTTTTGAACGTCAGTTCACATTTGTAGGTGGATCATCAGTGTTAGAGCTAAAATTAGCATGTTTAAAGTGATTTTCATGCTTCCAGGGGCCCTAAACACAAGATTTATGGAATGGTTAAAGGTGCATGAAAATGGCCAATTTACTCACTCTGAGTTCTCAAAAAGGGTTTCTTCACCCCGGGAAGTTAATTAAATACCATTTGGAGGCATTTATTGTTCGAGCCAAAACGGCGGATTTTCGACAAAAGAGATAACACCCCCCATTACGTCATGCTTCAGAAATGTGGAAAATGGTCCGTTTTCAAATGTTTTATTTTTGAACGTCAGTTCACATTTGTAGGTGGATCATCAGTGTTAGAGCTAAAATTAGCATGTTTAAAGTGATTTTCATGCTTCCAGGGGCTCGGGAAGTGAATTAAATACTATTTGGAGGCATTTAATGTTCAAGCAAAAACAGCTGATTTTTGACAAAAGAGATAACAACCCCCCATTACTTCATGCTTCAGAAATGTGGAAAATGGTCCGTTTTCAAATGTTTTATTTTTGAACGTCAGTTCACATTTGTAGGTGGATCATCAGTGTTAGAGCTAAAATTAGCATGTTTAAAGTGATTTTCATGCTTCCAGGGGCCCTAAACACAAGATTTATGGAATGGTTAAAAGTGCATGAAAATGGCCAATTTACTCACTCTGAGTTCTCAAAAAGGGTTTCTTCACCCCGGGAAGTTAATTAAATACCATTTGGAGGCATTTAATGTTCGAGCCAAAACGGCTGATTTTCGACAAAAGAGATAACACCCCCCCATTACGTCATGCTTCAGAAATGTGAAAAATGGTCCGTTTTCAAATGTTTTATTTTTGAACGTCAGTTCACATTTGTAGGTGGATCATCAGTGTTAGAGCTAAAATTAGCATGTTTAAAGTGATTTTCATGCTTCCAGGGGCTCGGGAAGTGAATTAAATACTATTTGGAGGCATTTAATGTTCAAGCAAAAACAGCTGATTTTTGACAAAAGAGATAACACCCCCCATTACGTCATGCTTCAGAAATGTAGAATATGGTCCGTTTTCAAATGTTTTATTTTTGAACATCAGTTCACATTTGTAGGTGGATCATGAGTGTTAGAGCTAAAATTAGCATGTTTAAAGTGATTTTCATGCTTCCAGGGGCCCTAAACACAAGATTTATGGAATGGTTAAAAGTCCATGAAAATGGCCAATTTACTCACTCTGAGTTCTCAAAAAGGGTTTCTTCACCCCGGGAAGTTAATTAAATACCATTTGGAGGCATTTAATGTTCGAGCCAAAACGGCTGATTTTCGACAAAAGAGATAACACCCCCCCATTACGTCATGCTTCAGAAATGTGGAAAATGGTCCGTTTTCAAATGTTTTATTTTTGAACGTCAGTTCACATTTGTAGGTGGATCATCAGTGTTAGAGCTAAAATTAGCATGTTTAAAGTGATTTTCATGCTTCCAGGGGCTCGGGAAGTGAATTAAATACTATTTGGAGGCATTTAATGTTCAAGCAAAAACAGCTGATTTTTGACAAAAGAGATAACACCCCCCCATTACTTCATGCTTCAGAAATGTGGAAAATGGTCCGTTTTCAAATGTTTTATTTTTGAACGTCAGTTCACATTTGTAGGTGGATCATCAGTGTTAGAGCTAAAATTAGCATGTTTAAAGTGATTTTCATGCTTCCAGGGGCCCTAAACACAAGATTTATGGAATGGTTAAAGGTGCATGAAAATGGCCAATTTACTCACTCTGAGTTCTCAAAAAGGGTTTCTTCACCCCGGGAAGTTAATTAAATACCATTTGGAGGCATTTATTGTTCGAGCCAAAATGGCGGATTTTCGACAAAAGAGATAACACCCCCCCATTACGTCATGCTTCAGAAATGTGGAAAATGGTCCGTTTTCAAATGTTTTATTTTTGAACGTCAGTTCACATTTGTAGGTGGATCATCAGTGTTAGAGCTAAAATTAGCATGTTTAAAGTGATTTTCATGCTTCCAGGGGTTTGGGAAGGGAATTAAATACTATTTGGAGGCATTTAATGTTCAAGCAAAAACAGCTGATTTTTGACAAAAGAGATAACACCACCCCATTACGTCATGCTTCAGAAATGTGGAAAATGGTCCGTTTTCAAATGTTTTATTTTTGAACGTCAGTTCACATTTGTAGGTGAATTATCAGTGTTAGAGCTAAAATTAGCATGTTTAAAGTGATTTTCATGCTTCCAGGGGCCCTAAACACAAGATTTATGGAATGGTTAAAAGTGCATGAAAATGGCCAATTTACTCACTCTGAGTTCTCAAAAAGGGTTTCTTCACCCCGGGAAGTTAATTAAATACCATTTGGAGGCATTTAATGTTCGAGCCAAAACGGCTGATTTTCGACAAAAGAGATAACACCCCCCCATTACGTCATGCTTCAGAAATGTGAAAAATGGTCCGTTTTCAAATGTTTTATTTTTGAACGTCAGTTCACATTTGTAGGTGGATCATCAGTGTTAGAGCTAAAATTAGCATGTTTAAAGTGATTTTCATGCTTCCAGGGGCTCGGGAAGTGAATTAAATACTATTTGGAGGCATTTAATGTTCAAGCAAAAACAGCTGATTTTTGACAAAAGAGATAACACCCCCCCATTACTTCATGCTTCAGAAATGTGGAAAATGGTCCGTTTTCAAATGTTTTATTTTTGAACGTCAGTTCACATTTGTAGGTGGATCATCAGTGTTAGAGCTAAAATTAGCATGTTTAAAGTGATTTTCATGCTTCCAGGGGCCCTAAACACAAGATTTATGGAATGGTTAAAAGTGCATGAAAATGGCCAATTTACTCACTCTGAGTTCTCAAAAAGGGTTTCTTCACCCCGGGAAGTTAATTAAATACCATTTGGAGGCATTTAATGTTCGAGCCAAAACGGCTGATTTTCGACAAAAGAGATAACACCCCCCCATTACGTCATGCTTCAGAAATGTGAAAAATGGTCCGTTTTCAAATGTTTTATTTTTGAACGTCAGTTCACATTTGTAGGTGGATCATCAGTGTTAGAGCTAAAATTAGCATGTTTAAAGTGATTTTCATGCTTCCAGGGGCTCGGGAAGTGAATTAAATACTATTTGGAGGCATTTAATGTTCAAGCAAAAACAGCTGATTTTTGACAAAAGAGATAACACCCCCCATTACGTCATGCTTCAGAAATGTAGAATATGGTCCGTTTTCAAATGTTTTATTTTTGAACATCAGTTCACATTTGTAGGTGGATCATGAGTGTTAGAGCTAAAATTAGCATGTTTAAAGTGATTTTCATGCTTCCAGGGGCCCTAAACACAAGATTTATGGAATGGTTAAAAGTCCATGAAAATGGCCAATTTACTCACTCTGAGTTCTCAAAAAGGGTTTCTTCACCCCGGGAAGTTAATTAAATACCATTTGGAGGCATTTAATGTTCGAGCCAAAACGGCTGATTTTCGACAAAAGAGATAACACCCCCCCATTACGTCATGCTTCAGAAATGTGGAAAATGGTCCGTTTTCAAATGTTTTATTTTTGAACGTCAGTTCACATTTGTAGGTGGATCATCAGTGTTAGAGCTAAAATTAGCATGTTTAAAGTGATTTTCATGCTTCCAGGGGTTTGGGAAGGGAATTAAATACTATTTGGAGGCATTTAATGTTCAAGCAAAAACAGCTGATTTTTGACAAAAGAGATAACACCACCCCATTACGTCATGCTTCAGAAATGTGGAAAATGGTCCGTTTTCAAATGTTTTATTTTTGAACGTCAGTTCACATTTGTAGGTGAATTATCAGTGTTAGAGCTAAAATTAGCATGTTTAAAGTGATTTTCATGCTTCCAGGGGCCCTAAACACAAGATTTATGGAATGGTTAAAAGTGCATGAAAATGGCCAATTTACTCACTCTGAGTTCTCAAAAAGGGTTTCTTCACCCCGGGAAGTTAATTAAATACCATTTGGAGGCATTTAATGTTCGAGCCAAAACGGCTGATTTTCGACAAAAGAGATAACACCCCCCCATTACGTCATGCTTCAGAAATGTGAAAAATGGTCCGTTTTCAAATGTTTTATTTTTGAACGTCAGTTCACATTTGTAGGTGGATCATCAGTGTTAGAGCTAAAATTAGCATGTTTAAAGTGATTTTCATGCTTCCAGGGGCTCGGGAAGTGAATTAAATACTATTTGGAGGCATTTAATGTTCAAGCAAAAACAGCTGATTTTTGACAAAAGAGATAACACCCCCCCATTACTTCATGCTTCAGAAATGTGGAAAATGGTCCGTTTTCAAATGTTTTATTTTTGAACGTCAGTTCACATTTGTAGGTGGATCATCAGTGTTAGAGCTAAAATTAGCATGTTTAAAGTGATTTTCATGCTTCCAGGGGCCCTAAACACAAGATTTATGGAATGGTTAAAAGTGCATGAAAATGGCCAATTTACTCACTCTGAGTTCTCAAAAAGGGTTTCTTCACCCCGGGAAGTTAATTAAATACCATTTGGAGGCATTTAATGTTCGAGCAAAAACGGCTGATTTTCGACAAAAGAGATAACACCCCCCCATTACGTCATGCTTCAGAAATGTGGAAAATGGTCCGTTTTCAAATGTTTTATTTTTGAACGTCAGTTCACGTTTGTAGGTGGATCATCAGTGTTAGAGCTAAAATTAGCATGTTTAAAGTGATTTTCATGCTTTCAGGGGCCCTAAACACAAGATTTATGAAGTGGTTAAAAGTGCATGAAAATGGCCAATTTACTCACTCTGAGTTCTCAAAAAAGGTTTCTTCATCCCGGGAAGTTAATTAAATACCATTTGGAGGCATTTAATGTTCGAGCTAAAGCGGCTGATTTTTGACAAAAGAGATAACACCCCCCCATTACGTCATGCTTCAGAAATGTGGAAAATGGTCCGTTTTCAAATGTTTTATTTTTTAACGTCAGTTCACATTTGTAGTTGGATCATCAGTGTTAGAGCTAAAATTAGCATGTTTAAAGTGATTTTCACGCTTCCAGGGGCTCGGGAAGTTAATTAAATACCATTTGGAGGCATTTAATGTTCGTGCAAAAACGGCTGATTTTCGACAAAAGAGATAACACCCCCCCATTACGTCATGCTTCAGAAATGTGGAAAATGGTCCGTTTTCAAATGTTTTATTTTTGAACGTCAGTTCACATTTGTAGGTGGATCATCAGTGTTAGAGCTAAAATTAGCATGTTTAAAGTGATTTTCATGCTTCCAGGGGCCCTAAACACAAGATTTATGGAATGGTTAAAAGTGCATGAAAATGGCCAATTTACTTACTCTGAGTTCTCAAAAAAGGTTTCTTCATCCCGGGAAGTTAATTAAATACCATTTGGAGGCATTTAATGTTCGAGCTAAAACGGATGATTTTCGACAAAAGAGATAACACCCCCCTATTACGTCATGCTTCAGAAATGTGGAAAATGGTCCGTTTTCAAATGTTTTATTTTTGAACGTCAGTTCACATTTGTAGGTGGATCATCAGTGTTAGAGCTAAAATTAGCATGTTTAAAGTGATTTTCATGCTTCCAGGGGCCCTAAACACAAGATTTATGGATTGGTTAAAAGTGCATGAAAATGGCCAATTTACTCACTCTGAGTTCTCAAAAAGGGTTTCTTCACCCCGGGAAGTTAATTAAATACCATTTGGAGGCATTTAATGTTCGAGCCAAAACGGCTGATTTTCGACAAAAGAGATAACACCCCCCCATTACGTCAACCTTCAGAAATGTGGAAAATGGTCTGTTTTCAAATGTTTTATTTTTGAACGTCAGTTCACATTTGTAGGTGGATCATCAGTGTTAGAGCTAAAATTAGCATGTTTAAAGTGATTTTCATGCTTCCAGGGGCTCGGGAAGTGAATTAAATACTACTTGGAGGCATTTAATGTTCAAGCAAAAACAGCTGATTTTTGACAAAAGAGATAACACCCCCCCATTACTTCATGCTTCAGAAATGTGGAAAACGGTCCGTTTTCAAATGTTTTATTTTTGAACGTCAGTTCATATTTGTTGGTGGATCATCAGTGTTAGAGCTAAAATTAGCATGTTTAAAGTGATTTTCATGCTTCCAGGGGTTCGGGAAGTGAATTAAATACTATTTGGAGGCATTTAATGTTCAAGCAAAAACAACTGATTTTTGACAAAACAGATAACACCCCCCCATTACGTCATGCTTCAGAAATGTGGAAAATGGTCCGTTTTCAAATGTTTTATTTTTGAACGTCAGTTCACATTTGTAGGTGGATCATCAGTGTTAGAGCTAAAATTAGCATGTTTAAAGTGATTTTCATGCTTCCAGGGGCCCTAAACACAAGATTTATGGAATGGTTAAAAGTGCATGAAAAAGGCCAATTTACTCACTCTGAGTTCTCAAAAAGGGTTTCTTCACCCCGGGAAGTTAATTAAATACCATTTGGATGCATTTAATGTTCGAGCCAAAACGGCTGATTTTCGACAAAAGAGATAACACCCCCCATTACGTCATGCTTCAGAAATGTGGAAAATGGTCCGTTTTCAAATGTTTTATTTTTGAACGTCAGTTCACATTTGTAGATGGATAATCAGTGTTAGAGCTAAAATTAGCATGTTTAAAGTGATTTTCATGCTTCCAGGGGCTCGGGAAGTGAATTAAATAATTTTGGAGGCATTTAATGTTCAAGCAAAAACAGCTGATTTTTGACAAAAGAGATATCACCCCCCCCCATTACGTCATGCTTCAGAAATGTGGAAAATGGTCCGTTTTCAAATGTTTTATTTTTGAACGTCAGTTCACATTTGTAGGTGGATCATCAGTGTTAGAGCTAAAATTAGCATGTTTAAAGTGATTTTCATGCTTCCAGGGGCCCTAAACACAAGATTTATGGAATGGTTAAAAGTGCATGAAAATGGCCAATTTACTCACTCTGAGTTTTCAAAAAGGGTTTCTTTACCCCGGGAAGTTAATTAAATACCATTTGGAGGCATTTAATGTTCGAGCCAAAACGGCTGATTTTCGACAAAAGAAATAACACCCCCCCATTACGTCATGCTTCAGAAATGTGGAAAATGGTCCGTTTTCAAATGTTTTATTTTTGAACGTCAGTTCACATTTGTAGGTGGATCATCAGTGTTAGAGCTAAAATTAGCATGTTTAATGTGATTTTCATGCTTCCAGGGGCTCGGAAAGTGAATTAAATACTATTTGGAGGCATTTAATGTTCAAGCAAAAACAGCTGATTTTTGACAAAAGAGATAACACCCCCCCATTACGTCATGCTTCAGAAATGTGGAAAATGGTCCGTTTTCAAATGTTTTATTTTTGAACGTCAGTTCACATTTGTAGGTGGATCATCAGTGTTAGAGCTAAAATTAGCATGTTTAAAGTGATTTTCATGCTTCCAGGGGCCTTAAACACAAGATTTATGGAATGGTTAAAAGTGCATGAAAATGGCCAATTTACTCACTCTGAGTTCTCAAAAAGGGTTTCTTCACCCCGGGAAGTTAATTAAATACCATTTGGAGGCATTTAATGTTCGAGCCAAAACGGCTGATTTTCGACAAAAGAGATAACACCCCCCCATTACGTCATGCTTCAGAAATGTGGAAAATGGTCCGTTTTCAAATGTTTTATTTTTGAACGTCAGTTCACATTTGTAGGTGGATCATCAGTGTTAGAGCTAAAATTAGCATGTTTAAAGTGATTTTCATGCTTCCAGGGGCTCGGGAAGTGAATTAAATACTATTTGGAGGCATTTAATGTTCAAGCAAAAACAGCTGATTTTTGACAAAAGAGATAACACCCCCCCCATTACGTCATGCTTCAGAAATGTGGAAAATGGTCCGTTTTCAAATGTTTTATTTTTGAACGTCAGTTCACATTTGTAGGTGGATCATCAGTGTTAGAGCTAAAATTAGCATGTTTAATGTGATTTTCATGCTTCCAGGGGTTCGGAAAGTGAATTAAATACTATTTGGAGGCATTTAATGTTCAAGCAAAAACAGCTGATTTTTGACAAAAGAGATAACACCCCCCCATTACGTCATGCTTCAGAAATGTGGAAAATGGTCCGTTTTCAAATGTTTTATTTTTGAACGTCAGTTCACATTTGTAGGTGGATCATCAGTGTTAGAGCTAAAATTAGCATGTTTAAAGTGATTTTCATGCTTCCAGGGGCCCTAAACACAAGATTTATGGAATGGTTAAAAGTGCATGAAAATGGCCAATTTACTCACTCTGAGTTCTCAAAAAGGGTTTCTTCACCCCGGGAAGTTAATTAAATACCATTTGGAGGCATTTAATGTTCGAGCCAAAACGGCTGATTTTCGACAAAAGAGATAACACCCCCCCATTACGTCATGCTTCAGAAATGTGAAAAATGGTCCGTTTTCAAATGTTTAATTTTTGAACGTCAGTTCACATTTGTAGGTGGATCATCAGTGTTAGAGCTAAAATTAGCATGTTTAAAGTGATTTTCATGCTTCCAGGGGCTCGGGAACTGAATTAAATACTATTTGGAGGCATTTAATGTTCAAGCAAAAACAGATCATTTTTGACAAAAGAGATAACACCCCCCCATTACTTCATGCTTCAGAAATGTGGAAAATGGTCCGTTTTCAAATGTTTTATTGTTGAACGTCAGTTCACATTTGTAGGTGGATCATCAGTGTTAGAGCTAAAATTAGCATGTTTAAAGTGATTTTCATGCTTCCAGGGGCCCTAAACACAAGATTTATGGAATGGTTAAAAGTGCATGAAAATGGCCAATTTACTCACTCTGAGTTCTCAAAAAGTTTTTCTTCACCCCGGGAAGTTAATTAAATACCATTTGGAGGCATTTAATGTTCGAGCAAAAACGGCTGATTTTCGACAAAAGAGATAACACCCCCCCATTAAGTCATGCTTCAGAAATGTGGAAAATGGTCCGTTTTCAAATGTTTTATTTTTGAACGTCAGTTCACGTTTGTAGGTGGATCATCAGTGTTAGAGCTAAAATTAGCATGTTTAAAGTGATTTTCATGCTTTCAGGGGCCCTAAACACAAGATTTATGAAATGGTTAAAAGTGCATGAAAATGGCCAATTTACTCACTCTGAGTTCTCAAAAAAGGTTTCTTCATCCCGGGAAGTTAATTAAATACCATTTGGAGGCATTTAATGTTCGAGCTAAAGCGGCTGATTTTTGACAAAAGAGATAACACCCCCCCCATTACGTCATGCTTCAGAAATGTGGAAAATGGTCCGTTTTCAAATGTTTTATTTTTGAACGTCAGTTCACATTTGTAGTTGGATCATCAGTGTTAGAGCTAAAATTAGCATGTTTAAAGTGATTTTCACGCTTCCAGGGGCTCGGGAAGTTAATTAAATACCATTTGGAGGCATTTAATGTTCGTGCAAAAACGGCTGATTTTCGACAAAAGAGATAACACCCCCCCATTACGTCATGCTTCATAAATGTGGAAAATGGTCCGTTTTCAAATGTTTTATTTTTGAACGTCAGGTCACATTTGTAGGTGGATCATCAGTGTTAGAGCTAAAATTAGCATGTTTAAAGTGATTTTCATGCTTCCAGGGGCCCTAAACACGAGATTTATGGAATGGTTAAAAGTGCATGAAAATGGCCAATTTACTTACTCTGAGTTCTCAAAAAAGGTTTCTTCATCCCGGGAAGTTAATTAAATACCATTTGGAGGCATTTAATGTTCGAGCTAAAACGGATGATTTTCGACAAAAGAGATAACACCCCCCTATTACGTCATGCTTCAGAAATGTGGAAAATGGTCCGTTTTCAAATGTTTTATTTTTGAACGTCAGTTCACATTTGTAGGTGGATCATCAGTGTTAGAGCTAAAATTAGCATGTTTAAAGTGATTTTCATGCTTCCAGGGGCCCTAAACACAAGATTTATGGATTGGTTAAAAGTGCATGAAAATGGCCATTTTACTCACTCTGAGTTCTCAAAAAGGGTTTCTTCACCCCGGGAAGTTAATTAAATACCATTTGGAGGCATTTAATGTTCGAGCCAAAACGGCTGATTTTCGACAAAAGAGATAACACCCCCCCATTACGTCAACCTTCAGAAATGTGGAAAATGGTCTGTTTTCAAATGTTTTATTTTTGAACGTCAGTTCACATTTGTAGGTGGATCATCAGTGTTAGAGCTAAAATTAGCATGTTTAAAGTGATTTTCATGCTTCCAGGGGCTCGGGAAGTGAATTAAATACTACTTGGAGGCATTTAATGTTCAAGCAAAAACAGCTGATTTTTGACAAAAGAGATAACACCCCCCCATTACTTCATGCTTCAGAAATGTGGAAAATGGTCCGTTTTCAAATGTTTTATTTTTGAACGTCAGTTCACATTTGTAGGTGGATCATCAGTGTTAGAGCTAAAAGTAGCATGTTTAAAGTGATTTTCATGCTTCCAGGGGCCCTAAACACAAGATTTATGGAATGGTTAAAAGTGCATGAAAATGGCCAATTTACTCACTCTGAGTTCTCAAAAAGGGTCTCTTCACCCCGGGAAGTTAATTAAATACCATTTGGAGGCATTTAATGTTCGAGCCAAAACGGCGGATTTTCGACAAAAGAGATAACACCCCCCCATTACGTCATGCTTCAGAAATGTGGAAAACGGTCCGTTTTCAAATGTTTTATTTTTGAACGTCAGTTCATATTTGTTGGTGGATCATCAGTGTTAGAGCTAAAATTAGCATGTTTAAAGTGATTTTCATGCTTCCAGGGGTTCGGGAAGTGAATTAAATACTATTTGGAGGCATTTAATGTTCAAGCAAAAACAACTGATTTTTGACAAAACAGATAACACCCCCCATTACGTCATGCTTCAGAAATGTGGAAAATGGTCCGTTTTCAAATGTTTTATTTTTGAACGTCAGTTCACATTTGTAGGTGGATCATCAGTGTTAGAGCTAAAATTAGCATGTTTAAAGTGATTTTCATGCTTCCAGGGGCCCTAAACACAAGATTTATGGAATGGTTAAAAGTGCATGAAAATGGCCAATTTACTCACTCTGAGTTCTCAAAAAGGGTTTCTTCACCCCGGGAAGTTAATTAAATACCATTTGGATGCATTTAATGTTCGAGCCAAAACGGCTGATTTTCGACAAAAGAGATAACACCCCCCATTACGTCATGCTTCAGAAATGTGGAAAATGGTCCGTTTTCAAATGTTTTATTTTTGAACGTCAGTTCACATTTGTAGATGGATAATCAGTGTTAGAGCTAAAATTAGCATGTTTAAAGTGATTTTCATGCTTCCAGGGGCTCGGGAAGTGAATTAAATAATTTTGGAGGCATTTAATGTTCAAGCAAAAACAGCAGATTTTTGACAAAAGAGATATCACCCCCCCCCATTACGTCATGCTTCAGAAATGTGGAAAATGGTCCGTTTCAAATGTTTTATTTTTGAACGTCAGTTCACATTTGTAGGTGGATCATCAGTGTTAGAGCTAAAATTAGCATGTTTAAAGTGATTTTCATGCTTCCAGGGGCCCTAATCACAAGATTTATGGAATGGTTAAAAGTGCATGAAAATGGCCAATTTACTCACTCTGAGTTTTCAAAAAGGGTTTCTTTACCCCGGGAAGTTAATTAAATACCATTTGGAGGCATTTAATGTTCGAGCCAAAACGGCTGATTTTCGACAAAAGAAATAACACCCCCCCATTACGTCATGCTTCAGAAATGTGGAAAATGGTCCGTTTTCAAATGTTTTATTTTTGAACGTCAGTTCACATTTGTAGGTGGATCATCAGTGTTAGAGCTAAAATTAGCATGTTTAATGTGATTTTCATGCTTCCAGGGGCTCGGAAAGTGAATTAAATACTATTTGGAGGCATTTAATGTTCAAGCAAAAACAGCTGATTTTTGACAAAAGAGATAACACCCCCCCATTACGTCATGCTTCAGAAATGTGGAAAATGGTCCGTTTTCAAATGTTTTATTTTTGAACGTCAGTTCACATTTGTAGGTGGATCATCAGTGTTAGAGCTAAAATTAGCATGTTTAAAGTGATTTTCATGCTTCCAGGGGCCTTAAACACAAGATTTATGGAATGGTTAAAAGTGCATGAAAATGGCCAATTTACTCACTCTGAGTTCTCAAAAAGGGTTTCTTCACCCCGGGAAGTTAATTAAATACCATTTGGAGGCATTTAATGTTCGAGCCAAAACGGCTGATTTTCGACAAAAGAGATAACACCCCCCCATTACGTCATGCTTCAGAAATGTGGAAAATGGTCCGTTTTCAAATGTTTTATTTTTGAACGTCAGTTCACATTTGTAGGTGGATCATCAGTGTTAGAGCTAAAATTAGCATGTTTAAAGTGATTTTCATGCTTCCAGGGGCTCGGGAAGTGAATTAAATACTATTTGGAGGCATTTAATGTTCAAGCAAAAACAGCTGATTTTTGACAAAAGAGATAACACCCCCCCATTACGTCATGCTTCAGAAATGTGGAAAATGGTCCGTTTTCAAATGTTTTATTTTTGAACGTCAGTTCACATTTGTAGGTGGATCATCAGTGTTAGAGCTAAAATTAGCATGTTTAATGTGATTTTCATGCTTCCAGGGGTTCGGAAAGTGAATTAAATACTATTTGGAGGCATTTAATGTTCAAGCAAAAACAGCTGATTTTTGACAAAAGAGATAACACCCCCCCATTACGTCATGCTTCAGAAATGTGGAAAATGGTCCGTTTTCAAATGTTTTATTTTTGAACGTCAGTTCACATTTGTAGGTGGATCATCAGTGTTAGAGCTAAAATTAGCATGTTTAAAGTGATTTTCATGCTTCCAGGGGCCCTAAACACAAGATTTATGGAATGGTTAAAAGTGCATGAAAATGGCCAATTTACTCACTCTGAGTTCTCAAAAAGGGTTTCTTCACCCCGGGAAGTTAATTAAATACCATTTGGAGGCATTTAATGTTCGAGCCAAAACGGCTGATTTTCGACAAAAGAGATAACACCCCCCCATTACGTCATGCTTCAGAAATGTGAAAAATGGTCCGTTTTCAAATGTTTAATTTTTGAACGTCAGTTCACATTTGTAGGTGGATCATCAGTGTTAGAGCTAAAATTAGCATGTTTAAAGTGATTTTCATGCTTCCAGGGGCTCGGGAACTGAATTAAATACTATTTGGAGGCATTTAATGTTCAAGCAAAAACAGCTCATTTTTGACAAAAGAGATAACACCCCCCCATTACTTCATGCTTCAGAAATGTGGAAAATGGTCCGTTTTCAAATGTTTTATTGTTGAACGTCAGTTCACATTTGTAGGTGGATCATCAGTGTTAGAGCTAAAATTAGCATGTTTAAAGTGATTTTCATGCTTCCAGGGGCCCTAAACACAAGATTTATGGAATGGTTAAAAGTGCATGAAAATGGCCAATTTACTCACTCTGAGTTCTCAAAAAGTTTTTCTTCACCCCGGGAAGTTAATTAAATACCATTTGGAGGCATTTAATGTTCGAGCAAAAACGGCTGATTTTCGACAAAAGAGATAACACCCCCCCATTACGTCATGCTTCAGAAATGTGGAAAATGGTCCGTTTTCAAATGTTTTTATTTTTGAACGTCAGTTCACGTTTGTAGGTGGATCATCAGTGTTAGAGCTAAAATTAGCATGTTTAAAGTGATTTTCATGCTTTCAGGGGCCCTAAACACAAGATTTATGAAATGGTTAAAAGTGCATGAAAATGGCCAATTTACTCACTCTGAGTTCTCAAAAAAGGTTTCTTCATCCCGGGAAGTTAATTAAATACCATTTGGAGGCATTTAATGTTCGAGCTAAAGCGGCTGATTTTTGACAAAAGAGATAACACCCCCCCCATTACGTCATGCTTCAGAAATGTGGAAAATGGTCCGTTTTCAAATGTTTTATTTTTGAACGTCAGTTCACATTTGTAGTTGGATCATCAGTGTTAGAGCTAAAATTAGCATGTTTAAAGTGATTTTCACGCTTCCAGGGGCTCGGGAAGTTAATTAAATACCATTTGGAGGCATTTAATGTTCGTGCAAAAACGGCTGATTTTCGACAAAAGAGATAACACCCCCCCATTACGTCATGCTTCATAAATGTGGAAAATGGTCCGTTTTCAAATGTTTTATTTTTGAACGTCAGGTCACATTTGTAGGTGGATCATCAGTGTTAGAGCTAAAATTAGCATGTTTAAAGTGATTTTCATGCTTCCAGGGGCCCTAAACACAAGATTTATGGAATGGTTAAAAGTGCATGAAAATGGCCAATTTACTTACTCTGAGTTCTCAAAAAAGGTTTCTTCATCCCGGGAAGTTAATTAAATACCATTTGGAGGCATTTAATGTTCGAGCTAAAACGGATGATTTTCGACAAAAGAGATAACACCCCCCTATTACGTCATGCTTCAGAAATGTGGAAAATGGTCCGTTTTCAAATGTTTTATTTTTGAACGTCAGTTCACATTTGTAGGTGGATCATCAGTGTTAGAGCTAAAATTAGCATGTTTAAAGTGATTTTCATGCTTCCAGGGGCCCTAAACACAAGATTTATGGAATGGTTAAAAGTGCATGAAAATGGCCAATTTACTCACTCTGAGTTCTCAAAAAGGGTTTCTTCACCCCGGGAAGTTAATTAAATACCATTTGGAGGCATTTAATGTTCGAGCCAAAACGGCTGATTTTCGACAAAAGAGATAACACCCCCCCATTACGTCAACCTTCAGAAATGTGGAAAATGGTCTGTTTTCAAATGTTTTATTTTTGAACGTCAGTTCACATTTGTAGGTGGATCATCAGTGTTAGAGCTAAAATTAGCATGTTTAAAGTGATTTTCATGCTTCCAGGGGCTCGGGAAGTGAATTAAATACTACTTGGAGGCATTTAATGTTCAAGCAAAAACAGCTGATTTTTGACAAAAGAGATAACACCCCCCCATTACTTCATGCTTCAGAAATGTGGAAAATGGTCCGTTTTCAAATGTTTTATTTTTGAACGTCAGTTCACATTTGTAGGTGGATCATCAGTGTTAGAGCTAAAATTAGCATGTTTAAAGTGATTTTCATGCTTCCAGGGGCCCTAAACACAAGATTTATGGAATGGTTAAAAGTGCATGAAAATGGCCAATTTACTCACTCTGAGTTCTCAAAAAGGGTCTCTTCACCCCGGGAAGTTAATTAAATACCATTTGGAGGAATTTAATGTTCGAGCCAAAACGGCGGATTTTCGACAAAAGAGATAACACCCCCCCATTACGTCATGCTTCAGAAATGTGGAAAACGGTCCGTTTTCAAATGTTTTATTTTTGAACGTCAGTTCATATTTGTAGGTGGATCATCAGTGTTAGAGCTAAAATTAGCATGTTTAAAGTGATTTTCATGCTTCCAGGGGCCCTAAACACAAGATTTATGGAATGGTTAAAAGTGCATGAAAATGGCCAATTTACTCACTCTGAGTTCTCAAAAAGGGTTTCTTCACCCCGGGAAGTTAATTAAATACCATTTGGATGCATTTAATGTTCGAGCCAAAACGGCTGATTTTCGACAAAAGAGATAACACCCCCCATTACGTCATGCTTCAGAAATGTGGAAAATGGTCCGTTTTCAAATGTTTTATTTTTGAACGTCAGTTCACATTTGTAGATGGATCATCAGTGTTAGAGCTAAAATTAGCATGTTTAAACTGATTTTCATGCTTCCAGGGGCTCGGGAAGTGAATTAAATACTTTTTGGAGGCATTTAATGTTCAAGCAAAAACAGCTGATTTTTTACAAAAGAGATATCACCCCCCCCCATTACGTCATGCTTCAGAAATGTGGAAAATGGTCCGTTTTCAAATGTTTTATTTTTGAACGTCAGTTCACATTTGTAGGTGGATCATCAGTGTTAGACCTAAAATTAGCATGTTTAAAGTGATTTTCATGCTTCCAGGGGCCCTAAACACAAGATTTATGGAATGGTTAAAAGTGCATGAAAATGGCCAATTTACTCACTCTGAGTTCTCAAAAAGGGTTTCTTCACCCCGGGAAGTTAATTAAATACCATTTGGAGGCATTTAATGTTCGAGACAAAACGGCTGATTTTCGACAAAAGAGATAACACCCCCCCATTACGTCATGCTTCAGAAATGTGGAAAATGGTCCGTTTTCAAATGTTTTATTTTTGAACGTCAGTTCACGTTTGTAGGTGGATCATCAGTGTTAGAGCTAAAATTAGCATGTTTAAAGTGATTTTCATGCTTTCAGGGGCCCTAAACACAAGATTTATGGAATGGTTAAAAGTGCATGAAAATGGCCAATTTACTCACTCTGAGTTCTCAAAAAAGGTTTCTTTATCCCGGGAAGTTAATTAAATACCATTTGGAGGCATTTAATGTTCGAGCTAAATTGGATGATTTTCGACAAAAGAGATAACACCCCCCCATTACGCCATGCTTCAGAAATGTGGAAAATGGTTCGTTTTCAAATGTTTTATTTTTGAACGTCAGTTCACATTTGTAGGTGGATCATCAGTGTTAGAGCTAAAATTAGCATGTTCAAAGTGATTTTCATGCTTCCAGGGGCTCGGGAAGTTAATTAAATACCATTTGGAGGCATTTAATGTTCGAGCAAAAACGGCTGATTTTCGACAAAAGAGATAACACCCCCCCATTACGTCATGCTTCAGAAATGTGGAAAATGGTCCGTTTTCCAATGTTTTATTTTTGAACGTCAGTTCACGTTTGTAGGTGGATCATCAGTGTTAGAGCTAAAATTAGCATGTTTAAAGTGATTTTCATGCTTTCAGGGGCCCTAAACACAAGATTTATGAAATGGTTAAAAGTGCATGAAAATGGCCAATTTACTCACTCTGAGTTCTCAAAAAAGGTTTCTTCATCCCGGGAAGTTAATTAAATACCATTTGGAGGCATTTAATGTTCGAGCTAAAGCGGCTGATTTTTGACAAAAGAGATAACACCCCCCCATTACGTCATGCTTCAGAAATGTGGAAAATGGTCCGTTTTCAAATGTTTTATTTTTGAACGTCAGTTCACATTTGTAGTTGGATCATCAGTGTTAGAGCTAAAATTAGCATGTTTAAAGTGATTTTCACGCTTCCAGGGGCTCGGGAAGTTAATTAAATACCATTTGGAGGCATTTAATGTTCGTGCAAAAACGGCTGATTTTCGACAAAAGAAATAACACCCCCCCATTACGTCATGCTTCAGAAATGTGGAAAATGGTCCGTTTTCAAATGTTTTATTTTTGAACGTCAGTTCACATTTGTAGGTGGATCATCAGTGTTAGAGCTAAAATTAGCATGTTTAAAGTGATTTTCATGCTTCCAGGGGCCCTAAGCACAAGATTTATGGAATGGTTAAAAGTGCATGAAAATGGCCAATTTACTTACTCTGAGTTCTCAAAAAAGGTTTCTTCATCCCGGGAAGTTAATTAAATACCATTTGGAGGCATTTAATGTTCGAGCTAAAACGGATGATTTTCGACAAAAGAGATAACACCCCCCTATTACGTCATGCTTCAGAAATGTGGAAAATGGTCCGTTTTCAAATGTTTTATTTTTGAACGTCAGTTCACATTTGTAGGTGGATCATCAGTGTTAGAGCTAAAATTAGCATGTTTAAAGTGATTTTCATGCTTCCAGGGGCCCTAAACACAAGATTTATGGAATGGTTAAAAGTGCATGAAAATGGCCAATTTACTCACTCTGAGTTCTCAAAAAGGGTTTCTTCACCCCGGGAAGTTAATTAAATACCATTTGGAGGCATTTAATGTTCGAGCCAAAACGGCTGATTTTCGACAAAAGAGATAACACCCCCCCATTACTTCATGCTTCAGAAATGTAGAAAATGGTCCGTTTTCAAATGTTTTATTTTTGAACGTCAGTTCACATTTGTAGGTGGATCATCAGTGTTAGAGCTAAAATTAGCATGTTTAAAGTGATTTTCATGCTTCCAGGGGCCCTAAACACAAGATTTATGGAATGGTTAAAAGTGCATGAAAATGGCCAATTTACTCACTCTGAGTTCTCAAAAAGGGTCTCTTCACCCCGGGAAGTTAATTAAATACCATTTGGAGGCATTTAATGTTCGAGCCAAAACGGCGGATTTTCGACAAAAGAGATAACACCCCCCCATTACGTCATGCTTCAGAAATGTGGAAAACGGTCCGTTTTCAAATGTTTTATTTTTGAACGTCAGTTCATATTTGTAGGTGGATCATCAGTGTTAGAGCTAAAATTAGCATGTTTAAAGTGATTTTCATGCTTCCAGGGGTTCGGGAAGTGAATTAAATACTATTTGGAGGCATTTAATGTTCAAGCAAAAACAGCTGATTTTTGACAAAAGAGATAACACCCCCCCATTACGTCATGCTTCAGAAATGTGGAAAATGGTCTGTTTTCAAATGTTTTATTTTTGAACGTCAGTTCACATTTGTAGGTGGATCATCAGTGTTAGAGCTAAAATTAGCATGTTTAAATTGATTTTCATGCTTCCAGGGGCCCTAAACACAAGATTTATGGAATGGTTAAAAGTGCATGAAAATGGCCAATTTACTCACTCTGAGTTCTCAAAAAGGGTTTCTTCACCCCGGGAAGTTAATTAAATACCATTTGGATGCATTTAATGTTCGAGCCAAAACGGCTGATTTTCGACAAAAGAGATAACACCCCCCATTACGTCATGCTTCAGAAATGTGGAAAATGGTCCGTTTTCAAATGTTTTATTTTTGAACGTCAGTTCACATTTGTAGATGGATCATCAGTGTTAGAGCTAAAATTAGCATGTTTAAAGTGATTTTCATGCTTCCAGGGGCTCGGGAAGTGAATTAAATACTTTTTGGAGGCATTTAATGTTCAAGCAAAAACAGCTGATTTTTGACAAAAGAGATATCACCCCCCCCCATTACGTCATGCTTCAGAAATGTGGAAAATGGTCCGTTTTCAAATGTTTTATTTTTGAACGTCAGTTCATATTTGTAGGTGGATCATCAGTGTTAGAGCTAAAATTAGCATGTTTAAAGTGATTTTCATGCTTCCAGGGGCCCTAAACACAAGATTTATGGAATGGTTAAAAGTGCATGAAAATGGCCAATTTACTCACTCTGAGTTCTCAAAAAGGGTTTCTTCACCCCGGGAAGTTAATTAAATACCATTTGGATGCATTTAATGTTCGAGCCAAAACGGCTGATTTTCGACAAAAGAGATAACACCCCCCATTACGTCATGCTTCAGAAATGTGGAAAATGGTCCGTTTTCAAATGTTTTATTTTTGAACGTCAGTTCACATTTGTAGATGGATCATCAGTGTTAGAGCTAAAATTAGCATGTTTAAAGTGATTTTCATGCTTCCAGGGGCTCGGGAAGTGAATTAAATACTTTTTGGAGGCATTTAATGTTCAAGCAAAAACAGCTGATTTTTGACAAAAGAGATATCACCCCCCCCATTACGTCATGCTTCAGAAATGTGGAAAATGGTCCGTTTTCAAATGTTTTATTTTTGAACGTCAGTTCATATTTGTAGGTGGATCATCAGTGTTAGAGCTAAAATTAGCATGTTTAAAGTGATTTTCATGCTTCCAGGGGCCCTAAACACAAGATTTATGGAATGGTTAAAAGTGCATGAAAATGGCCAATTTACTCACTGAGTTCTCAAAAAGGGTTTCTTCACCCCGGGAAGTTAATTAAATACCATTTGAAGGCATTTAATGTTCAAGACAAAACGGCTGATTTTCGACAAAAGAGATAACACCCCCCCATTACGTCATGCTTCAGAAATGTGGAAAATGGTCCGTTTTCAAATGTTTTATTTTTGAACGTCAGTTCACGTTTGTAGGTGGATCATCAGTGTTAGAGCTAAAATTAGCATGTTTAAAGTGATTTTCATGCTTTCAGGGGCCCTAAACACAAGATTTATGGAATGGTTAAAAGTGCATGAAAATGGCCAATTTACTCACTCTGAGTTCTCAAAAAAGGTTTCTTCATCCCGGGAAGTTAATTAAATACCATTTGGAGGCATTTAATGTTCGAGCTAAATTGGATGATTTTCGACAAAAGAGATAACACCCCCCCATTACGCCATGCTTCAGAAATGTGGAAAATGGTTCGTTTTCAAATGTTTTATTTTTGAACGTCAGTTCACATTTGTAGGTCGATCATCAGTGTTAGAGCTAAAATTAGCATGTTTAAAGTGATTTTCATGCTTCCAGGGCCCTAAACACAAGATTTATGGAATGGTTAAAAGTGCATGAAAATGGCCAATTTACTCACTCTGAGTTCTCAAAAAAGGTTTCTTCATCCCGGGAAGTTAATTAAATACCATTTGGAGGCATTGAATGTTCGAGCTAAAACGGATGATTTTCGACAAAAGAGATAACACCCCCCTATTACGTCATGCTTCAGAAATGTGGAAAATGGTCCGTTTTCAAATGTTTTATTTTTGAACGTCAGTTCACATTTGTAGGTGGATCATCAGTGTTAGAGCTAAAATTAGCATGTTTAAAGTGATTTTCATGCTTCCAGGGGCTCGGGAAGTGAATTAAATACTATTTGGAGGCATTTAATGTTCAAGCAAAAACAGCTGATTTTTGACAAAAGAGATAACACCCCCCATTACGTCATGCTTCAGAAATGTGGAAAATGGTCCGTTTTCAAATGTTTTATTTTTGAATGTCAGTTCACATTTGTAGGTGGATCATCAGTGTTAGAGCTAAAATTAGCATGTTTAAAGTGATTTTCATGCTTCCAGGGGCTCGGGAAGTGAATTAAATACTATTTGGAGGCATTTAATGTTCAAGCAAAAACAGCTGATTTTTGACAAAAGAGATAACACCCCCCCCCTTTACGTCATGCTTCAGAAATGTGGAAAATGGTCCGTTTTCAAATGTTTTATTTTTGAACGTCAGTTCACATTTGTAGGTGGATCATCAGTGTTAGAGCTAAAATTAGCATGTTTAAAGTGATTTTCATGCTTCCAGGGGCCCTAAAAACAAGATTTATGGAATGGTTAAAAGTGCATGAAAATGGCCAATTTACTCACTCTGAGTTTTCAAAAAGGGTTTCTTTACCCCGGGAAGTCAATTAAATACCATTTGGAGGCATTTAATGTTCGAGCCAAAACGGCTGATTTTCGACAAAAGAGATAACACCCCCCCATTACGTCATGCTTCAGAAATGTGGAAAATGGTCCGTTTTCAAATGTTTTATTTTTGAACGTCAGTTCACATTTGTAGGTGGATCATCAGTGTTAGAGCTAAAATTAGCATGTTTAAAGTGATTTTTATGCTTCCAGGGGCTCGGGAAGTGAATTAAATACTATTTGGAGGCATTTAATGTTCAAGCAAAAACAGCTGATTTTTGACAAAAGAGATAACACCCCCCCATTACGTCATGCTTCAGAAATGTGGAAAATGGTCCGTTTTCAAATGTTTCATTTTTGAACGTCAGTTCACATTTGTAGGTGAATCATCAGTGTTAGAGCTAAAATTAGCATGTTTAAAGTGATTTTCATGCTTCCAGGGGCCCTAAACACAAGATTTAAGGAATGGTTAAAAGTGCATGAAAATGGCCAATTTACTCGCTCTGAGTTCTCAAAAAGGGTTTCTTCACCCCGGGAAGTTAATTAAATACCATTTGGAGGCATTTAATGTTCGAGCCAAAACGGCTGATTTTCGACAAAAGAGATAACACCCCCCCATTACGTCATGCTTCAGAAATGTGGAAAATGGTCTGTTTTCAAATGTTTTATTTTTGAACGTCAGTTCACATTTGTAGGTGGATCATGAGTGTTAGAGCTAAAATTAGCATGTTTAAAGTGATTTTCATGCTTCCAGGGGCCCTAAACACAAGATTTATGGAATGGTTAAAAGTCCATGAAAATGGCCAATTTACTCACTCTGAGTTCTCAAAAAGGGTTTCTTCACCCCGAGAAGTTAATTAAATACCATTTGGAGGCATTTAATGTTCGAGCCAAAACGGCTGATTTTCGACAAAAGAGATAACACCCCCCCATTACGTCATGCTTCAGAAATGTGGAAAATGGTCCGTTTTCAAATGTTTTATTTTTGAACGTCAGTTCACATTTGTAGGTGGATCATCAGTGTTAGAGCTAAAATTAGCATGTTTAAAGTGATTTTCATGCTTCCAGGGGCTCGGGAAGTGAATTAAATACTATTTGGAGGCATTTAATGTTCAAGCAAAAACAGCTGATTTTTGACAAAAGAGATAACACCCCCCCATTACTTCATGCTTCAGAAATGTGGAAAATGGTCCGTTTTCAAATGTTTTATTTTTGAACGTCAGTTCACATTTGTAGGTGGATCATCAGTGTTAGAGCTAAAATTAGCATGTTTAAAGTGATTTTCATGCTTCCAGGGGCCCTAAACACAAGATTTATGGAATGGTTAAATGTGCATGAAAATGGCCAATTTACTCACTCTGAGTTCTCAAAAAGGGTTTCTTCACCCCGGGAAGTTAATTAAATACCATTTGGAGGCATTTAATGTTCGAGCCAAAACGGCGGATTTTCGACAAAAGAGATAACACCCCCCCCCATTACGTCATGCTTCAGAAATGTGGAAAATGGTCCGTTTTCAAATGTTTTATTTTTGAACGTCAGTTCACATTTGTAGGTGGATCATCAGTGTTAGAGCTAAAATTAGCATGTTTAAAGTGATTTTCATGCTTCCAGGGGTTTGGGAAGTGAATTAAATTCTATTTGGAGGCATTTAATGTTCAAGCAAAAACAGCTGATTTTTGACAAAAGAGATAACACCCCCCCATTACGTCATGCTTTAGAAATGTGGAAAATGGTCCATTTTCAAATGTTTTATTTTTGAACGTCAGTTCACATTTGTAGGTGAATCATCAGTGTTAGATCTAAAATTAGCATGTTTAAAGTGATTTTCATGCTTCCATGGGCCCTAAACACAAGATTTAAGGAATGGTTAAAAGTGCATGAAAATGGCCAATTTACTCACTCTGAGTTCTCAAAAAGGGTTTCTTCACCCCGGGAAGTTAATTAAATACCATTTGGAGGCATTTAATGTTCGAGCCAAAACGGCTGATTTTCGACAAAAGAGATAACACCCCCCCATTACGTCATGCTTCAGAAATGTGGAAAATGGTCCGTTTTCAAATGTTTTATTTTTGAACGTCAGTTCACATTTGTAGGTGGATCATCAGTGTTAGAGCTAAAATTAGCATGTTTAAAGTGATTTTCATGCTTCCAGGGGCCCTAAACACAAGATTTATGGAATGGTTAAAAGTCCAAGAAAATGGCCAATTTACTCACTCTGAGTTCTCAAAAAGGGTTTCTTCACCCCGGGAAGTTAATTAAATACCATTTGGAGGCATTTAATGTTCAAACCAAAACGGCTGATTTTCGACAAAAGAGATAACACCCCCCCATTACGTCATGCTTCAGAAATGTGGAAAATGGTCCGTTTTCCAATGTTTTATTTTTGAACGTCAGTTCACGTTTGTAGGTGGATCATCAGTGTTAGAGCTAAAATTAGCATGTTTAAAGTGATTTTCATGCTTTCAGGGGCCCTAAACACAAGATTTATGAAATGGTTAAAAGTGCATGAAAATGGCCAATTTACTCACTCTGAGTTCTCAAAAAAGGTTTCTTCATCCCGGGAAGTTAATTAAATACCATTTGGAGGCATTTAATGTTCGAGCTAAAGCGGCTGATTTTTGACAATAGAGATAACACCCCCCATTACGTCATGCTTCAGAAATGTGGAAAATGGTCCGTTTTCAAATGTTTTATTTTTGAACGTCAGTTCACATTTGTAGTTGGATCATCAGTGTTAGAGCTAAAATTAGCATGTTTAAAGTGATTTTCACGCTTCCAGGGGCTCGGGAAGTTAATTAAATACCATTTGGAGGCATTTAATGTTCGTGCAAAAACGGCTGATTTTCGACAAAAGAAATAACACCCCCCCATTACGTCATGCTTCAGAAATGTCGAAAATGGTCCGTTTTCAAATGTTTTATTTTTGAACGTCAGTTCACATTTGTAGGTGGATCATCAGTGTTAGAGCTAAAATTAGCATGTTTAAAGTGATTTTCATGCTTCCAGGGGCCCTAAGCACAAGATTTATGGAATGGTTAAAAGTGCATGAAAATGGCCAATTTACTTACTCTGAGTTCTCAAAAAAGGTTTCTTCATCCCGGGAAGTTAATTAAATACCATTTGGAGGCATTTAATGTTCGAGCTAAAACGGATGATTTTCGACAAAAGAGATAACACCCCCCTATTACGTCATGCTTCAGAAATGTGGAAAATGGTCCGTTTTCAAATGTTTTATTTTTGAACGTCAGTTCACATTTGTAGGTGGATCATCAGTGTTAGAGCTAAAATTAGCATGTTTAAAGTGATTTTCATGCTTCCAGGGGCCCTAAACACAAGATTTATGGAATGGTTAAAAGTGCATGAAAATGGCCAATTTACTCACTCTGAGTTCTCAAAAAGGGTTTCTTCACCCCGGGAAGTTAATTAAATACCATTTGGAGGCATTTAATGTTCGAGCCAAAACGGCTGATTTTCGACAAAAGAGATAACACCCCCCCATTACGTCAACCTTCAGAAATGTGGAAAATGGTCTGTTTTCAAATGTTTTATTTTTGAACGTCAGTTCACATTTGTAGGTGGATCATCAGTGTTAGAGCTAAAATTAGCATGTTTCAAGTTATTTTCATGCTTCCAGGGGCTCGGGAAGTGAATTAAATACTACTTGGAGGCATTTAATGTTCAAGCAAAAACAGCTGATTTTTGACAAAAGAGATAACACCCCCCCCATTACTTCATGCTTCAGAAATGTGGAAAATGGTCCGTTTTCAAATGTTTTATTTTTGAACGTCAGTTCACATTTGTAGGTGGATCATCAGTGTTAGAGCTAAAATTAGCATGTTTAAAGTGATTTTCATGCTTCCAGGGGCCCTAAACACAAGATTTATGGAATGGTTAAAAATGCATGAAAATGGCCAATTTACTCACTCTGAGTTCTCAAAAAGGGTCTCTTCACCCCGGGAAGTTAATTAAATACCATTTGGAGGCATTTAATGTTCGAGCCAAAACGGCGGATTTTCGACAAAAGAGATAACACCCCCCCATTACGTCATGCTTCAGAAATGTGGAAAACGGTCCGTTTTCAAATGTTTTATTTTTGAACGTCAGTTCATATTTGTAGGTGGATCATCAGTGTTAGAGCTAAAATTAGCATGTTTAAAGTGATTTTCATGCTTCCAGGGGTTCGGGAAGTGAATTAAATACTATTTGGAGGCATTTAATGTTCAAGCAAAAACAGCTGATTTTTGACAAAAGAGATAACACCCCCCCATTACGTCATGCTTCAGAAATGTGGAAAATGGTCCGTTTTCAAATGTTTTATTTTTGAACGTCAGTTCACATTTGTAGGTGGATCATCAGTGTTAGAGCTAAAATTAGCATGTTTAAATTGATTTTCATGCTTCCAGGGGCCCTAAACACAAGATTTATGGAATGGTTAAAAGTGCATGAAAATGGCCAATTTACTCACTCTGAGTTCTCAAAAAGGGTTTCTTCACCCCGGGAAGTTAATTAAATACCATTTGGATGCATTTAATGTTCGAGCCAAAACGGCTGATTTTCGACAAAAGAGATAACACCCCCCATTACGTCATGCTTCAGAAATGTGGAAAATGGTCCGTTTTCAAATGTTTTATTTTTGAACGTCAGTTCACATTTGTAGATGGATCATCAGTGTTAGAGCTAAAATTAGCATGTTTAAAGTGATTTTCATGCTTCCAGGGGCTCGGGAAGTGAATTAAATACTTTTTGGAGGCATTTAATGTTCAAGCAAAAACAGCTGATTTTTGACAAAAGAGATATCACCCCCCCCATTACGTCATGCTTCAGAAATGTGGAAAATGGTCCGTTTTCAAATGTTTTATTTTTGAACGTCAGTTCACATTTGTAGGTGGATCATCTGTGTTAGAGCTAAAATTAGCATGTTTAAAGTGATTTTCATGCTTCCAGGGGCCCTAAACACAAGATTTATGGAATGGTTAAAAGTGCATGAAAATGGCCAATTTACTCACTCTGAGTTCTCAAAAAGGGTTTCTTCACCCGGGAAGTTAATTAAATACCATTTGGAGGCATTTAATGTTCGAGACAAAACGGCTGATTTTCGACAAAAGAGATAACACCCCCCCATTACGTCATGCTTCAGAAATGTGGAAAATGGTCCGTTTTCAAATGTTTTATTTTTGAACGTCAGTTCACGTTTGTAGGTGGATCATCAGTGTTAGAGCTAAAATTAGCATGTTTAAAGTGATTTTCATGCTTTCAGGGGCCCTAAACACAAGATTTATGGAATGGTTAAAAGTGCATGAAAATGGCCAATTTACTCACTCTGAGTTCTCAAAAAAGGTTTCTTCATCCCGGGAAGTTAATTAAATACCATTTGGAGGCATTTAATGTTCGAGCTAAATTGGATGATTTTCGACAAAAGAGATAACACCCCCCCATTACGCCATGCTTCAGAAATGTGGAAAATGGTTCGTTTTCAAATGTTTTATTTTTGAACGTCAGTTCACATTTGTAGGTGGATCATCAGTGTTAGAGCTAAAATTAGCATGTTTAAAGTGATTTTCATGCTTCCAGGGCCCTAAACACAAGATTTATGGAATTGTTAAAAGTGCATGAAAATGGCCAATTTACTCACTCTGAGTTCTCAAAAAAGGTTTCTTCATCCCTGGAAGTTAATTAAATACCATTTGGAGGCATTGAATGTTCGAGCTAAAACGGATGATTTTCGACAAAAGAGATAACACCCCCCCATTACGTCATGCTTCAGAAATGTGGAAAATGGACCGTTTTCAAATGTTTTATTTTTGAATGTCAGTTCACATTTGTAGGTGGATCATCAGTGTTAGAGCTAAAATTAGCATGTTTAAAGTGATTTTCATGCTTCCAGGGGCCCGGGAAGTGAATTAAATACTATTTGGAGGCATTTAATGTTCAAGCAAAAACAGCTGATTTTTGACAAAAGAGATAACACCCCCCCCTTTACGTCATGCTTCAGAAATGTGGAAAATGGTCCGTTTTCAAATGTTTTATTTTTGAACGTCAGTTCACATTTGTAGGTGGATCATCAGTGTTAGAGCTAAAATTAGCATGTTTAAAGTGATTTTCATGCTTCCAGGGGCCCTAAAAACAAGATTTATGGAATGGTTAAAAGTGCATGAAAATGGCCAATTTACTCACTCTGAGTTTTCAAAAAGGGTTTCTTTACCCCGGGAAGTCAATTAAATACCATTTGGAGGCATTTAATGTTCGAGCCAAAACGGCTGATTTTCGACAAAAGAGATAACACCCCCCCATTACGTCATGCTTCAGAAATGTGGAAAATGGTCCGTTTTCAAATGTTTTATTTTTGAACGTCAGTTCACATTTGTAGGTGGATCATCAGTGTTAGAGCTAAAATTAGCATGTTTAATGTGATTTTCATGCTTCCAGGGGCTCGGAAAGTGAATGAAATACTATTTGTAGGCATTTAATGTTCAAGCAAAAACAGCTGATTTTTGACAAAAGAGATAACACCCCCCCATTACGTCATGCTTCAGAAATGTGGAAAATGGTCCGTTTTCAAATGTTTTATTTTTGAACGTCAGTTCACATTTGTAGGTGGATCATCAGTGTTAGAGCTAAAATTAGCATGTTTAAAGTGATTTTCATGCTTCCAGGGGCCTTAAACACAAGATTTATGGAATGGTTAAAAGTGCATGAAAATGGCCAATTTACTCACTCTGAGTTCTCAAAAAGGGTTTCTTCACCCCGGGAAGTTAATTAAATACCATTTGGAGGCATTTAATGTTCGAGCCAAAACGGCTGATTTTCGACAAAAGAGATAACACCCCCCCCATTACGTCATGCTTCAGAAATGTGGAAAATGGTCCGTTTTCAAATGTTTTATTTTTGAACGTCAGTTCACATTTGTAGGTGGATCATCAGTGTTAGAGCTAAAATTAGCATGTTTAAAGTGATTTTCATGCTTCCAGGGGCTCGGGAAGTGAATTAAATACTATTTGGAGGCATTTAATGTTCAAGCAAAAACAGCTGATTTTTGACAAAAGAGATAACACCCCCCCATTACGTCATGCTTCAGAAATGTGGAAAATGGTCCGTTTTCAAATGTTTTATTTTTGAACGTCAGTTCACATTTGTAGGTGAATCATCAGTGTTAGAGCTAAAATTAGCATGTTTAAAGTGATTTTCATGCTTCCAGGGGCCCTAAACACAAGATTTAAGGAATGGTTAAAAGTGCATGAAAATGGCCAATTTACTCGCTCTGAGTTCTCAAAAAGGGTTTCTTCACCCCGGGAAGTTAATTAAATACCATTTGGAGGCATTTAATGTTCGAGCCAAAACGGCTGATTTTCGACAAAAGAGATAACACCCCCCCATTACGTCATGCTTCAGAAATGTGGAAAATGGTCTGTTTTCAAATGTTTTATTTTTGAACGTCAGTTCACATTTGTAGGTGGATCATGAGTGTTAGAGCTAAAATTAGCATGTTTAAAGTGATTTTCATGCTTCCAGGGGCCCTAAACACACGATTTATGGAATGGTTAAAAGTCCATGAAAATGGCCAATTTACTCACTCTGAGTTCTCAAAAAGGGGTTCTTCACCCCGAGAAGTTAATTAAATACCATTTGGAGGCATTTAATGTTCGAGCCAAAACGGCTGATTTTCGACAAAAGAGATAACACCCCCCCATTACGTCATGCTTCAGAAATGTGGAAAATGGTCCGTTTTCAAATGTTTTATTTTTGAACGTCAGTTCACATTTGTAGGTGGATCATCAGTGTTAGAGCTAAAATTAGCATGTTTAAAGTGATTTTCATGCTTCCAGGGGCTCGGGAAGTGAATTAAATACTATTTGGAGGCATTTAATGTTCAAGCAAAAACAGCTGATTTTTGACAAAAGAGATAACACCCCCCCATTACTTCATGCTTCAGAAATGTGGAAAATGGTCCGTTTTCAAATGTTTTATTTTTGAACGTCAGTTCACATTTGTAGGTGGATCATCAGTGTTAGAGCTAAAATTAGCATGTTTAAAGTGATTTTCATGCTTCCAGGGGCCCTAAACACAAGATTTATGGAATGGTTAAATGTGCATGAAAATGGCCAATTTACTCACTCTGAGTTCTCAAAAAGGGTTTCTTCACCCCGGGAAGTTAATTAAATACCATTTGGAGGCATTTAATGTTCGAGCCAAAACGGCGGATTTTCGACAAAAGAGATAACACCCCCCCCCCATTACGTCATGCTTCAGAAATGTGGAAAATGGTCCGTTTTCAAATGTTTTATTTTTGAACGTCAGTTCACATTTGTAGGTGGATCATCAGTGTTAGAGCTAAAATTAGCATGTTTAAAGTGATTTTCATGCTTCCAGGGGTTTGGGAAGTGAATTAAATACTATTTGGAGGCATTTAATGTTCAAGCAAAAACAGCTGATTTTTGACAAAAGAGATAACACCCCCCCATTACGTCATGCTTCAGAAATGTGGAAAATGGTCCGTTTTCAAATGTTTTATTTTTGAACGTCAGTTCACATTTGTAGGTGAATCATCAGTGTTAGATCTAAAATTAGCATGTTTAAAGTGATTTTCATGCTTCCATGGGCCCTAAACACAAGATTTAAGGAATGGTTAAAAGTGCATGAAAATGGCCAATTTACTCACTCTGAGTTCTCAAAAAGGGTTTCTTCACCCCGGGAAGTTAATTAAATACCATTTGGAGGCATTTAATGTTCGAGCCAAAACGGCTGATTTTCGACAAAAGAGATAACACCCCCCCATTACGTCATGCTTCAGAAATGTAGAAAATGGTCCGTTTTCAAATGTTTTATTTTTGAACGTCAGTTCACATTTGTAGGTGGATCATCAGTGTTAGAGCTAAAATTAGCATGTTTAAAGTGATTTTCATGCTTCCAGGGGCCCTAAACACAAGATTTATGGAATGGTTAAAAGTCCATGAAAATGGCCAATTTACTCACTCTGAGTTCTCAAAAAGGGTTTCTTCACCCCGGGAAGTTAATTAAATACCATTTGGAGGCATTTAATGTTCAAACCAAAACGGCTGATTTTCGACAAAAGAGATAACACCCCCCCATTACGTCATGCTTCAGAAATGTGAAAAATGGTCCGTTTTCAAATGTTTTATTTTTGAACGTCAGTTCACATTTGTAGGTGGATCATCAGTGTTAGAGCTAAAATTAGCATGTTTAAAGTGATTTTCATGCTTCTAGGGGCTCGGGAAGTGAATTAAATACTATTTGGAGGCATTTAATGTTCAAGCAAAAACAGCAGATTTTTGACAAAAGAGATAACACCCCCCCATTACTTCATGCTTCAGAAATGTGGAAAATGGTCCGTTTTCAAATGTTTTATTTTTGAACGTCAGTTCACATTTGTAGGTGGATCATCAGTGTTAGAGCTAAAATTAGCATGTTTAAAGTGATTTTCATGCTTCCAGGGGCCCTAAACACAAGATTTATGGAATGGTTAAAAGTGCATGAAAATGGCCAATTTACTCACTCTGAGTTCTCAAAAAGGGTTTCTTCACCCCGGGAAGTTAATTAAATACCATTTGGAGGCATTTAATGTTCGAGCAAAAACGGCTGATTTTCGACAAAAGAGATAACACCCCCCCCATTACGTCATGCTTCAGAAATGTGGAAAATGGTCCGTTTTCAAATGTTTTATTTTTGAACGTCAGTTCACGTTTGTAGGTGGATCATCAGTGTTAGAGCTAAAATTAGCATGTTTAAAGTGATTTTCATGCTTTCAGGGGCCCTAAACACAAGATTTATGAAATGGTTAAAAGTGCATGAAAATGGCCAATTTACTCACTCTGAGTTCTCAAAAAGGGTCTCTTCACCCCGGGAAGTTAATTAAATACCATTTGGAGGCATTTAATGTTCGAGCCAAAACGGCGGATTTTCGACAAAAGAGATAACACCCCCCCATTACGTCATGCTTCAGAAATGTGGAAAACGGTCCGTTTTCAAATGTTTTATTTTTGAACGTCAGTTCATATTTGTAGGTGGATCATCAGTGTTAGAGCTAAAATTAGCATGTTTAAAGTGATTTTCATGCTTCCAGGGGTTCGGGAAGTGAATTAAATACTATTTGGAGGCATTTAATGTTCAAGCAAAAACAGCTGATTTTTGACAAAAGAGATAACACCCCCCCATTACGTCATGCTTCAGAAATGTGGAAAATGGTCTGTTTTCAAATGTTTTATTTTTGAACGTCAGTTCACATTTGTAGGTGGATCATCAGTGTTAGAGCTAAAATTAGCATGTTTAAATTGATTTTCATGCTTCCAGGGGCCCTAAACACAAGATTTATGGAATGGTTAAAAGTGCATGAAAATGGCCAATTTACTCACTCTGAGTTCTCAAAAAGGGTTTCTTCACCCCGGGAAGTTAATTAAATACCATTTGGATGCATTTAATGTTCGAGCCAAAACGGCTGATTTTCGACAAAAGAGATACCACCCCCCATTACGTCATGCTTCAGAAATGTGGAAAATGGTCCGTTTTCAAATGTTTTATTTTTGAACGTCAGTTCACATTTGTAGATGGATCATCAGTGTTAGAGCTAAAATTAGCATGTTTAAAGTGATTTTCATGCTTCCAGGGGCTCGGGAAGTGAATTAAATACTTTTTGGAGGCATTTAATGTTCAAGCAAAAACAGCTGATTTTTGACAAAAGAGATATCACCCCCCCCATTACGTCATGCTTCAGAAATGTGGAAAATGGTCCGTTTTCAAATGTTTTATTTTTGAACGTCAGTTCATATTTGTAGGTGGATCATCAGTGTTAGAGCTAAAATTAGCATGTTTAAAGTGATTTTCATGCTTCCAGGGGCCCTAAACACAAGATTTATGGAATGGTTAAAAGTGCATGAAAATGGCCAATTTACTCACTCTGAGTTCTCAAAAAGGGTTTCTTCACCCCGGGAAGTTAATTAAATACCATTTGGATGCATTTAATGTTCGAGCCAAAACGGCTGATTTTCGACAAAAGAGATAACACCCCCCATTACGTCATGCTTCAGAAATGTGGAAAATGGTCCGTTTTCAAATGTTTTATTTTTGAACGTCAGTTCACATTTGTAGATGGATCATCAGTGTTAGAGCTAAAATTAGCATGTTTAAAGTGATTTTCATGCTTCCAGGGGCTCGGGAAGTGAATTAAATACTTTTTGGAGGCATTTAATGTTCAAGCAAAAACAGCTGATTTTTGACAAAAGAGATATCACCCCCCCCATTACGTCATGCTTCAGAAATGTGGAAAATGGTCCGTTTTCAAATGTTTTATTTTTGAACGTCAGTTCATATTTGTAGGTGGATCATCAGTGTTAGAGCTAAAATTAGCATGTTTAAAGTGATTTTCATGCTTCCAGGGGCCCTAAACACAAGATTTATGGAATGGTTAAAAGTGCATGAAAATGGCCAATTTACTCACTGAGTTCTCAAAAAGGGTTTCTTCACCCCGGGAAGTTAATTAAATACCATTTGAAGGCATTTAATGTTCAAGACAAAACGGCTGATTTTCGACAAAAGAGATAACACCCCCCCATTACGTCATGCTTCAGAAATGTGGAAAATGGTCCGTTTTCAAATGTTTTATTTTTGAACGTCAGTTCACGTTTGTAGGTGGATCATCAGTGTTAGAGCTAAAATTAGCATGTTTAAAGTGATTTTCATGCTTTCAGGGGCCCTAAACACAAGATTTATGGAATGGTTAAAAGTGCATGAAAATGGCCAATTTACTCACTCTGAGTTCTCAAAAAAGGTTTCTTCATCCCGGGAAGTTAATTAAATACCATTTGGAGGCATTTAATGTTCGAGCTAAATTGGATGATTTTCGACAAAAGAGATAACACCCCCCCATTACGCCATGCTTCAGAAATGTGGAAAATGGTTCGTTTTCAAATGTTTTATTTTTGAACGTCAGTTCACATTTGTAGGTGGATCATCAGTGTTAGAGCTAAAATTAGCATGTTTAAAGTGATTTTCATGCTTCCAGGGCCCTAAACACAAGATTTATGGAATGGTTAAAAGTGCATGAAAATGGCCAATTTACTCACTCTGAGTTCTCAAAAAAGGTTTCTTCATCCCGGGAAGTTAATTAAATACCATTTGGAGGCATTGAATGTTCGAGCTAAAACGGATGATTTTCGACAAAAGAGATAACACCCCCCTATTACGTCATGCTTCAGAAATGTGGAAAATGGTCCGTTTTCAAATGTTTTATTTTTGAACGTCAGTTCACATTTGTAGGTGGATCATCAGTGTTAGAGCTAAAATTAGCATGTTTAAAGTGATTTTCATGCTTCCAGGGGCTCGGGAAGTGAATTAAATACTATTTGGAGGCATTTAATGTTCAAGCAAAAACAGCTGATTTTTGACAAAAGAGATAACACCCCCCATTACGTCATGCTTCAGAAATGTGGAAAATGGTCCGTTTTCAAATGTTTTATTTTTGAATGTCAGTTCACATTTGTAGGTGGATCATCAGTGTTAGAGCTAAAATTAGCATGTTTAAAGTGATTTTCATGCTTCCAGGGGCTCGGGAAGTGAATTAAATACTATTTGGAGGCATTTAATGTTCAAGCAAAAACAGCTGATTTTTGACAAAAGAGATAACACCCCCCCCCTTTACGTCATGCTTCAGAAATGTGGAAAATGGTCCGTTTTCAAATGTTTTATTTTTGAACGTCAGTTCACATTTGTAGGTGGATCATCAGTGTTAGAGCTAAAATTAGCATGTTTAAAGTGATTTTCATGCTTCCAGGGGCCCTAAAAACAAGATTTATGGAATGGTTAAAAGTGCATGAAAATGGCCAATTTACTCACTCTGAGTTTTCAAAAAGGGTTTCTTTACCCCGGGAAGTCAATTAAATACCATTTGGAGGCATTTAATGTTCGAGCCAAAACGGCTGATTTTCGACAAAAGAGATAACACCCCCCCATTACGTCATGCTTCAGAAATGTGGAAAATGGTCCGTTTTCAAATGTTTTATTTTTGAACGTCAGTTCACATTTGTAGGTGGATCATCAGTGTTAGAGCTAAAATTAGCATGTTTAAAGTGATTTTTATGCTTCCAGGGGCTCGGGAAGTGAATTAAATACTATTTGGAGGCATTTAATGTTCAAGCAAAAACAGCTGATTTTTGACAAAAGAGATAACACCCCCCCATTACGTCATGCTTCAGAAATGTGGAAAATGGTCCGTTTTCAAATGTTTCATTTTTGAACGTCAGTTCACATTTGTAGGTGAATCATCAGTGTTAGAGCTAAAATTAGCATGTTTAAAGTGATTTTCATGCTTCCAGGGGCCCTAAACACAAGATTTAAGGAATGGTTAAAAGTGCATGAAAATGGCCAATTTACTCGCTCTGAGTTCTCAAAAAGGGTTTCTTCACCCCGGGAAGTTAATTAAATACCATTTGGAGGCATTTAATGTTCGAGCCAAAACGGCTGATTTTCGACAAAAGAGATAACACCCCCCCATTACGTCATGCTTCAGAAATGTGGAAAATGGTCTGTTTTCAAATGTTTTATTTTTGAACGTCAGTTCACATTTGTAGGTGGATCATGAGTGTTAGAGCTAAAATTAGCATGTTTAAAGTGATTTTCATGCTTCCAGGGGCCCTAAACACAAGATTTATGGAATGGTTAAAAGTCCATGAAAATGGCCAATTTACTCACTCTGAGTTCTCAAAAAGGGTTTCTTCACCCCGAGAAGTTAATTAAATACCATTTGGAGGCATTTAATGTTCGAGCCAAAACGGCTGATTTTCGACAAAAGAGATAACACCCCCCCATTACGTCATGCTTCAGAAATGTGGAAAATGGTCCGTTTTCAAATGTTTTATTTTTGAACGTCAGTTCACATTTGTAGGTGGATCATCAGTGTTAGAGCTAAAATTAGCATGTTTAAAGTGATTTTCATGCTTCCAGGGGCTCGGGAAGTGAATTAAATACTATTTGGAGGCATTTAATGTTCAAGCAAAAACAGCTGATTTTTGACAAAAGAGATAACACCCCCCCATTACTTCATGCTTCAGAAATGTGGAAAATGGTCCGTTTTCAAATGTTTTATTTTTGAACGTCAGTTCACATTTGTAGGTGGATCATCAGTGTTAGAGCTAAAATTAGCATGTTTAAAGTGATTTTCATGCTTCCAGGGGCCCTAAACACAAGATTTATGGAATGGTTAAATGTGCATGAAAATGGCCAATTTACTCACTCTGAGTTCTCAAAAAGGGTTTCTTCACCCCGGGAAGTTAATTAAATACCATTTGGAGGCATTTAATGTTCGAGCCAAAACGGCGGATTTTCGACAAAAGAGATAACACCCCCCCCATTACGTCATGCTTCAGAAATGTGGAAAATGGTCCGTTTTCAAATGTTTTATTTTTGAACGTCAGTTCACATTTGTAGGTGGATCATCAGTGTTAGAGCTAAAATTAGCATGTTTAAAGTGATTTTCATGCTTCCAGGGGTTTGGGAAGTGAATTAAATTCTATTTGGAGGCATTTAATGTTCAAGCAAAAACAGCTGATTTTTGACAAAAGAGATAACACCCCCCCATTACGTCATGCTTCAGAAATGTGGAAAATGGTCCGTTTTCAAATGTTTTATTTTTGAACGTCAGTTCACATTTGTAGGTGAATCATCAGTGTTAGATCTAAAATTAGCATGTTTAAAGTGATTTTCATGCTTCCATGGGCCCTAAACACAAGATTTAAGGAATGGTTAAAAGTGCATGAAAATGGCCAATTTACTCACTCTGAGTTCTCAAAAAGGGTTTCTTCACCCCGGGAAGTTAATTAAATACCATTTGGAGGCATTTAATGTTCGAGCCAAAACGGCTGATTTTCGACAAAAGAGATAACACCCCCCCATTACGTCATGCTTCAGAAATGTGGAAAATGGTCCGTTTTCAAATGTTTTATTTTTGAACGTCAGTTCACATTTGTAGGTGGATCATCAGTGTTAGAGCTAAAATTAGCATGTTTAAAGTGATTTTCATGCTTCCAGGGGCCCTAAACACAAGATTTATGGAATGGTTAAAAGTCCAAGAAAATGGCCAATTTACTCACTCTGAGTTCTCAAAAAGGGTTTCTTCACCCCGGGAAGTTAATTAAATACCATTTGGAGGCATTTAATGTTCAAACCAAAACGGCTGATTTTCGACAAAAGAGATAACACCCCCCCATTACGTCATGCTTCAGAAATGTGGAAAATGGTCCGTTTTCCAATGTTTTATTTTTGAACGTCAGTTCACGTTTGTAGGTGGATCATCAGTGTTAGAGCTAAAATTAGCATGTTTAAAGTGATTTTCATGCTTTCAGGGGCCCTAAACACAAGATTTATGAAATGGTTAAAAGTGCATGAAAATGGCCAATTTACTCACTCTGAGTTCTCAAAAAAGGTTTCTTCATCCCGGGAAGTTAATTAAATACCATTTGGAGGCATTTAATGTTCGAGCTAAAGCGGCTGATTTTTGACAATAGAGATAACACCCCCCATTACGTCATGCTTCAGAAATGTGGAAAATGGTCCGTTTTCAAATGTTTTATTTTTGAACGTCAGTTCACATTTGTAGTTGGATCATCAGTGTTAGAGCTAAAATTAGCATGTTTAAAGTGATTTTCACGCTTCCAGGGGCTCGGGAAGTTAATTAAATACCATTTGGAGGCATTTAATGTTCGTGCAAAAACGGCTGATTTTCGACAAAAGAAATAACACCCCCCCATTACGTCATGCTTCAGAAATGTGGAAAATGGTCCGTTTTCAAATGTTTTATTTTTGAACGTCAGTTCACATTTGTAGGTGGATCATCAGTGTTAGAGCTAAAATTAGCATGTTTAAAGTGATTTTCATGCTTCCAGGGGCCCTAAGCACAAGATTTATGGAATGGTTAAAAGTGCATGAAATTGGCCAATTTACTTACTCTGAGTTCTCAAAAAAGGTTTCTTCATCCCGGGAAGTTAATTAAATACCATTTGGAGGCATTTAATGTTCGAGCTAAAACGGATGATTTTCGACAAAAGAGATAACACCCCCCTATTACGTCATGCTTCAGAAATGTGGAAAATGGTCCGTTTTCAAATGTTTTATTTTTGAACGTCAGTTCACATTTGTAGGTGGATCATCAGTGTTAGAGCTAAAATTAGCATGTTTAAAGTGATTTTCATGCTTCCAGGGGCCCTAAACACAAGATTTATGGAATGGTTAAAAGTGCATGAAAATGGCCAATTTACTCACTCTGAGTTCTCAAAAAGGGTTTCTTCACCCCGGGAAGTTAATTAAATACCATTTGGAGGCATTTAATGTTCGAGCCAAAACGGCTGATTTTCGACAAAAGAGATAACACCCCCCATTACGTCAACCTTCAGAAATGTGGAAAATGGTCTGTTTTCAAATGTTTTATTTTTGAACGTCAGTTCACATTTGTAGGTGGATCATCAGTGTTAGAGCTAAAATTAGCATGTTTCAAGTTATTTTCATGCTTCCAGGGGCTCGGGAAGTGAATTAAATACTACTTGGAGGCATTTAATGTTCAAGCAAAAACAGCTGATTTTTGACAAAAGAGATAACACCCCCCCCATTACTTCATGCTTCAGAAATGTGGAAAATGGTCCGTTTTCAAATGTTTTATTTTTGAACGTCAGTTCACATTTGTAGGTGGATCATCAGTGTTAGAGCTAAAATTAGCATGTTTAAAGTGATTTTCATGCTTCCAGGGGCCCTAAACACAAGATTTATGGAATGGTTAAAAATGCATGAAAATGGCCAATTTACTCACTCTGAGTTCTCAAAAAGGGTCTCTTCACCCCGGGAAGTTAATTAAATACCATTTGGAGGCATTTAATGTTCGAGCCAAAACGGCGGATTTTCGACAAAAGAGATAACACCCCCCCATTACGTCATGCTTCAGAAATGTGGAAAACGGTCCGTTTTCAAATGTTTTATTTTTGAACGTCAGTTCATATTTGTAGGTGGATCATCAGTGTTAGAGCTAAAATTAGCATGTTTAAAGTGATTTTCATGCTTCCAGGGGTTCGGGAAGTGAATTAAATACTATTTGGAGGCATTTAATGTTCAAGCAAAAACAGCTGATTTTTGACAAAAGAGATAACACCCCCCCATTACGTCATGCTTCAGAAATGTGGAAAATGGTCCGTTTTCAAATGTTTTATTTTTGAACGTCAGTTCACATTTGTAGGTGGATCATCAGTGTTAGAGCTAAAATTAGCATGTTTAAATTGATTTTCATGCTTCCAGGGGCCCTAAACACAAGATTTATGGAATGGTTAAAAGTGCATGAAAATGGCCAATTTACTCACTCTGAGTTCTCAAAAAGGGTTTCTTCACCCCGGGAAGTTAATTAAATACCATTTGGATGCATTTAATGTTCGAGCCAAAACGGCTGATTTTCGACAAAAGAGATAACACCCCCCATTACGTCATGCTTCAGAAATGTGGAAAATGGTCCGTTTTCAAATGTTTTATTTTTGAACGTCAGTTCACATTTGTAGATGGATCATCAGTGTTAGAGCTAAAATTAGCATGTTTAAAGTGATTTTCATGCTTCCAGGGGCTCGGGAAGTGAATTAAATACTTTTTGGAGGCATTTAATGTTCAAGCAAAAACAGCTGATTTTTGACAAAAGAGATATCACCCCCCCCATTACGTCATGCTTCAGAAATGTGGAAAATGGTCCGTTTTCAAATGTTTTATTTTTGAACGTCAGTTCACATTTGTAGGTGGATCATCTGTGTTAGAGCTAAAATTAGCATGTTTAAAGTGATTTTCATGCTTCCAGGGGCCCTAAACACAAGATTTATGGAATGGTTAAAAGTGCATGAAAATGGCCAATTTACTCACTCTGAGTTCTCAAAAAGGGTTTCTTCACCCGGGAAGTTAATTAAATACCATTTGGAGGCATTTAATGTTCGAGACAAAACGGCTGATTTTCGACAAAAGAGATAACACCCCCCCATTACGTCATGCTTCAGAAATGTGGAAAATGGTCCGTTTTCAAATGTTTTATTTTTGAACGTCAGTTCACGTTTGTAGGTGGATCATCAGTGTTAGAGCTAAAATTAGCATGTTTAAAGTGATTTTCATGCTTTCAGGGGCCCTAAACACAAGATTTATGGAATGGTTAAAAGTGCATGAAAATGGCCAATTTACTCACTCTGAGTTCTCAAAAAAGGTTTCTTCATCCCGGGAAGTTAATTAAATACCATTTGGAGGCATTTAATGTTCGAGCTAAATTGGATGATTTTCGACAAAAGAGATAACACCCCCCCATTACGCCATGCTTCAGAAATGTGGAAAATGGTTCGTTTTCAAATGTTTTATTTTTGAACGTCAGTTCACATTTGTAGGTGGATCATCAGTGTTAGAGCTAAAATTAGCATGTTTAAAGTGATTTTCATGCTTCCAGGGCCCTAAACACAAGATTTATGGAATTGTTAAAAGTGCATGAAAATGGCCAATTTACTCACTCTGAGTTCTCAAAAAAGGTTTCTTCATCCCTGGAAGTTAATTAAATACCATTTGGAGGCATTGAATGTTCGAGCTAAAACGGATGATTTTCGACAAAAGAGATAACACCCCCCCATTACGTCATGCTTCAGAAATGTGGAAAATGGACCGTTTTCAAATGTTTTATTTTTGAATGTCAGTTCACATTTGTAGGTGGATCATCAGTGTTAGAGCTAAAATTAGCATGTTTAAAGTGATTTTCATGCTTCCAGGGGCCCGGGAAGTGAATTAAATACTATTTGGAGGCATTTAATGTTCAAGCAAAAACAGCTGATTTTTGACAAAAGAGATAACACCCCCCCCTTTACGTCATGCTTCAGAAATGTGGAAAATGGTCCGTTTTCAAATGTTTTATTTTTGAACGTCAGTTCACATTTGTAGGTGGATCATCAGTGTTAGAGCTAAAATTAGCATGTTTAAAGTGATTTTCATGCTTCCAGGGGCCCTAAAAACAAGATTTATGGAATGGTTAAAAGTGCATGAAAATGGCCAATTTACTCACTCTGAGTTTTCAAAAAGGGTTTCTTTACCCCGGGAAGTCAATTAAATACCATTTGGAGGCATTTAATGTTCGAGCCAAAACGGCTGATTTTCGACAAAAGAGATAACACCCCCCCATTACGTCATGCTTCAGAAATGTGGAAAATGGTCCGTTTTCAAATGTTTTATTTTTGAACGTCAGTTCACATTTGTAGGTGGATCATCAGTGTTAGAGCTAAAATTAGCATGTTTAATGTGATTTTCATGCTTCCAGGGGCTCGGAAAGTGAATGAAATACTATTTGTAGGCATTTAATGTTCAAGCAAAAACAGCTGATTTTTGACAAAAGAGATAACACCCCCCCATTACGTCATGCTTCAGAAATGTGGAAAATGGTCCGTTTTCAAATGTTTTATTTTTGAACGTCAGTTCACATTTGTAGGTGGATCATCAGTGTTAGAGCTAAAATTAGCATGTTTAAAGTGATTTTCATGCTTCCAGGGGCCTTAAACACAAGATTTATGGAATGGTTAAAAGTGCATGAAAATGGCCAATTTACTCACTCTGAGTTCTCAAAAAGGGTTTCTTCACCCCGGGAAGTTAATTAAATACCATTTGGAGGCATTTAATGTTCGAGCCAAAACGGCTGATTTTCGACAAAAGAGATAACACCCCCCCCATTACGTCATGCTTCAGAAATGTGGAAAATGGTCCGTTTTCAAATGTTTTATTTTTGAACGTCAGTTCACATTTGTAGGTGGATCATCAGTGTTAGAGCTAAAATTAGCATGTTTAAAGTGATTTTCATGCTTCCAGGGGCTCGGGAAGTGAATTAAATACTATTTGGAGGCATTTAATGTTCAAGCAAAAACAGCTGATTTTTGACAAAAGAGATAACACCCCCCCATTACGTCATGCTTCAGAAATGTGGAAAATGGTCCGTTTTCAAATGTTTTATTTTTGAACGTCAGTTCACATTTGTAGGTGAATCATCAGTGTTAGAGCTAAAATTAGCATGTTTAAAGTGATTTTCATGCTTCCAGGGGCCCTAAACACAAGATTTAAGGAATGGTTAAAAGTGCATGAAAATGGCCAATTTACTCGCTCTGAGTTCTCAAAAAGGGTTTCTTCACCCCGGGAAGTTAATTAAATACCATTTGGAGGCATTTAATGTTCGAGCCAAAACGGCTGATTTTCGACAAAAGAGATAACACCCCCCCATTACGTCATGCTTCAGAAATGTGGAAAATGGTCTGTTTTCAAATGTTTTATTTTTGAACGTCAGTTCACATTTGTAGGTGGATCATGAGTGTTAGAGCTAAAATTAGCATGTTTAAAGTGATTTTCATGCTTCCAGGGGCCCTAAACACACGATTTATGGAATGGTTAAAAGTCCATGAAAATGGCCAATTTACTCACTCTGAGTTCTCAAAAAGGGGTTCTTCACCCCGAGAAGTTAATTAAATACCATTTGGAGGCATTTAATGTTCGAGCCAAAACGGCTGATTTTCGACAAAAGAGATAACACCCCCCCATTACGTCATGCTTCAGAAATGTGGAAAATGGTCCGTTTTCAAATGTTTTATTTTTGAACGTCAGTTCACATTTGTAGGTGGATCATCAGTGTTAGAGCTAAAATTAGCATGTTTAAAGTGATTTTCATGCTTCCAGGGGCTCGGGAAGTGAATTAAATACTATTTGGAGGCATTTAATGTTCAAGCAAAAACAGCTGATTTTTGACAAAAGAGATAACACCCCCCCATTACTTCATGCTTCAGAAATGTGGAAAATGGTCCGTTTTCAAATGTTTTATTTTTGAACGTCAGTTCACATTTGTAGGTGGATCATCAGTGTTAGAGCTAAAATTAGCATGTTTAAAGTGATTTTCATGCTTCCAGGGGCCCTAAACACAAGATTTATGGAATGGTTAAATGTGCATGAAAATGGCCAATTTACTCACTCTGAGTTCTCAAAAAGGGTTTCTTCACCCCGGGAAGTTAATTAAATACCATTTGGAGGCATTTAATGTTCGAGCCAAAACGGCGGATTTTCGACAAAAGAGATAACACCCCCCCCCATTACGTCATGCTTCAGAAATGTGGAAAATGGTCCGTTTTCAAATGTTTTATTTTTGAACGTCAGTTCACATTTGTAGGTGGATCATCAGTGTTAGAGCTAAAATTAGCATGTTTAAAGTGATTTTCATGCTTCCAGGGGTTTGGGAAGTGAATTAAATACTATTTGGAGGCATTTAATGTTCAAGCAAAAACAGCTGATTTTTGACAAAAGAGATAACACCCCCCCATTACGTCATGCTTCAGAAATGTGGAAAATGGTCCGTTTTCAAATGTTTTATTTTTGAACGTCAGTTCACATTTGTAGGTGAATCATCAGTGTTAGATCTAAAATTAGCATGTTTAAAGTGATTTTCATGCTTCCATGGGCCCTAAACACAAGATTTAAGGAATGGTTAAAAGTGCATGAAAATGGCCAATTTACTCACTCTGAGTTCTCAAAAAGGGTTTCTTCACCCCGGGAAGTTAATTAAATACCATTTGGAGGCATTTAATGTTCGAGCCAAAACGGCTGATTTTCGACAAAAGAGATAACACCCCCCCATTACGTCATGCTTCAGAAATGTGGAAAATGGTCCGTTTTCAAATGTTTTATTTTTGAACGTCAGTTCACATTTGTAGGTGGATCATCAGTGTTAGAGCTAAAATTAGCATGTTTAAAGTGATTTTCATGCTTCCAGGGGCCCTAAACACAAGATTTATGGAATGGTTAAAAGTCCATGAAAATGGCCAATTTACTCACTCTGAGTTCTCAAAAAGGGTTTCTTCACCCCGGGAAGTTAATTAAATACCATTTGGAGGCATTTAATGTTCAAACCAAAACGGCTGATTTTCGACAAAAGAGATAACACCCCCCCATTACGTCATGCTTCAGAAATGTGAAAAATGGTCCGTTTTCAAATGTTTTATTTTTGAACGTCAGTTCACATTTGTAGGTGGATCATCAGTGTTAGAGCTAAAATTAGCATGTTTAAAGTGATTTTCATGCTTCTAGGGGCTCGGGAAGTGAATTAAATACTATTTGGAGGCATTTAATGTTCAAGCAAAAACAGCTGATTTTTGACAAAAGAGATAACACCCCCCCATTACTTCATGCTTCAGAAATGTGGAAAATGGTCCGTTTTCAAATGTTTTATTTTTGAACGTCAGTTCACATTTGTAGGTGGATCATCAGTGTTAGAGCTAAAATTAGCATGTTTAAAGTGATTTTCATGCTTCCAGGGGCCCCAAACACAAGATTTATGGAATGGTTAAAAGTGCATGAAAATGGCCAATTTACTCACTCTGAGTTCTCAAAAAGGGTTTCTTCACCCCGGGAAGTTAATTAAATACCATTTGGAGGCATTTAATGTTCGAGCAAAAACGGCTGATTTTCGACAAAAGAGATAACACCCCCCCCATTACGTCATGCTTCAGAAATGTGGAAAATGGTCCGTTTTCAAATGTTTTATTTTTGAACGTCAGTTCACGTTTGTAGGTGGATCATCAGTGTTAGAGCTAAAATTAGCATGTTTAAAGTGATTTTCATGCTTTCAGGGGCCCTAAACACAAGATTTATGAAATGGTTAAAAGTGCATGAAAATGGCCAATTTACTCACTCTGAGTTCTCAAAAAAGGTTTCTTCATCCCGGGAAGTTAATTAAATACCATTTGGAGGCATTTAATGTTCGAGCTAAAACGGCTGATTTTTGACAAAAGAGATAACACCCCCCCATTACGTCATGCTTCAGAAATGTGGAAAATGGTCCGTTTTCAAATGTTTTATTTTTGAACGTCAGTTCACATTTGTAGTTGGATCATCAGTGTTAGAGCTAAAATTAGCAAGTTTAAAGTGATTTTCATGCTTCCAGGGGCTCGGGAAGTTAATTAAATACCATTTGGAGGCATTTAATGTTCGTGCAAAAACGGCTGATTTTCGACAAAAGAGATAACACCCCCCCATTACGTCATGCTTCAGAAATGTGGAAAATGGTCCGTTTTCAAATAGTTTATTTTTGAACGTCAGTTCACATTTGTAGGTGGATCATCAGTGTTAGAGCTAAAATTAGCATGTTTAAAGTGATTTTCATGCTTCCAGGGGCCCTAAACACAAGATTTATGGAATGGTTAAAAGTGCATGAAAATGGCCAATTTACTTACTCTGAGTTCTCAAAAAAGGTTTCTTCATCCCGGGAAGTTAATTAAATACCATTTGGAGGCATTTAATGTTCGAGCTAAAACGGATGATTTTCGACAAAAGAGATAACACCCCCCTATTACGTCATGCTTCAGAAATGTGGAAAATGGTCCGTTTTCAAATGTTTTATTTTTGAACGTCAGTTCACATTTGTAGGTGGATCATCAGTGTTAGAGCTAAAATTAGCATGTTTAAAGTGATTTTCATGCTTCCAGGGGCCCTAAACACAAGATTTATGGAATGGTTAAAAGTGCATGAAAATGGCCAATTTACTCACTCTGAGTTCTCAAAAAGGGTTTCTTCACCCCGGGAAGTTAATTAAATACCATTTGGAGGCATTTAATGTTCGAGCCAAAACGGCTGATTTTCGACAAAAGAGATAACACCCCCCCATTACGTCATGCTTCAGAAATGTGGAAAATGATCCGTTTTCAAATGTTTTATTTTTGAACGTCAGTTCACATTTGTAGGTGGATCATCAGTGTTAGAGCTAAAATTAGCATGTTTAAAGTGATTTTCATGCTTCCAGGGGCTCGGGAAGTGAATTAAATACTACTTGGAGGCATTTAATGTTCAAGCAAAAACAGCTGATTTTTGACAAAAGAGATAACACCCCCCATTACTTCATGCTTCAGAAATGTGGAAAATGGTCCGTTTTCAAATGTTTTATTTTTGAACGTCAGTTCACATTTGTAGGTGGATCATCAGTGTTAGAGCTAAAATTAGCATGTTTAAAGTGATTTTCATGCTTCCAGGGGCCCTAAACACAAGATTTATGGAATGGTTAAAAGTGCATGAAAATGGCCAATTTACTCACTCTGAGTTCTCAAAAAGGGTCTCTTCACCCCGGGAAGTTAATTAAATACCATTTGGAGGCATTTAATGTTCGAGCCAAAACGGCGGATTTTCGACAAAAGAGATAACACCCCCCCATTACGTCATGCTTCAGAAATGTGGAAAACGGTCCGTTTTCAAATGTTTTATTTTTGAACGTCAGTTCATATTTGTAGGTGGATCATCAGTGTTAGAGCTAAAATTAGCATGTTTAAAGTGATTTTCATGCTTCCAGGGGTTCGGGAAGTGAATTAAATACTATTTGGAGGCATTTAATGTTCAAGCAAAAACAGCTGATTTTTGACAAAAGAGATAACACCCCCCCATTACGTCATGCTTCAGAAATGTGGAAAATGGTCCGTTTTCAAATGTTTTATTTTTGAACGTCAGTTCACATTTGTAGGTGGATCATCAGTGTTAGAGCTAAAATTAGCATGTTTAAAGTGATTTTCATGCTTCCGGGGGCCCTAAACACAAGATTTATGGAATGGTTAAAAGTGCATGAAAATGGCCAATTTACTCACTCTGAGTTCTCAAAAAGGGTTTCTTCACCCCGGGAAGTTAATTAAATACCATTTGGATGCATTTAATGTTCGAGCCAGAATGGCTGATTTTCGACAAAAGAGATAACACCCCCCCATTACGTCATGCTTCAGAAATGTGGAAAATGGTCCGTTTTCAAATGTTTTATTTTTGAACGTCAGTTCACATTTGTAGGTGGATCATCAGTGTTAGAGCTAAAATTAGCATGTTTAAATTGATTTTCATGCTTCCAGGGGCCCTAAACACAAGATTTATGGAATGGTTAAAAGTGCATGAAAATGGCCAATTTACTCACTCTGAGTTCTCAAAAAGGGTTTCTTCACCCCGGGAAGTTAATTAAATACCATTTGGATGCATTTAATGTTCGAGCCAAAACGGCTGACTTTCGACAAAAGAGATAACACCCCCCATTACGTCATGCTTCAGAAATGTGGAAAATGGTCCGTTTTCAAATGTTTTATTTTTGAACGTCAGTTCACATTTGTAGATGGATCATCAGTGTTAGAGCTAAAATTAGCATGTTTAAAGTGATTTTCATGCTTCCAGGGGCTCGGGAAGTGAATTAAATACTTTTTGGAGGCATTTAATGTTCAAGCAAAAACAGCTGATTTTTGACAAAAGAGATATCCCCCCCCCATTACGTCATGCTTCAGAAATGTGGAAAATGGTCCGTTTTCAAATGTTTTATTTTTGAACGTCAGTTCACATTTGTAGGTGGATCATCTGTGTTAGAGCTAAAATTAGCATGTTTAAAGTGATTTTCATGCTTCCAGGGGCCCTAAACACAAGATTTATGGAATGGTTAAAAGTGCATGAAAATGGCCAATTTACTCACTCTGAGTTCTCAAAAAGGGTTTCTTCACCCCGGGAAGTTAATTAAATACCATTTGGAGGCATTTAATGTTCGAGACAAAACGGCTGATTTTCGACAAAAGAGATAACACCCCCCCATTACGTCATGCTTCAGAAATGTGGAAAATGGTCCGTTTTCAAATGTTTTATTTTTGAACGTCAGTTCACGTTTGTAGGTGGATCATCAGTGTTAGAGCTAAAATTAGCATGTTTAAAGTGATTTTCATGCTTTCAGGGGCCCTAAACACAAGATTTATGGAATGGTTAAAAGTGCATGAAAATGGCCAATTTACTCACTCTGAGTTCTCAAAAAAGGTTTCTTCATCCCGGGAAGTTAATTAAATACCATTTGGAGGCATTTAATGTTCGAGCTAAATTGGATGATTTTCGACAAAAGAGATAACACCCCCCCATTACGCCATGCTTCAGAAATGTGGAAAATGGTTCGTTTTCAAATGTTTTATTTTTGAACGTCAGTTCACATTTGTAGGTGGATCATCAGTGTTAGAGCTGAAATTAGCATGTTTAAAGTGATTGTCATGCTTCCAGGGCCCTAAACACAAGATTTATGGAATTGTTAAAAGTGCATGAAAATGGCCAATTTACTCACTCTGAGTTCTCAAAAAAGGTTTCTTCATCCCGGGAAGTTAATTAAATACCATTTGGAGGCATTGAATGTTCGAGCTAAAACGGATGATTTTCGACAAAAGAGATAACACCCCCCTATTACGTCATGCTTCAGAAATGTGGAAAATGGTCCGTTTTCAAATGTTTTTTTTTTGAACGTCAGTTCACATTTGTAGGTGGATCATCAGTGTTAGAGCTAAAATTAGCATGTTTAAAGTGATTTTCATGCTTCCAGGGGCTCAGGAAGTGAATTAAATACTATTTGGAGGCATTTAATGTTCAAGCAAAAACAGCTGATTTTTGACAAAAGAGATAACACCCCCCCATTACGTCATGCTTCAGAAATGTGGAAAATGGTCCGTTTTCAAATGTTTTATTTTTGAACGTCAGTTCACATTTGTAGGTGGATCATGAGTGTTAGAGCTAAAATTAGCATGTTTAAAGTGATTTTCATGCTTCCAGGGGCCCTAAACACACGATTTATGGAATGGTTAAAAGTCCATGAAAATGGCCAATTTACTCACTCTGAGTTCTCAAAAAGGGGTTCTTCACCCCGAGAAGTTAATTAAATACCATTTGGAGGCATTTAATGTTCGAGCCAAAACGGCTGATTTTCGACAAAAGAGATAACACCCCCCCATTACGTCATGCTTCAGAAATGTGGAAAATGGTCCGTTTTCAAATGTTTTATTTTTGAACGTCAGTTCACATTTGTAGGTGGATCATCAGTGTTAGAGCTAAAATTAGCATGTTTAAAGTGATTTTCATGCTTCCAGGGGCTCGGGAAGTGAATTAAATACTATTTGGAGGCATTTAATGTTCAAGCAAAAACAGCTGATTTTTGACAAAAGAGATAACACCCCCCCATTACTTCATGCTTCAGAAATGTGGAAAATGGTCCGTTTTCAAATGTTTTATTTTTGAACGTCAGTTCACATTTGTAGGTGGATCATCAGTGTTAGAGCTAAAATTAGCATGTTTAAAGTGATTTTCATGCTTCCAGGGGCCCTAAACACAAGATTTATGGAATGGTTAAATGTGCATGAAAATGGCCAATTTACTCACTCTGAGTTCTCAAAAAGGGTTTCTTCACCCCGGGAAGTTAATTAAATACCATTTGGAGGCATTTAATGTTCGAGCCAAAACGGCGGATTTTCGACAAAAGAGATAACACCCCCCCCCCCATTACGTCATGCTTCAGAAATGTGGAAAATGGTCCGTTTTCAAATGTTTTATTTTTGAACGTCAGTTCACATTTGTAGGTGGATCATCAGTGTTAGAGCTAAAATTAGCATGTTTAAAGTGATTTTCATGCTTCCAGGGGTTTGGGAAGTGAATTAAATACTATTTGGAGGCATTTAATGTTCAAGCAAAAACAGCTGATTTTTGACAAAAGAGATAACACCCCCCCATTACGTCATGCTTCAGAAATGTGGAAAATGGTCCGTTTTCAAATGTTTTATTTTTGAACGTCAGTTCACATTTGTAGGTGAATCATCAGTGTTAGATCTAAAATTAGCATGTTTAAAGTGATTTTCATGCTTCCATGGGCCCTAAACACAAGATTTAAGGAATGGTTAAAAGTGCATGAAAATGGCCAATTTACTCACTCTGAGTTCTCAAAAAGGGTTTCTTCACCCCGGGAAGTTAATTAAATACCATTTGGAGGCATTTAATGTTCGAGCCAAAACGGCTGATTTTCGACAAAAGAGATAACACCCCCCCATTACGTCATGCTTCAGAAATGTGGAAAATGGTCCGTTTTCAAATGTTTTATTTTTGAACGTCAGTTCACATTTGTAGGTGGATCATCAGTGTTAGAGCTAAAATTAGCATGTTTAAAGTGATTTTCATGCTTCCAGGGGCCCTAAACACAAGATTTATGTAATGGTTAAAAGTCCATGAAAATGGCCAATTTACTCACTCTGAGTTCTCAAAAAGGGTTTCTTCACCCCGGGAAGTTAATTAAATACCATTTGGAGGCATTTAATGTTCAAACCAAAACGGCTGATTTTCGACAAAAGAGATAACACCCCCCCATTACGTCATGCTTCAGAAATGTGAAAAATGGTCCGTTTTCAAATGTTTTATTTTTGAACGTCAGTTCACATTTGTAGGTGGATCATCAGTGTTAGAGCTAAAATTAGCATGTTTAAAGTGATTTTCATGCTTCTAGGGGCTCGGGAAGTGAATTAAATACTATTTGGAGGCATTTAATGTTCAAGCAAAAACAGCTGATTTTTGACAAAAGAGATAACACCCCCCCATTACTTCATGCTTCAGAAATGTGGAAAATGGTCCGTTTTCAAATGTTTTATTTTTGAACGTCAGTTCACATTTGTAGGTGGATCATCAGTGTTAGAGCTAAAATTAGCATGTTTAAAGTGATTTTCATGCTTCCAGGGGCCCTAAACACAAGATTTATGGAATGGTTAAAAGTGCATGAAAATGGCCAATTTACTCACTCTGAGTTCTCAAAAAGGGTTTCTTCACCCCGGGAAGTTAATTAAATACCATTTGGAGGCATTTAATGTTCGAGCAAAAACGGCTGATTTTCGACAAAAGAGATAACACCCCCCCCATTACGTCATGCTTCAGAAATGTGGAAAATGGTCCGTTTTCAAATGTTTTATTTTTGAACGTCAGTTCACGTTTGTAGGTGGATCATCAGTGTTAGAGCTAAAATTAGCATGTTTAAAGTGATTTTCATGCTTTCAGGGGCCCTAAACACAAGATTTATGAAATGGTTAAAAGTGCATGAAAATGGCCAATTTACTCACTCTGAGTTCTCAAAAAAGGTTTCTTCATCCCGGGAAGTTAATTAAATACCATTTGGAGGCATTTAATGTTCGAGCTAAAACGGCTGATTTTTGACAAAAGAGATAACACCCCCCCATTACGTCATGCTTCAGAAATGTGGAAAATGGTCCGTTTTCAAATGTTTTATTTTTGAACGTCAGTTCACATTTGTAGTTGGATCATCAGTGTTAGAGCTAAAATTAGCAAGTTTAAAGGGATTTTCATGCTTCCAGGGGCTCGGGAAGTTAATTAAATACCATTTGGAGGCATTTAATGTTCGTGCAAAAACGGCTGATTTTCGACAAAAGAGATAACACCCCCCCATTACGTCATGCTTCAGAAATGTGGAAAATGGTCCGTTTTCAAATGTTTTATTTTTGAACGTCAGTTCACATTTGTAGGTGGATCATCAGTGTTAGAGCTAAAATTAGCATGTTTAAAGTGATTTTCATGCTTCCAGGGGCCCTAAACACAAGATTTATGGAATGGTTAAAAGTGCATGAAAATGGCCAATTTACTTACTCTGAGTTCTCAAAAAAGGTTTCTTCATCCCGGGAAGTTAATTAAATACCATTTGGAGGCATTTAATGTTCGAGCTAAAACGGATGATTTTCGACAAAAGAGATAACACCCCCCTATTACGTCATGCTTCAGAAATGTGGAAAATGGTCCGTTTTCAAATGTTTTATTTTTGAACGTCAGTTCACATTTGTAGGTGGATCATCAGTGTTAGAGCTAAAATTAGCATGTTTAAAGTGATTTTCATGCTTCCAGGGGCCCTAAACACAAGATTTATGGAATGGTTAAAAGTGCATGAAAATGGCCAATTTACTCACTCTGAGTTCTCAAAAAGGGTTTCTTCACCCCGGGAAGTTAATTAAATACCATTTGGAGGCATTTAATGTTCGAGCCAAAACGGCTGATTTTCGACAAAAGAGATAACACCCCCCCATTACGTCATGCTTCAGAAATGTGGAAAATGATCCGTTTTCAAATGTTTTATTTTTGAACGTCAGTTCACATTTGTAGGTGGATCATCAGTGTTAGAGCTAAAATTAGCATGTTTAAAGTGATTTTCATGCTTCCAGGGGCTCGGGAAGTGAATTAAATACTACTTGGAGGCATTTAATGTTCAAGCAAAAACAGCTGATTTTTGACAAAAGAGATAACACCCCCCATTACTTCATGCTTCAGAAATGTGGAAAATGGTCCGTTTTCAAATGTTTTATTTTTGAACGTCAGTTCACATTTGTAGGTGGATCATCAGTGTTAGAGCTAAAATTAGCATGTTTAAAGTGATTTTCATGCTTCCAGGGGCCCTAAACACAAGATTTATGGAATGGTTAAAAGTGCATGAAAATGGCCAATTTACTCACTCTGAGTTCTCAAAAAGGGTCTCTTCACCCCGGGAAGTTAATTAAATACCATTTGGAGGCATTTAATGTTCGAGCCAAAACGGCGGATTTTCGACAAAAGAGATAACACCCCCCCATTACGTCATGCTTCAGAAATGTGGAAAACGGTCCGTTTTCAAATGTTTTATTTTTGAACGTCAGTTCATATTTGTAGGTGGATCATCAGTGTTAGAGCTAAAATTAGCATGTTTAAAGTGATTTTCATGCTTCCAGGGGTTCGGGAAGTGAATTAAATACTATTTGGAGGCATTTAATGTTCAAGCAAAAACAGCTGATTTTTGACAAAAGAGATAACACCCCCCCATTACGTCATGCTTCAGAAATGTGGAAAATGGTCCGTTTTCAAATGTTTTATTTTTGAACGTCAGTTCACATTTGTAGGTGGATCATCAGTGTTAGAGCTAAAATTAGCATGTTTAAAGTGATTTTCATGCTTCCGGGGGCCCTAAACACAAGATTTATGGAATGGTTAAAAGTGCATGAAAATGGCCAATTTACTCACTCTGAGTTCTCAAAAAGGGTTTCTTCACCCCGGGAAGTTAATTAAATACCATTTGGATGCATTTAATGTTCGAGCCAGAATGGCTGATTTTCGACAAAAGAGATAACACCCCCCCATTACGTCATGCTTCAGAAATGTGGAAAATGGTCCGTTTTCAAATGTTTTATTTTTGAACGTCAGTTCACATTTGTAGGTGGATCATCAGTGTTAGAGCTAAAATTAGCATGTTTAAATTGATTTTCATGCTTCCAGGGGCCCTAAACACAAGATTTATGGAATGGTTAAAAGTGCATGAAAATGGCCAATTTACTCACTCTGAGTTCTCAAAAAGGGTTTCTTCACCCCGGGAAGTTAATTAAATACCATTTGGATGCATTTAATGTTCGAGCCAGAACGGCTGATTTTCGACAAAAGAGATAACACCCCCCATTACGTCATGCTTCAGAAATGTGGAAAATGGTCCGTTTTCAAATGTTTTATTTTATAACGTCAGTTCACATTTGTAGATGGATCATCAGTGTTAGAGCTAAAATTAGCATGTTTAAAGTGATTTTCATGCTTCCAGGGGCTCGGGAAGTGAATTAAATACTTTTTGGAGGCATTTAATGTTCAAGCAAAAACAGCTGATTTTTGACAAAAGAGATATCACCCCCCCCATTACGTCATGCTTCAGAAATGTGGAAAATGGTCCGTTTTCAAATGTTTTATTTTTGAACGTCAGTTCACATTTGTAGGTGGATCATCTGTGTTAGAGCTAAAATTAGCATGTTTAAAGTGATTTTCATGCTTCCAGGGGCCCTAAACACAAGATTTATGGAATGGTTAAAAGTGCATGAAAATGGCCAATTTACTCACTCTGAGTTCTCAAAAAGGGTTTCTTCACCCCGGGAAGTTAATTAAATACCATTTGGAGGCATTTAATGTTCGAGACAAAACGGCTGATTTTCGACAAAAGAGATAACACCCCCCCATTACGTCATGCTTCAGAAATGTGGAAAATGGTCCGTTTTCAAATGTTTTATTTTTGAACGTCAGTTCACGTTTGTAGGTGGATCATCAGTGTTAGAGCTAAAATTAGCATGTTTAAAGTGATTTTCATGCTTTCAGGGGCCCTAAACACAAGATTTATGGAATGGTTAAAAGTGCATGAAAATGGCCAATTTACTCACTCTGAGTTCTCAAAAAAGGTTTCTTCATCCCGGGAAGTTAATTAAATACCATTTGGAGGCATTTAATGTTCGAGCTAAATTGGATGATTTTCGACAAAAGAGATAACACCCCCCCATTACGCCATGCTTCAGAAATGTGGAAAATGGTTCGTTTTCAAATGTTTTATTTTTGAACGTCAGTTCACATTTGTAGGTGGATCATCAGTGTTAGAGCTGAAATTAGCATGTTTAAAGTGATTGTCATGCTTCCAGGGCCCTAAACACAAGATTTATGGAATTGTTAAAAGTGCATGAAAATGGCCAATTTACTCACTCTGAGTTCTCAAAAAAGGTTTCTTCATCCCGGGAAGTTAATTAAATACCATTTGGAGGCATTGAATGTTCGAGCTAAAACGGATGATTTTCGACAAAAGAGATAACACCCCCCTATTACGTCATGCTTCAGAAATGTGGAAAATGGTCCGTTTTCAAATGTTTTATTTTTGAACGTCAGTTCACATTTGTAGGTGGATCATCAGTGTTAGAGCTAAAATTAGCATGTTTAAAGTGATTTTCATGCTTCCAGGGGCTCAGGAAGTGAATTAAATACTATTTGGAGGCATTTAATGTTCAAGCAAAAACAGCTGATTTTTGACAAAAGAGATAACACCCCCCATTACGTCATGCTTCAGAAATGTGGAAAATGGACCGTTTTCAAATGTTTTATTTTTGAATGTCAGTTCACATTTGTAGGTGGATCATCAGTGTTAGAGCTAAAATTAGCATGTTTAAAGTGATTTTCATGCTTCCAGGGGCCCGGGAAGTGAATTAAATACTATTTGGAGGCATTTAATGTTCAAGCAAAAACAGCTGATTTTTGACAAAAGAGATAACACCCCCCCCTTTTAGTCATGCTTCAGAAATGTGGAAAATGGTCCGTTTTCAAATGTTTTATTTTTGAACGTCAGTTCACATTTGTAGGTGGATCATCAGTGTTAGAGCTAAAATTAGCATGTTTAAAGTGATTTTCATGCTTCCAGGGGCCCTAAAAACAAGATTCATGGAATGGTTAAAAGTGCATGAAAATGGCCAATTTACTCACTCTGAGTTTTCAAAAAGGGTTTCTTTACCCCGGGAAGTCAATTAAATACCATTTGGAGGCATTTAATGTTCGAGCCAAAACGGCTGATTTTCGACAAAAGAGATAACACCCCCCCATTACGTCATGCTTCAGAAATGTGGAAAATGGTCCGTTTTCAAATGTTTTATTTTTGAACGTCAGTTTACATTTGTAGGTGGATCATCAGTGTTAGAGCTAAAATTAGCATGTTTAATGTGATTTTCATGCTTCCAGGGGCTCGGAAAGTGAATTAAATACTATTTGGAGGCATTTAATGTTCAAGCAAAAACAGCTGATTTTTGACAAAAGAGATAACACCCCCCCATTACGTCATGCTTCAGAAATGTGGAAAATGGTCCGTTTTCAAATGTTTTATTTTTGAACGTCAGTTCACATTTGTAGGTGGATCATCAGTGTTAGAGCTAAAATTAGCATGTTTAAAGTGATTTTCATGCTTCCAGGGGCCTTAAACACAAGATTTATGGAATGGTTAAAAGTGCATGAAAATGGCCAATTTACTCACTCTGAGTTCTCAAAAAGGGTTTCTTCACCCCGGGAAGTTAATTAAATACCATTTGGAGGCATTTAATGTTCGAGCCAAAACGGCTGATTTTCGACAAAAGAGATAACACCCCCCCCATTACGTCATGCTTCAGAAATGTGGAAAATGGTCCGTTTTCAAATGTTTTATTTTTGAACGTCAGTTCACATTTGTAGGTGGATCATCAGTGTTAGAGCTAAAATTAGCATGTTTAAAGTGATTTTCATGCTTCCAGGGGCTCGGGAAGTGAATTAAATACTATTTGGAGGCATTTAATGTTCGAGCCAAAACGGCTGATTTTCGACAAAAGAGATAACACCCCCCCATTACGTCATGCTTCAGAAATGTGGAAAATGATCCGTTTTCAAATGTTTTATTTTTGAACGTCAGTTCACATTTGTAGGTGGATCATCAGTGTTAGAGCTAAAATTAGCATGTTTAAAGTGATTTTCATGCTTCCAGGGGCTCGGGAAGTGAATTAAATACTACTTGGAGGCATTTAATGTTCAAGCAAAAACAGCTGATTTTTGACAAAAGAGATAACACCCCCCATTACTTCATGCTTCAGAAATGTGGAAAATGGTCCGTTTTCAAATGTTTTATTTTTGAACGTCAGTTCACATTTGTAGGTGGATCATCAGTGTTAGAGCTAAAATTAGCATGTTTAAAGTGATTTTCATGCTTCCAGGGGCCCTAAACACAAGATTTATGGAATGGTTAAAAGTGCATGAAAATGGCCAATTTACTCACTCTGAGTTCTCAAAAAGGGTCTCTTCACCCCGGGAAGTTAATTAAATACCATTTGGAGGCATTTAATGTTCGAGCCAAAACGGCGGATTTTCGACAAAAGAGATAACACCCCCCCATTACGTCATGCTTCAGAAATGTGGAAAACGGTCCGTTTTCAAATGTTTTATTTTTGAACGTCAGTTCATATTTGTAGGTGGATCATCAGTGTTAGAGCTAAAATTAGCATGTTTAAAGTGATTTTCATGCTTCCAGGGGTTCGGGAAGTGAATTAAATACTATTTGGAGGCATTTAATGTTCAAGCAAAAACAGCTGATTTTTGACAAAAGAGATAACACCCCCCCATTACGTCATGCTTCAGAAATGTGGAAAATGGTCCGTTTTCAAATGTTTTATTTTTGAACGTCAGTTCACATTTGTAGGTGGATCATCAGTGTTAGAGCTAAAATTAGCATGTTTAAAGTGATTTTCATGCTTCCGGGGGCCCTAAACACAAGATTTATGGAATGGTTAAAAGTGCATGAAAATGGCCAATTTACTCACTCTGAGTTCTCAAAAAGGGTTTCTTCACCCCGGGAAGTTAATTAAATACCATTTGGATGCATTTAATGTTCGAGCCAGAATGGCTGATTTTCGACAAAAGAGATAACACCCCCCCATTACGTCATGCTTCAGAAATGTGGAAAATGGTCCGTTTTCAAATGTTTTATTTTTGAACGTCAGTTCACATTTGTAGGTGGATCATCAGTGTTAGAGCTAAAATTAGCATGTTTAAATTGATTTTCATGCTTCCAGGGGCCCTAAACACAAGATTTATGGAATGGTTAAAAGTGCATGAAAATGGCCAATTTACTCACTCTGAGTTCTCAAAAAGGGTTTCTTCACCCCGGGAAGTTAATTAAATACCATTTGGATGCATTTAATGTTCGAGCCAGAACGGCTGATTTTCGACAAAAGAGATAACACCCCCCATTACGTCATGCTTCAGAAATGTGGAAAATGGTCCGTTTTCAAATGTTTTATTTTATAACGTCAGTTCACATTTGTAGATGGATCATCAGTGTTAGAGCTAAAATTAGCATGTTTAAAGTGATTTTCATGCTTCCAGGGGCTCGGGAAGTGAATTAAATACTTTTTGGAGGCATTTAATGTTCAAGCAAAAACAGCTGATTTTTGACAAAAGAGATATCACCCCCCCCATTACGTCATGCTTCAGAAATGTGGAAAATGGTCCGTTTTCAAATGTTTTATTTTTGAACGTCAGTTCACATTTGTAGGTGGATCATCTGTGTTAGAGCTAAAATTAGCATGTTTAAAGTGATTTTCATGCTTCCAGGGGCCCTAAACACAAGATTTATGGAATGGTTAAAAGTGCATGAAAATGGCCAATTTACTCACTCTGAGTTCTCAAAAAGGGTTTCTTCACCCCGGGAAGTTAATTAAATACCATTTGGAGGCATTTAATGTTCGAGACAAAACGGCTGATTTTCGACAAAAGAGATAACACCCCCCCATTACGTCATGCTTCAGAAATGTGGAAAATGGTCCGTTTTCAAATGTTTTATTTTTGAACGTCAGTTCACGTTTGTAGGTGGATCATCAGTGTTAGAGCTAAAATTAGCATGTTTAAAGTGATTTTCATGCTTTCAGGGGCCCTAAACACAAGATTTATGGAATGGTTAAAAGTGCATGAAAATGGCCAATTTACTCACTCTGAGTTCTCAAAAAAGGTTTCTTCATCCCGGGAAGTTAATTAAATACCATTTGGAGGCATTTAATGTTCGAGCTAAATTGGATGATTTTCGACAAAAGAGATAACACCCCCCCATTACGCCATGCTTCAGAAATGTGGAAAATGGTTCGTTTTCAAATGTTTTATTTTTGAACGTCAGTTCACATTTGTAGGTGGATCATCAGTGTTAGAGCTGAAATTAGCATGTTTAAAGTGATTGTCATGCTTCCAGGGCCCTAAACACAAGATTTATGGAATTGTTAAAAGTGCATGAAAATGGCCAATTTACTCACTCTGAGTTCTCAAAAAAGGTTTCTTCATCCCGGGAAGTTAATTAAATACCATTTGGAGGCATTGAATGTTCGAGCTAAAACGGATGATTTTCGACAAAAGAGATAACACCCCCCTATTACGTCATGCTTCAGAAATGTGGAAAATGGTCCGTTTTCAAATGTTTTATTTTTGAACGTCAGTTCACATTTGTAGGTGGATCATCAGTGTTAGAGCTAAAATTAGCATGTTTAAAGTGATTTTCATGCTTCCAGGGGCTCAGGAAGTGAATTAAATACTATTTGGAGGCATTTAATGTTCAAGCAAAAACAGCTGATTTTTGACAAAAGAGATAACACCCCCCATTACGTCATGCTTCAGAAATGTGGAAAATGGACCGTTTTCAAATGTTTTTATTTTTGAATGTCAGTTCACATTTGTAGGTGGATCATCAGTGTTAGAGCTAAAATTAGCATGTTTAAAGTGATTTTCATGCTTCCAGGGGCCCGGGAAGTGAATTAAATACTATTTGGAGGCATTTAATGTTCAAGCAAAAACAGCTGATTTTTGACAAAAGAGATAACACCCCCCCCTTTTAGTCATGCTTCAGAAATGTGGAAAATGGTCCGTTTTCAAATGTTTTATTTTTGAACGTCAGTTCACATTTGTAGGTGGATCATCAGTGTTAGAGCTAAAATTAGCATGTTTAAAGTGATTTTCATGCTTCCAGGGGCCCTAAAAACAAGATTCATGGAATGGTTTAAAAGTGCATGAAAATGGCCAATTTACTCACTCTGAGTTTTCAAAAAGGGTTTCTTTACCCCGGGAAGTCAATTAAATACCATTTGGAGGCATTTAATGTTCGAGCCAAAACGGCTGATTTTCGACAAAAGAGATAACACCCCCCCATTACGTCATGCTTCAGAAATGTGGAAAATGGTCCGTTTTCAAATGTTTTATTTTTGAACGTCAGTTTACATTTGTAGGTGGATCATCAGTGTTAGAGCTAAAATTAGCATGTTTAATGTGATTTTCATGCTTCCAGGGGCTCGGAAAGTGAATTAAATACTATTTGGAGGCATTTAATGTTCAAGCAAAAACAGCTGATTTTTGACAAAAGAGATAACACCCCCCCATTACGTCATGCTTCAGAAATGTGGAAAATGGTCCGTTTTCAAATGTTTTATTTTTGAACGTCAGTTCACATTTGTAGGTGGATCATCAGTGTTAGAGCTAAAATTAGCATGTTTAAAGTGATTTTCATGCTTCCAGGGGCCTTAAACACAAGATTTATGGAATGGTTAAAAGTGCATGAAAATGGCCAATTTACTCACTCTGAGTTCTCAAAAAGGGTTTCTTCACCCCGGGAAGTTAATTAAATACCATTTGGAGGCATTTAATGTTCGAGCCAAAACGGCTGATTTTCGACAAAAGAGATAACACCCCCCCCATTACGTCATGCTTCAGAAATGTGGAAAATGGTCCGTTTTCAAATGTTTTATTTTTGAACGTCAGTTCACATTTGTAGGTGGATCATCAGTGTTAGAGCTAAAATTAGCATGTTTAAAGTGATTTTCATGCTTCCAGGGGCTCGGGAAGTGAATTAAATACTATTTGGAGGCATTTAATGTTCGAGCCAAAACGGCTGATTTTCGACAAAAGAGATAACACCCCCCCATTACGTCATGCTTCAGAAATGTGGAAAATGATCCGTTTTCAAATGTTTTATTTTTGAACGTCAGTTCACATTTGTAGGTGGATCATCAGTGTTAGAGCTAAAATTAGCATGTTTAAAGTGATTTTCATGCTTCCAGGGGCTCGGGAAGTGAATTAAATACTACTTGGAGGCATTTAATGTTCAAGCAAAAACAGCTGATTTTTGACAAAAGAGATAACACCCCCCATTACTTCATGCTTCAGAAATGTGGAAAATGGTCCGTTTTCAAATGTTTTATTTTTGAACGTCAGTTCACATTTGTAGGTGGATCATCAGTGTTAGAGCTAAAATTAGCATGTTTAAAGTGATTTTCATGCTTCCAGGGGCCCTAAACACAAGATTTATGGAATGGTTAAAAGTGCATGAAAATGGCCAATTTACTCACTCTGAGTTCTCAAAAAGGGTCTCTTCACCCCGGGAAGTTAATTAAATACCATTTGGAGGCATTTAATGTTCGAGCCAAAACGGCGGATTTTCGACAAAAGAGATAACACCCCCCCATTACGTCATGCTTCAGAAATGTGGAAAACGGTCCGTTTTCAAATGTTTTATTTTTGAACGTCAGTTCATATTTGTAGGTGGATCATCAGTGTTAGAGCTAAAATTAGCATGTTTAAAGTGATTTTCATGCTTCCAGGGGTTCGGGAAGTGAATTAAATACTATTTGGAGGCATTTAATGTTCAAGCAAAAACAGCTGATTTTTGACAAAAGAGATAACACCCCCCCATTACGTCATGCTTCAGAAATGTGGAAAATGGTCCGTTTTCAAATGTTTTATTTTTGAACGTCAGTTCACATTTGTAGGTGGATCATCAGTGTTAGAGCTAAAATTAGCATGTTTAAAGTGATTTTCATGCTTCCGGGGGCCCTAAACACAAGATTTATGGAATGGTTAAAAGTGCATGAAAATGGCCAATTTACTCACTCTGAGTTCTCAAAAAGGGTTTCTTCACCCCGGGAAGTTAATTAAATACCATTTGGATGCATTTAATGTTCGAGCCAGAATGGCTGATTTTCGACAAAAGAGATAACACCCCCCCATTACGTCATGCTTCAGAAATGTGGAAAATGGTCCGTTTTCAAATGTTTTATTTTTGAACGTCAGTTCACATTTGTAGGTGGATCATCAGTGTTAGAGCTAAAATTAGCATGTTTAAATTGATTTTCATGCTTCCAGGGGCCCTAAACACAAGATTTATGGAATGGTTAAAAGTGCATGAAAATGGCCAATTTACTCACTCTGAGTTCTCAAAAAGGGTTTCTTCACCCCGGGAAGTTAATTAAATACCATTTGGATGCATTTAATGTTCGAGCCAGAACGGCTGATTTTCGACAAAAGAGATAACACCCCCCATTACGTCATGCTTCAGAAATGTGGAAAATGGTCCGTTTTCAAATGTTTTATTTTATAACGTCAGTTCACATTTGTAGATGGATCATCAGTGTTAGAGCTAAAATTAGCATGTTTAAAGTGATTTTCATGCTTCCAGGGGCTCGGGAAGTGAATTAAATACTTTTTGGAGGCATTTAATGTTCAAGCAAAAACAGCTGATTTTTGACAAAAGAGATATCACCCCCCCCATTACGTCATGCTTCAGAAATGTGGAAAATGGTCCGTTTTCAAATGTTTTATTTTTGAACGTCAGTTCACATTTGTAGGTGGATCATCTGTGTTAGAGCTAAAATTAGCATGTTTAAAGTGATTTTCATGCTTCCAGGGGCCCTAAACACAAGATTTATGGAATGGTTAAAAGTGCATGAAAATGGCCAATTTACTCACTCTGAGTTCTCAAAAAGGGTTTCTTCACCCCGGGAAGTTAATTAAATACCATTTGGAGGCATTTAATGTTCGAGACAAAACGGCTGATTTTCGACAAAAGAGATAACACCCCCCCATTACGTCATGCTTCAGAAATGTGGAAAATGGTCCGTTTTCAAATGTTTTATTTTTGAACGTCAGTTCACGTTTGTAGGTGGATCATCAGTGTTAGAGCTAAAATTAGCATGTTTAAAGTGATTTTCATGCTTTCAGGGGCCCTAAACACAAGATTTATGGAATGGTTAAAAGTGCATGAAAATGGCCAATTTACTCACTCTGAGTTCTCAAAAAAGGTTTCTTCATCCCGGGAAGTTAATTAAATACCATTTGGAGGCATTTAATGTTCGAGCTAAATTGGATGATTTTCGACAAAAGAGATAACACCCCCCCATTACGCCATGCTTCAGAAATGTGGAAAATGGTTCGTTTTCAAATGTTTTATTTTTGAACGTCAGTTCACATTTGTAGGTGGATCATCAGTGTTAGAGCTGAAATTAGCATGTTTAAAGTGATTGTCATGCTTCCAGGGCCCTAAACACAAGATTTATGGAATTGTTAAAAGTGCATGAAAATGGCCAATTTACTCACTCTGAGTTCTCAAAAAAGGTTTCTTCATCCCGGGAAGTTAATTAAATACCATTTGGAGGCATTGAATGTTCGAGCTAAAACGGATGATTTTCGACAAAAGAGATAACACCCCCCTATTACGTCATGCTTCAGAAATGTGGAAAATGGTCCGTTTTCAAATGTTTTATTTTTGAACGTCAGTTCACATTTGTAGGTGGATCATCAGTGTTAGAGCTAAAATTAGCATGTTTAAAGTGATTTTCATGCTTCCAGGGGCTCAGGAAGTGAATTAAATACTATTTGGAGGCATTTAATGTTCAAGCAAAAACAGCTGATTTTTGACAAAAGAGATAACACCCCCCATTACGTCATGCTTCAGAAATGTGGAAAATGGACCGTTTTCAAATGTTTTATTTTTGAATGTCAGTTCACATTTGTAGGTGGATCATCAGTGTTAGAGCTAAAATTAGCATGTTTAAAGTGATTTTCATGCTTCCAGGGGCCCGGGAAGTGAATTAAATACTATTTGGAGGCATTTAATGTTCAAGCAAAAACAGCTGATTTTTGACAAAAGAGATAACACCCCCCCCTTTTAGTCATGCTTCAGAAATGTGGAAAATGGTCCGTTTTCAAATGTTTTATTTTTGAACGTCAGTTCACATTTGTAGGTGGATCATCAGTGTTAGAGCTAAAATTAGCATGTTTAAAGTGATTTTCATGCTTCCAGGGGCCCTAAAAACAAGATTCATGGAATGGTTAAAAGTGCATGAAAATGGCCAATTTACTCACTCTGAGTTTTCAAAAAGGGTTTCTTTACCCCGGGAAGTCAATTAAATACCATTTGGAGGCATTTAATGTTCGAGCCAAAACGGCTGATTTTCGACAAAAGAGATAACACCCCCCCATTACGTCATGCTTCAGAAATGTGGAAAATGGTCCGTTTTCAAATGTTTTATTTTTGAACGTCAGTTTACATTTGTAGGTGGATCATCAGTGTTAGAGCTAAAATTAGCATGTTTAATGTGATTTTCATGCTTCCAGGGGCTCGGAAAGTGAATTAAATACTATTTGGAGGCATTTAATGTTCAAGCAAAAACAGCTGATTTTTGACAAAAGAGATAACACCCCCCCATTACGTCATGCTTCAGAAATGTGGAAAATGGTCCGTTTTCAAATGTTTTATTTTTGAACGTCAGTTCACATTTGTAGGTGGATCATCAGTGTTAGAGCTAAAATTAGCATGTTTAAAGTGATTTTCATGCTTCCAGGGGCCTTAAACACAAGATTTATGGAATGGTTAAAAGTGCATGAAAATGGCCAATTTACTCACTCTGAGTTCTCAAAAAGGGTTTCTTCACCCCGGGAAGTTAATTAAATACCATTTGGAGGCATTTAATGTTCGAGCCAAAACGGCTGATTTTCGACAAAAGAGATAACACCCCCCCCATTACGTCATGCTTCAGAAATGTGGAAAATGGTCCGTTTTCAAATGTTTTATTTTTGAACGTCAGTTCACATTTGTAGGTGGATCATCAGTGTTAGAGCTAAAATTAGCATGTTTAAAGTGATTTTCATGCTTCCAGGGGCTCGGGAAGTGAATTAAATACTATTTGGAGGCATTTAATGTTCAAGCAAAAACTGCTGATTTTTGACAAAAGAGATAACACCCCCCCATTACGTCATGCTTCAGAAATGTGGAAAATGGTCCGTTTTCAAATGTTTTATTTTTGAACGTCAGTTCACATTTGTAGGTGAATCATCAGTGTTAGAGCTAAAATTAGCATGTTTAAAGTGATTTTCATGCTTCCAGGGGCCCTAAACACAAGATTTAAGGAATGGTTAAAAGTGCATGAAAATGGCCAATTTACTCGCTCTGAGTTCTCAAAAAGGGTTTCTTCACCCCGGGAAGTTAATTAAATACCATTTGGAGGCATTTAATGTTCGAGCCAAAACGGCTGATTTTCGACAAAAGAGATAACACCCCCCCATTACGTCATGCTTCAGAAATGTGGAAAATGGTCTGTTTTCAAATGTTTTATTTTTGAACGTCAGTTCACATTTGTAGGTGGATCATGAGTGTTAGAGCTAAAATTAGCATGTTTAAAGTGATTTTCATGCTTCCAGGGGCCCTAAACACACGATTTATGGAATGGTTAAAAGTCCATGAAAATGGCCAATTTACTCACTCTGAGTTCTCAAAAAGGGGTTCTTCACCCCGAGAAGTTAATTAAATACCATTTGGAGGCATTTAATGTTCGAGCCAAAACGGCTGATTTTCGACAAAAGAGATAACACCCCCCCATTACGTCATGCTTCAGAAATGTGGAAAATGGTCCGTTTTCAAATGTTTTATTTTTGAACGTCAGTTCACATTTGTAGGTGGATCATCAGTGTTAGAGCTAAAATTAGCATGTTTAAAGTGATTTTCATGCTTCCAGGGGCTCGGGAAGTGAATTAAATACTATTTGGAGGCATTTAATGTTCAAGCAAAAACAGCTGATTTTTGACAAAAGAGATAACACCCCCCCATTACTTCATGCTTCAGAAATGTGGAAAATGGTCCGTTTTCAAATGTTTTATTTTTGAACGTCAGTTCACATTTGTAGGTGGATCATCAGTGTTAGAGCTAAAATTAGCATGTTTAAAGTGATTTTCATGCTTCCAGGGGCCCTAAACACAAGATTTATGGAATGGTTAAATGTGCATGAAAATGGCCAATTTACTCACTCTGAGTTCTCAAAAAGGGTTTCTTCACCCCGGGAAGTTAATTAAATACCATTTGGAGGCATTTAATGTTCGAGCCAAAACGGCGGATTTTCGACAAAAGAGATAACACCCCCCCCCATTACGTCATGCTTCAGAAATGTGGAAAATGGTCCGTTTTCAAATGTTTTATTTTTGAACGTCAGTTCACATTTGTAGGTGGATCATCAGTGTTAGAGCTAAAATTAGCATGTTTAAAGTGATTTTCATGCTTCCAGGGGTTTGGGAAGTGAATTAAATACTATTTGGAGGCATTTAATGTTCAAGCAAAAACAGCTGATTTTTGACAAAAGAGATAACACCCCCCCATTACGTCATGCTTCAGAAATGTGGAAAATGGTCCGTTTTCAAATGTTTTATTTTTGAACGTCAGTTCACATTTGTAGGTGAATCATCAGTGTTAGATCTAAAATTAGCATGTTTAAAGTGATTTTCATGCTTCCATGGGCCCTAAACACAAGATTTAAGGAATGGTTAAAAGTGCATGAAAATGGCCAATTTACTCACTCTGAGTTCTCAAAAAGGGTTTCTTCACCCCGGGAAGTTAATTAAATACCATTTGGAGGCATTTAATGTTCGAGCCAAAACGGCTGATTTTCGACAAAAGAGATAACACCCCCCCATTACGTCATGCTTCAGAAATGTGGAAAATGGTCCGTTTTCAAATGTTTTATTTTTGAACGTCAGTTCACATTTGTAGGTGGATCATCAGTGTTAGAGCTAAAATTAGCATGTTTAAAGTGATTTTCATGCTTCCAGGGGCCCTAAACACAAGATTTATGGAATGGTTAAAAGTCCATGAAAATGGCCAATTTACTCACTCTGAGTTCTCAAAAAGGGTTTCTTCACCCCGGGAAGTTAATTAAATACCATTTGGAGGCATTTAATGTTCAAACCAAAATGGCTGATTTTCGACAAAAGAGATAACACCCCCCCATTACGTCATGCTTCAGAAATGTGAAAAATGGTCCGTTTTCAAATGTTTTATTTTTGAACGTCAGTTCACATTTGTAGGTGGATCATCAGTGTTAGAGCTAAAATTAGCATGTTTAAAGTGATTTTCATGCTTCCAGGGGCTCGGGAAGTGAATTAAATACTATTTGGATGCATTTAATGTTCAAGCAAAAACAGCTGATTTTTGACAAAAGAGATAACACCCCCCCATTACTTCATGCTTCAGAAATGTGGAAAATGGTCCGTTTTCAAATGTTTTATTTTTGAACGTCAGTTCACATTTGTAGGTGGATCATCAGTGTTAGAGCTAAAATTAGCATGTTTAAAGTGATTTTCATGCTTCCAGGGGCCCTAAACACAAGATTTATGGAATGGTTAAAAGTGCATGAAAATGGCCAATTTACTCACTCTGAGTTCTCAAAAAGGGTTTCTTCACCCCGGGAAGTTAATTAAATACCATTTGGAGGCATTTAATGTTCGAGCAAAAACGGCTGATTTTCGACAAAAGAGATAACACCCCCCCCATTACGTCATGCTTCAGAAATGTGGAAAATGGTCCGTTTTCAAATGTTTTATTTTTGAACGTCAGTTCACGTTTGTAGGTGGATCATCAGTGTTAGAGCTAAAATTAGCATGTTTAAAGTGATTTTCATGCTTTCAGGGGCCCTAAACACAAGATTTATGAAATGGTTAAAAGTGCATGAAAATGGCCAATTTACTCACTCTGAGTTCTCAAAAAAGGTTTCTTCATCCCGGGAAGTTAATTAAATACCATTTGGAGGCATTTAATGTTCGAGCTAAAACGGCTGACTTTCGACAAAAGAGATAACACCCCCCCATTACGTCATGCTTCAGAAATGTGGAAAATGGTCCATTTTCAAATGTTTTATTTTTGAACGTCAGTTCACATTTGTAGGTGGATCATCAGTGTTAGAGCTAAAATGAGCATGTTTAAAGTGATTTTCATGCTTCCAGGGGCTCGGGAAGTTAATTAAATACCATTTGGAGTCATTTAATGTTCGTGCAAAAACGGCTGATTTTCGACAAAAGAGATAACACCCCCCCATTACGTCATGCTTCAGAAATGTGGAAAATGGTCCGTTTTCAAATGTTTTATTTTTGAACGTCAGTTCACATTTGTAGGTGGATCATCAGTGTTAGAGCTAAAATTAGCATGTTTAAAGTGATTTTCATGCTTCCAGGGGCCCTAAACACAAGATTTATGGAATGGTTAAAAGTGCATGAAAATGGCCAATTTACTTACTCTGAGTTCTCAAAAAAGGTTTCTTCATCCCGGGAAGTTAATTAAATACCATTTGGAGGCATTTAATGTTCGAGCTAAAACGGATGATTTTCGACAAAAGAGATAACACCCCCCTATTACGTCATGCTTCAGAAATGTGGAAAATGGTCCGTTTTCAAATGTTTTATTTTTGAACGTCAGTTCACATTTGTAGGTGGATCATCAGTGTTAGAGCTAAAATTAGCATGTTTAAAGTGATTTTCATGCTTCCAGGGGTTCGGGAAGTGAATTAAATACTATTTGGAGGCATTTAATGTTCAAGCAAAAACAGCTGATTTTTGACAAAAGAGATAACACCCCCCCCATTACGTCATGCTTCAGAAATGTGGAAAATGGTCCGTTTTCAAATGTTTTATTTTTGAACGTCAGTTCACATTTGTAGGTGGATCATCAGTGTTAGAGCTAAAATTAGCATGTTTAAAGTGATTTTCATGCTTCCGGGGGCCCTAAACACAAGATTTATGGAATGGTTAAAAGTGCATGAAAATGGCCAATTTACTCACTCTGAGTTCTCAAAAAGGGTTTCTTCACCCCGGGAAGTTAATTAAATACCATTTGGATGCATTTAATGTTCGAGCCAGAATGGCTGATTTTCGACAAAAGAGATAACACCCCCCCATTACGTCATGCTTCAGAAATGTGGAACATGGTCCGTTTTCAAATGTTTTATTTTTGAACGTCAGTTCACATTTGTAGGTGGATCATCAGTGTTAGAGCTAAAATTAGCATGTTTAAAGTGATTTTCATGCTTCCAGGGGCCCTAAACACAAGATTTATGGAATGGTTAAAAGTGCATGAAAATGGCCAATTTACTTACTCTGAGTTCTCAAAAAAGGTTTCTTCATCCCGGGAAGTTAATTAAATACCATTTGGAGGCATTTAATGTTCGAGCCAAAACGGCTGATTTTCGACAAAAGAGATAACACCCCCCCATTACGTCATGCTTCAGAAATGTGGAAAATGGTCCGTTTTCAAATGTTTTATTTTTGAACGTCAGTTCACATTTGTAGGTGGATCATCAGTGTTAGAGCTAAAATTAGCATGTTTAAAGTGATTTTCATGCTTCCAGGGGCTCGGGAAGTGAATTAAATACTACTTGGAGGCATTTAATGTTCAAGCAAAAACAGCTGATTTTTGACAAAAGAGATAACACCCCCCCATTACTTCATGCTTCAGAAATGTGGAAAATGGTCCGTTTTCAAATGTTTTATTTTTGAACGTCAGTTCACATTTGTAGGTGGATCATCAGTGTTAGAGCTAAAATTAGCATGTTTAAAGTGATTTTTATGCTTCCAGGGGCCCTAAACACAAGATTTATGGAATGGTTAAAAGTGCATGAAAATGGCCAATTTACTCACTCTGAGTTCTCAAAAAGGGTCTCTTCACCCCGGGAAGTTAATTAAATACCATTTGGAGGCATTTAATGTTCGAGCCAAAACGGCGGATTTTCGACAAAAGAGATAACACCCCCCCCATTACGTCATGCTTCAGAAATGTGGAAAACGGTCCGTTTTCAAATGTTTTATTTTTGAACGTCAGTTCATATTTGTAGGTGGATCATCAGTGTTAGAGCTAAAATTAGCATGTTTAAAGTGATTTTCATGCTTCCAGGGGTTCAGGAAGTGAATTAAATACTATTTGGAGGCATTTAATGTTCAAGCAAAAACAGCTGATTTTTGACAAAAGAGATAACACCCCCCCATTACGTCATGCTTCAGAAATGTGGAAAATGGTCCGTTTTCAAATGTTTTATTTTTGAACGTCAGTTCACATTTGTAGGTGGATCATCAGTGTTAGAGCTAAAATTAGCATGTTTAAAGTGATTTTCATGCTTCCAGGGGCCCTAAACACAAGATTTATGGAATGGTTAAAAGTGCATGAAAATGGCCAATTTACTCACTCTGAGTTCTCAAAAAGGGTTTCTTCACCCCGGGAAGTTAATTAAATACCATTTGGATGCATTTAATGTTCGAGCCAAATGGCTGATTTTCGACAAAAGAGATAACACCCCCCATTACGTCATGCTTCAGAAATGTGGAAAATGGTCCGTTTTCAAATGTTTTATTTTTGAACGTCAGTTCACATTTGTAGATGGATCATCAGTGTTAGAGCTAAAATTAGCATGTTTAAAGTGATTTTCATGCTTCCAGGGGCTCGGGAAGTGAATTAAATACTTTTTGGAGGCATTTAATGTTCAAGCAAAAACAGCTGATTTTTGACAAAAGAGATAACACCCCCCCATTACGTCATGCTTCAGAAATGTGGAAAATGGTCTGTTTTCAAATGTTTTATTTTTGAACGTCAGTTCACATTTGTAGGTGGATCATCAGTGTTAGAGCTAAAATTAGCATGTTTAAAGTGATTTTCATGCTTCCAGGGGCCCTAAACACAAGATTTATGGAATGGTTAAAAGTGCATGAAAATGGCCAATTTACTCACTCTGAGTTCTCAAAAAGGGTTTCTTCAACCCGGGAAGTTAATTAAATACCATTTGGAGGCATTTAATGTTCGAGCCAAAACGGCTGATTTTCGACAAAAGAGATAACACCCCCCCATTACGTCATGCTTCAGAAATGTGGAAAATGGTCCGTTTTCAAATGTTTCATTTTTGAAAGTCAGTTCACGTTTGTAGGTGGATCATCAGTGTTAGAGCTAAAATTAGCATGTTTAAAGTGATTTTCATGCTTTCAGGGGCCCTAAACACAAGATTTATGGAATGGTTAAAAGTGCATGAAAATGGCCAATTTACTCACTCTGAGTTCTCAAAAAAGGTTTCTTCATCCCGGGAAGTTAATTAAATACCATTTGGAGGCATTTAATGTTCGAGCTAAATTGGATGATTTTCGACAAAAGAGATAACACCCCCCCATTACGCCATGCTTCAGAAATGTGGAAAATGGTTCGTTTTCAAATGTTTTATTTTTGAACGTCAGTTCACATTTGTAGGTGGATCATCAGTGTTAGAGCTAAAATTAGCATGTTTAAAGTGATTTTCATGCTTCCAGGGGCCCTAAACACAAGATTTATGGAATGGTTAAAAGTGCATGAAAATGGCCAATTTACTTACTCTGAGTTCTCAAAAAAGGTTTCTTCATCCCGGGAAGTTAATTAAATACCATTTGGAGGCATTTAATGTTCGAGCTAAAACGGATGATTTTCGACAAAAGAGATAACACCCCCCTATTACGTCATGCTTCAGAAATGTGGAAAATGGTCCGTTTTCAAATGTTTTATTTTTGAACGTCAGTTCACATTTGTAGGTGGATCATCAGTGTTAGAGCTAAAATTAGCATGTTTAAAGTGATTTTCATGCTTCCATTGGCCCTAAACACAAGATTTATGGAATGGTTAAAAGTGCATGAAAATGGCCAATTTACTCACTCTGAGTTCTCAAAAAGGGTTTCTTCACCCCGGGAAGTTAATTAAATACCATTTGGAGGCATTTAATGTTCGAGCCAAAACGGCTGATTTTCGACAAAAGAGATAACACCCCCCCATTACGTCATGCTTCAGAAATGTGGAAAATGGTCCGTTTTCAAATGTTTTATTTTTGACGTCAGTTCACATTTGTAGGTGGATCATCAGTGTTAGAGCTACAATTAGCATGTTTAAAGTGATTTTCATGCTTCCAGGGGCTCGGGAAGTGAATTAAATACTACTTGGAGGCATTTAATGTTCAAGCAAAAACAGCTGATTTTTGACAAAAGAGATAACACCCCCCCATTACTTCATGCTTCAGAAATGTGGAAAATGGTCCGTTTTCAAATGTTTTATTTTTGAACGTCAGTTCACATTTGTAGGTGGATCATCAGTGTTAGAGCTAAAATTAGCATGTTTAATGTGATTTTCATGCTTCCAGGGGCTCGGAAAGTGAATTAAATACTATTTGGAGGCATTTAATGTTCAAGCAAAAACAGCTGATTTTTGACAAAAGAGATAACACCCCCCCATTACGTCATGCTTCAGAAATGTGGAAAATGGTCCGTTTTCAAATGTTTTATTTTTGAACGTCAGTTCACATTTGTAGGTGGATCATCAGTGTTAGAGCTAAAATTAGCATGTTTAAAGTGATTTTCATGCTTCCAGGGGCCTTAAACACAAGATTTATGGAATGGTTAAAAGTGCATGAAAATGGCCAATTTACTCACTCTGAGTTCTCAAAAAGGGTTTCTTCACCCCGGGAAGTTAATTAAATACCATTTGGAGGCATTTAATGTTCGAGCCAAAACGGCTGATTTTCGACAAAAGAGATAACACCCCCCCCATTACGTCATGCTTCAGAAATGTGGAAAATGGTCCGTTTTCAAATGTTTTATTTTTGAACGTCAGTTCACATTTGTAGGTGGATCATCAGTGTTAGAGCTAAAATTAGCATGTTTAAAGTGATTTTCATGCTTCCAGGGGCTCGGGAAGTGAATTAAATACTATTTGGAGGCATTTAATGTTCAAGCAAAAACAGCTGATTTTCGACAAAAGAGATAACACCCCCCCATTACGTCATGCTTCAGAAATGTGGAAAATGGTCTGTTTTCAAATGTTTTATTTTTGAACGTCAGTTCACATTTGTAGGTGGATCATGAGTGTTAGAGCTAAAATTAGCATGTTTAAAGTGATTTTCATGCTTCCAGGGGCCCTAAACACACGATTTATGGAATGGTTAAAAGTCCATGAAAATGGCCAATTTACTCACTCTGAGTTCTCAAAAAGGGGTTCTTCACCCCGAGAAGTTAATTAAATACCATTTGGAGGCATTTAATGTTCGAGCCAAAACGGCTGATTTTCGACAAAAGAGATAACACCCCCCCATTACGTCATGCTTCAGAAATGTGGAAAATGGTCCGTTTTCAAATGTTTTATTTTTGAACGTCAGTTCACATTTGTAGGTGGATCATCAGTGTTAGAGCTAAAATTAGCATGTTTAAAGTGATTTTCATGCTTCCAGGGGCTCGGGAAGTGAATTAAATACTATTTGGAGGCATTTAATGTTCAAGCAAAAACAGCTGATTTTTGACAAAAGAGATAACACCCCCCCATTACGTCATGCTTCAGAAATGTGGAAAATGGTCCGTTTTCAAATGTTTTATTTTTGAACGTCAGTTCACATTTGTAGGTGAATCATCAGTGTTAGATCTAAAATTAGCATGTTTAAAGTGATTTTCATGCTTCCATGGGCCCTAAACACAAGATTTAAGGAATGGTTAAAAGTGCATGAAAATGGCCAATTTACTCACTCTGAGTTCTCAAAAAGGGTTTCTTCACCCCGGGAAGTTAATTAAATACCATTTGGAGGCATTTAATGTTCGAGCCAAAACGGCTGATTTTCGACAAAAGAGATAACACCCCCCCATTACGTCATGCTTCAGAAATGTGGAAAATGGTCCGTTTTCAAATGTTTTATTTTTGAACGTCAGTTCACATTTGTAGGTGGATCATCAGTGTTAGAGCTAAAATTAGCATGTTTAAAGTGATTTTCATGCTTCCAGGGGCCCTAAACACAAGATTTATGGAATGGTTAAAAGTGCATGAAAATGGCCAATTTACTCACTCGGAGTTCTCAAAAAGGGTTTCTTTACCCCGGGAAGTTAATTAAATACCATTTGGAGGCATTTAATGTTTGAGCCAAAACGGCTGATTTTCGACAAAAGAGATAACACCCCCCCATTATGTCATGCTTCAGAAATGTGGAAAATGGTCCATTTTCAAATGTTTTATTTTTGAACGTCAGTTCACATTTGTAGGTGGATCATCAGTGTTAGAGCTAAAATTAGCATGTTTAAAGTGATTTTCATGCTTCCAGGGGCCCTAAACACAAGATTTATGGAATGGTTAAAAGTGCATGAAAATGGCCAATTTACTCACTCTGAGTTCTCAAAAAGGGTTTCTTCACTCCGGGAAGTTAATTAAATACCATTTGGAGGCATTTAATGTTCGAGCCAAAACGGCTGATTTTCGACAAAAGAGATAACACCCCCCCATTACGTCATGCTTCAGAAATGTGGAAAATGGTCCGTTTTCAAATGTTTTATTTTTGAACGTCAGTTCACATTTGTAGGTGGATCATCAGTGTTAGAGCTAAACTTAGCATGTTTAAAGTGATTTTCATGCTTCCAGGGGCTCGGGAAGTGAATTAAATACTATTTGGAGGCATTTATTGTTCAAGCAAAAACAGCTGATTTTTGACAAAAGAGATAACACCCCCCCATTACTTCATGCTTCAGAAATGTGGAAAATGGTCCGTTTTCAAATGTTTTATTTTTGAACGTCAGTTCACATTTGTAGGTGGATCATCAGTGTTAGAGCTAAAATTAGCATGTTTAAAGTGATTTTCATGCTTCCAGGGGCCCTAAACACAAGATTTATGGAATGGTTAAAAGTGCATGAAAATGGCCAATTTACTCACTCTGAGATTTCAAAAAGGGTTTCTTTACCCCGGGAAGTTAATTAAATACCATTTGGAGGCATTTAATGTTCGAGCCAAAACGGCTGATTTTCGACAAAAGAGATAACACCCCCCCATTACGTCATGCTTCAGAAATGTGGAAAATGGTCCGTTTTCAAATGTTTTATTTTTGAACGTCAGTTCACATTTGTAGGTGGATCATCAGTGTTAGAGCTAAAATTAGCATGTTTAATGTGATTTTCATGCTTCCAGGGGTTCGGAAAGTGAATTAAATACTATTTGGAGGCATTTAATGTTCAAGCAAAAACAGCTGATTTTTGACAAAAGAGATAACACCCCCCCATTACGTCATGCTTCAGAAATGTGGAAAATGGTCCGTTTTCAAATGTTTTATTTTTGAACGTCAGTTCACATTTGTAGGTGGATCATCAGTGTTAGAGCTAAAATTAGCATGTTTAAAGTGATTTTCATGCTTCCAGGGGCCCTAAACACAAGATTTATGGAATGGTTAAAAGTGCATGAAAATGGCCAATTTACTCACTCTGAGTTCTCAAAAAGGGTTTCTTCACCCCGGGAAGTTAATTAAATACCATTTGGAGGCATTTAATGTTCGAGCCAAAACGGCTGATTTTCGACAAAAGAGATAACACCCCCCCATTACGTCATGCTTCAGAAATGTGGAAAATGGTCCGTTTTCAAATGTTTTATTTTTGAACGTCAGTTCACATTTGTAGGTGGATCATCAGTGTTAGAGCTAAACTTAGCATGTTTAAAGTGATTTTCATGCTTCCAGGGGCTCGGGAAGTGAATTAAATACTATTTGGAGGCATTTATTGTTCAAGCAAAAACAGCTGATTTTTGACAAAAGAGATAACACCCCCCCATTACGTCATGCTTCAGAAATGTGGAAAATGGTCCGTTTTCAAATGTTTTATTTTTGAACGTCAGTTCACATTTGTAGGTGGATCATCAGTGTTAGAGCTAAAATTAGCATGTTTAAAGTGATTTTCATGCTTCCAGGGGCCCTAAACACAAGATTTATGGAATGGTTAAAAGTGCATGAAAATGGCCAATTTACTCACTCTGAGATTTCAAAAAGGGTTTCTTTACCCCGGGAAGTTAATTAAATACCATTTGGAGGCATTTAATGTTCGAGCCAAAACGGCTGATTTTCGACAAAAGAGATAACACCCCCCCATTACGTCATGCTTCAGAAATGTGGAAAATGGTCCGTTTTCAAATGTTTTATTTTTGAACGTCAGTTCACATTTGTAGGTGGATCATCAGTGTTAGAGCTAAAATTAGCATGTTTAATGTGATTTTCATGCTTCCAGGGGTTCGGAAAGTGAATTAAATACTATTTGGAGGCATTTAATGTTCAAGCAAAAACAGCTGATTTTTGACAAAAGAGATAACACCCCCCCATTACGTCATGCTTCAGAAATGTGGAAAATGGTCCGTTTTCAAATGTTTTATTTTTGAACGTCAGTTCACATTTGTAGGTGGATCATCAGTGTTAGAGCTAAAATTAGCATGTTTAAAGTGATTTTCATGCTTCCAGGGGCCCTAAACACAAGATTTATGGAATGGTTAAAAGTGCATGAAAATGGTCAATTTACTCACTCTGAGTTCTCAAAAAGGGTTTCTTCACCCCGGGAAGTTAATTAAATACCATTTGGAGGCATTTAATGTTCGAGCCAAAACGGCTGATTTTCGACAAAAGAGATAACACCCCCCATTACGTCATGCTTCAGAAATGTGGAAAATGGTCCGTTTTCAAATGTTTTATTTTTGAACGTCAGTTCACATTTGTAGGTGGATCATCAGTGTTAGAGCTAAACTTAGCATGTTTAAAGTGATTTTCATGCTTCCAGGGGCTCGGGAAGTGAATTAAATACTATTTGGAGGCATTTATTGTTCAAGCAAAAACAGATGATTTTTGACAAAAGAGATAACACCCCCCCATTACTTCATGCTTCAGAAATGTGGAAAATGGTCCGTTTTCAAATGTTTTATTTTTGAACGTCAGTTCACATTTGTAGGTGGATCATCAGTGTTAGAGCTAAAATTAGCATGTTTAAAGTGATTTTCATGCTTCCAGGGGCCCTAAACACAAGATTTGTGGAATGGTTAAAAGTGCATGAAAATGGCCAATTTACTCACTCTGAGTTCTCAAAAAGGGTTTCTTCACCCCGGGAAGTTACTTAAATACAATTTGGAGGCATTTAATGTTCGAGCAAAAATGGCTGATTTTCGACAAAAGAGATAACACCCCCCCATTACGTCATGCTTCAGAAATGTGGAAAATGGTCCGTTTTCAAATGTTTTATTTTTGAACGTCAGTTCACATTTGTAGGTGGATCATCAGTGTTAGAGCTAAAATTAGCATGTTTAAAGTGATTTTCATGCTTTCAGGGGCCCTAAACACAAGATTTATGGAATGGTTAAAAGTGCATGAAAATGGCCAATTTACTCACTCTGAGTTCTCAAAAAAGGTTTCTTCATCCCGGGAAGTTAATTAAATACCATTTGGAGGCATTTAATGTTCGAGCTAAAACTGATGATTTTCGACAAAAGAGATAACACCCCCCCATTACGTCATGCTTCAGAAATGTGGAAAATGGTCCTTTTTCAAATGTTTTATTTTTGAACGTCAGTTCACATTTGTAGGTGGATCATCAGTGTTAGAGCTAAAATTAGCATGTTTAAAGTGATTTTCATGCTTCCAGGGGCTCGGGAAGTGAATTAAATACTATTTGGAGGCATTTAATGTTCAAGCAAAAACAGCTGATTTTTGACAAAAGAGATAACACCCCCCCATTACGTCATGCTTCAGAAATGTGGAAAATGGTCCATTTTCAAATGTTTTATTTTTGAACGTCAGTTCACATTTGTAGGTGGATCATCAGTGTTAGAGCTAAAATTAGCATGTTTAAAGTGATTTTCATGCTTCCAGGGGCCCTAAACACAAGATTTATGGAATGGTTAAAAGTGCATGAAAATGGCCAATTTACTCACTCTGAGTTCTCAAAAAGGGTTTCTTCACTCCGGGAAGTTAATTAAATACCATTTGGAGGCATTTAATGTTCGAGCCAAAACGTCTGATTTTCGACAAAAGAGATAACACCCCCCCATTACGTCATGCTTCAGAAATGTGGAAAATGGTCCGTTTTCAAATGTTTTATTTTTGAACGTCAGTTCACATTTGTAGGTGGATCATCAGTGTTAGAGCTAAACTTAGCATGTTTAAAGTGATTTTCATGCTTCCAGGGGCTCGGGAAGTGAATTAAATACTAATTTAAGGCATTTATTGTTCAAGCAAAAACAGCTGATTTTTGACAAAAGAGATAACACCCCCCCATTACTTCATGCTTCAGAAATGTGGAAAATGGTCCGTTTTCAAATGTTTTATTTTTGAACGTCAGTTCACATTTGTAGGTGGATCATCAGTGTTAGAGCTAAAATTAGCATGTTTAAAGTGATTTTCATGCTTCCAGGGGCCCTAAACACAAGATTTATGGAATGGTTAAAAGTGCATGAAAATGGCCAATTTACTCACTCTGAGATTTCAAAAAGGGTTTCTTTACCCCGGGAAGTTAATTAAATACCATTTGGAGGCATTTAATGTTCGAGCCAAAACGGCTGATTTTCGACAAAAGAGATAACACCCCCCCATTACGTCATGCTTCAGAAATGTGGAAAATGGTCCGTTTTCAAATGTTTTATTTTTGAACGTCAGTTCACATTTGTAGGTGGATCATCAGTGTTAGAGCTAAAATTAGCATGTTTAATGTGATTTTCATGCTTCCAGGGGTTCGGAAAGTGAATTAAATACTATTTGGAGGCATTTAATGTTCAAGCAAAAACAGCTGATTTTTGACAAAAGAGATAACACCCCCCCATTACGTCATGCTTCAGAAATGTGGAAAATGGTCCGTTTTCAAATGTTTTATTTTTGAACGTCAGTTCACATTTGTAGGTGGATCATCAGTGTTAGAGCTAAAATTAGCATGTTTAAAGTGATTTTCATGCTTCCAGGGGCCCTAAACACAAGATTTATGGAATGGTTAAAAGTGCATGAAAATGGCCAATTTACTCACTCTGAGTTCTCAAAAAGGGTTTCTTCACCCCGGGAAGTTAATTAAATACCATTTGGAGGCATTTAATGTTCGAGCCAAAACGGCTGATTTTCGACAAAAGAGATAACACCCCCCCATTACGTCATGCTTCAGAAATGTGGAAAATGGTCCGTTTTCAAATGTTTTATTTTTGAACGTCAGTTCACATTTGTAGGTGGATCATCAGTGTTAGAGCTAAACTTAGCATGTTTAAAGTGATTGTCATGCTTCCAGGGGCTCGGGAAGTGAATTAAATACTATTTGGAGGCATTTATTGTTCAAGCAAAAACAGCTGATTTTTGACAAAAGAGATAACACCCCCCCATTACGTCATGCTTCAGAAATGTGGAAAATGGTCCGTTTTCAAATGTTTTATTTTTGAACGTCAGTTCACATTTGTAGGTGGATCATCAGTGTTAGAGCTAAAATTAGCATGTTTAAAGTGATTTTCATGCTTCCAGGGGCCCTAAACACAAGATTTATGGAATGGTTAAAAGTGCATGAAAATGGCCACTTTACTCACTCTGAGATTTCAAAAAGGGTTTCTTTACCCCGGGAAGTTAATTAAATACCATTTGGAGGCATTTAATGTTCGAGCCAAAACGGCTGATTTTCGACAAAAGAGATAACACCCCCCCATTACGTCATGCTTCAGAAATGTGGAAAATGGTCCGTTTTCAAATGTTTTATTTTTGAACGTCAGTTCACATTTGTAGGTGGATCATCAGTGTTAGAGCTAAAATTAGCATGTTTAATGTGATTTTCATGCTTCCAGGGGTTCGGAAAGTGAATTAAATACTATTTGGAGGCATTTAATGTTCAAGCAAAAACAGCTGATTTTTGACAAAAGAGATAACACCCCCCCATTACGTCATGCTTCAGAAATGTGGAAAATGGTCCGTTTTCAAATGTTTTATTTTTGAACGTCAGTTCACATTTGTAGGTGGATCATCAGTGTTAGAGCTAGAATTAGCATGTTTAAAGTGATTTTCATGCTTCCAGGGGCCCTAAACACAAGATTTATGGAATGGTTAAAAGTGCATGAAAATGGTCAATTTACTCACTCTGAGTTCTCAAAAAGGGTTTCTTCACCCCGGGAAGTTAATTAAATACCATTTGGAGGCATTTAATGTTCGAGCCAAAACGGCTGATTTTCGACAAAAGAGATAACACCCCCCCATTACGTCATGCTTCAGAAATGTGGAAAATGGTCCGTTTTCAAATGTTTTATTTTTGAACGTCAGTTCACATTTGTAGGTGGATCATCAGTGTTAGAGCTAAACTTAGCATGTTTAAAGTGATTTTCATGCTTCCAGGGGCTCGGGAAGTGAATTAAATACTATTTGGAGGCATTTATTGTTCAAGCAAAAACAGCTGATTTTTGACAAAAGAGATAACACCCCCCCATTACTTCATGCTTCAGAAATGTGGAAAATGGTCCGTTTTCAAATGTTTTATTTTTGAACGTCAGTTCACATTTGTAGGTGGATCATCAGTGTTAGAGCTAAAATTAGCATGTTTAAAGTGATTTTCATGCTTCCAGGGGCCCTAAACACAAGATTTGTGGAATGGTTAAAAGTGCATGAAAATGGCCAATTTACTCACTCTGAGTTCTCAAAAAGGGTTTCTTCACCCCGGGAAGTTACTTAAATACAATTTGGAGGCATTTAATGTTCGAGCAAAAATGGCTGATTTTCGACAAAAGAGATAACACCCCCCCATTACGTCATGCTTCAGAAATGTGGAAAATGGTCCGTTTTCAAATGTTTTATTTTTGAACGTCAGTTCACATTTGTAGGTGGATCATCAGTGTTAGAGCTAAAATTAGCATGTTTAAAGTGATTTTCATGCTTTCAGGGGCCCTAAACACAAGATTTATGGAATGGTTAAAAGTGCATGAAAATGGCCAATTTACTCACTCTGAGTTCTCAAAAAAGGTTTCTTCATCCCGGGAAGTTAATTAAATACCATTTGGAGGCATTTAATGTTCGAGCTAAAACTGATGATTTTCGACAAAAGAGATAACACCCCCCCATTACGTCATGCTTCAGAAATGTGGAAAATGGTCCTTTTTCAAATGTTTTATTTTTGAACGTCAGTTCACATTTGTAGGTGGATCATCAGTGTTAGAGCTAAAATTAGCATGTTTAAAGTGATTTTCATGCTTCCAGGGGCTCGGGAAGTGAATTAAATACTATTTGGAGGCATTTAATGTTCAAGCAAAAACAGCTGATTTTTGACAAAAGAGATAACACCCCCCCATTACGTCATGCTTCAGAAATGTGGAAAATGGTCCGTTTTCAAATGTTTTATTTTTGAACGTCAGTTCACATTTGTAGGTGGATCATCAGTGTTAGAGCTAAAATTAGCATGTTTAAAGTGATTTTCATGCTTCCAGGGGCCCTAAACACAAGATTTATGGAATGGTTCAAAGACCATGAAAATGGCCAATTTACTCACTCTGAGTTCTCAAAAAGGGTTTCTTCACCCCGGGAAGTTAATTAAATACCATTTGGAGGCATTTAAAGTTCGAGCCAAAACGGCTGATTTTCGACAAAAGAGATAACACCCCCCCATTACGTCATGCTTCAGAAATGTGGAAAATGGTCCGTTTTCAAATGTTTTATTTTTGAACGTCAGTTCACATTTGTAGGTGGATCATCAGTGTTAGAGCTAAAATTAGCATGTTTAAAGTGATTTTCATGCTTCCGGGGGCCCTAAACACAAGATTTATGGAATGGTTAAAAGTGCATGAAAATGGCCAATTTACTCACTCTGAGTTCTCAAAAAGGGTTTCTTCACCCCGGGAAGTTAATTAAATACCATTTGGATGCATTTAATGTTCGAGCCAGAATGGCTGATTTTCGACAAAAGAGATAACACCCCCCCATTACGTCATGCTTCAGAAATGTGGAAAATGGTCCGTTTTCAAATGTTTTATTTTTGAACGTCAGTTCACATTTGTAGGTGGATCATCAGTGTTAGAGCTAAAATTAGCATGTTTAAAGTGATTTTCATGCTTCCAGGGGCCCTAAACACAAGATTTATGGAATGGTTAAAAGTGCATGAAAATGGCCAATTTACTTACTCTGAGTTCTCAAAAAAGGTTTCTTCATCCCGGGAAGTTAATTAAATACCATTTGGAGGCATTTAATGTTCGAGCCAAAACGGCTGATTTTCGACAAAAGAGATAACACCCCCCCATTACGTCATGCTTCAGAAATGTGGAAAATGGTCCGTTTTCAAATGTTTTATTTTTGAACGTCAGTTCACATTTGTAGGTGGATCATCAGTGTTAGAGCTAAAATTAGCATGTTTAAAGTGATTTTCATGCTTCCAGGGGCTCGGGAAGTGAATTAAATACTACTTGGAGGCATTTAATGTTCAAGCAAAAACAGCTGATTTTTGACAAAAGAGATAACACCCCCCCATTACTTCATGCTTCAGAAATGTGGAAAATGGTCCGTTTTCAAATGTTTTATTTTTGAACGTCAGTTCACATTTGTAGGTGGATCATCAGTGTTAGAGCTAAAATTAGCATGTTTAAAGTGATTTTTATGCTTCCAGGGGCCCTAAACACAAGATTTATGGAATGGTTAAAAGTGCATGAAAATGGCCAATTTACTCACTCTGAGTTCTCAAAAAGGGTCTCTTCAACCCGGGAAGTTAATTAAATACCATTTGGAGGCATTTAATGTTCGAGCCAAAACGGCGGATTTTCGACAAAAGAGATAACACCCCCCCATTACGTCATGCTTCAGAAATGTGGAAAACGGTCCGTTTTCAAATGTTTTATTTTTGAACGTCAGTTCATATTTGTAGGTGGATCATCAGTGTTAGAGCTAAAATTAGCATGTTTAAAGTGATTTTCATGCTTCCAGGGGTTCAGGAAGTGAATTAAATACTATTTGGAGGCATTTAATGTTCAAGCAAAAACAGCTGATTTTTGACAAAAGAGATAACACCCCCCCATTACGTCATGCTTCAGAAATGTGGAAAATGGTCCGTTTTCAAATGTTTTATTTTTGAACGTCAGTTCACATTTGTAGGTGGATCATCAGTGTTAGAGCTAAAATTAGCATGTTTAAAGTGATTTTCATGCTTCCAGGGGCCCTAAACACAAGATTTATGGAATGGTTAAAAGTGCATGAAAATGGCCAATTTACTCACTCTGAGTTCTCAAAAAGGGTTTCTTCACCCCGGGAAGTTAATTAAATACCATTTGGATGCATTTAATGTTCGAGCCAAATGGCTGATTTTCGACAAAAGAGATAACACCCCCCATTACGTCATGCTTCAGAAATGTGGAAAATGGTCCGTTTTCAAATGTTTTATTTTTGAACGTCAGTTCACATTTGTAGATGGATCATCAGTGTTAGAGCTAAAATTAGCATGTTTAAAGTGATTTTCATGCTTCCAGGGGCTCGGGAAGTGAATTAAATACTTTTTGGAGGCATTTAATGTTCAAGCAAAAACAGCTGATTTTTGACAAAAGAGATAACACCCCCCCATTACGTCATGCTTCAGAAATGTGGAAAATGGTCTGTTTTCAAATGTTTTATTTTTGAACGTCAGTTCACATTTGTAGGTGGATCATCAGTGTTAGAGCTAAAATTAGCATGTTTAAAGTGATTTTCATGCTTCCAGGGGCCCTAAACACAAGATTTATGGAATGGTTAAAAGTGCATGAAAATGGCCAATTTACTCACTCTGAGTTCTCAAAAAGGGTTTCTTCACCCCGGGAAGTTAATTAAATACCATTTGGAGGCATTTAATGTTCGAGACAAAACGCCTGATTTTCGACAAAAGAGATAACACCCCCCCATTACGTCATGCTTCAGAAATGTGGAAAATGGTCCGTTTTCAAATGTTTCATTTTTGAAAGTCAGTTCACGTTTGTAGGTGGATCATCAGTGTTAGAGCTAAAATTAGCATGTTTAAAGTGATTTTCATGCTTTCAGGGGCCCTAAACACAAGATTTATGGAATGGTTAAAAGTGCATGAAAATGGCCAATTTACTCACTCTGAGTTCTCAAAAAAGGTTTCTTCTTCCCGGGAAGTTAATTAAATACCATTTGGAGGCATTTAATGTTCGAGCTAAATTGGATGATTTTCGACAAAAGAGATAACACCCCCCCATTACGCCATGCTTCAGAAATGTGGAAAATGGTTCGTTTTCAAATGTTTTATTTTTGAACGTCAGTTCACATTTGTAGGTGGATCATCAGTGTTAGAGCTAAAATTAGCATGTTTAAAGTGATTTTCATGCTTCCAGGGGCCCTAAACACAAGATTTATGGAATGGTTAAAAGTGCATGAAAATGGCCAATTTACTTACTCTGAGTTCTCAAAAAAGGTTTCTTCATCCCGGGAAGTTAATTAAATACCATTTGGAGGCATTTAATGTTCGAGCTAAAACGGATGATTTTCGACAAAAGAGATAACACCCCCCTATTACGTCATGCTTCAGAAATGTGGAAAATGGTCCGTTTTCAAATGTTTTATTTTTGAACGTCAGTTCACATTTGTAGGTGGATCATCAGTGTTAGAGCTAAAATTAGCATGTTTAAAGTGATTTTCATGCTTCCATTGGCCCTAAACACAAGATTTATGGAATGGTTAAAAGTGCATGAAAATGGCCAATTTACTCACTCTGAGTTCTCAAAAAGGGTTTCTTCACCCCGGGAAGTTAATTAAATACCATTTGGAGGCATTTAATGTTCGAGCCGAAACGGCTGATTTTCGACAAAAGAGATAACACCCCCCCATTACGTCATGCTTCAGAAATGTGGAAAATGGTCCGTTTTCAAATGTTTTATTTTTGAACGTCAGTTCACATTTGTAGGTGGATCATCAGTGTTAGAGCTACAATTAGCATGTTTAAAGTGATTTTCATGCTTCCAGGGGCTCGGGAAGTGAATTAAATACTACTTGGAGGCATTTAATGTTCAAGCAAAAACAGCTGATTTTTGACAAAAGAGATAACACCCCCCCATTACTTCATGCTTCAGAAATGTGGAAAATGGTCCGTTTTCAAATGTTTTATTTTTGAACGTCAGTTCACATTTGTAGGAGGATCATCAGTGTTAGAGCTAAAATTAGCATGTTTAATGTGATTTTCATGCTTCCAGGGGCTCGGAAAGTGAATTAAATACTATTTGGAGGCATTTAATGTTCAAGCAAAAACAGCTGATTTTTGACAAAAGAGATAACACCCCCCCATTACGTCATGCTTCAGAAATGTGGAAAATGGTCCGTTTTCAAATGTTTTATTTTTGAACGTCAGTTCACATTTGTAGGTGGATCATCAGTGTTAGAGCTAAAATTAGCATGTTTAAAGTGATTTTCATGCTTCCAGGGGCCTTAAACACAAGATTTATGGAATGGTTAAAAGTGCATGAAAATGGCCAATTTACTCACTCTGAGTTCTCAAAAAGGGTTTCTTCACCCCGGGAAGTTAATTAAATACCATTTGGAGGCATTTAATGTTCGAGCCAAAACGGCTGATTTTCGACAAAAGAGATAACACCCCCCCCATTACGTCATGCTTCAGAAATGTGGAAAATGGTCCGTTTTCAAATGTTTTATTTTTGAACGTCAGTTCACATTTGTAGGTGGATCATCAGTGTTAGAGCTAAAATTAGCATGTTTAAAGTGATTTTCATGCTTCCAGGGGCTCGGGAAGTGAATTAAATACTATTTGGAGGCATTTAATGTTCAAGCAAAAACAGCTGATTTTCGACAAAAGAGATAACACCCCCCCATTACGTCATGCTTCAGAAATGTGGAAAATGGTCTGTTTTCAAATGTTTTATTTTTGAACGTCAGTTCACATTTGTAGGTGGATCATGAGTGTTAGAGCTAAAATTAGCATGTTTAAAGTGATTTTCATGCTTCCAGGGGCCCTAAACACACGATTTATGGAATGGTTAAAAGTCCATGAAAATGGCCAATTTACTCACTCTGAGTTCTCAAAAAGGGGTTCTTCACCCCGAGAAGTTAATTAAATACCATTTGGAGGCATTTAATGTTCGAGCCAAAACGGCTGATTTTCGACAAAAGAGATAACACCCCCCCATTACGTCATGCTTCAGAAATGTGGAAAATGGTCCGTTTTCAAATGTTTTATTTTTGAACGTCAGTTCACATTTGTAGGTGGATCATCAGTGTTAGAGCTAAAATTAGCATGTTTAAAGTGATTTTCATGCTTCCAGGGGCTCGGGAAGTGAATTAAATACTATTTGGAGGCATTTAATGTTCAAGCAAAAACAGCTGATTTTTGACAAAAGAGATAACACCCCCCCATTACTTCATGCTTCAGAAATGTGGAAAATGGTCCGTTTTCAAATGTTTTATTTTTGAACGTCAGTTCACATTTGTAGGTGGATCATCAGTGTTAGAGCTAAAATTAGCATGTTTAAAGTGATTTTCATGCTTCCAGGGGCCCTAAACACAAGATTTATGGAATGGTTAAATGTGCATGAAAATGGCCAATTTACTCACTCTGAGTTCTCAAAAAGGGTTTCTTCACCCCGGGAAGTTAATTAAATACCATTTGGAGGCATTTAATGTTCGAGCCAAAACGGCGGATTTTCGACAAAAGAGATAACACCCCCCCCCATTACGTCATGCTTCAGAAATGTGGAAAATGGTCCGTTTTCAAATGTTTTATTTTTGAACGTCAGTTCACATTTGTAGGTGGATCATCAGTGTTAGAGCTAAAATTAGCATGTTTAAAGTGATTTTCATGCTTCCAGGGGTTTGGGAAGTGAATTAAATACTATTTGGAGGCATTTAATGTTCAAGCAAAAACAGCTGATTTTTGACAAAAGAGATAACACCCCCCCATTACGTCATGCTTCAGAAATGTGGAAAATGGTCCGTTTTCAAATGTTTTATTTTTGAACGTCAGTTCACATTTGTAGGTGAATCATCAGTGTTAGATCTAAAATTAGCATGTTTAAAGTGATTTTCATGCTTCCATGGGCCCTAAACACAAGATTTAAGGAATGGTTAAAAGTGCATGAAAATGGCCAATTTACTCACTCTGAGTTCTCAAAAAGGGTTTCTTCACCCCGGGAAGTTAATTAAATACCATTTGGAGGCATTTAATGTTCGAGCCAAAACGGCTGATTTTCGACAAAAGAGATAACACCCCCCCATTACGTCATGCTTCAGAAATGTGGAAAATGGTCCGTTTTCAAATGTTTTATTTTTGAACGTCAGTTCACATTTGTAGGTGGATCATCAGTGTTAGAGCTAAAATTAGCATGTTTAAAGTGATTTTCATGCTTCCAGGGGCCCTAAACACAAGATTTATGGAATGGTTAAAAGTGCATGAAAATGGCCAATTTACTCACTCGGAGTTCTCAAAAAGGGTTTCTTTACCCCGGGAAGTTAATTAAATACCATTTGGAGGCATTTAATGTTTGAGCCAAAACGGCTGATTTTCGACAAAAGAGATAACACCCCCCCATTATGTCATGCTTCAGAAATGTGGAAAATGGTCCATTTTCAAATGTTTTATTTTTGAACGTCAGTTCACATTTGTAGGTGGATCATCAGTGTTAGAGCTAAAATTAGCATGTTTAAAGTGATTTTCATGCTTCCAGGGGCCCTAAACACAAGATTTATGGAATGGTTAAAAGTGCATGAAAATGGCCAATTTACTCACTCTGAGTTCTCAAAAAGGGTTTCTTCACTCCGGGAAGTTAATTAAATACCATTTGGAGGCATTTAATGTTCGAGCCAAAACGGCTGATTTTCGACAAAAGAGATAACACCCCCCCATTACGTCATGCTTCAGAAATGTGGAAAATGGTCCGTTTTCAAATGTTTTATTTTTGAACGTCAGTTCACATTTGTAGGTGGATCATCAGTGTTAGAGCTAAACTTAGCATGTTTAAAGTGATTTTCATGCTTCCAGGGGCTCGGGAAGTGAATTAAATACTATTTGGAGGCATTTATTGTTCAAGCAAAAACAGCTGATTTTTGACAAAAGAGATAACACCCCCCCATTACTTCATGCTTCAGAAATGTGGAAAATGGTCCGTTTTCAAATGTTTTATTTTTGAACGTCAGTTCACATTTGTAGGTGGATCATCAGTGTTAGAGCTAAAATTAGCATGTTTAAAGTGATTTTCATGCTTCCAGGGGCCCTAAACACAAGATTTATGGAATGGTTAAAAGTGCATGAAAATGGCCAATTTACTCACTCTGAGATTTCAAAAAGGGTTTCTTTACCCCGGGAAGTTAATTAAATACCATTTGGAGGCATTTAATGTTCGAGCCAAAACGGCTGATTTTCGACAAAAGAGATAACACCCCCCCATTACGTCATGCTTCAGAAATGTGGAAAATGGTCCGTTTTCAAATGTTTTATTTTTGAACGTCAGTTCACATTTGTAGGTGGATCATCAGTGTTAGAGCTAAAATTAGCATGTTTAATGTGATTTTCATGCTTCCAGGGGTTCGCAAAGTGAATTAAATACTATTTGGAGGCATTTAATGTTCAAGCAAAAACAGCTGATTTTTGACAAAAGAGATAACACCCCCCCATTACGTCATGCTTCAGAAATGTGGAAAATGGTCCGTTTTCAAATGTTTTATTTTTGAACGTCAGTTCACATTTGTAGGTGGATCATCAGTGTTAGAGCTAAAATTAGCATGTTTAAAGTGATTTTCATGCTTCCAGGGGCCCTAAACACAAGATTTATGGAATGGTTAAAAGTGCATGAAAATGGCCAATTTACTCACTCTGAGTTCTCAAAAAGGGTTTCTTCACCCCGGGAAGTTAATTAAATACCATTTGGAGGCATTTAATGTTCGAGCCAAAACGGCTGATTTTCGACAAAAGAGATAACACCCCCCCATTACGTCATGCTTCAGAAATGTGGAAAATGGTCCGTTTTCAAATGTTTTATTTTTGAACGTCAGTTCACATTTGTAGGTGGATCATCAGTGTTAGAGCTAAAATTAGCATGTTTAAAGTGATTTTCATGCTTCCAGGGGCTCGGGAAGTGAATTAAATACTATTTGGAGGCATTTAATGTTCAAGCAAAAACAGCTGATTTTTGACAAAAGAGATAACACCCCCCCATTACTTCATGCTTCAGAAATGTGGAAAATGGTCCGTTTTCAAATGTTTTATTTTTGAACGTCAGTTCACATTTGTAGGTGGATCATCAGTGTTAGAGCTAAAATTAGCATGTTTAAAGTGATTTTCATGCTTCCAGGGGCCCTAAACACAAGATTTATGGAATGGTTAAATGTGCATGAAAATGGCCAATTTACTCACTCTGAGTTCTCAAAAAGGGTTTCTTCACCCCGGGAAGTTAATTAAATACCATTTGGAGGCATTTAATGTTCGAGCCAAAACGGCGGATTTTCGACAAAAGAGATAACACCCCCCCCCCATTACGTCATGCTTCAGAAATGTGGAAAATGGTCCGTTTTCAAATGTTTTATTTTTGAACGTCAGTTCACATTTGTAGGTGGATCATCAGTGTTAGAGCTAAAATTAGCATGTTTAAAGTGATTTTCATGCTTCCAGGGGTTTGGGAAGTGAATTAAATACTATTTGGAGGCATTTAATGTTCAAGCAAAAACAGCTGATTTTTGACAAAAGAGATAACACCCCCCCATTACGTCATGCTTCAGAAATGTGGAAAATGGTCCGTTTTCAAATGTTTTATTTTTGAACGTCAGTTCACATTTGTAGGTGAATCATCAGTGTTAGATCTAAAATTAGCATGTTTAAAGTGATTTTCATGCTTCCATGGGCCCTAAACACAAGATTTAAGGAATGGTTAAAAGTGCATGAAAATGGCCAATTTACTCACTCTGAGTTCTCAAAAAGGGTTTCTTCACCCCGGGAAGTTAATTAAATACCATTTGGAGGCATTTAATGTTCGAGCCAAAACGGCTGATTTTCGACAAAAGAGATAACACCCCCCCATTACGTCATGCTTCAGAAATGTGGAAAATGGTCCGTTTTCAAATGTTTTATTTTTGAACGTCAGTTCACATTTGTAGGTGGATCATCAGTGTTAGAGCTAAAATTAGCATGTTTAAAGTGATTTTCATGCTTCCAGGGGCCCTAAACACAAGATTTATGGAATGGTTAAAAGTCCATGAAAATGGCCAATTTACTCACTCTGAGTTCTCAAAAAGGGTTTCTTCACCCCGGGAAGTTAATTAAATACCATTTGGAGGCATTTAATGTTCAAACCAAAATGGCTGATTTTCGACAAAAGAGATAACACCCCCCCATTACGTCATGCTTCAGAAATGTGAAAAATGGTCCGTTTTCAAATGTTTTATTTTTGAACGTCAGTTCACATTTGTAGGTGGATCATCAGTGTTAGAGCTAAAATTAGCATGTTTAAAGTGATTTTCATGCTTCCAGGGGCTCGGGAAGTGAATTAAATACTATTTGGATGCATTTAATGTTCAAGCAAAAACAGCTGATTTTTGACAAAAGAGATAACACCCCCCCATTACGTCATGCTTCAGAAATGTGGAAAATGGTCCATTTTCAAATGTTTTATTTTTGAACGTCAGTTCACATTTGTAGGTGGATCATCAGTGTTAGAGCTAAAATTAGCATGTTTAAAGTGATTTTCATGCTTCCAGGGGCCCTAAACACAAGATTTATGGAATGGTTAAAAGTGCATGAAAATGGCCAATTTACTCACTCTGAGTTCTCAAAAAGGGTTTCTTCACTCCGGGAAGTTAATTAAATACCATTTGGAGGCATTTAATGTTCGAGCCAAAACGTCTGATTTTCGACAAAAGAGATAACACCCCCCCATTACGTCATGCTTCAGAAATGTGGAAAATGGTCCGTTTTCAAATGTTTTATTTTTGAACGTCAGTTCACATTTGTAGGTGGATCATCAGTGTTAGAGCTAAACTTAGCATGTTTAAAGTGATTTTCATGCTTCCAGGGGCTCGGGAAGTGAATTAAATACTAATTTAAGGCATTTATTGTTCAAGCAAAAACAGCTGATTTTTGACAAAAGAGATAACACCCCCCCATTACTTCATGCTTCAGAAATGTGGAAAATGGTCCGTTTTCAAATGTTTTATTTTTGAACGTCAGTTCACATTTGTAGGTGGATCATCAGTGTTAGAGCTAAAATTAGCATGTTTAAAGTGATTTTCATGCTTCCAGGGGCCCTAAACACAAGATTTATGGAATGGTTAAAAGTGCATGAAAATGGCCAATTTACTCACTCTGAGATTTCAAAAAGGGTTTCTTTACCCCGGGAAGTTAATTAAATACCATTTGGAGGCATTTAATGTTCGAGCCAAAACGGCTGATTTTCGACAAAAGAGATAACACCCCCCCATTACGTCATGCTTCAGAAATGTGGAAAATGGTCCGTTTTCAAATGTTTTATTTTTGAACGTCAGTTCACATTTGTAGGTGGATCATCAGTGTTAGAGCTAAAATTAGCATGTTTAATGTGATTTTCATGCTTCCAGGGGTTCGGAAAGTGAATTAAATACTATTTGGAGGCATTTAATGTTCAAGCAAAAACAGCTGATTTTTGACAAAAGAGATAACACCCCCCCATTACGTCATGCTTCAGAAATGTGGAAAATGGTCCGTTTTCAAATGTTTTATTTTTGAACGTCAGTTCACATTTGTAGGTGGATCATCAGTGTTAGAGCTAAAATTAGCATGTTTAAAGTGATTTTCATGCTTCCAGGGGCCCTAAACACAAGATTTATGGAATGGTTAAAAGTGCATGAAAATGGCCAATTTACTCACTCTGAGTTCTCAAAAAGGGTTTCTTCACCCCGGGAAGTTAATTAAATACCATTTGGAGGCATTTAATGTTCGAGCCAAAACGGCTGATTTTCGACAAAAGAGATAACACCCCCCCATTACGTCATGCTTCAGAAATGTGGAAAATGGTCCGTTTTCAAATGTTTTATTTTTGAACGTCAGTTCACATTTGTAGGTGGATCATCAGTGTTAGAGCTAAACTTAGCATGTTTAAAGTGATTGTCATGCTTCCAGGGGCTCGGGAAGTGAATTAAATACTATTTGGAGGCATTTATTGTTCAAGCAAAAACAGCTGATTTTTGACAAAAGAGATAACACCCCCCCATTACGTCATGCTTCAGAAATGTGGAAAATGGTCCGTTTTCAAATGTTTTATTTTTGAACGTCAGTTCACATTTGTAGGTGGATCATCAGTGTTAGAGCTAAAATTAGCATGTTTAAAGTGATTTTCATGCTTCCAGGGGCCCTAAACACAAGATTTATGGAATGGTTAAAAGTGCATGAAAATGGCCACTTTACTCACTCTGAGATTTCAAAAAGGGTTTCTTTACCCCGGGAAGTTAATTAAATACCATTTGGAGGCATTTAATGTTCGAGCCAAAACGGCTGATTTTCGACAAAAGAGATAACACCCCCCCATTACGTCATGCTTCAGAAATGTGGAAAATGGTCCGTTTTCAAATGTTTTATTTTTGAACGTCAGTTCACATTTGTAGGTGGATCATCAGTGTTAGAGCTAAAATTAGCATGTTTAATGTGATTTTCATGCTTCCAGGGGTTCGGAAAGTGAATTAAATACTATTTGGAGGCATTTAATGTTCAAGCAAAAACAGCTGATTTTTGACAAAAGAGATAACACCCCCCCATTACGTCATGCTTCAGAAATGTGGAAAATGGTCCGTTTTCAAATGTTTTATTTTTGAACGTCAGTTCACATTTGTAGGTGGATCATCAGTGTTAGAGCTAGAATTAGCATGTTTAAAGTGATTTTCATGCTTCCAGGGGCCCTAAACACAAGATTTATGGAATGGTTAAAAGTGCATGAAAATGGTCAATTTACTCACTCTGAGTTCTCAAAAAGGGTTTCTTCACCCCGGGAAGTTAATTAAATACCATTTGGAGGCATTTAATGTTCGAGCCAAAACGGCTGATTTTCGACAAAAGAGATAACACCCCCCCATTACGTCATGCTTCAGAAATGTGGAAAATGGTCCGTTTTCAAATGTTTTATTTTTGAACGTCAGTTCACATTTGTAGGTGGATCATCAGTGTTAGAGCTAAACTTAGCATGTTTAAAGTGATTTTCATGCTTCCAGGGGCTCGGGAAGTGAATTAAATACTATTTGGAGGCATTTATTGTTCAAGCAAAAACAGCTGATTTTTGACAAAAGAGATAACACCCCCCCATTACTTCATGCTTCAGAAATGTGGAAAATGGTCCGTTTTCAAATGTTTTATTTTTGAACGTCAGTTCACATTTGTAGGTGGATCATCAGTGTTAGAGCTAAAATTAGCATGTTTAAAGTGATTTTCATGCTTCCAGGGGCCCTAAACACAAGATTTGTGGAATGGTTAAAAGTGCATGAAAATGGCCAATTTACTCACTCTGAGTTCTCAAAAAGGGTTTCTTCACCCCGGGAAGTTACTTAAATACAATTTGGAGGCATTTAATGTTCGAGCAAAAATGGCTGATTTTCGACAAAAGAGATAACACCCCCCCATTACGTCATGCTTCAGAAATGTGGAAAATGGTCCGTTTTCAAATGTTTTATTTTTGAACGTCAGTTCACATTTGTAGGTGGATCATCAGTGTTAGAGCTAAAATTAGCATGTTTAAAGTGATTTTCATGCTTTCAGGGGCCCTAAACACAAGATTTATGGAATGGTTAAAAGTGCATGAAAATGGCCAATTTACTCACTCTGAGTTCTCAAAAAAGGTTTCTTCATCCCGGGAAGTTAATTAAATACCATTTGGAGGCATTTAATGTTCGAGCTAAAACTGATGATTTTCGACAAAAGAGATAACACCCCCCCATTACGTCATGCTTCAGAAATGTGGAAAATGGTCCTTTTTCAAATGTTTTATTTTTGAACGTCAGTTCACATTTGTAGGTGGATCATCAGTGTTAGAGCTAAAATTAGCATGTTTAAAGTGATTTTCATGCTTCCAGGGGCTCGGGAAGTGAATTAAATACTATTTGGAGGCATTTAATGTTCAAGCAAAAACAGCTGATTTTTGACAAAAGAGATAACACCCCCCCATTACGTCATGCTTCAGAAATGTGGAAAATGGTCCGTTTTCAAATGTTTTATTTTTGAACGTCAGTTCACATTTGTAGGTGGATCATCAGTGTTAGAGCTAAAATTAGCATGTTTAAAGTGATTTTCATGCTTCCAGGGGCCCTAAACACAAGATTTATGGAATGGTTCAAAGACCATGAAAATGGCCAATTTACTCACTCTGAGTTCTCAAAAAGGGTCTCTTCAACCCGGGAAGTTAATTAAATACCATTTGGAGGCATTTAATGTTCGAGCCAAAACGGCGGATTTTCGACAAAAGAGATAACACCCCCCCATTACGTCATGCTTCAGAAATGTGGAAAACGGTCCGTTTTCAAATGTTTTATTTTTGAACGTCAGTTCATATTTGTAGGTGGATCATCAGTGTTAGAGCTAAAATTAGCATGTTTAAAGTGATTTTCATGCTTCCAGGGGTTCAGGAAGTGAATTAAATACCATTTGGAGGCATTTAATGTTCGAGCCAAAACGGCTGATTTTCGACAAAAGAGATAACACCCCCCCATTACGTCATGCTTCAGAAATGTGGAAAATGGTCCGTTTTCAAATGTTTTATTTTTGAACGTCAGTTCACATTTGTAGGTGGATCATCAGTGTTAGAGCTAAAATTAGCATGTTTAAAGTGATTTTCATGCTTCCAGGGGCCCTAAACACAAGATTTATGGAATGGTTAAAAGTCCATGAAAATGGCCAATTTACTCACTCTGAGTTCTCAAAAAGGGTTTCTTCACCCCGGGAAGTTAATTAAATACCATTTGGAGGCATTTAATGTTCAAACCAAAATGGCTGATTTTCGACAAAAGAGATAACACCCCCCCATTACGTCATGCTTCAGAAATGTGAAAAATGGTCCGTTTTCAAATGTTTTATTTTTGAACGTCAGTTCACATTTGTAGGTGGATCATCAGTGTTAGAGCTAAAATTAGCATGTTTAAAGTGATTTTCATGCTTCCAGGGGCTCGGGAAGTGAATTAAATACTATTTGGATGCATTTAATGTTCAAGCAAAAACAGCTGATTTTTGACAAAAGAGATAACACCCCCCCATTACGTCATGCTTCAGAAATGTGGAAAATGGTCCATTTTCAAATGTTTTATTTTTGAACGTCAGTTCACATTTGTAGGTGGATCATCAGTGTTAGAGCTAAAATTAGCATGTTTAAAGTGATTTTCATGCTTCCAGGGGCCCTAAACACAAGATTTATGGAATGGTTAAAAGTGCATGAAAATGGCCAATTTACTCACTCTGAGTTCTCAAAAAGGGTTTCTTCACTCCGGGAAGTTAATTAAATACCATTTGGAGGCATTTAATGTTCGAGCCAAAACGTCTGATTTTCGACAAAAGAGATAACACCCCCCCATTACGTCATGCTTCAGAAATGTGGAAAATGGTCCGTTTTCAAATGTTTTATTTTTGAACGTCAGTTCACATTTGTAGGTGGATCATCAGTGTTAGAGCTAAACTTAGCATGTTTAAAGTGATTTTCATGCTTCCAGGGGCTCGGGAAGTGAATTAAATACTAATTTAAGGCATTTATTGTTCAAGCAAAAACAGCTGATTTTTGACAAAAGAGATAACACCCCCCCATTACTTCATGCTTCAGAAATGTGGAAAATGGTCCGTTTTCAAATGTTTTATTTTTGAACGTCAGTTCACATTTGTAGGTGGATCATCAGTGTTAGAGCTAAAATTAGCATGTTTAAAGTGATTTTCATGCTTCCAGGGGCCCTAAACACAAGATTTATGGAATGGTTAAAAGTGCATGAAAATGGCCAATTTACTCACTCTGAGATTTCAAAAAGGGTTTCTTTACCCCGGGAAGTTAATTAAATACCATTTGGAGGCATTTAATGTTCGAGCCAAAACGGCTGATTTTCGACAAAAGAGATAACACCCCCCCATTACGTCATGCTTCAGAAATGTGGAAAATGGTCCGTTTTCAAATGTTTTATTTTTGAACGTCAGTTCACATTTGTAGGTGGATCATCAGTGTTAGAGCTAAAATTAGCATGTTTAATGTGATTTTCATGCTTCCAGGGGTTCGGAAAGTGAATTAAATACTATTTGGAGGCATTTAATGTTCAAGCAAAAACAGCTGATTTTTGACAAAAGAGATAACACCCCCCCATTACGTCATGCTTCAGAAATGTGGAAAATGGTCCGTTTTCAAATGTTTTATTTTTGAACGTCAGTTCACATTTGTAGGTGGATCATCAGTGTTAGAGCTAAAATTAGCATGTTTAAAGTGATTTTCATGCTTCCAGGGGCCCTAAACACAAGATTTATGGAATGGTTAAAAGTGCATGAAAATGGCCAATTTACTCACTCTGAGTTCTCAAAAAGGGTTTCTTCACCCCGGGAAGTTAATTAAATACCATTTGGAGGCATTTAATGTTCGAGCCAAAACGGCTGATTTTCGACAAAAGAGATAACACCCCCCCATTACGTCATGCTTCAGAAATGTGGAAAATGGTCCGTTTTCAAATGTTTTATTTTTGAACGTCAGTTCACATTTGTAGGTGGATCATCAGTGTTAGAGCTAAACTTAGCATGTTTAAAGTGATTGTCATGCTTCCAGGGGCTCGGGAAGTGAATTAAATACTATTTGGAGGCATTTATTGTTCAAGCAAAAACAGCTGATTTTTGACAAAAGAGATAACACCCCCCCATTACGTCATGCTTCAGAAATGTGGAAAATGGTCCGTTTTCAAATGTTTTATTTTTGAACGTCAGTTCACATTTGTAGGTGGATCATCAGTGTTAGAGCTAAAATTAGCATGTTTAAAGTGATTTTCATGCTTCCAGGGGCCCTAAACACAAGATTTATGGAATGGTTAAAAGTGCATGAAAATGGCCACTTTACTCACTCTGAGATTTCAAAAAGGGTTTCTTTACCCCGGGAAGTTAATTAAATACCATTTGGAGGCATTTAATGTTCGAGCCAAAACGGCTGATTTTCGACAAAAGAGATAACACCCCCCCATTACGTCATGCTTCAGAAATGTGGAAAATGGTCCGTTTTCAAATGTTTTATTTTTGAACGTCAGTTCACATTTGTAGGTGGATCATCAGTGTTAGAGCTAAAATTAGCATGTTTAATGTGATTTTCATGCTTCCAGGGGTTCGGAAAGTGAATTAAATACTATTTGGAGGCATTTAATGTTCAAGCAAAAACAGCTGATTTTTGACAAAAGAGATAACACCCCCCCATTACGTCATGCTTCAGAAATGTGGAAAATGGTCCGTTTTCAAATGTTTTATTTTTGAACGTCAGTTCACATTTGTAGGTGGATCATCAGTGTTAGAGCTAAAATTAGCATGTTTAAAGTGATTTTCATGCTTCCAGGGGCCCTAAACACAAGATTTATGGAATGGTTAAAAGTCCATGAAAATGGCCAATTTACTCACTCTGAGTTCTCAAAAAGGGTTTCTTCACCCCGGGAAGTTAATTAAATACCATTTGGAGGCATTTAATGTTCAAACCAAAATGGCTGATTTTCGACAAAAGAGATAACACCCCCCCATTACGTCATGCTTCAGAAATGTGAAAAATGGTCCGTTTTCAAATGTTTTATTTTTGAACGTCAGTTCACATTTGTAGGTGGATCATCAGTGTTAGAGCTAAAATTAGCATGTTTAAAGTGATTTTCATGCTTCCAGGGGCTCGGGAAGTGAATTAAATACTATTTGGATGCATTTAATGTTCAAGCAAAAACAGCTGATTTTTGACAAAAGAGATAACACCCCCCCATTACTTCATGCTTCAGAAATGTGGAAAATGGTCCGTTTTCAAATGTTTTATTTTTGAACGTCAGTTCACATTTGTAGGTGGATCATCAGTGTTAGAGCTAAAATTAGCATGTTTAAAGTGATTTTCATGCTTCCAGGGGCCCTAAACACAAGATTTATGGAATGGTTAAAAGTGCATGAAAATGGCCAATTTACTCACTCTGAGTTCTCAAAAAGGGTTTCTTCACCCCGGGAAGTTAATTAAATACCATTTGGAGGCATTTAATGTTCGAGCAAAAACGGCTGATTTTCGACAAAAGAGATAACACCCCCCCCATTACGTCATGCTTCAGAAATGTGGAAAATGGTCCGTTTTCAAATGTTTTATTTTTGAACGTCAGTTCACGTTTGTAGGTGGATCATCAGTGTTAGAGCTAAAATTAGCATGTTTAAAGTGATTTTCATGCTTTCAGGGGCCCTAAACACAAGATTTATGAAATGGTTAAAAGTGCATGAAAATGGCCAATTTACTCACTCTGAGTTCTCAAAAAAGGTTTCTTCATCCCGGGAAGTTAATTAAATACCATTTGGAGGCATTTAATGTTCGAGCTAAAACGGCTGATTTTCGACAAAAGAGATAACACCCCCCCATTACGTCATGCTTCAGAAATGTGGAAAATGGTCCATTTTCAAATGTTTTATTTTTGAACGTCAGTTCACATTTGTAGGTGGATCATCAGTGTTAGAGCTAAAATTAGCATGTTTAAAGTGATTTTCATGCTTCCAGGGGCTCGGGAAGTTAATTAAATACCATTTGGAGTCATTTAATGTTCGTGCAAAAACGGCTGATTTTCGACAAAAGAGATAACACCCCCCCATTACGTCATGCTTCAGAAATGTGGAAAATGGTCCGTTTTCAAATGTTTTATTTTTGAACGTCAGTTCACATTTGTAGGTGGATCATCAGTGTTAGAGCTAAAATTAGCATGTTTAAAGTGATTTTCATGCTTCCAGGGGCCCTAAACACAAGATTTATGGAATGGTTAAAAGTGCATGAAAATGGCCAATTTACTTACTCTGAGTTCTCAAAAAAGGTTTCTTCATCCCGGGAAGTTAATTAAATACCATTTGGAGGCATTTAATGTTCGAGCTAAAACGGATGATTTTCGACAAAAGAGATAACACCCCCCTATTACGTCATGCTTCAGAAATGTGGAAAATGGTCCGTTTTCAAATGTTTTATTTTTGAACGTCAGTTCACATTTGTAGGTGGATCATCAGTGTTAGAGCTAAAATTAGCATGTTTAAAGTGATTTTCATGCTTCCAGGGGCCCTAAACACAAGATTTATGGAATGGTTAAAAGTGCATGAAAATGGCCAATTTACTCACTCTGAGTTCTCAAAAAGGGTTTCTTCACCCCGGGAAGTTAATTAAATACCATTTGGAGGCATTTAATGTTCGAGCCAAAACGGCTGATTTTCGACAAAAGAGATAACACCCCCCCATTACGTCATGCTTCAGAAATGTGGAAAATGATCCGTTTTCAAATGTTTTATTTTTGAACGTCAGTTCACTTTTGTAGGTGGATCATCAGTGTTAGAGCTAAAATTAGCATGTTTAAAGTGATTTTCATGCTTCCAGGGGCTCGGGAAGTGAATTAAATACTACTTGGAGGCATTTAATGTTCAAGCAAAAACAGCTGATTTTTGACAAAAGAGATAACACCCCCCCATTACTTCATGCTTCAGAAATGTGGAAAATGGTCCGTTTTCAAATGTTTTATTTTTGAACGTCAGTTCACATTTGTAGGTGGATCATCAGTGTTAGAGCTAAAATTAGCATGTTTAAAGTGATTTTCATGCTTCCAGGGGCCCTAAACACAAGATTTATGGAATGGTTAAAAGTGCATGAAAATGGCCAATTTACTCACTCTGAGTTCTCAAAAAGGGTCTCTTCACCCCGGGAAGTTAATTAAATACCATTTGGAGGCATTTAATGTTCGAGCCAAAACGGCGGATTTTCGACAAAAGAGATAACACCCCCCCATTACGTCATGCTTCAGAAATGTGGAAAACGGTCCGTTTTCAAATGTTTTATTTTTGAACGTCAGTTCATATTTGTAGGTGGATCATCAGTGTTAGAGCTAAAATTAGCATGTTTAAAGTGATTTTCATGCTTCCAGGGGTTCGGGAAGTGAATTAAATACTATTTGGAGGCATTTAATGTTCAAGCAAAAACAGCTGATTTTTGACAAAAGAGATAACACCCCCCCCATTACGTCATGCTTCAGAAATGTGGAAAATGGTCCGTTTTCAAATGTTTTATTTTTGAACGTCAGTTCACATTTGTAGGTGGATCATCAGTGTTAGAGCTAAAATTAGCATGTTTAAAGTGATTTTCATGCTTCCGGGGGCCCTAAACACAAGATTTATGGAATGGTTAAAAGTGCATGAAAATGGCCAATTTACTCACTCTGAGTTCTCAAAAAGGGTTTCTTCACCCCGGGAAGTTAATTAAATACCATTTGGATGCATTTAATGTTCGAGCCAGAATGGCTGATTTTCGACAAAAGAGATAACACCCCCCCATTACGTCATGCTTCAGAAATGTGGAAAATGGTCCGTTTTCAAATGTTTTATTTTTGAACGTCAGTTCACATTTGTAGGTGGATCATCAGTGTTAGAGCTAAAATTAGCATGTTTAAAGTGATTTTCATGCTTCCAGGGGCCCTAAACACAAGATTTATGGAATGGTTAAAAGTGCATGAAAATGGCCAATTTACTTACTCTGAGTTCTCAAAAAAGGTTTCTTCATCCCGGGAAGTTAATTAAATACCATTTGGAGGCATTTAATGTTCGAGCCAAAACGGCTGATTTTCGACAAAAGAGATAACACCCCCCCATTACGTCATGCTTCAGAAATGTGGAAAATGGTCCGTTTTCAAATGTTTTATTTTTGAACGTCAGTTCACATTTGTAGGTGGATCATCAGTGTTAGAGCTAAAATTAGCATGTTTAAAGTGATTTTCATGCTTCCAGGGGCTCGGGAAGTGAATTAAATACTACTTGGAGGCATTTAATGTTCAAGCAAAAACAGCTGATTTTTGACAAAAGAGATAACACCCCCCCATTACTTCATGCTTCAGAAATGTGGAAAATGGTCCGTTTTCAAATGTTTTATTTTTGAACGTCAGTTCACATTTGTAGGTGGATCATCAGTGTTAGAGCTAAAATTAGCATGTTTAAAGTGATTTTTATGCTTCCAGGGGCCCTAAACACAAGATTTATGGAATGGTTAAAAGTGCATGAAAATGGCCAATTTACTCACTCTGAGTTCTCAAAAAGGGTCTCTTCACCCCGGGAAGTTAATTAAATACCATTTGGAGGCATTTAATGTTCGAGCCAAAACGGCGGATTTTCGACAAAAGAGATAACACCCCCCCATTACGTCATGCTTCAGAAATGTGGAAAACGGTCCGTTTTCAAATGTTTTATTTTTGAACGTCAGTTCATATTTGTAGGTGGATCATCAGTGTTAGAGCTAAAATTAGCATGTTTAAAGTGATTTTCATGCTTCCAGGGGTTCAGGAAGTGAATTAAATACTATTTGGAGGCATTTAATGTTCAAGCAAAAACAGCTGATTTTTGACAAAAGAGATAACACCCCCCCATTACGTCATGCTTCAGAAATGTGGAAAATGGTCCGTTTTCAAATGTTTTATTTTTGAACGTCAGTTCACATTTGTAGGTGGATCATCAGTGTTAGAGCTAAAATTAGCATGTTTAAAGTGATTTTCATGCTTCCAGGGGCCCTAAACACAAGATTTATGGAATGGTTAAAAGTGCATGAAAATGGCCAATTTACTCACTCTGAGTTCTCAAAAAGGGTTTCTTCACCCCGGGAAGTTAATTAAATACCATTTGGATGCATTTAATGTTCGAGCCAAATGGCTGATTTTCGACAAAAGAGATAACACCCCCCATTACGTCATGCTTCAGAAATGTGGAAAATGGTCCGTTTTCAAATGTTTTATTTTTGAACGTCAGTTCACATTTGTAGATGGATCATCAGTGTTAGAGCTAAAATTAGCATGTTTAAAGTGATTTTCATGCTTCCAGGGGCTCGGGAAGTGAATTAAATACTTTTTGGAGGCATTTAATGTTCAAGCAAAAACAGCTGATTTTTGACAAAAGAGATAACACCCCCCCATTACGTCATGCTTCAGAAATGTGGAAAATGGTCTGTTTTCAAATGTTTTATTTTTGAACGTCAGTTCACATTTGTAGGTGGATCATCAGTGTTAGAGCTAAAATTAGCATGTTTAAAGTGATTTTCATGCTTCCAGGGGCCCTAAACACAAGATTTATGGAATGGTTAAAAGTGCATGAAAATGGCCAATTTACTCACTCTGAGTTCTCAAAAAGGGTTTCTTCAACCCGGGAAGTTAATTAAATACCATTTGGAGGCATTTAATGTTCGAGCCAAAACGGCTGATTTTCGACAAAAGAGATAACACCCCCCCATTACGTCATGCTTCAGAAATGTGGAAAATGGTCCGTTTTCAAATGTTTCATTTTTGAAAGTCAGTTCACGTTTGTAGGTGGATCATCAGTGTTAGAGCTAAAATTAGCATGTTTAAAGTGATTTTCATGCTTTCAGGGGCCCTAAACACAAGATTTATGGAATGGTTAAAAGTGCATGAAAATGGCCAATTTACTCACTCTGAGTTCTCAAAAAAGGTTTCTTCATCCCGGGAAGTTAATTAAATACCATTTGGAGGCATTTAATGTTCGAGCTAAATTGGATGATTTTCGACAAAAGAGATAACACCCCCCCATTACGCCATGCTTCAGAAATGTGGAAAATGGTTCGTTTTCAAATGTTTTATTTTTGAACGTCAGTTCACATTTGTAGGTGGATCATCAGTGTTAGAGCTAAAATTAGCATGTTTAAAGTGATTTTCATGCTTCCAGGGGCCCTAAACACAAGATTTATGGAATGGTTAAAAGTGCATGAAAATGGCCAATTTACTTACTCTGAGTTCTCAAAAAAGGTTTCTTCATCCCGGGAAGTTAATTAAATACCATTTGGAGGCATTTAATGTTCGAGCTAAAACGGATGATTTTCGACAAAAGAGATAACACCCCCCTATTACGTCATGCTTCAGAAATGTGGAAAATGGTCCGTTTTCAAATGTTTTATTTTTGAACGTCAGTTCACATTTGTAGGTGGATCATCAGTGTTAGAGCTAAAATTAGCATGTTTAAAGTGATTTTCATGCTTCCATTGGCCCTAAACACAAGATTTATGGAATGGTTAAAAGTGCATGAAAATGGCCAATTTACTCACTCTGAGTTCTCAAAAAGGGTTTCTTCACCCCGGGAAGTTAATTAAATACCATTTGGAGGCATTTAATGTTCGAGCCAAAACGGCTGATTTTCGACAAAAGAGATAACACCCCCCCATTACGTCATGCTTCAGAAATGTGGAAAATGGTCCGTTTTCAAATGTTTTATTTTTGACGTCAGTTCACATTTGTAGGTGGATCATCAGTGTTAGAGCTACAATTAGCATGTTTAAAGTGATTTTCATGCTTCCAGGGGCTCGGGAAGTGAATTAAATACTACTTGGAGGCATTTAATGTTCAAGCAAAAACAGCTGATTTTTGACAAAAGAGATAACACCCCCCCATTACTTCATGCTTCAGAAATGTGGAAAATGGTCCGTTTTCAAATGTTTTATTTTTGAACGTCAGTTCACATTTGTAGGTGGATCATCAGTGTTAGAGCTAAAATTAGCATGTTTAATGTGATTTTCATGCTTCCAGGGGCTCGGAAAGTGAATTAAATACTATTTGGAGGCATTTAATGTTCAAGCAAAAACAGCTGATTTTTGACAAAAGAGATAACACCCCCCCATTACGTCATGCTTCAGAAATGTGGAAAATGGTCCGTTTTCAAATGTTTTATTTTTGAACGTCAGTTCACATTTGTAGGTGGATCATCAGTGTTAGAGCTAAAATTAGCATGTTTAAAGTGATTTTCATGCTTCCAGGGGCCTTAAACACAAGATTTATGGAATGGTTAAAAGTGCATGAAAATGGCCAATTTACTCACTCTGAGTTCTCAAAAAGGGTTTCTTCACCCCGGGAAGTTAATTAAATACCATTTGGAGGCATTTAATGTTCGAGCCAAAACGGCTGATTTTCGACAAAAGAGATAACACCCCCCCCATTACGTCATGCTTCAGAAATGTGGAAAATGGTCCGTTTTCAAATGTTTTATTTTTGAACGTCAGTTCACATTTGTAGGTGGATCATCAGTGTTAGAGCTAAAATTAGCATGTTTAAAGTGATTTTCATGCTTCCAGGGGCTCGGGAAGTGAATTAAATACTATTTGGAGGCATTTAATGTTCAAGCAAAAACAGCTGATTTTCGACAAAAGAGATAACACCCCCCCATTACGTCATGCTTCAGAAATGTGGAAAATGGTCTGTTTTCAAATGTTTTATTTTTGAACGTCAGTTCACATTTGTAGGTGGATCATGAGTGTTAGAGCTAAAATTAGCATGTTTAAAGTGATTTTCATGCTTCCAGGGGCCCTAAACACACGATTTATGGAATGGTTAAAAGTCCATGAAAATGGCCAATTTACTCACTCTGAGTTCTCAAAAAGGGGTTCTTCACCCCGAGAAGTTAATTAAATACCATTTGGAGGCATTTAATGTTCGAGCCAAAACGGCTGATTTTCGACAAAAGAGATAACACCCCCCCATTACGTCATGCTTCAGAAATGTGGAAAATGGTCCGTTTTCAAATGTTTTATTTTTGAACGTCAGTTCACATTTGTAGGTGGATCATCAGTGTTAGAGCTAAAATTAGCATGTTTAAAGTGATTTTCATGCTTCCAGGGGCTCGGGAAGTGAATTAAATACTATTTGGAGGCATTTAATGTTCAAGCAAAAACAGCTGATTTTTGACAAAAGAGATAACACCCCCCCATTACGTCATGCTTCAGAAATGTGGAAAATGGTCCGTTTTCAAATGTTTTATTTTTGAACGTCAGTTCACATTTGTAGGTGAATCATCAGTGTTAGATCTAAAATTAGCATGTTTAAAGTGATTTTCATGCTTCCATGGGCCCTAAACACAAGATTTAAGGAATGGTTAAAAGTGCATGAAAATGGCCAATTTACTCACTCTGAGTTCTCAAAAAGGGTTTCTTCACCCCGGGAAGTTAATTAAATACCATTTGGAGGCATTTAATGTTCGAGCCAAAACGGCTGATTTTCGACAAAAGAGATAACACCCCCCCATTACGTCATGCTTCAGAAATGTGGAAAATGGTCCGTTTTCAAATGTTTTATTTTTGAACGTCAGTTCACATTTGTAGGTGGATCATCAGTGTTAGAGCTAAAATTAGCATGTTTAAAGTGATTTTCATGCTTCCAGGGGCCCTAAACACAAGATTTATGGAATGGTTAAAAGTGCATGAAAATGGCCAATTTACTCACTCGGAGTTCTCAAAAAGGGTTTCTTTACCCCGGGAAGTTAATTAAATACCATTTGGAGGCATTTAATGTTTGAGCCAAAACGGCTGATTTTCGACAAAAGAGATAACACCCCCCCATTATGTCATGCTTCAGAAATGTGGAAAATGGTCCATTTTCAAATGTTTTATTTTTGAACGTCAGTTCACATTTGTAGGTGGATCATCAGTGTTAGAGCTAAAATTAGCATGTTTAAAGTGATTTTCATGCTTCCAGGGGCCCTAAACACAAGATTTATGGAATGGTTAAAAGTGCATGAAAATGGCCAATTTACTCACTCTGAGTTCTCAAAAAGGGTTTCTTCACTCCGGGAAGTTAATTAAATACCATTTGGAGGCATTTAATGTTCGAGCCAAAACGGCTGATTTTCGACAAAAGAGATAACACCCCCCCATTACGTCATGCTTCAGAAATGTGGAAAATGGTCCGTTTTCAAATGTTTTATTTTTGAACGTCAGTTCACATTTGTAGGTGGATCATCAGTGTTAGAGCTAAACTTAGCATGTTTAAAGTGATTTTCATGCTTCCAGGGGCTCGGGAAGTGAATTAAATACTATTTGGAGGCATTTATTGTTCAAGCAAAAACAGCTGATTTTTGACAAAAGAGATAACACCCCCCCATTACTTCATGCTTCAGAAATGTGGAAAATGGTCCGTTTTCAAATGTTTTATTTTTGAACGTCAGTTCACATTTGTAGGTGGATCATCAGTGTTAGAGCTAAAATTAGCATGTTTAAAGTGATTTTCATGCTTCCAGGGGCCCTAAACACAAGATTTATGGAATGGTTAAAAGTGCATGAAAATGGCCAATTTACTCACTCTGAGATTTCAAAAAGGGTTTCTTTACCCCGGGAAGTTAATTAAATACCATTTGGAGGCATTTAATGTTCGAGCCAAAACGGCTGATTTTCGACAAAAGAGATAACACCCCCCCATTACGTCATGCTTCAGAAATGTGGAAAATGGTCCGTTTTCAAATGTTTTATTTTTGAACGTCAGTTCACATTTGTAGGTGGATCATCAGTGTTAGAGCTAAAATTAGCATGTTTAATGTGATTTTCATGCTTCCAGGGGTTCGGAAAGTGAATTAAATACTATTTGGAGGCATTTAATGTTCAAGCAAAAACAGCTGATTTTTGACAAAAGAGATAACACCCCCCCATTACGTCATGCTTCAGAAATGTGGAAAATGGTCCGTTTTCAAATGTTTTATTTTTGAACGTCAGTTCACATTTGTAGGTGGATCATCAGTGTTAGAGCTAAAATTAGCATGTTTAAAGTGATTTTCATGCTTCCAGGGGCCCTAAACACAAGATTTATGGAATGGTTAAAAGTGCATGAAAATGGCCAATTTACTCACTCTGAGTTCTCAAAAAGGGTTTCTTCACCCCGGGAAGTTAATTAAATACCATTTGGAGGCATTTAATGTTCGAGCCAAAACGGCTGATTTTCGACAAAAGAGATAACACCCCCCCATTACGTCATGCTTCAGAAATGTGGAAAATGGTCCGTTTTCAAATGTTTTATTTTTGAACGTCAGTTCACATTTGTAGGTGGATCATCAGTGTTAGAGCTAAACTTAGCATGTTTAAAGTGATTTTCATGCTTCCAGGGGCTCGGGAAGTGAATTAAATACTATTTGGAGGCATTTATTGTTCAAGCAAAAACAGCTGATTTTTGACAAAAGAGATAACACCCCCCCATTACGTCATGCTTCAGAAATGTGGAAAATGGTCCGTTTTCAAATGTTTTATTTTTGAACGTCAGTTCACATTTGTAGGTGGATCATCAGTGTTAGAGCTAAAATTAGCATGTTTAAAGTGATTTTCATGCTTCCAGGGGCCCTAAACACAAGATTTATGGAATGGTTAAAAGTGCATGAAAATGGCCAATTTACTCACTCTGAGATTTCAAAAAGGGTTTCTTTACCCCGGGAAGTTAATTAAATACCATTTGGAGGCATTTAATGTTCGAGCCAAAACGGCTGATTTTCGACAAAAGAGATAACACCCCCCCATTACGTCATGCTTCAGAAATGTGGAAAATGGTCCGTTTTCAAATGTTTTATTTTTGAACGTCAGTTCACATTTGTAGGTGGATCATCAGTGTTAGAGCTAAAATTAGCATGTTTAATGTGATTTTCATGCTTCCAGGGGTTCGGAAAGTGAATTAAATACTATTTGGAGGCATTTAATGTTCAAGCAAAAACAGCTGATTTTTGACAAAAGAGATAACACCCCCCCATTACGTCATGCTTCAGAAATGTGGAAAATGGTCCGTTTTCAAATGTTTTATTTTTGAACGTCAGTTCACATTTGTAGGTGGATCATCAGTGTTAGAGCTAAAATTAGCATGTTTAAAGTGATTTTCATGCTTCCAGGGGCCCTAAACACAAGATTTGTGGAATGGTTAAAAGTGCATGAAAATGGCCAATTTACTCACTCTGAGTTCTCAAAAAGGGTTTCTTCACCCCGGGAAGTTACTTAAATACAATTTGGAGGCATTTAATGTTCGAGCAAAAATGGCTGATTTTCGACAAAAGAGATAACACCCCCCCATTACGTCATGCTTCAGAAATGTGGAAAATGGTCCGTTTTCAAATGTTTTATTTTTGAACGTCAGTTCACATTTGTAGGTGGATCATCAGTGTTAGAGCTAAAATTAGCATGTTTAAAGTGATTTTCATGCTTTCAGGGGCCCTAAACACAAGATTTATGGAATGGTTAAAAGTGCATGAAAATGGCCAATTTACTCACTCTGAGTTCTCAAAAAAGGTTTCTTCATCCCGGGAAGTTAATTAAATACCATTTGGAGGCATTTAATGTTCGAGCTAAAACTGATGATTTTCGACAAAAGAGATAACACCCCCCCATTACGTCATGCTTCAGAAATGTGGAAAATGGTCCTTTTTCAAATGTTTTATTTTTGAACGTCAGTTCACATTTGTAGGTGGATCATCAGTGTTAGAGCTAAAATTAGCATGTTTAAAGTGATTTTCATGCTTCCAGGGGCTCGGGAAGTGAATTAAATACTATTTGGAGGCATTTAATGTTCAAGCAAAAACAGCTGATTTTTGACAAAAGAGATAACACCCCCCCATTACGTCATGCTTCAGAAATGTGGAAAATGGTCCATTTTCAAATGTTTTATTTTTGAACGTCAGTTCACATTTGTAGGTGGATCATCAGTGTTAGAGCTAAAATTAGCATGTTTAAAGTGATTTTCATGCTTCCAGGGGCCCTAAACACAAGATTTATGGAATGGTTAAAAGTGCATGAAAATGGCCAATTTACTCACTCTGAGTTCTCAAAAAGGGTTTCTTCACTCCGGGAAGTTAATTAAATACCATTTGGAGGCATTTAATGTTCGAGCCAAAACGTCTGATTTTCGACAAAAGAGATAACACCCCCCCATTACGTCATGCTTCAGAAATGTGGAAAATGGTCCGTTTTCAAATGTTTTATTTTTGAACGTCAGTTCACATTTGTAGGTGGATCATCAGTGTTAGAGCTAAACTTAGCATGTTTAAAGTGATTTTCATGCTTCCAGGGGCTCGGGAAGTGAATTAAATACTAATTTAAGGCATTTATTGTTCAAGCAAAAACAGCTGATTTTTGACAAAAGAGATAACACCCCCCCATTACTTCATGCTTCAGAAATGTGGAAAATGGTCCGTTTTCAAATGTTTTATTTTTGAACGTCAGTTCACATTTGTAGGTGGATCATCAGTGTTAGAGCTAAAATTAGCATGTTTAAAGTGATTTTCATGCTTCCAGGGGCCCTAAACACAAGATTTATGGAATGGTTAAAAGTGCATGAAAATGGCCAATTTACTCACTCTGAGATTTCAAAAAGGGTTTCTTTACCCCGGGAAGTTAATTAAATACCATTTGGAGGCATTTAATGTTCGAGCCAAAACGGCTGATTTTCGACAAAAGAGATAACACCCCCCCATTACGTCATGCTTCAGAAATGTGGAAAATGGTCCGTTTTCAAATGTTTTATTTTTGAACGTCAGTTCACATTTGTAGGTGGATCATCAGTGTTAGAGCTAAAATTAGCATGTTTAATGTGATTTTCATGCTTCCAGGGGTTCGGAAAGTGAATTAAATACTATTTGGAGGCATTTAATGTTCAAGCAAAAACAGCTGATTTTTGACAAAAGAGATAACACCCCCCCATTACGTCATGCTTCAGAAATGTGGAAAATGGTCCGTTTTCAAATGTTTTATTTTTGAACGTCAGTTCACATTTGTAGGTGGATCATCAGTGTTAGAGCTAAAATTAGCATGTTTAAAGTGATTTTCATGCTTCCAGGGGCCCTAAACACAAGATTTATGGAATGGTTAAAAGTGCATGAAAATGGCCAATTTACTCACTCTGAGTTCTCAAAAAGGGTTTCTTCACCCCGGGAAGTTAATTAAATACCATTTGGAGGCATTTAATGTTCGAGCCAAAACGGCTGATTTTCGACAAAAGAGATAACACCCCCCCATTACGTCATGCTTCAGAAATGTGGAAAATGGTCCGTTTTCAAATGTTTTATTTTTGAACGTCAGTTCACATTTGTAGGTGGATCATCAGTGTTAGAGCTAAAATTAGCATGTTTAAAGTGATTTTCATGCTTCCAGGGGCCCTAAACACAAGATTTATGGAATGGTTAAAAGTGCATGAAAATGGCCAATTTACTCACTCTGAGTTCTCAAAAAGGGTTTCTTCACCCCGGGAAGTTAATTAAATACCATTTGGAGGCATTTAATGTTCGAGCCAAAACGGCTGATTTTCGACAAAAGAGATAACACCCCCCCATTACGTCATGCTTCAGAAATGTGGAAAATGGTCCGTTTTCAAATGTTTTATTTTTGAACGTCAGTTCACATTTGTAGGTGGATCATCAGTGTTAGAGCTAAACTTAGCATGTTTAAAGTGATTGTCATGCTTCCAGGGGCTCGGGAAGTGAATTAAATACTATTTGGAGGCATTTATTGTTCAAGCAAAAACAGCTGATTTTTGACAAAAGAGATAACACCCCCCCATTACGTCATGCTTCAGAAATGTGGAAAATGGTCCGTTTTCAAATGTTTTATTTTTGAACGTCAGTTCACATTTGTAGGTGGATCATCAGTGTTAGAGCTAAAATTAGCATGTTTAAAGTGATTTTCATGCTTCCAGGGGCCCTAAACACAAGATTTATGGAATGGTTAAAAGTGCATGAAAATGGCCACTTTACTCACTCTGAGATTTCAAAAAGGGTTTCTTTACCCCGGGAAGTTAATTAAATACCATTTGGAGGCATTTAATGTTCGAGCCAAAACGGCTGATTTTCGACAAAAGAGATAACACCCCCCCATTACGTCATGCTTCAGAAATGTGGAAAATGGTCCGTTTTCAAATGTTTTATTTTTGAACGTCAGTTCACATTTGTAGGTGGATCATCAGTGTTAGAGCTAAAATTAGCATGTTTAATGTGATTGTCATGCTTCCAGGGGTTCGGAAAGTGAATTAAATACTATTTGGAGGCATTTAATGTTCAAGCAAAAACAGCTGATTTTTGACAAAAGAGATAACACCCCCCCATTACGTCATGCTTCAGAAATGTGGAAAATGGTCCGTTTTCAAATGTTTTATTTTTGAACGTCAGTTCACATTTGTAGGTGGATCATCAGTGTTAGAGCTAGAATTAGCATGTTTAAAGTGATTTTCATGCTTCCAGGGGCCCTAAACACAAGATTTATGGAATGGTTAAAAGTGCATGAAAATGGTCAATTTACTCACTCTGAGTTCTCAAAAAGGGTTTCTTCACCCCGGGAAGTTAATTAAATACCATTTGGAGGCATTTAATGTTCGAGCCAAAACGGCTGATTTTCGACAAAAGAGATAACACCCCCCCATTACGTCATGCTTCAGAAATGTGGAAAATGGTCCGTTTTCAAATGTTTTATTTTTGAACGTCAGTTCACATTTGTAGGTGGATCATCAGTGTTAGAGCTAAACTTAGCATGTTTAAAGTGATTTTCATGCTTCCAGGGGCTCGGGAAGTGAATTAAATACTATTTGGAGGCATTTATTGTTCAAGCAAAAACAGCTGATTTTTGACAAAAGAGATAACACCCCCCCATTACTTCATGCTTCAGAAATGTGGAAAATGGTCCGTTTTCAAATGTTTTATTTTTGAACGTCAGTTCACATTTGTAGGTGGATCATCAGTGTTAGAGCTAAAATTAGCATGTTTAAAGTGATTTTCATGCTTCCAGGGGCCCTAAACACAAGATTTGTGGAATGGTTAAAAGTGCATGAAAATGGCCAATTTACTCACTCTGAGTTCTCAAAAAGGGTTTCTTCACCCCGGGAAGTTACTTAAATACAATTTGGAGGCATTTAATGTTCGAGCAAAAATGGCTGATTTTCGACAAAAGAGATAACACCCCCCCATTACGTCATGCTTCAGAAATGTGGAAAATGGTCCGTTTTCAAATGTTTTATTTTTGAACGTCAGTTCACATTTGTAGGTGGATCATCAGTGTTAGAGCTAAAATTAGCATGTTTAAAGTGATTTTCATGCTTTCAGGGGCCCTAAACACAAGATTTATGGAATGGTTAAAAGTGCATGAAAATGGCCAATTTACTCACTCTGAGTTCTCAAAAAAGGTTTCTTCATCCCGGGAAGTTAATTAAATACCATTTGGAGGCATTTAATGTTCGAGCTAAAACTGATGATTTTCGACAAAAGAGATAACACCCCCCCATTACGTCATGCTTCAGAAATGTGGAAAATGGTCCTTTTTCAAATGTTTTATTTTTGAACGTCAGTTCACATTTGTAGGTGGATCATCAGTGTTAGAGCTAAAATTAGCATGTTTAAAGTGATTTTCATGCTTCCAGGGGCTCGGGAAGTGAATTAAATACTATTTGGAGGCATTTAATGTTCAAGCAAAAACAGCTGATTTTTGACAAAAGAGATAACACCCCCCCATTACGTCATGCTTCAGAAATGTGGAAAATGGTCCGTTTTCAAATGTTTTATTTTTGAACGTCAGTTCACATTTGTAGGTGGATCATCAGTGTTAGAGCTAAAATTAGCATGTTTAAAGTGATTTTCATGCTTCCAGGGGCCCTAAACACAAGATTTATGGAATGGTTCAAAGACCATGAAAATGGCCAATTTACTCACTCTGAGTTCTCAAAAAGGGTTTCTTCACCCCGGGAAGTTAATTAAATACCATTTGGAGGCATTTAAAGTTCGAGCCAAAACGGCTGATTTTCGACAAAAGAGATAACACCCCCCCATTACGTCATGCTTCAGAAATGTGGAAAATGGTCCGTTTTCAAATGTTTTATTTTTGAACGTCAGTTCACATTTGTAGGTGGATCATCAGTGTTAGAGCTAAAATTAGCATGTTTAAAGTGATTTTCATGCTTCCGGGGGCCCTAAACACAAGATTTATGGAATGGTTAAAAGTGCATGAAAATGGCCAATTTACTCACTCTGAGTTCTCAAAAAGGGTTTCTTCACCCCGGGAAGTTAATTAAATACCATTTGGATGCATTTAATGTTCGAGCCAGAATGGCTGATTTTCGACAAAAGAGATAACACCCCCCCATTACGTCATGCTTCAGAAATGTGGAAAATGGTCCGTTTTCAAATGTTTTATTTTTGAACGTCAGTTCACATTTGTAGGTGGATCATCAGTGTTAGAGCTAAAATTAGCATGTTTAAAGTGATTTTCATGCTTCCAGGGGCCCTAAACACAAGATTTATGGAATGGTTAAAAGTGCATGAAAATGGCCAATTTACTTACTCTGAGTTCTCAAAAAAGGTTTCTTCATCCCGGGAAGTTAATTAAATACCATTTGGAGGCATTTAATGTTCGAGCCAAAACGGCTGATTTTCGACAAAAGAGATAACACCCCCCCATTACGTCATGCTTCAGAAATGTGGAAAATGGTCCGTTTTCAAATGTTTTATTTTTGAACGTCAGTTCACATTTGTAGGTGGATCATCAGTGTTAGAGCTAAAATTAGCATGTTTAAAGTGATTTTCATGCTTCCAGGGGCTCGGGAAGTGAATTAAATACTACTTGGAGGCATTTAATGTTCAAGCAAAAACAGCTGATTTTTGACAAAAGAGATAACACCCCCCCATTACTTCATGCTTCAGAAATGTGGAAAATGGTCCGTTTTCAAATGTTTTATTTTTGAACGTCAGTTCACATTTGTAGGTGGATCATCAGTGTTAGAGCTAAAATTAGCATGTTTAAAGTGATTTTTATGCTTCCAGGGGCCCTAAACACAAGATTTATGGAATGGTTAAAAGTGCATGAAAATGGCCAATTTACTCACTCTGAGTTCTCAAAAAGGGTCTCTTCAACCCGGGAAGTTAATTAAATACCATTTGGAGGCATTTAATGTTCGAGCCAAAACGGCGGATTTTCGACAAAAGAGATAACACCCCCCCATTACGTCATGCTTCAGAAATGTGGAAAACGGTCCGTTTTCAAATGTTTTATTTTTGAACGTCAGTTCATATTTGTAGGTGGATCATCAGTGTTAGAGCTAAAATTAGCATGTTTAAAGTGATTTTCATGCTTCCAGGGGTTCAGGAAGTGAATTAAATACTATTTGGAGGCATTTAATGTTCAAGCAAAAACAGCTGATTTTTGACAAAAGAGATAACACCCCCCCATTACGTCATGCTTCAGAAATGTGGAAAATGGTCCGTTTTCAAATGTTTTATTTTTGAACGTCAGTTCACATTTGTAGGTGGATCATCAGTGTTAGAGCTAAAATTAGCATGTTTAAAGTGATTTTCATGCTTCCAGGGGCCCTAAACACAAGATTTATGGAATGGTTAAAAGTGCATGAAAATGGCCAATTTACTCACTCTGAGTTCTCAAAAAGGGTTTCTTCACCCCGGGAAGTTAATTAAATACCATTTGGATGCATTTAATGTTCGAGCCAAATGGCTGATTTTCGACAAAAGAGATAACACCCCCCATTACGTCATGCTTCAGAAATGTGGAAAATGGTCCGTTTTCAAATGTTTTATTTTTGAACGTCAGTTCACATTTGTAGATGGATCATCAGTGTTAGAGCTAAAATTAGCATGTTTAAAGTGATTTTCATGCTTCCAGGGGCTCGGGAAGTGAATTAAATACTTTTTGGAGGCATTTAATGTTCAAGCAAAAACAGCTGATTTTTGACAAAAGAGATAACACCCCCCCATTACGTCATGCTTCAGAAATGTGGAAAATGGTCTGTTTTCAAATGTTTTATTTTTGAACGTCAGTTCACATTTGTAGGTGGATCATCAGTGTTAGAGCTAAAATTAGCATGTTTAAAGTGATTTTCATGCTTCCAGGGGCCCTAAACACAAGATTTATGGAATGGTTAAAAGTGCATGAAAATGGCCAATTTACTCACTCTGAGTTCTCAAAAAGGGTTTCTTCACCCCGGGAAGTTAATTAAATACCATTTGGAGGCATTTAATGTTCGAGACAAAACGCCTGATTTTCGACAAAAGAGATAACACCCCCCCATTACGTCATGCTTCAGAAATGTGGAAAATGGTCCGTTTTCAAATGTTTCATTTTTGAAAGTCAGTTCACGTTTGTAGGTGGATCATCAGTGTTAGAGCTAAAATTAGCATGTTTAAAGTGATTTTCATGCTTTCAGGGGCCCTAAACACAAGATTTATGGAATGGTTAAAAGTGCATGAAAATGGCCAATTTACTCACTCTGAGTTCTCAAAAAAGGTTTCTTCTTCCCGGGAAGTTAATTAAATACCATTTGGAGGCATTTAATGTTCGAGCTAAATTGGATGATTTTCGACAAAAGAGATAACACCCCCCCATTACGCCATGCTTCAGAAATGTGGAAAATGGTTCGTTTTCAAATGTTTTATTTTTGAACGTCAGTTCACATTTGTAGGTGGATCATCAGTGTTAGAGCTAAAATTAGCATGTTTAAAGTGATTTTCATGCTTCCAGGGGCCCTAAACACAAGATTTATGGAATGGTTAAAAGTGCATGAAAATGGCCAATTTACTTACTCTGAGTTCTCAAAAAAGGTTTCTTCATCCCGGGAAGTTAATTAAATACCATTTGGAGGCATTTAATGTTCGAGCTAAAACGGATGATTTTCGACAAAAGAGATAACACCCCCCTATTACGTCATGCTTCAGAAATGTGGAAAATGGTCCGTTTTCAAATGTTTTATTTTTGAACGTCAGTTCACATTTGTAGGTGGATCATCAGTGTTAGAGCTAAAATTAGCATGTTTAAAGTGATTTTCATGCTTCCATTGGCCCTAAACACAAGATTTATGGAATGGTTAAAAGTGCATGAAAATGGCCAATTTACTCACTCTGAGTTCTCAAAAAGGGTTTCTTCACCCCGGGAAGTTAATTAAATACCATTTGGAGGCATTTAATGTTCGAGCCGAAACGGCTGATTTTCGACAAAAGAGATAACACCCCCCCATTACGTCATGCTTCAGAAATGTGGAAAATGGTCCGTTTTCAAATGTTTTATTTTTGAACGTCAGTTCACATTTGTAGGTGGATCATCAGTGTTAGAGCTACAATTAGCATGTTTAAAGTGATTTTCATGCTTCCAGGGGCTCGGGAAGTGAATTAAATACTACTTGGAGGCATTTAATGTTCAAGCAAAAACAGCTGATTTTTGACAAAAGAGATAACACCCCCCCATTACTTCATGCTTCAGAAATGTGGAAAATGGTCCGTTTTCAAATGTTTTATTTTTGAACGTCAGTTCACATTTGTAGGAGGATCATCAGTGTTAGAGCTAAAATTAGCATGTTTAATGTGATTTTCATGCTTCCAGGGGCTCGGAAAGTGAATTAAATACTATTTGGAGGCATTTAATGTTCAAGCAAAAACAGCTGATTTTTGACAAAAGAGATAACACCCCCCCATTACGTCATGCTTCAGAAATGTGGAAAATGGTCCGTTTTCAAATGTTTTATTTTTGAACGTCAGTTCACATTTGTAGGTGGATCATCAGTGTTAGAGCTAAAATTAGCATGTTTAAAGTGATTTTCATGCTTCCAGGGGCCTTAAACACAAGATTTATGGAATGGTTAAAAGTGCATGAAAATGGCCAATTTACTCACTCTGAGTTCTCAAAAAGGGTTTCTTCACCCCGGGAAGTTAATTAAATACCATTTGGAGGCATTTAATGTTCGAGCCAAAACGGCTGATTTTCGACAAAAGAGATAACACCCCCCCCATTACGTCATGCTTCAGAAATGTGGAAAATGGTCCGTTTTCAAATGTTTTATTTTTGAACGTCAGTTCACATTTGTAGGTGGATCATCAGTGTTAGAGCTAAAATTAGCATGTTTAAAGTGATTTTCATGCTTCCAGGGGCTCGGGAAGTGAATTAAATACTATTTGGAGGCATTTAATGTTCAAGCAAAAACAGCTGATTTTCGACAAAAGAGATAACACCCCCCCATTACGTCATGCTTCAGAAATGTGGAAAATGGTCTGTTTTCAAATGTTTTATTTTTGAACGTCAGTTCACATTTGTAGGTGGATCATGAGTGTTAGAGCTAAAATTAGCATGTTTAAAGTGATTTTCATGCTTCCAGGGGCCCTAAACACACGATTTATGGAATGGTTAAAAGTCCATGAAAATGGCCAATTTACTCACTCTGAGTTCTCAAAAAGGGGTTCTTCACCCCGAGAAGTTAATTAAATACCATTTGGAGGCATTTAATGTTCGAGCCAAAACGGCTGATTTTCGACAAAAGAGATAACACCCCCCCATTACGTCATGCTTCAGAAATGTGGAAAATGGTCCGTTTTCAAATGTTTTATTTTTGAACGTCAGTTCACATTTGTAGGTGGATCATCAGTGTTAGAGCTAAAATTAGCATGTTTAAAGTGATTTTCATGCTTCCAGGGGCTCGGGAAGTGAATTAAATACTATTTGGAGGCATTTAATGTTCAAGCAAAAACAGCTGATTTTTGACAAAAGAGATAACACCCCCCCATTACTTCATGCTTCAGAAATGTGGAAAATGGTCCGTTTTCAAATGTTTTATTTTTGAACGTCAGTTCACATTTGTAGGTGGATCATCAGTGTTAGAGCTAAAATTAGCATGTTTAAAGTGATTTTCATGCTTCCAGGGGCCCTAAACACAAGATTTATGGAATGGTTAAATGTGCATGAAAATGGCCAATTTACTCACTCTGAGTTCTCAAAAAGGGTTTCTTCACCCCGGGAAGTTAATTAAATACCATTTGGAGGCATTTAATGTTCGAGCCAAAACGGCGGATTTTCGACAAAAGAGATAACACCCCCCCCCATTACGTCATGCTTCAGAAATGTGGAAAATGGTCCGTTTTCAAATGTTTTATTTTTGAACGTCAGTTCACATTTGTAGGTGGATCATCAGTGTTAGAGCTAAAATTAGCATGTTTAAAGTGATTTTCATGCTTCCAGGGGTTTGGGAAGTGAATTAAATACTATTTGGAGGCATTTAATGTTCAAGCAAAAACAGCTGATTTTTGACAAAAGAGATAACACCCCCCCATTACGTCATGCTTCAGAAATGTGGAAAATGGTCCGTTTTCAAATGTTTTATTTTTGAACGTCAGTTCACATTTGTAGGTGAATCATCAGTGTTAGATCTAAAATTAGCATGTTTAAAGTGATTTTCATGCTTCCATGGGCCCTAAACACAAGATTTAAGGAATGGTTAAAAGTGCATGAAAATGGCCAATTTACTCACTCTGAGTTCTCAAAAAGGGTTTCTTCACCCCGGGAAGTTAATTAAATACCATTTGGAGGCATTTAATGTTCGAGCCAAAACGGCTGATTTTCGACAAAAGAGATAACACCCCCCCATTACGTCATGCTTCAGAAATGTGGAAAATGGTCCGTTTTCAAATGTTTTATTTTTGAACGTCAGTTCACATTTGTAGGTGGATCATCAGTGTTAGAGCTAAAATTAGCATGTTTAAAGTGATTTTCATGCTTCCAGGGGCCCTAAACACAAGATTTATGGAATGGTTAAAAGTGCATGAAAATGGCCAATTTACTCACTCGGAGTTCTCAAAAAGGGTTTCTTTACCCCGGGAAGTTAATTAAATACCATTTGGAGGCATTTAATGTTTGAGCCAAAACGGCTGATTTTCGACAAAAGAGATAACACCCCCCCATTATGTCATGCTTCAGAAATGTGGAAAATGGTCCATTTTCAAATGTTTTATTTTTGAACGTCAGTTCACATTTGTAGGTGGATCATCAGTGTTAGAGCTAAAATTAGCATGTTTAAAGTGATTTTCATGCTTCCAGGGGCCCTAAACACAAGATTTATGGAATGGTTAAAAGTGCATGAAAATGGCCAATTTACTCACTCTGAGTTCTCAAAAAGGGTTTCTTCACTCCGGGAAGTTAATTAAATACCATTTGGAGGCATTTAATGTTCGAGCCAAAACGGCTGATTTTCGACAAAAGAGATAACACCCCCCCATTACGTCATGCTTCAGAAATGTGGAAAATGGTCCGTTTTCAAATGTTTTATTTTTGAACGTCAGTTCACATTTGTAGGTGGATCATCAGTGTTAGAGCTAAACTTAGCATGTTTAAAGTGATTTTCATGCTTCCAGGGGCTCGGGAAGTGAATTAAATACTATTTGGAGGCATTTATTGTTCAAGCAAAAACAGCTGATTTTTGACAAAAGAGATAACACCCCCCCATTACTTCATGCTTCAGAAATGTGGAAAATGGTCCGTTTTCAAATGTTTTATTTTTGAACGTCAGTTCACATTTGTAGGTGGATCATCAGTGTTAGAGCTAAAATTAGCATGTTTAAAGTGATTTTCATGCTTCCAGGGGCCCTAAACACAAGATTTATGGAATGGTTAAAAGTGCATGAAAATGGCCAATTTACTCACTCTGAGATTTCAAAAAGGGTTTCTTTACCCCGGGAAGTTAATTAAATACCATTTGGAGGCATTTAATGTTCGAGCCAAAACGGCTGATTTTCGACAAAAGAGATAACACCCCCCCATTACGTCATGCTTCAGAAATGTGGAAAATGGTCCGTTTTCAAATGTTTTATTTTTGAACGTCAGTTCACATTTGTAGGTGGATCATCAGTGTTAGAGCTAAAATTAGCATGTTTAATGTGATTTTCATGCTTCCAGGGGTTCGCAAAGTGAATTAAATACTATTTGGAGGCATTTAATGTTCAAGCAAAAACAGCTGATTTTTGACAAAAGAGATAACACCCCCCCATTACGTCATGCTTCAGAAATGTGGAAAATGGTCCGTTTTCAAATGTTTTATTTTTGAACGTCAGTTCACATTTGTAGGTGGATCATCAGTGTTAGAGCTAAAATTAGCATGTTTAAAGTGATTTTCATGCTTCCAGGGGCCCTAAACACAAGATTTATGGAATGGTTAAAAGTGCATGAAAATGGCCAATTTACTCACTCTGAGTTCTCAAAAAGGGTTTCTTCACCCCGGGAAGTTAATTAAATACCATTTGGAGGCATTTAATGTTCGAGCCAAAACGGCTGATTTTCGACAAAAGAGATAACACCCCCCCATTACGTCATGCTTCAGAAATGTGGAAAATGGTCCGTTTTCAAATGTTTTATTTTTGAACGTCAGTTCACATTTGTAGGTGGATCATCAGTGTTAGAGCTAAACTTAGCATGTTTAAAGTGATTTTCATGCTTCCAGGGGCTCGGGAAGTGAATTAAATACTATTTGGAGGCATTTATTGTTCAAGCAAAAACAGCTGATTTTTGACAAAAGAGATAACACCCCCCCATTACGTCATGCTTCAGAAATGTGGAAAATGGTCCGTTTTCAAATGTTTTATTTTTGAACGTCAGTTCACATTTGTAGGTGGATCATCAGTGTTAGAGCTAAAATTAGCATGTTTAAAGTGATTTTCATGCTTCCAGGGGCCCTAAACACAAGATTTATGGAATGGTTAAAAGTGCATGAAAATGGCCAATTTACTCACTCTGAGATTTCAAAAAGGGTTTCTTTACCCCGGGAAGTTAATTAAATACCATTTGGAGGCATTTAATGTTCGAGCCAAAACGGCTGATTTTCGACAAAAGAGATAACACCCCCCCATTACGTCATGCTTCAGAAATGTGGAAAATGGTCCGTTTTCAAATGTTTTATTTTTGAACGTCAGTTCACATTTGTAGGTGGATCATCAGTGTTAGAGCTAAAATTAGCATGTTTAATGTGATTTTCATGCTTCCAGGGGTTCGGAAAGTGAATTAAATACTATTTGGAGGCATTTAATGTTCAAGCAAAAACAGCTGATTTTTGACAAAAGAGATAACACCCCCCCATTACGTCATGCTTCAGAAATGTGGAAAATGGTCCGTTTTCAAATGTTTTATTTTTGAACGTCAGTTCACATTTGTAGGTGGATCATCAGTGTTAGAGCTAAAATTAGCATGTTTAAAGTGATTTTCATGCTTCCAGGGGCCCTAAACACAAGATTTATGGAATGGTTAAAAGTGCATGAAAATGGTCAATTTACTCACTCTGAGTTCTCAAAAAGGGTTTCTTCACCCCGGGAAGTTAATTAAATACCATTTGGAGGCATTTAATGTTCGAGCCAAAACGGCTGATTTTCGACAAAAGAGATAACACCCCCCATTACGTCATGCTTCAGAAATGTGGAAAATGGTCCGTTTTCAAATGTTTTATTTTTGAACGTCAGTTCACATTTGTAGGTGGATCATCAGTGTTAGAGCTAAACTTAGCATGTTTAAAGTGATTTTCATGCTTCCAGGGGCTCGGGAAGTGAATTAAATACTATTTGGAGGCATTTATTGTTCAAGCAAAAACAGCTGATTTTTGACAAAAGAGATAACACCCCCCCATTACTTCATGCTTCAGAAATGTGGAAAATGGTCCGTTTTCAAATGTTTTATTTTTGAACGTCAGTTCACATTTGTAGGTGGATCATCAGTGTTAGAGCTAAAATTAGCATGTTTAAAGTGATTTTCATGCTTCCAGGGGCCCTAAACACAAGATTTGTGGAATGGTTAAAAGTGCATGAAAATGGCCAATTTACTCACTCTGAGTTCTCAAAAAGGGTTTCTTCACCCCGGGAAGTTACTTAAATACAATTTGGAGGCATTTAATGTTCGAGCAAAAATGGCTGATTTTCGACAAAAGAGATAACACCCCCCCATTACGTCATGCTTCAGAAATGTGGAAAATGGTCCGTTTTCAAATGTTTTATTTTTGAACGTCAGTTCACATTTGTAGGTGGATCATCAGTGTTAGAGCTAAAATTAGCATGTTTAAAGTGATTTTCATGCTTTCAGGGGCCCTAAACACAAGATTTATGGAATGGTTAAAAGTGCATGAAAATGGCCAATTTACTCACTCTGAGTTCTCAAAAAAGGTTTCTTCATCCCGGGAAGTTAATTAAATACCATTTGGAGGCATTTAATGTTCGAGCTAAAACTGATGATTTTCGACAAGAGATAACACCCCCCCATTACGTCATGCTTCAGAAATGTGGAAAATGGTCCTTTTTCAAATGTTTTATTTTTGAACGTCAGTTCACATTTGTAGGTGGATCATCAGTGTTAGAGCTAAAATTAGCATGTTTAAAGTGATTTTCATGCTTCCAGGGGCTCGGGAAGTGAATTAAATACTATTTGGAGGCATTTAATGTTCAAGCAAAAACAGCTGATTTTTGACAAAAGAGATAACACCCCCCCATTACGTCATGCTTCAGAAATGTGGAAAATGGTCCATTTTCAAATGTTTTATTTTTGAACGTCAGTTCACATTTGTAGGTGGATCATCAGTGTTAGAGCTAAAATTAGCATGTTTAAAGTGATTTTCATGCTTCCAGGGGCCCTAAACACAAGATTTATGGAATGGTTAAAAGTGCATGAAAATGGCCAATTTACTCACTCTGAGTTCTCAAAAAGGGTTTCTTCACTCCGGGAAGTTAATTAAATACCATTTGGAGGCATTTAATGTTCGAGCCAAAACGTCTGATTTTCGACAAAAGAGATAACACCCCCCCATTACGTCATGCTTCAGAAATGTGGAAAATGGTCCGTTTTCAAATGTTTTATTTTTGAACGTCAGTTCACATTTGTAGGTGGATCATCAGTGTTAGAGCTAAACTTAGCATGTTTAAAGTGATTTTCATGCTTCCAGGGGCTCGGGAAGTGAATTAAATACTAATTTAAGGCATTTATTGTTCAAGCAAAAACAGCTGATTTTTGACAAAAGAGATAACACCCCCCCATTACTTCATGCTTCAGAAATGTGGAAAATGGTCCGTTTTCAAATGTTTTATTTTTGAACGTCAGTTCACATTTGTAGGTGGATCATCAGTGTTAGAGCTAAAATTAGCATGTTTAAAGTGATTTTCATGCTTCCAGGGGCCCTAAACACAAGATTTATGGAATGGTTAAAAGTGCATGAAAATGGCCAATTTACTCACTCTGAGATTTCAAAAAGGGTTTCTTTACCCCGGGAAGTTAATTAAATACCATTTGGAGGCATTTAATGTTCGAGCCAAAACGGCTGATTTTCGACAAAAGAGATAACACCCCCCCATTACGTCATGCTTCAGAAATGTGGAAAATGGTCCGTTTTCAAATGTTTTATTTTTGAACGTCAGTTCACATTTGTAGGTGGATCATCAGTGTTAGAGCTAAAATTAGCATGTTTAATGTGATTTTCATGCTTCCAGGGGTTCGGAAAGTGAATTAAATACTATTTGGAGGCATTTAATGTTCAAGCAAAAACAGCTGATTTTTGACAAAAGAGATAACACCCCCCCATTACGTCATGCTTCAGAAATGTGGAAAATGGTCCGTTTTCAAATGTTTTATTTTTGAACGTCAGTTCACATTTGTAGGTGGATCATCAGTGTTAGAGCTAAAATTAGCATGTTTAAAGTGATTTTCATGCTTCCAGGGGCCCTAAACACAAGATTTATGGAATGGTTAAAAATGCATGAAAATGGCCAATTTACTCACTCTGAGTTCTCAAAAAGGGTTTCTTCACCCCGGGAAGTTAATTAAATACCATTTGGAGGCATTTAATGTTCGAGCCAAAACGGCTGATTTTCGACAAAAGAGATAACACCCCCCCATTACGTCATGCTTCAGAAATGTGGAAAATGGTCCGTTTTCAAATGTTTTATTTTTGAACGTCAGTTCACATTTGTAGGTGGATCATCAGTGTTAGAGCTAAACTTAGCATGTTTAAAGTGATTGTCATGCTTCCAGGGGCTCGGGAAGTGAATTAAATACTATTTGGAGGCATTTATTGTTCAAGCAAAAACAGCTGATTTTTGACAAAAGAGATAACACCCCCCCATTACGTCATGCTTCAGAAATGTGGAAAATGGTCCGTTTTCAAATGTTTTATTTTTGAACGTCAGTTCACATTTGTAGGTGGATCATCAGTGTTAGAGCTAAAATTAGCATGTTTAAAGTGATTTTCATGCTTCCAGGGGCCCTAAACACAAGATTTATGGAATGGTTAAAAGTGCATGAAAATGGCCACTTTACTCACTCTGAGATTTCAAAAAGGGTTTATTTACCCCGGGAAGTTAATTAAATACCATTTGGAGGCATTTAATGTTCGAGCCAAAACGGCTGATTTTCGACAAAAGAGATAACACCCCCCCATTACGTCATGCTTCAGAAATGTGGAAAATGGTCCGTTTTCAAATGTTTTATTTTTGAACGTCAGTTCACATTTGTAGGTGGATCATCAGTGTTAGAGCTAAAATTAGCATGTTTAATGTGATTTTCATGCTTCCAGGGGTTCGGAAAGTGAATTAAATACTATTTGGAGGCATTTAATGTTCAAGCAAAAACAGCTGATTTTTGACAAAAGAGATAACACCCCCCCATTACGTCATGCTTCAGAAATGTGGAAAATGGTCCGTTTTCAAATGTTTTATTTTTGAACGTCAGTTCACATTTGTAGGTGGATCATCAGTGTTAGAGCTAGAATTAGCATGTTTAAAGTGATTTTCATGCTTCCAGGGGCCCTAAACACAAGATTTATGGAATGGTTAAAAGTGCATGAAAATGGTCAATTTACTCACTCTGAGTTCTCAAAAAGGGTTTCTTCACCCCGGGAAGTTAATTAAATACCATTTGGAGGCATTTAATGTTCGAGCCAAAACGGCTGATTTTCGACAAAAGAGATAACACCCCCCCATTACGTCATGCTTCAGAAATGTGGAAAATGGTCCGTTTTCAAATGTTTTATTTTTGAACGTCAGTTCACATTTGTAGGTGGATCATCAGTGTTAGAGCTAAACTTAGCATGTTTAAAGTGATTTTCATGCTTCCAGGGGCTCGGGAAGTGAATTAAATACTATTTGGAGGCATTTATTGTTCAAGCAAAAACAGCTGATTTTTGACAAAAGAGATAACACCCCCCCATTACTTCATGCTTCAGAAATGTGGAAAATGGTCCGTTTTCAAATGTTTTATTTTTGAACGTCAGTTCACATTTGTAGGTGGATCATCAGTGTTAGAGCTAAAATTAGCATGTTTAAAGTGATTTTCATGCTTCCAGGGGCCCTAAACACAAGATTTGTGGAATGGTTAAAAGTGCATGAAAATGGCCAATTTACTCACTCTGAGTTCTCAAAAAGGGTTTCTTCACCCCGGGAAGTTACTTAAATACAATTTGGAGGCATTTAATGTTCGAGCAAAAATGGCTGATTTTCGACAAAAGAGATAACACCCCCCCCATTACGTCATGCTTCAGAAATGTGGAAAATGGTCCGTTTTCAAATGTTTTATTTTTGAACGTCAGTTCACATTTGTAGGTGGATCATCAGTGTTAGAGCTAAAATTAGCATGTTTAAAGTGATTTTCATGCTTTCAGGGGCCCTAAACACAAGATTTATGGAATGGTTAAAAGTGCATGAAAATGGCCAATTTACTCACTCTGAGTTCTCAAAAAAGGTTTCTTCATCCCGGGAAGTTAATTAAATACCATTTGGAGGCATTTAATGTTCGAGCTAAAACTGATGATTTTCGACAAAAGAGATAACACCCCCCCATTACGTCATGCTTCAGAAATGTGGAAAATGGTCCTTTTTCAAATGTTTTATTTTTGAACGTCAGTTCACATTTGTAGGTGGATCATCAGTGTTAGAGCTAAAATTAGCATGTTTAAAGTGATTTTCATGCTTCCAGGGGCTCGGGAAGTGAATTAAATACTATTTGGAGGCATTTAATGTTCAAGCAAAAACAGCTGATTTTTGACAAAAGAGATAACACCCCCCCATTACGTCATGCTTCAGAAATGTGGAAAATGGTCCGTTTTCAAATGTTTTATTTTTGAACGTCAGTTCACATTTGTAGGTGGATCATCAGTGTTAGAGCTAAAATTAGCATGTTTAAAGTGATTTTCATGCTTCCAGGGGCCCTAAACACAAGTTTTATGGAATGGTTCAAAGACCATGAAAATGGCCAATTTACTCACTCTGAGTTCTCAAAAAGGGTTTCTTCACCCCGGGAAGTTAATTAAATACCATTTGGAGGCATTTAAAGTTCGAGCCAAAACGGCTGATTTTCGACAAAAGAGATAACACCCCCCCATTACGTCATGCTTCAGAAATGTGGAAAATGGTCCGTTTTCAAATGTTTTATTTTTGAACGTCAGTTCACATTTGTAGGTGGATCATCAGTGTTAGAGCTAAAATTAGCATGTTTAAAGTGATTTTCATGCTTCCAGGGGCCCTAAACACAAGATTTGTGGAATGGTTAAAAGTGCATGAAAATGGCCAATTTACTCACTCTGAGTTCTCAAAAAGGGTTTCTTCACCCCGGGAAGTTACTTAAATACAATTTGGAGGCATTTAATGTTCGAGCAAAAATGGCTGATTTTCGACAAAAGAGATAACACCCCCCCATTACGTCATGCTTCAGAAATGTGGAAAATGGTCCGTTTTCAAATGTTTTATTTTTGAACGTCAGTTCACATTTGTAGGTGGATCATCAGTGTTAGAGCTAAAATTAGCATGTTTAAAGTGATTTTCATGCTTTCAGGGGCCCTAAACACAAGATTTATGGAATGGTTAAAAGTGCATGAAAATGGCCAATTTACTCACTCTGAGTTCTCAAAAAAGGTTTCTTCATCCCGGGAAGTTAATTAAATACCATTTGGAGGCATTTAATGTTCGAGCTAAAACTGATGATTTTCGACAAAAGAGAGAACACCCCCCCCATTACGTCATGCTTCAGAAATGTGGAAAATGGTCCTTTTTCAAATGTTTTATTTTTGAACGTCAGTTCACATTTGTAGGTGGATCATCAGTGTTAGAGCTAAAATTAGCATGTTTAAAGTGATTTTCATGCTTCCAGGGGCTCGGGAAGTGAATTAAATACTATTTGGAGGCATTTAATGTTCAAGCAAAAACAGCTGATATTTGACAAAAGAGATAACACCCCCCCATTACGTCATGCTTCAGAAATGTGGAAAATGGTCCGTTTTTAAATGTTTTCTTTTTGAACGTCAGTTCACATTTGTAGGTGGATCATCAGTGTTAGAGCTAAAATTAGCATGTTTAAAGTGATTTTCATGCTTCCAGGGGCCCTAAACACAAGATTTATGGAATGGTTAAAAGTGCATGAAAATGGCCAATTTACTCACTCTGAGTTCTCAAAAAAGGTTTCTTCATCCCGGGAAGTTAATTAAATACCATTTGGAGGCATTTAATGTTCGAGCTAAAACGGATGATTTTCGATAAAAGAGATAACACCCCCCCATTACGTTATGCTTCAGAAATGTGGAAAATGGTCCGTTTTCAAATGTTTTATTTTTGAACGTCAGTTCACATTTGTAGGTGGATCATCAGTGTTAGAGCTAAAATTAGCATGTTTAAATTGATTTTCATGCTTCCAGGGGCCCTAAACACAAGATTTGTGGAATGGTTAAAAGTGCATGAAAATGGCCAATTTACTCACTCTGAGTTCTCAAAAAGGGTTTCTTCACCCCGGGAAGTTACTTAAATACAATTTGGAGGCATTTAATGTTCGAGCAAAAATGGCTGATTTTCGACAAAAGAGATAACACCCCCCCATTACGTCATGCTTCAGAAATGTGGAAAATGGTCCGTTTTCAAATGTTTTATTTTTGAACGTCAGTTCACATTTGTAGGTGGATCATCAGTGTTAGAGCTAAAATTAGCATGTTTAAAGTGATTTTCATGCTTTCAGGGGCCCTAAACACAAGATTTGTGGAATGGTTAAAAGTGCATGAAAATGGCCAATTTACTCACTCTGAGTTCTCAAAAAGGGTTTCTTCACCCCGGGAAGTTACTTAAATACAATTTGGAGGCATTTAATGTTCGAGCAAAAATGGCTGATTTTCGACAAAAGAGATAACACCCCCCCATTACGTCATGCTTCAGAAATGTGGAAAATGGTCCGTTTTCAAATGTTTTATTTTTGAACGTCAGTTCACATTTGTAGGTGGATCATCAGTGTTAGAGCTAAAATTAGCATGTTTAAAGTGATTTTCATGCTTTCAGGGGCCCTAAACACAAGATTTATGGAATGGTTAAAAGTGCATGAAAATGGCCAATTTACTCACTCTGAGTTCTCAAAAAAGGTTTCTTCATCCCGGGAAGTTAATTAAATACCATTTGGAGGCATTTAATGTTCGAGCTAAAACTGATGATTTTCGACAAAAGAGATAACACCCCCCCATTACGTCATGCTTCAGAAATGTGGAAAATGGTCCTTTTTCAAATGTTTTATTTTTGAACGTCAGTTCACATTTGTAGGTGGATCATCAGTGTTAGAGCTAAAATTAGCATGTTTAAAGTGATTTTCACGCTTCCAGGGGCTCGGGAAGTTAATTAAATACCATTTGGAGGCATTTAATGTTCGAAACAAAACGGCTGATTTTCGACAAAAGAGATAACACCCCCCCATTACGTCATGCTTCAGAAATGTGGAAAATGGTCCGTTTTCAAATGTTTTATTTTTGAACGTCAGTTCACATTTGTAGGTGGATCATCAGTGTTAGAGCTAAACTTAGCATGTTTAAAGTGATTTTCATGCTTCCAGGGGCTCGGGAAGTGAATTAAATACTATTTGGAGGCATTTATTGTTCAAGCAAAAACAGCTGATTTTTGACAAAAGAGATAACACCCCCCCATTACTTCATGCTTCAGAAACGTGGAAAATGGTCCGTTTTCAAATGTTTTATTTTTGAACGTCAGTTCACATTTGTAGGTGGATCATCAGTGTTAGAGCTAAAATTAGCATGTTTAAAGTGATTTTCATGCTTCCAGGGGCCCTAAACACAAGATTTATGGAATGGTTAAAAGTGCATGAAAATGGCCAATTTACTCACTCTGAGATTTCAAAAAGGGTTTCTTTACCCCGGGAAGTTAATTAAATACCATTTGGAGGCATTTAATGTTCGAGCCAAAACGGCTGATTTTCGACAAAAGAGATAACACCCCCCCATTACGTCATGCTTCAGAAATGTGGAAAATGGTCCGTTTTCAAATGTTTTATTTTTGAACGTCAGTTCACATTTGTAGGTGGATCATCAGTGTTAGAGCTAAAATTAGCATGTTTAATGTGATTTTCATGCTTCCAGGGGTTCGGAAAGTGAATTAAATACTATTTGGAGGCATTTAATGTTCAAGCAAAAACAGCTGATTTTTGACAAAAGAGATAACACCCCCCCATTACGTCATGCTTCAGAAATGTGGAAAATGGTCCGTTTTCAAATGTTTTATTTTTGAACGTCAGTTCACATTTGTAGGTGGATCATCAGTGTTAGAGCTAAAATTAGCATGTTTAAAGTGATTTTCATGCTTCCAGGGGCCCTAAACACAAGATTTATGGAATGGTTAAAAGTGCATGAAAATGGCCAATTTACTCACTCTGAGTTCTCAAAAAGGGTTTCTTCACCCCGGGAAGTTAATTAAATACCATTTGGAGGCATTTAATGTTCGAGCCAAAACGGCTGATTTTCGACAAAAGAGATAACACCCCCCCATTACGTCATGCTTCAGAAATGTGGAAAATGGTCCGTTTTCAAATGTTTTATTTTTGAACGTCAGTTCACATTTGTAGGTGGATCATCAGTGTTAGAGCTAAACTTAGCATGTTTAAAGTGATTTTCATGCTTCCAGGGGCTCGGGAAGTGAATTAAATACTATTTGGAGGCATTTATTGTTCAAGCAAAAACAGCTGATTTTTGACAAAAGAGATAACACCCCCCCATTACGTCATGCTTCAGAAATGTGGAAAATGGTCCGTTTTCAAATGTTTTATTTTTGAACGTCAGTTCACATTTGTAGGTGGATCATCAGTGTTAGAGCTAAAATTAGCATGTTTAAAGTGATTTTCATGCTTCCAGGGGCCCTAAACACAAGATTTATGGAATGGTTAAAAGTGCATGAAAATGGCCAATTTACTCACTCTGAGATTTCAAAAAGGGTTTCTTTACCCCGGGAAGTTAATTAAATACCATTTGGAGGCATTTAATGTTCGAGCCAAAACGGCTGATTTTCGACAAAAGAGATAACACCCCCCCATTACGTCATGCTTCAGAAATGTGGAAAATGGTCCGTTTTCAAATGTTTTATTTTTGAACGTCAGTTCACATTTGTAGGTGGATCATCAGTGTTAGAGCTAAAATTAGCATGTTTAATGTGATTTTCATGCTTCCAGGGGTTCGGAAAGTGAATTAAATACTATTTGGAGGCATTTAATGTTCAAGCAAAAACAGCTGATTTTTGACAAAAGAGATAACACCCCCCCATTACGTCATGCTTCAGAAATGTGGAAAATGGTCCGTTTTCAAATGTTTTATTTTTGAACGTCAGTTCACATTTGTAGGTGGATCATCAGTGTTAGAGCTAGAATTAGCATGTTTAAAGTGATTTTCATGCTTCCAGGGGCCCTAAACACAAGATTTATGGAATGGTTAAAAGTGCATGAAAATGGTCAATTTACTCACTCTGAGTTCTCAAAAAGGGTTTCTTCACCCCGGGAAGTTAATTAAATACCATTTGGAGGCATTTAATGTTCGAGCCAAAACGGCTGATTTTCGACAAAAGAGATAACACCCCCCCATTACGTCATGCTTCAGAAATGTGGAAAATGGTCCGTTTTCAAATGTTTTATTTTTGAACGTCAGTTCACATTTGTAGGTGGATCATCAGTGTTAGAGCTAAACTTAGCATGTTTAAAGTGATTTTCATGCTTCCAGGGGCTCGGGAAGTGAATTAAATACTATTTGGAGGCATTTATTGTTCAAGCAAAAACAGCTGATTTTTGACAAAAGAGATAACACCCCCCCATTACTTCATGCTTCAGAAATGTGGAAAATGGTCCGTTTTCAAATGTTTTATTTTTGAACGTCAGTTCACATTTGTAGGTGGATCATCAGTGTTAGAGCTAAAATTAGCATGTTTAAAGTGATGTTCATGCTTCCAGGGGCCCTAAACTCAAGATTTGTGGAATGGTTAAAAGTGCATGAAAATGGCCAATTTACTCACTCTGAGTTCTCAAAAAGGGTTTCTTCACCCCGGGAAGTTACTTAAATACAATTTGGAGGCATTTAATGTTCGAGCAAAAATGGCTGATTTTCGACAAAAGAGATAACACCCCCCCATTACGTCATGCTTCAGAAATGTGGAAAATGGTCCGTTTTCAAATGTTTTATTTTTGAACGTCAGTTCACATTTGTAGGTGGATCATCAGTGTTAGAGCTAAAATTAGCATGTTTAAAGTGATTTTCATGCTTCCAGGGGCCCTAAACACACGATTTATGGAATGGTTAAAAGTCCATGAAAATGGCCAATTTACTCACTCTGAGTTCTCAAAAAGGGGTTCTTCACCCCGAGAAGTTAATTAAATACCATTTGGAGGCATTTAATGTTCGAGCCAAAACGGCTGATTTTCGACAAAAGAGATAACACCCCCCCATTACGTCATGCTTCAGAAATGTGGAAAATGGTCCGTTTTCAAATGTTTTATTTTTGAACGTCAGTTCACATTTGTAGGTGGATCATCAGTGTTAGAGCTAAAATTAGCATGTTTAAAGTGATTTTCATGCTTCCAGGGGCTCGGGAAGTGAATTAAATACTATTTGGAGGCATTTAATGTTCAAGCAAAAACAGCTGATTTTTGACAAAAGAGATAACACCCCCCCATTACTTCATGCTTCAGAAATGTGGAAAATGGTCCGTTTTCAAATGTTTTATTTTTGAACGTCAGTTCACATTTGTAGGTGGATCATCAGTGTTAGAGCTAAAATTAGCATGTTTAAAGTGATTTTCATGCTTCCAGGGGCCCTAAACACAAGATTTATGGAATGGTTAAATGTGCATGAAAATGGCCAATTTACTCACTCTGAGTTCTCAAAAAGGGTTTCTTCACCCCGGGAAGTTAATTAAATACCATTTGGAGGCATTTAATGTTCGAGCCAAAACGGCGGATTTTCGACAAAAGAGATAACACCCCCCCCCATTACGTCATGCTTCAGAAATGTGGAAAATGGTCCGTTTTCAAATGTTTTATTTTTGAACGTCAGTTCACATTTGTAGGTGGATCATCAGTGTTAGAGCTAAAATTAGCATGTTTAAAGTGATTTTCATGCTTCCAGGGGTTTGGGAAGTGAATTAAATACTATTTGGAGGCATTTAATGTTCAAGCAAAAACAGCTGATTTTTGACAAAAGAGATAACACCCCCCCATTACGTCATGCTTCAGAAATGTGGAAAATGGTCCGTTTTCAAATGTTTTATTTTTGAACGTCAGTTCACATTTGTAGGTGAATCATCAGTGTTAGATCTAAAATTAGCATGTTTAAAGTGATTTTCATGCTTCCATGGGCCCTAAACACAAGATTTAAGGAATGGTTAAAAGTGCATGAAAATGGCCAATTTACTCACTCTGAGTTCTCAAAAAGGGTTTCTTCACCCCGGGAAGTTAATTAAATACCATTTGGAGGCATTTAATGTTCGAGCCAAAACGGCTGATTTTCGACAAAAGAGATAACACCCCCCCATTACGTCATGCTTCAGAAATGTGGAAAATGGTCCGTTTTCAAATGTTTTATTTTTGAACGTCAGTTCACATTTGTAGGTGGATCATCAGTGTTAGAGCTAAAATTAGCATGTTTAAAGTGATTTTCATGCTTCCAGGGGCCCTAAACACAAGATTTATGGAATGGTTAAAAGTGCATGAAAATGGCCAATTTACTCACTCGGAGTTCTCAAAAAGGGTTTCTTTACCCCGGGAAGTTAATTAAATACCATTTGGAGGCATTTAATGTTTGAGCCAAAACGGCTGATTTTCGACAAAAGAGATAACACCCCCCCATTATGTCATGCTTCAGAAATGTGGAAAATGGTCCATTTTCAAATGTTTTATTTTTGAACGTCAGTTCACATTTGTAGGTGGATCATCAGTGTTAGAGCTAAAATTAGCATGTTTAAAGTGATTTTCATGCTTCCAGGGGCCCTAAACACAAGATTTATGGAATGGTTAAAAGTGCATGAAAATGGCCAATTTACTCACTCTGAGTTCTCAAAAAGGGTTTCTTCACTCCGGGAAGTTAATTAAATACCATTTGGAGGCATTTAATGTTCGAGCCAAAACGGCTGATTTTCGACAAAAGAGATAACACCCCCCCATTACGTCATGCTTCAGAAATGTGGAAAATGGTCCGTTTTCAAATGTTTTATTTTTGAACGTCAGTTCACATTTGTAGGTGGATCATCAGTGTTAGAGCTAAACTTAGCATGTTTAAAGTGATTTTCATGCTTCCAGGGGCTCGGGAAGTGAATTAAATACTATTTGGAGGCATTTATTGTTCAAGCAAAAACAGCTGATTTTTGACAAAAGAGATAACACCCCCCCATTACTTCATGCTTCAGAAATGTGGAAAATGGTCCGTTTTCAAATGTTTTATTTTTGAACGTCAGTTCACATTTGTAGGTGGATCATCAGTGTTAGAGCTAAAATTAGCATGTTTAAAGTGATTTTCATGCTTCCAGGGGCCCTAAACACAAGATTTATGGAATGGTTAAAAGTGCATGAAAATGGCCAATTTACTCACTCTGAGATTTCAAAAAGGGTTTCTTTACCCCGGGAAGTTAATTAAATACCATTTGGAGGCATTTAATGTTCGAGCCAAAACGGCTGATTTTCGACAAAAGAGATAACACCCCCCCATTACGTCATGCTTCAGAAATGTGGAAAATGGTCCGTTTTCAAATGTTTTATTTTTGAACGTCAGTTCACATTTGTAGGTGGATCATCAGTGTTAGAGCTAAAATTAGCATGTTTAATGTGATTTTCATGCTTCCAGGGGTTCGCAAAGTGAATTAAATACTATTTGGAGGCATTTAATGTTCAAGCAAAAACAGCTGATTTTTGACAAAAGAGATAACACCCCCCCATTACGTCATGCTTCAGAAATGTGGAAAATGGTCCGTTTTCAAATGTTTTATTTTTGAACGTCAGTTCACATTTGTAGGTGGATCATCAGTGTTAGAGCTAAAATTAGCATGTTTAAAGTGATTTTCATGCTTCCAGGGGCCCTAAACACAAGATTTATGGAATGGTTAAAAGTGCATGAAAATGGCCAATTTACTCACTCTGAGTTCTCAAAAAGGGTTTCTTCACCCCGGGAAGTTAATTAAATACCATTTGGAGGCATTTAATGTTCGAGCCAAAACAGCTGATTTTCGACAAAAGAGATAACAACCCCCATTACGTCATGCTTCAGAAATGTGGAAAATGGTCCGTTTTCAAATGTTTTATTTTTGAACGTCAGTTCACATTTGTAGGTGGATCATCAGTGTTAGAGCTAAACTTAGCATGTTTAAAGTGATTTTCATGCTTCCAGGGGCTCGGGAAGTGAATTAAATACTATTTGGAGGCATTTATTGTTCAAGCAAAAACAGCTGATTTTTGACAAAAGAGATAACACCCCCCCATTACGTCATGCTTCAGAAATGTGGAAAATGGTCCGTTTTCAAATGTTTTATTTTTGAACGTCAGTTCACATTTGTAGGTGGATCATCAGTGTTAGAGCTAAAATTAGCATGTTTAAAGTGATTTTCATGCTTTCAGGGGCCCTAAACACAAGATTTATGGAATGGTTAAAAGTGCATGAAAATGGCCAATTTACTCACTCTGAGTTCTCAAAAAAGGTTTCTTCATCCCGGGAAGTTAATTAAATACCATTTGGAGGCATTTAATGTTCGAGCTAAAACTGATGATTTTCGACAAAAGAGATAACACCCCCCCATTACGTCATGCTTCAGAAATGTGGAAAATGGTCCTTTTTCAAATGTTTTATTTTTGAACGTCAGTTCACATTTGTAGGTGGATCATCAGTGTTAGAGCTAAAATTAGCATGTTTAAAGTGATTTTCATGCTTCCAGGGGCTCGGGAAGTGAATTAAATACTATTTGGAGGCATTTAATGTTCAAGCAAAAACAGCTGATTTTTGACAAAAGAGATAACACCCCCCCATTACGTCATGCTTCAGAAATGTGGAAAATGGTCCGTTTTCAAATGTTTTATTTTTGAACGTCAGTTCACATTTGTAGGTGGATCATCAGTGTTAGAGCTAAAATTAGCATGTTTAAAGTGATTTTCATGCTTCCAGGGGCCCTAAACACAAGATTTATGGAATGGTTCAAAGACCATGAAAATGGCCAATTTACTCACTCTGAGTTCTCAAAAAGGGTTTCTTCACCCCGGGAAGTTAATTAAATACCATTTGGAGGCATTTAAAGTTCGAGCCAAAACGGCTGATTTTCGACAAAAGAGATAACACCCCCCCATTACGTCATGCTTCAGAAATGTGGAAAATGGTCCGTTTTCAAATGTTTTATTTTTGAACGTCAGTTCACATTTGTAGGTGGATCATCAGTGTTAGAGCTAAAATTAGCATGTTTAAAGTGATTTTCATGCTTCCAGGGGCCCTAAACACAAGATTTGTGGAATGGTTAAAAGTGCATGAAAATGGCCAATTTACTCACTCTGAGTTCTCAAAAAGGGTTTCTTCACCCCGGGAAGTTACTTAAATACAATTTGGAGGCATTTAATGTTCGAGCAAAAATGGCTGATTTTCGACAAAAGAGATAACACCCCCCCATTACGTCATGCTTCAGAAATGTGGAAAATGGTCCGTTTTCAAATGTTTTATTTTTGAACGTCAGTTCACATTTGTAGGTGGATCATCAGTGTTAGAGCTAAAATTAGCATGTTTAAAGTGATTTTCATGCTTTCAGGGGCCCTAAACACAAGATTTATGGAATGGTTAAAAGTGCATGAAAATGGCCAATTTACTCACTCTGAGTTCTCAAAAAAGGTTTCTTCATCCCGGGAAGTTAATTAAATACCATTTGGAGGCATTTAATGTTCGAGCTAAAACTGATGATTTTCGACAAAAGAGAGAACACCCCCCCCATTACGTCATGCTTCAGAAATGTGGAAAATGGTCCTTTTTCAAATGTTTTATTTTTGAACGTCAGTTCACATTTGTAGGTGGATCATCAGTGTTAGAGCTAAAATTAGCATGTTTAAAGTGATTTTCATGCTTCCAGGGGCTCGGGAAGTGAATTAAATACTATTTGGAGGCATTTAATGTTCAAGCAAAAACAGCTGATATTTGACAAAAGAGATAACACCCCCCCATTACGTCATGCTTCAGAAATGTGGAAAATGGTCCGTTTTTAAATGTTTTCTTTTTGAACGTCAGTTCACATTTGTAGGTGGATCATCAGTGTTAGAGCTAAAATTAGCATGTTTAAAGTGATTTTCATGCTTCCAGGGGCCCTAAACACAAGATTTATGGAATGGTTAAAAGTGCATGAAAATGGCCAATTTACTCACTCTGAGTTCTCAAAAAAGGTTTCTTCATCCCGGGAAGTTAATTAAATACCATTTGGAGGCATTTAATGTTCGAGCTAAAACGGATGATTTTCGATAAAAGAGATAACACCCCCCCATTACGTCATGCTTCAGAAATGTGGAAAATGGTCCGTTTTCAAATGTTTTATTTTTGAACGTCAGTTCACATTTGTAGGTGGATCATCAGTGTTAGAGCTAAAATTAGCATGTTTAAATTGATTTTCATGCTTCCAGGGGCCCTAAACACAAGATTTGTGGAATGGTTAAAAGTGCATGAAAATGGCCAATTTACTCACTCTGAGTTCTCAAAAAGGGTTTCTTCACCCCGGGAAGTTACTTAAATACAATTTGGAGGCATTTAATGTTCGAGCAAAAATGGCTGATTTTCGACAAAAGAGATAACACCCCCCCATTACGTCATGCTTCAGAAATGTGGAAAATGGTCCGTTTTCAAATGTTTTATTTTTGAACGTCAGTTCACATTTGTAGGTGGATCATCAGTGTTAGAGCTAAAATTAGCATGTTTAAAGTGATTTTCATGCTTTCAGGGGCCCTAAACACAAGATTTGTGGAATGGTTAAAAGTGCATGAAAATGGCCAATTTACTCACTCTGAGTTCTCAAAAAGGGTTTCTTCACCCCGGGAAGTTACTTAAATACAATTTGGAGGCATTTAATGTTCGAGCAAAAATGGCTGATTTTCGACAAAAGAGATAACACCCCCCCATTACGTCATGCTTCAGAAATGTGGAAAATGGTCCGTTTTCAAATGTTTTATTTTTGAACGTCAGTTCACATTTGTAGGTGGATCATCAGTGTTAGAGCTAAAATTAGCATGTTTAAAGTGATTTTCATGCTTTCAGGGGCCCTAAACACAAGATTTATGGAATGGTTAAAAGTGCATGAAAATGGCCAATTTACTCACTCTGAGTTCTCAAAAAAGGTTTCTTCATCCCGGGAAGTTAATTAAATACCATTTGGAGGCATTTAATGTTCGAGCTAAAACTGATGATTTTCGACAAAAGAGATAACACCCCCCCATTACGTCATGCTTCAGAAATGTGGAAAATGGTCCTTTTTCAAATGTTTTATTTTTGAACGTCAGTTCACATTTGTAGGTGGATCATCAGTGTTAGAGCTAAAATTAGCATGTTTAAAGTGATTTTCACGCTTCCAGGGGCTCGGGAAGTTAATTAAATACCATTTGGAGGCATTTAATGTTCGAAACAAAACGGCTGATTTTCGACAAAAGAGATAACACCCCCCCATTACGTCATGCTTCAGAAATGTGGAAAATGGTCCGTTTTCAAATGTTTTATTTTTGAACGTCAGTTCACATTTGTAGGTGGATCATCAGTGTTAGAGCTAAACTTAGCATGTTTAAAGTGATTTTCATGCTTCCAGGGGCTCGGGAAGTGAATTAAATACTATTTGGAGGCATTTATTGTTCAAGCAAAAACAGCTGATTTTTGACAAAAGAGATAACACCCCCCCATTACTTCATGCTTCAGAAACGTGGAAAATGGTCCGTTTTCAAATGTTTTATTTTTGAACGTCAGTTCACATTTGTAGGTGGATCATCAGTGTTAGAGCTAAAATTAGCATGTTTAAAGTGATTTTCATGCTTCCAGGGGCCCTAAACACAAGATTTATGGAATGGTTAAAAGTGCATGAAAATGGCCAATTTACTCACTCTGAGATTTCAAAAAGGGTTTCTTTACCCCGGGAAGTTAATTAAATACCATTTGGAGGCATTTAATGTTCGAGCCAAAACGGCTGATTTTCGACAAAAGAGATAACACCCCCCCATTACGTCATGCTTCAGAAATGTGGAAAATGGTCCGTTTTCAAATGTTTTATTTTTGAACGTCAGTTCACATTTGTAGGTGGATCATCAGTGTTAGAGCTAAAATTAGCATGTTTAATGTGATTTTCATGCTTCCAGGGGTTCGGAAAGTGAATTAAATACTATTTGGAGGCATTTAATGTTCAAGCAAAAACAGCTGATTTTTGACAAAAGAGATAACACCCCCCCATTACGTCATGCTTCAGAAATGTGGAAAATGGTCCGTTTTCAAATGTTTTATTTTTGAACGTCAGTTCACATTTGTAGGTGGATCATCAGTGTTAGAGCTAAAATTAGCATGTTTAAAGTGATTTTCATGCTTCCAGGGGCCCTAAACACAAGATTTATGGAATGGTTAAAAGTGCATGAAAATGGCCAATTTACTCACTCTGAGTTCTCAAAAAGGGTTTCTTCACCCCGGGAAGTTAATTAAATACCATTTGGAGGCATTTAATGTTCGAGCCAAAACGGCTGATTTTCGACAAAAGAGATAACACCCCCCCATTACGTCATGCTTCAGAAATGTGGAAAATGGTCCGTTTTCAAATGTTTTATTTTTGAACGTCAGTTCACATTTGTAGGTGGATCATCAGTGTTAGAGCTAAACTTAGCATGTTTAAAGTGATTTTCATGCTTCCAGGGGCTCGGGAAGTGAATTAAATACTATTTGGAGGCATTTATTGTTCAAGCAAAAACAGCTGATTTTTGACAAAAGAGATAACACCCCCCCATTACGTCATGCTTCAGAAATGTGGAAAATGGTCCGTTTTCAAATGTTTTATTTTTGAACGTCAGTTCACATTTGTAGGTGGATCATCAGTGTTAGAGCTAAACTTAGCATGTTTAAAGTGATTTTCATGCTTCCAGGGGCTCGGGAAGTGAATTAAATACTATTTGGAGGCATTTATTGTTCAAGCAAAAACAGCTGATTTTTGACAAAAGAGATAACACCCCCCCATTACGTCATGCTTCAGAAATGTGGAAAATGGTCCGTTTTCAAATGTTTTATTTTTGAACGTCAGTTCACATTTGTAGGTGGATCATCAGTGTTAGAGCTAAAATTAGCATGTTTAAAGTGATTTTCATGCTTCCAGGGGCCCTAAACACAAGATTTATGGAATGGTTAAAAGTGCATGAAAATGGCCAATTTACTCACTCTGAGATTTCAAAAAGGGTTTCTTTACCCCGGGAAGTTAATTAAATACCATTTGGAGGCATTTAATGTTCGAGCCAAAACGGCTGATTTTCGACAAAAGAGATAACACCCCCCCATTACGTCATGCTTCAGAAATGTGGAAAATGGTCCGTTTTCAAATGTTTTATTTTTGAACGTCAGTTCACATTTGTAGGTGGATCATCAGTGTTAGAGCTAGAATTAGCATGTTTAAAGTGATTTTCATGCTTCCAGGGGCCCTAAACACAAGATTTATGGAATGGTTAAAAGTGCATGAAAATGGTCAATTTACTCACTCTGAGTTCTCAAAAAGGGTTTCTTCACCCCGGGAAGTTAATTAAATACCATTTGGAGGCATTTAATGTTCGAGCCAAAACGGCTGATTTTCGACAAAAGAGATAACACCCCCCCATTACGTCATGCTTCAGAAATGTGGAAAATGGTCCGTTTTCAAATGTTTTATTTTTGAACGTCAGTTCACATTTGTAGGTGGATCATCAGTGTTAGAGCTAAACTTAGCATGTTTAAAGTGATTTTCATGCTTCCAGGGGCTCGGGAAGTGAATTAAATACTATTTGGAGGCATTTATTGTTCAAGCAAAAACAGCTGATTTTTGACAAAAGAGATAACACCCCCCCATTACTTCATGCTTCAGAAATGTGGAAAATGGTCCGTTTTCAAATGTTTTATTTTTGAACGTCAGTTCACATTTGTAGGTGGATCATCAGTGTTAGAGCTAAAATTAGCATGTTTAAAGTGATGTTCATGCTTCCAGGGGCCCTAAACTCAAGATTTGTGGAATGGTTAAAAGTGCATGAAAATGGCCAATTTACTCACTCTGAGTTCTCAAAAAGGGTTTCTTCACCCCGGGAAGTTACTTAAATACAATTTGGAGGCATTTAATGTTCGAGCAAAAATGGCTGATTTTCGACAAAAGAGATAACACCCCCCCATTACGTCATGCTTCAGAAATGTGGAAAATGGTCCGTTTTCAAATGTTTTATTTTTGAACGTCAGTTCACATTTGTAGGTGGATCATCAGTGTTAGAGCTAAAATTAGCATGTTTAAAGTGATTTTCATGCTTTCAGGGGCCCTAAACACAAGATTTATGGAATGGTTAAAAGTGCATGAAAATGGCCAATTTACTCACTCTGAGTTCTCAAAAAAGGTTTCTTCATCCCGGGAAGTTAATTAAATACCATTTGGAGGCATTTAATGTTCGAGCTAAAACTGATGATTTTCGACAAAAGAGATAACACCCCCCCATTACGTCATGCTTCAGAAATGTGGAAAATGGTCCTTTTTCAAATGTTTTATTTTTGAACGTCAGTTCACATTTGTAGGTGGATCATCAGTGTTAGAGCTAAAATTAGCATGTTTAAAGTGATTTTCATGCTTCCAGGGGCTCGGGAAGTGAATTAAATACTATTTGGAGGCATTTAATGTTCAAGCAAAAACAGCTGATTTTTGACAAAAGAGATAACACCCCCCCATTACGTCATGCTTCAGAAATGTGGAAAATGGTCCGTTTTTAAATGTTTTATTTTTGAACGTCAGTTCACATTTGTAGGTGGATCATCAGTGTTAGAGCTAAAATTAGCATGTTTAAAGTGATTTTCATGCTTCCAGGGGCCCTAAACACAAGATTTATGGAATGGTTAAAAGTGCATGAAAATGGCCAATTTACTCACTCTGAGTTCTCAAAAAAGGTTTCTTCATCCCGGGAAGTTAATTAAATACCATTTGGAGGCATTTAATGTTCGAGCTAAAATGGATGATTTTCGATAAAAGAGATAACACCCCCCCATTACGTCATGCTTCAGAAATGTGGAAAATGGTCCGTTTTCAAATGTTTTATTTTTGAACGTCAGTTCACATTTGTAGGTGGATCATCAGTGTTAGAGCTAAAATTAGCATGTTTAAATTGATTTTCATGCTTCCAGGGGCCCTAAACACAAGATTTAGGAAATGGTTAAAAGTGCATGAAAATGGCCAATTTACTCACTCTGAGTTCTCAAAAAGGGTTTCTTCACCCCGGGAAGTTAATTAAATACCATTTGGAGGCATTTAATGTTCGAGCCAAAACGGCTGATTTTCGACAAAAGAGATAACATCCCCCCATTACGTCATGCTTCAGAAATGTGGAAAATGGTCCGTTTTCAAATGTTTTATTTTTGAACGTCAGTTCACATTTGTAGGTGGATCATCAGTGTTAGAGCTAAAATTAGCATGTTTAAAGTGATTTTCATGCTTCCAGGGGCTCGGGAAGTGAATTAAATACTATTTGGAGGCATTTAATGTTCAAGCAAAAACAGCTGATTTTTGACAAAAGAGATAACACCCCCCCATTACGTCATGCTTCAGAAATGTGGAAAATGGTCCGTTTTCAAATGTTTTATTTTTGAACGTCAGTTCACATTTGTAGGTGGATCATCAGTGTTAGAGCTAAAATTAGCATGTTTAAAGTGATTTTCATGCTTCCAGGGGCCCTAAACACAAGATTTATGGAATGGTTCAAAGACCATGAAAATGGCCAATTTACTCACTCTGAGTTCTCAAAAAGGGTTTCTTCACCCCGGGAAGTTAATTAAATACCATTTGGAGGCATTTAAAGTTCGAGCCAAAACGGCTGATTTTCGACAAAAGAGATAACACCCCCCCATTACGTCATGCTTCAGAAATGTGGAAAATGGTCCGTTTTCAAATGTTTTATTTTTGAACGTCAGTTCACATTTGTAGGTGGATCATCAGTGTTAGAGCTAAAATTAGCATGTTTAAAGTGATTTTCATGCTTCCAGGGGCCCTAAACACAAGATTTGTGGAATGGTTAAAAGTGCATGAAAATGGCCAATTTACTCACTCTGAGTTCTCAAAAAGGGTTTCTTCACCCCGGGAAGTTACTTAAATACAATTTGGAGGCATTTAATGTTCGAGCAAAAATGGCTGATTTTCGACAAAAGAGATAACACCCCCCATTACGTCATGCTTCAGAAATGTGGAAAATGGTCCGTTTTCAAATGTTTTATTTTTGAACGTCAGTTCACATTTGTAGGTGGATCATCAGTGTTAGAGCTAAAATTAGCATGTTTAAAGTGATTTTCATGCTTTCAGGGGCCCTAAACACAAGATTTATGGAATGGTTAAAAGTGCATGAAAATGGCCAATTTACTCACTCTGAGTTCTCAAAAAAGGTTTCTTCATCCCGGGAAGTTAATTAAATACCATTTGGAGGCATTTAATGTTCGAGCTAAAACTGATGATTTTCGACAAAAGAGAGAACACCCCCCCCATTACGTCATGCTTCAGAAATGTGGAAAATGGTCCTTTTTCAAATGTTTTATTTTTGAACGTCAGTTCACATTTGTAGGTGGATCATCAGTGTTAGAGCTAAAATTAGCATGTTTAAAGTGATTTTCATGCTTCCAGGGGCTCGGGAAGTGAATTAAATACTATTTGGAGGCATTTAATGTTCAAGCAAAAACAGCTGATTTTTGACAAAAGAGATAACACCCCCCCATTACGTCATGCTTCAGAAATGTGGAAAATGGTCCGTTTTTAAATGTTTTCTTTTTGAACGTCAGTTCACATTTGTAGGTGGATCATCAGTGTTAGAGCTAAAATTAGCATGTTTAAAGTGATTTTCATGCTTCCAGGGGCCCTAAACACAAGATTTATGGAATGGTTAAAAGTGCATGAAAATGGCCAATTTACTCACTCTGAGTTCTCAAAAAAGGTTTCTTCATCCCGGGAAGTTAATTAAATACCATTTGGAGGCATTTAATGTTCGAGCTAAAACGGATGATTTTCGATAAAAGAGATAACACCCCCCCATTACGTCATGCTTCAGAAATGTGGAAAATGGTCCGTTTTCAAATGTTTTATTTTTGAACGTCAGTTCACATTTGTAGGTGGATCATCAGTGTTAGAGCTAAAATTAGCATGTTTAAATTGATTTTCATGCTTCCAGGGGCCCTAAACACAAGATTTGTGGAATGGTTAAAAGTGCATGAAAATGGCCAATTTACTCACTCTGAGTTCTCAAAAAGGGTTTCTTCACCCCGGGAAGTTACTTAAATACAATTTGGAGGCATTTAATGTTCGAGCAAAAATGGCTGATTTTCGACAAAAGAGATAACACCCCCCCATTACGTCATGCTTCAGAAATGTGGAAAATGGTCCGTTTTCAAATGTTTTATTTTTGAACGTCAGTTCACATTTGTAGGTGGATCATCAGTGTTAGAGCTAAAATTAGCATGTTTAAAGTGATTTTCATGCTTCCAGGGGCCCTAAACACAAGATTTGTGGAATGGTTAAAAGTGCATGAAAATGGCCAATTTACTCACTCTGAGTTCTCAAAAAGGGTTTCTTCACCCCGGGAAGTTACTTAAATACAATTTGGAGGCATTTAATGTTCGAGCAAAAATGGCTGATTTTCGACAAAAGAGATAACACCCCCCCCATTACGTCATGCTTCAGAAATGTGGAAAATGGTCCGTTTTCAAATGTTTTATTTTTGAACGTCAGTTCACATTTGTAGGTGGATCATCAGTGTTAGAGCTAAAATTAGCATGTTTAAAGTGATTTTCATGCTTCCAGGGGCCCTAAACACAAGATTTATGGAATGGTTAAAAGTGCATGAAAATGGCCAATTTACTCACTCTGAGTTCTCAAAAAAGGTTTCTTCATCCCGGGAAGTTAATTAAATACCATTTGGAGGCATTTAATGTTCGAGCTAAAACGGATGATTTTCGATAAAAGAGATAACACCCCCCCATTACGTTATGCTTCAGAAATGTGGAAAATGGTCCGTTTTCAAATGTTTTATTTTTGAACGTCAGTTCACATTTGTAGGTGGATCATCAGTGTTAGAGCTAAAATTAGCATGTTTAAATTGATTTTCATGCTTCCAGGGGCCCTAAACACAAGATTTGTGGAATGGTTAAAAGTGCATGAAAATGGCCAATTTACTCACTCTGAGTTCTCAAAAAGGGTTTCTTCACCCCGGGAAGTTACTTAAATACAATTTGGAGGCATTTAATGTTCGAGCAAAAATGGCTGATTTTCGACAAAAGAGATAACACCCCCCCATTACGTCATGCTTCAGAAATGTGGAAAATGGTCCGTTTTCAAATGTTTTATTTTTGAACGTCAGTTCACATTTGTAGGTGGATCATCAGTGTTAGAGCTAAAATTAGCATGTTTAAAGTGATTTTCATGCTTTCAGGGGCCCTAAACACAAGATTTGTGGAATGGTTAAAAGTGCATGAAAATGGCCAATTTACTCACTCTGAGTTCTCAAAAAGGGTTTCTTCACCCCGGGAAGTTACTTAAATACAATTTGGAGGCATTTAATGTTCGAGCAAAAATGGCTGATTTTCGACAAAAGAGATAACACCCCCCCATTACGTCATGCTTCAGAAATGTGGAAAATGGTCCGTTTTCAAATGTTTTATTTTTGAACGTCAGTTCACATTTGTAGGTGGATCATCAGTGTTAGAGCTAAAATTAGCATGTTTAAAGTGATTTTCATGCTTTCAGGGGCCCTAAACACAAGATTTATGGAATGGTTAAAAGTGCATGAAAATGGCCAATTTACTCACTCTGAGTTCTCAAAAAAGGTTTCTTCATCCCGGGAAGTTAATTAAATACCATTTGGAGGCATTTAATGTTCGAGCTAAAACTGATGATTTTCGACAAAAGAGATAACACCCCCCCATTACGTCATGCTTCAGAAATGTGGAAAATGGTCCTTTTTCAAATGTTTTATTTTTGAACGTCAGTTCACATTTGTAGGTGGATCATCAGTGTTAGAGCTAAAATTAGCATGTTTAAAGTGATTTTCACGCTTCCAGGGGCTCGGGAAGTTAATTAAATACCATTTGGAGGCATTTAATGTTCGAAACAAAACGGCTGATTTTCGACAAAAGAGATAACACCCCCCCATTACGTCATGCTTCAGAAATGTGGAAAATGGTCCGTTTTCAAATGTTTTATTTTTGAACGTCAGTTCACATTTGTAGGTGGATCATCAGTGTTAGAGCTAAACTTAGCATGTTTAAAGTGATTTTCATGCTTCCAGGGGCTCGGGAAGTGAATTAAATACTATTTGGAGGCATTTATTGTTCAAGCAAAAACAGCTGATTTTTGACAAAAGAGATAACACCCCCCCATTACTTCATGCTTCAGAAACGTGGAAAATGGTCCGTTTTCAAATGTTTTATTTTTGAACGTCAGTTCACATTTGTAGGTGGATCATCAGTGTTAGAGCTAAAATTAGCATGTTTAAAGTGATTTTCATGCTTCCAGGGGCCCTAAACACAAGATTTATGGAATGGTTAAAAGTGCATGAAAATGGCCAATTTACTCACTCTGAGATTTCAAAAAGGGTTTCTTTACCCCGGGAAGTTAATTAAATACCATTTGGAGGCATTTAATGTTCGAGCCAAAACGGCTGATTTTCGACAAAAGAGATAACACCCCCCCATTACGTCATGCTTCAGAAATGTGGAAAATGGTCCGTTTTCAAATGTTTTATTTTTGAACGTCAGTTCACATTTGTAGGTGGATCATCAGTGTTAGAGCTAAAATTAGCATGTTTAATGTGATTTTCATGCTTCCAGGGGTTCGGAAAGTGAATTAAATACTATTTGGAGGCATTTAATGTTCAAGCAAAAACAGCTGATTTTTGACAAAAGAGATAACACCCCCCCATTACGTCATGCTTCAGAAATGTGGAAAATGGTCCGTTTTCAAATGTTTTATTTTTGAACGTCAGTTCACATTTGTAGGTGGATCATCAGTGTTAGAGCTAAAATTAGCATGTTTAAAGTGATTTTCATGCTTCCAGGGGCCCTAAACACAAGATTTATGGAATGGTTAAAAGTGCATGAAAATGGCCAATTTACTCACTCTGAGTTCTCAAAAAGGGTTTCTTCACCCCGGGAAGTTAATTAAATACCATTTGGAGGCATTTAATGTTCGAGCCAAAACGGCTGATTTTCGACAAAAGAGATAACACCCCCCCATTACGTCATGCTTCAGAAATGTGGAAAATGGTCCGTTTTCAAATGTTTTATTTTTGAACGTCAGTTCACATTTGTAGGTGGATCATCAGTGTTAGAGCTAAACTTAGCATGTTTAAAGTGATTTTCATGCTTCCAGGGGCTCGGGAAGTGAATTAAATACTATTTGGAGGCATTTATTGTTCAAGCAAAAACAGCTGATTTTTGACAAAAGAGATAACACCCCCCCATTACGTCATGCTTCAGAAATGTGGAAAATGGTCCGTTTTCAAATGTTTTATTTTTGAACGTCAGTTCACATTTGTAGGTGGATCATCAGTGTTAGAGCTAAAATTAGCATGTTTAAAGTGATTTTCATGCTTCCAGGGGCCCTAAACACAAGATTTATGGAATGGTTAAAAGTGCATGAAAATGGCCAATTTACTCACTCTGAGATTTCAAAAAGGGTTTCTTTACCCCGGGAAGTTAATTAAATACCATTTGGAGGCATTTAATGTTCGAGCCAAAACGGCTGATTTTCGACAAAAGAGATAACACCCCCCCATTACGTCATGCTTCAGAAATGTGGAAAATGGTCCGTTTTCAAATGTTTTATTTTTGAACGTCAGTTCACATTTGTAGGTGGATCATCAGTGTTAGAGCTAAAATTAGCATGTTTAATGTGATTTTCATGCTTCCAGGGGTTCGGAAAGTGAATTAAATACTATTTGGAGGCATTTAATGTTCAAGCAAAAACAGCTGATTTTTGACAAAAGAGATAACACCCCCCCATTACGTCATGCTTCAGAAATGTGGAAAATGGTCCGTTTTCAAATGTTTTATTTTTGAACGTCAGTTCACATTTGTAGGTGGATCATCAGTGTTAGAGCTAGAATTAGCATGTTTAAAGTGATTTTCATGCTTCCAGGGGCCCTAAACACAAGATTTATGGAATGGTTAAAAGTGCATGAAAATGGTCAATTTACTCACTCTGAGTTCTCAAAAAGGGTTTCTTCACCCCGGGAAGTTAATTAAATACCATTTGGAGGCATTTAATGTTCGAGCCAAAACGGCTGATTTTCGACAAAAGAGATAACACCCCCCCATTACGTCATGCTTCAGAAATGTGGAAAATGGTCCGTTTTCAAATGTTTTATTTTTGAACGTCAGTTCACATTTGTAGGTGGATCATCAGTGTTAGAGCTAAACTTAGCATGTTTAAAGTGATTTTCATGCTTCCAGGGGCTCGGGAAGTGAATTAAATACTATTTGGAGGCATTTATTGTTCAAGCAAAAACAGCTGATTTTTGACAAAAGAGATAACACCCCCCCATTACTTCATGCTTCAGAAATGTGGAAAATGGTCCGTTTTCAAATGTTTTATTTTTGAACGTCAGTTCACATTTGTAGGTGGATCATCAGTGTTAGAGCTAAAATTAGCATGTTTAAAGTGATGTTCATGCTTCCAGGGGCCCTAAACTCAAGATTTGTGGAATGGTTAAAAGTGCATGAAAATGGCCAATTTACTCACTCTGAGTTCTCAAAAAGGGTTTCTTCACCCCGGGAAGTTACTTAAATACAATTTGGAGGCATTTAATGTTCGAGCAAAAATGGCTGATTTTCGACAAAAGAGATAACACCCCCCCATTACGTCATGCTTCAGAAATGTGGAAAATGGTCCGTTTTCAAATGTTTTATTTTTGAACGTCAGTTCACATTTGTAGGTGGATCATCAGTGTTAGAGCTAAAATTAGCATGTTTAAAGTGATTTTCATGCTTCCAGGGGCCCTAAACACACGATTTATGGAATGGTTAAAAGTCCATGAAAATGGCCAATTTACTCACTCTGAGTTCTCAAAAAGGGGTTCTTCACCCCGAGAAGTTAATTAAATACCATTTGGAGGCATTTAATGTTCGAGCCAAAACGGCTGATTTTCGACAAAAGAGATAACACCCCCCCATTACGTCATGCTTCAGAAATGTGGAAAATGGTCCGTTTTCAAATGTTTTATTTTTGAACGTCAGTTCACATTTGTAGGTGGATCATCAGTGTTAGAGCTAAAATTAGCATGTTTAAAGTGATTTTCATGCTTCCAGGGGCTCGGGAAGTGAATTAAATACTATTTGGAGGCATTTAATGTTCAAGCAAAAACAGCTGATTTTTGACAAAAGAGATAACACCCCCCCATTACTTCATGCTTCAGAAATGTGGAAAATGGTCCGTTTTCAAATGTTTTATTTTTGAACGTCAGTTCACATTTGTAGGTGGATCATCAGTGTTAGAGCTAAAATTAGCATGTTTAAAGTGATTTTCATGCTTCCAGGGGCCCTAAACACAAGATTTATGGAATGGTTAAATGTGCATGAAAATGGCCAATTTACTCACTCTGAGTTCTCAAAAAGGGTTTCTTCACCCCGGGAAGTTAATTAAATACCATTTGGAGGCATTTAATGTTCGAGCCAAAACGGCGGATTTTCGACAAAAGAGATAACACCCCCCCCCATTACGTCATGCTTCAGAAATGTGGAAAATGGTCCGTTTTCAAATGTTTTATTTTTGAACGTCAGTTCACATTTGTAGGTGGATCATCAGTGTTAGAGCTAAAATTAGCATGTTTAAAGTGATTTTCATGCTTCCAGGGGTTTGGGAAGTGAATTAAATACTATTTGGAGGCATTTAATGTTCAAGCAAAAACAGCTGATTTTTGACAAAAGAGATAACACCCCCCCATTACGTCATGCTTCAGAAATGTGGAAAATGGTCCGTTTTCAAATGTTTTATTTTTGAACGTCAGTTCACATTTGTAGGTGAATCATCAGTGTTAGATCTAAAATTAGCATGTTTAAAGTGATTTTCATGCTTCCATGGGCCCTAAACACAAGATTTAAGGAATGGTTAAAAGTGCATGAAAATGGCCAATTTACTCACTCTGAGTTCTCAAAAAGGGTTTCTTCACCCCGGGAAGTTAATTAAATACCATTTGGAGGCATTTAATGTTCGAGCCAAAACGGCTGATTTTCGACAAAAGAGATAACACCCCCCCATTACGTCATGCTTCAGAAATGTGGAAAATGGTCCGTTTTCAAATGTTTTATTTTTGAACGTCAGTTCACATTTGTAGGTGGATCATCAGTGTTAGAGCTAAAATTAGCATGTTTAAAGTGATTTTCATGCTTCCAGGGGCCCTAAACACAAGATTTATGGAATGGTTAAAAGTGCATGAAAATGGCCAATTTACTCACTCGGAGTTCTCAAAAAGGGTTTCTTTACCCCGGGAAGTTAATTAAATACCATTTGGAGGCATTTAATGTTTGAGCCAAAACGGCTGATTTTCGACAAAAGAGATAACACCCCCCCATTATGTCATGCTTCAGAAATGTGGAAAATGGTCCATTTTCAAATGTTTTATTTTTGAACGTCAGTTCACATTTGTAGGTGGATCATCAGTGTTAGAGCTAAAATTAGCATGTTTAAAGTGATTTTCATGCTTCCAGGGGCCCTAAACACAAGATTTATGGAATGGTTAAAAGTGCATGAAAATGGCCAATTTACTCACTCTGAGTTCTCAAAAAGGGTTTCTTCACTCCGGGAAGTTAATTAAATACCATTTGGAGGCATTTAATGTTCGAGCCAAAACGGCTGATTTTCGACAAAAGAGATAACACCCCCCCATTACGTCATGCTTCAGAAATGTGGAAAATGGTCCGTTTTCAAATGTTTTATTTTTGAACGTCAGTTCACATTTGTAGGTGGATCATCAGTGTTAGAGCTAAACTTAGCATGTTTAAAGTGATTTTCATGCTTCCAGGGGCTCGGGAAGTGAATTAAATACTATTTGGAGGCATTTATTGTTCAAGCAAAAACAGCTGATTTTTGACAAAAGAGATAACACCCCCCCATTACTTCATGCTTCAGAAATGTGGAAAATGGTCCGTTTTCAAATGTTTTATTTTTGAACGTCAGTTCACATTTGTAGGTGGATCATCAGTGTTAGAGCTAAAATTAGCATGTTTAAAGTGATTTTCATGCTTCCAGGGGCCCTAAACACAAGATTTATGGAATGGTTAAAAGTGCATGAAAATGGCCAATTTACTCACTCTGAGATTTCAAAAAGGGTTTCTTTACCCCGGGAAGTTAATTAAATACCATTTGGAGGCATTTAATGTTCGAGCCAAAACGGCTGATTTTCGACAAAAGAGATAACACCCCCCCATTACGTCATGCTTCAGAAATGTGGAAAATGGTCCGTTTTCAAATGTTTTATTTTTGAACGTCAGTTCACATTTGTAGGTGGATCATCAGTGTTAGAGCTAAAATTAGCATGTTTAATGTGATTTTCATGCTTCCAGGGGTTCGCAAAGTGAATTAAATACTATTTGGAGGCATTTAATGTTCAAGCAAAAACAGCTGATTTTTGACAAAAGAGATAACACCCCCCCATTACGTCATGCTTCAGAAATGTGGAAAATGGTCCGTTTTCAAATGTTTTATTTTTGAACGTCAGTTCACATTTGTAGGTGGATCATCAGTGTTAGAGCTAAAATTAGCATGTTTAAAGTGATTTTCATGCTTCCAGGGGCCCTAAACACAAGATTTATGGAATGGTTAAAAGTGCATGAAAATGGCCAATTTACTCACTCTGAGTTCTCAAAAAGGGTTTCTTCACCCCGGGAAGTTAATTAAATACCATTTGGAGGCATTTAATGTTCGAGCCAAAACAGCTGATTTTCGACAAAAGAGATAACAACCCCCATTACGTCATGCTTCAGAAATGTGGAAAATGGTCCGTTTTCAAATGTTTTATTTTTGAACGTCAGTTCACATTTGTAGGTGGATCATCAGTGTTAGAGCTAAACTTAGCATGTTTAAAGTGATTTTCATGCTTCCAGGGGCTCGGGAAGTGAATTAAATACTATTTGGAGGCATTTATTGTTCAAGCAAAAACAGCTGATTTTTGACAAAAGAGATAACACCCCCCCATTACGTCATGCTTCAGAAATGTGGAAAATGGTCCGTTTTCAAATGTTTTATTTTTGAACGTCAGTTCACATTTGTAGGTGGATCATCAGTGTTAGAGCTAAAATTAGCATGTTTAAAGTGATTTTCATGCTTTCAGGGGCCCTAAACACAAGATTTATGGAATGGTTAAAAGTGCATGAAAATGGCCAATTTACTCACTCTGAGTTCTCAAAAAAGGTTTCTTCATCCCGGGAAGTTAATTAAATACCATTTGGAGGCATTTAATGTTCGAGCTAAAACTGATGATTTTCGACAAAAGAGATAACACCCCCCCATTACGTCATGCTTCAGAAATGTGGAAAATGGTCCTTTTTCAAATGTTTTATTTTTGAACGTCAGTTCACATTTGTAGGTGGATCATCAGTGTTAGAGCTAAAATTAGCATGTTTAAAGTGATTTTCATGCTTCCAGGGGCTCGGGAAGTGAATTAAATACTATTTGGAGGCATTTAATGTTCAAGCAAAAACAGCTGATTTTTGACAAAAGAGATAACACCCCCCCATTACGTCATGCTTCAGAAATGTGGAAAATGGTCCGTTTTCAAATGTTTTATTTTTGAACGTCAGTTCACATTTGTAGGTGGATCATCAGTGTTAGAGCTAAAATTAGCATGTTTAAAGTGATTTTCATGCTTCCAGGGGCCCTAAACACAAGATTTATGGAATGGTTCAAAGACCATGAAAATGGCCAATTTACTCACTCTGAGTTCTCAAAAAGGGTTTCTTCACCCCGGGAAGTTAATTAAATACCATTTGGAGGCATTTAAAGTTCGAGCCAAAACGGCTGATTTTCGACAAAAGAGATAACACCCCCCCATTACGTCATGCTTCAGAAATGTGGAAAATGGTCCGTTTTCAAATGTTTTATTTTTGAACGTCAGTTCACATTTGTAGGTGGATCATCAGTGTTAGAGCTAAAATTAGCATGTTTAAAGTGATTTTCATGCTTCCAGGGGCCCTAAACACAAGATTTGTGGAATGGTTAAAAGTGCATGAAAATGGCCAATTTACTCACTCTGAGTTCTCAAAAAGGGTTTCTTCACCCCGGGAAGTTACTTAAATACAATTTGGAGGCATTTAATGTTCGAGCAAAAATGGCTGATTTTCGACAAAAGAGATAACACCCCCCCATTACGTCATGCTTCAGAAATGTGGAAAATGGTCCGTTTTCAAATGTTTTATTTTTGAACGTCAGTTCACATTTGTAGGTGGATCATCAGTGTTAGAGCTAAAATTAGCATGTTTAAAGTGATTTTCATGCTTTCAGGGGCCCTAAACACAAGATTTATGGAATGGTTAAAAGTGCATGAAAATGGCCAATTTACTCACTCTGAGTTCTCAAAAAAGGTTTCTTCATCCCGGGAAGTTAATTAAATACCATTTGGAGGCATTTAATGTTCGAGCTAAAACTGATGATTTTCGACAAAAGAGAGAACACCCCCCCCATTACGTCATGCTTCAGAAATGTGGAAAATGGTCCTTTTTCAAATGTTTTATTTTTGAACGTCAGTTCACATTTGTAGGTGGATCATCAGTGTTAGAGCTAAAATTAGCATGTTTAAAGTGATTTTCATGCTTCCAGGGGCTCGGGAAGTGAATTAAATACTATTTGGAGGCATTTAATGTTCAAGCAAAAACAGCTGATATTTGACAAAAGAGATAACACCCCCCCATTACGTCATGCTTCAGAAATGTGGAAAATGGTCCGTTTTTAAATGTTTTCTTTTTGAACGTCAGTTCACATTTGTAGGTGGATCATCAGTGTTAGAGCTAAAATTAGCATGTTTAAAGTGATTTTCATGCTTCCAGGGGCCCTAAACACAAGATTTATGGAATGGTTAAAAGTGCATGAAAATGGCCAATTTACTCACTCTGAGTTCTCAAAAAAGGTTTCTTCATCCCGGGAAGTTAATTAAATACCATTTGGAGGCATTTAATGTTCGAGCTAAAACGGATGATTTTCGATAAAAGAGATAACACCCCCCCATTACGTCATGCTTCAGAAATGTGGAAAATGGTCCGTTTTCAAATGTTTTATTTTTGAACGTCAGTTCACATTTGTAGGTGGATCATCAGTGTTAGAGCTAAAATTAGCATGTTTAAATTGATTTTCATGCTTCCAGGGGCCCTAAACACAAGATTTGTGGAATGGTTAAAAGTGCATGAAAATGGCCAATTTACTCACTCTGAGTTCTCAAAAAGGGTTTCTTCACCCCGGGAAGTTACTTAAATACAATTTGGAGGCATTTAATGTTCGAGCAAAAATGGCTGATTTTCGACAAAAGAGATAACACCCCCCCATTACGTCATGCTTCAGAAATGTGGAAAATGGTCCGTTTTCAAATGTTTTATTTTTGAACGTCAGTTCACATTTGTAGGTGGATCATCAGTGTTAGAGCTAAAATTAGCATGTTTAAAGTGATTTTCATGCTTTCAGGGGCCCTAAACACAAGATTTGTGGAATGGTTAAAAGTGCATGAAAATGGCCAATTTACTCACTCTGAGTTCTCAAAAAGGGTTTCTTCACCCCGGGAAGTTACTTAAATACAATTTGGAGGCATTTAATGTTCGAGCAAAAATGGCTGATTTTCGACAAAAGAGATAACACCCCCCCATTACGTCATGCTTCAGAAATGTGGAAAATGGTCCGTTTTCAAATGTTTTATTTTTGAACGTCAGTTCACATTTGTAGGTGGATCATCAGTGTTAGAGCTAAAATTAGCATGTTTAAAGTGATTTTCATGCTTTCAGGGGCCCTAAACACAAGATTTATGGAATGGTTAAAAGTGCATGAAAATGGCCAATTTACTCACTCTGAGTTCTCAAAAAAGGTTTCTTCATCCCGGGAAGTTAATTAAATACCATTTGGAGGCATTTAATGTTCGAGCTAAAACTGATGATTTTCGACAAAAGAGATAACACCCCCCCATTACGTCATGCTTCAGAAATGTGGAAAATGGTCCTTTTTCAAATGTTTTATTTTTGAACGTCAGTTCACATTTGTAGGTGGATCATCAGTGTTAGAGCTAAAATTAGCATGTTTAAAGTGATTTTCACGCTTCCAGGGGCTCGGGAAGTTAATTAAATACCATTTGGAGGCATTTAATGTTCGAAACAAAACGGCTGATTTTCGACAAAAGAGATAACACCCCCCCATTACGTCATGCTTCAGAAATGTGGAAAATGGTCCGTTTTCAAATGTTTTATTTTTGAACGTCAGTTCACATTTGTAGGTGGATCATCAGTGTTAGAGCTAAACTTAGCATGTTTAAAGTGATTTTCATGCTTCCAGGGGCTCGGGAAGTGAATTAAATACTATTTGGAGGCATTTATTGTTCAAGCAAAAACAGCTGATTTTTGACAAAAGAGATAACACCCCCCCATTACTTCATGCTTCAGAAACGTGGAAAATGGTCCGTTTTCAAATGTTTTATTTTTGAACGTCAGTTCACATTTGTAGGTGGATCATCAGTGTTAGAGCTAAAATTAGCATGTTTAAAGTGATTTTCATGCTTCCAGGGGCCCTAAACACAAGATTTATGGAATGGTTAAAAGTGCATGAAAATGGCCAATTTACTCACTCTGAGATTTCAAAAAGGGTTTCTTTACCCCGGGAAGTTAATTAAATACCATTTGGAGGCATTTAATGTTCGAGCCAAAACGGCTGATTTTCGACAAAAGAGATAACACCCCCCCATTACGTCATGCTTCAGAAATGTGGAAAATGGTCCGTTTTCAAATGTTTTATTTTTGAACGTCAGTTCACATTTGTAGGTGGATCATCAGTGTTAGAGCTAAAATTAGCATGTTTAATGTGATTTTCATGCTTCCAGGGGTTCGGAAAGTGAATTAAATACTATTTGGAGGCATTTAATGTTCAAGCAAAAACAGCTGATTTTTGACAAAAGAGATAACACCCCCCCATTACGTCATGCTTCAGAAATGTGGAAAATGGTCCGTTTTCAAATGTTTTATTTTTGAACGTCAGTTCACATTTGTAGGTGGATCATCAGTGTTAGAGCTAAAATTAGCATGTTTAAAGTGATTTTCATGCTTCCAGGGGCCCTAAACACAAGATTTATGGAATGGTTAAAAGTGCATGAAAATGGCCAATTTACTCACTCTGAGTTCTCAAAAAGGGTTTCTTCACCCCGGGAAGTTAATTAAATACCATTTGGAGGCATTTAATGTTCGAGCCAAAACGGCTGATTTTCGACAAAAGAGATAACACCCCCCCATTACGTCATGCTTCAGAAATGTGGAAAATGGTCCGTTTTCAAATGTTTTATTTTTGAACGTCAGTTCACATTTGTAGGTGGATCATCAGTGTTAGAGCTAAACTTAGCATGTTTAAAGTGATTTTCATGCTTCCAGGGGCTCGGGAAGTGAATTAAATACTATTTGGAGGCATTTATTGTTCAAGCAAAAACAGCTGATTTTTGACAAAAGAGATAACACCCCCCCATTACGTCATGCTTCAGAAATGTGGAAAATGGTCCGTTTTCAAATGTTTTATTTTTGAACGTCAGTTCACATTTGTAGGTGGATCATCAGTGTTAGAGCTAAACTTAGCATGTTTAAAGTGATTTTCATGCTTCCAGGGGCTCGGGAAGTGAATTAAATACTATTTGGAGGCATTTATTGTTCAAGCAAAAACAGCTGATTTTTGACAAAAGAGATAACACCCCCCCATTACGTCATGCTTCAGAAATGTGGAAAATGGTCCGTTTTCAAATGTTTTATTTTTGAACGTCAGTTCACATTTGTAGGTGGATCATCAGTGTTAGAGCTAAAATTAGCATGTTTAAAGTGATTTTCATGCTTCCAGGGGCCCTAAACACAAGATTTATGGAATGGTTAAAAGTGCATGAAAATGGCCAATTTACTCACTCTGAGATTTCAAAAAGGGTTTCTTTACCCCGGGAAGTTAATTAAATACCATTTGGAGGCATTTAATGTTCGAGCCAAAACGGCTGATTTTCGACAAAAGAGATAACACCCCCCCATTACGTCATGCTTCAGAAATGTGGAAAATGGTCCGTTTTCAAATGTTTTATTTTTGAACGTCAGTTCACATTTGTAGGTGGATCATCAGTGTTAGAGCTAGAATTAGCATGTTTAAAGTGATTTTCATGCTTCCAGGGGCCCTAAACACAAGATTTATGGAATGGTTAAAAGTGCATGAAAATGGTCAATTTACTCACTCTGAGTTCTCAAAAAGGGTTTCTTCACCCCGGGAAGTTAATTAAATACCATTTGGAGGCATTTAATGTTCGAGCCAAAACGGCTGATTTTCGACAAAAGAGATAACACCCCCCCATTACGTCATGCTTCAGAAATGTGGAAAATGGTCCGTTTTCAAATGTTTTATTTTTGAACGTCAGTTCACATTTGTAGGTGGATCATCAGTGTTAGAGCTAAACTTAGCATGTTTAAAGTGATTTTCATGCTTCCAGGGGCTCGGGAAGTGAATTAAATACTATTTGGAGGCATTTATTGTTCAAGCAAAAACAGCTGATTTTTGACAAAAGAGATAACACCCCCCCATTACTTCATGCTTCAGAAATGTGGAAAATGGTCCGTTTTCAAATGTTTTATTTTTGAACGTCAGTTCACATTTGTAGGTGGATCATCAGTGTTAGAGCTAAAATTAGCATGTTTAAAGTGATGTTCATGCTTCCAGGGGCCCTAAACTCAAGATTTGTGGAATGGTTAAAAGTGCATGAAAATGGCCAATTTACTCACTCTGAGTTCTCAAAAAGGGTTTCTTCACCCCGGGAAGTTACTTAAATACAATTTGGAGGCATTTAATGTTCGAGCAAAAATGGCTGATTTTCGACAAAAGAGATAACACCCCCCCATTACGTCATGCTTCAGAAATGTGGAAAATGGTCCGTTTTCAAATGTTTTATTTTTGAACGTCAGTTCACATTTGTAGGTGGATCATCAGTGTTAGAGCTAAAATTAGCATGTTTAAAGTGATTTTCATGCTTTCAGGGGCCCTAAACACAAGATTTATGGAATGGTTAAAAGTGCATGAAAATGGCCAATTTACTCACTCTGAGTTCTCAAAAAAGGTTTCTTCATCCCGGGAAGTTAATTAAATACCATTTGGAGGCATTTAATGTTCGAGCTAAAACTGATGATTTTCGACAAAAGAGATAACACCCCCCCATTACGTCATGCTTCAGAAATGTGGAAAATGGTCCTTTTTCAAATGTTTTATTTTTGAACGTCAGTTCACATTTGTAGGTGGATCATCAGTGTTAGAGCTAAAATTAGCATGTTTAAAGTGATTTTCATGCTTCCAGGGGCTCGGGAAGTGAATTAAATACTATTTGGAGGCATTTAATGTTCAAGCAAAAACAGCTGATTTTTGACAAAAGAGATAACACCCCCCCATTACGTCATGCTTCAGAAATGTGGAAAATGGTCCGTTTTTAAATGTTTTATTTTTGAACGTCAGTTCACATTTGTAGGTGGATCATCAGTGTTAGAGCTAAAATTAGCATGTTTAAAGTGATTTTCATGCTTCCAGGGGCCCTAAACACAAGATTTATGGAATGGTTAAAAGTGCATGAAAATGGCCAATTTACTCACTCTGAGTTCTCAAAAAAGGTTTCTTCATCCCGGGAAGTTAATTAAATACCATTTGGAGGCATTTAATGTTCGAGCTAAAATGGATGATTTTCGATAAAAGAGATAACACCCCCCCATTACGTCATGCTTCAGAAATGTGGAAAATGGTCCGTTTTCAAATGTTTTATTTTTGAACGTCAGTTCACATTTGTAGGTGGATCATCAGTGTTAGAGCTAAAATTAGCATGTTTAAATTGATTTTCATGCTTCCAGGGGCCCTAAACACAAGATTTAGGAAATGGTTAAAAGTGCATGAAAATGGCCAATTTACTCACTCTGAGTTCTCAAAAAGGGTTTCTTCACCCCGGGAAGTTAATTAAATACCATTTGGAGGCATTTAATGTTCGAGCCAAAACGGCTGATTTTCGACAAAAGAGATAACATCCCCCCATTACGTCATGCTTCAGAAATGTGGAAAATGGTCCGTTTTCAAATGTTTTATTTTTGAACGTCAGTTCACATTTGTAGGTGGATCATCAGTGTTAGAGCTAAAATTAGCATGTTTAAAGTGATTTTCATGCTTCCAGGGGCTCGGGAAGTGAATTAAATACTATTTGGAGGCATTTAATGTTCAAGCAAAAACAGCTGATTTTTGACAAAAGAGATAACACCCCCCCATTACGTCATGCTTCAGAAATGTGGAAAATGGTCCGTTTTCAAATGTTTTATTTTTGAACGTCAGTTCACATTTGTAGGTGGATCATCAGTGTTAGAGCTAAAATTAGCATGTTTAAAGTGATTTTCATGCTTCCAGGGGCCCTAAACACAAGATTTATGGAATGGTTCAAAGACCATGAAAATGGCCAATTTACTCACTCTGAGTTCTCAAAAAGGGTTTCTTCACCCCGGGAAGTTAATTAAATACCATTTGGAGGCATTTAAAGTTCGAGCCAAAACGGCTGATTTTCGACAAAAGAGATAACACCCCCCCATTACGTCATGCTTCAGAAATGTGGAAAATGGTCCGTTTTCAAATGTTTTATTTTTGAACGTCAGTTCACATTTGTAGGTGGATCATCAGTGTTAGAGCTAAAATTAGCATGTTTAAAGTGATTTTCATGCTTCCAGGGGCCCTAAACACAAGATTTGTGGAATGGTTAAAAGTGCATGAAAATGGCCAATTTACTCACTCTGAGTTCTCAAAAAGGGTTTCTTCACCCCGGGAAGTTACTTAAATACAATTTGGAGGCATTTAATGTTCGAGCAAAAATGGCTGATTTTCGACAAAAGAGATAACACCCCCCATTACGTCATGCTTCAGAAATGTGGAAAATGGTCCGTTTTCAAATGTTTTATTTTTGAACGTCAGTTCACATTTGTAGGTGGATCATCAGTGTTAGAGCTAAAATTAGCATGTTTAAAGTGATTTTCATGCTTTCAGGGGCCCTAAACACAAGATTTATGGAATGGTTAAAAGTGCATGAAAATGGCCAATTTACTCACTCTGAGTTCTCAAAAAAGGTTTCTTCATCCCGGGAAGTTAATTAAATACCATTTGGAGGCATTTAATGTTCGAGCTAAAACTGATGATTTTCGACAAAAGAGAGAACACCCCCCCCATTACGTCATGCTTCAGAAATGTGGAAAATGGTCCTTTTTCAAATGTTTTATTTTTGAACGTCAGTTCACATTTGTAGGTGGATCATCAGTGTTAGAGCTAAAATTAGCATGTTTAAAGTGATTTTCATGCTTCCAGGGGCTCGGGAAGTGAATTAAATACTATTTGGAGGCATTTAATGTTCAAGCAAAAACAGCTGATTTTTGACAAAAGAGATAACACCCCCCCATTACGTCATGCTTCAGAAATGTGGAAAATGGTCCGTTTTTAAATGTTTTCTTTTTGAACGTCAGTTCACATTTGTAGGTGGATCATCAGTGTTAGAGCTAAAATTAGCATGTTTAAAGTGATTTTCATGCTTCCAGGGGCCCTAAACACAAGATTTATGGAATGGTTAAAAGTGCATGAAAATGGCCAATTTACTCACTCTGAGTTCTCAAAAAAGGTTTCTTCATCCCGGGAAGTTAATTAAATACCATTTGGAGGCATTTAATGTTCGAGCTAAAACGGATGATTTTCGATAAAAGAGATAACACCCCCCCATTACGTCATGCTTCAGAAATGTGGAAAATGGTCCGTTTTCAAATGTTTTATTTTTGAACGTCAGTTCACATTTGTAGGTGGATCATCAGTGTTAGAGCTAAAATTAGCATGTTTAAATTGATTTTCATGCTTCCAGGGGCCCTAAACACAAGATTTGTGGAATGGTTAAAAGTGCATGAAAATGGCCAATTTACTCACTCTGAGTTCTCAAAAAGGGTTTCTTCACCCCGGGAAGTTACTTAAATACAATTTGGAGGCATTTAATGTTCGAGCAAAAATGGCTGATTTTCGACAAAAGAGATAACACCCCCCCATTACGTCATGCTTCAGAAATGTGGAAAATGGTCCGTTTTCAAATGTTTTATTTTTGAACGTCAGTTCACATTTGTAGGTGGATCATCAGTGTTAGAGCTAAAATTAGCATGTTTAAAGTGATTTTCATGCTTCCAGGGGCCCTAAACACAAGATTTGTGGAATGGTTAAAAGTGCATGAAAATGGCCAATTTACTCACTCTGAGTTCTCAAAAAGGGTTTCTTCACCCCGGGAAGTTACTTAAATACAATTTGGAGGCATTTAATGTTCGAGCAAAAATGGCTGATTTTCGACAAAAGAGATAACACCCCCCCCATTACGTCATGCTTCAGAAATGTGGAAAATGGTCCGTTTTCAAATGTTTTATTTTTGAACGTCAGTTCACATTTGTAGGTGGATCATCAGTGTTAGAGCTAAAATTAGCATGTTTAAAGTGATTTTCATGCTTTCAGGGGCCCTAAACACAAGATTTATGGAATGGTTAAAAGTGCATGAAAATGGCCAATTTACTCACTCTGAGTTCTCAAAAAAGGTTTCTTCATCCCGGGAAGTTAATTAAATACCATTTGGAGGCATTTAATGTTCGAGCTAAAACTGATGATTTTCGACAAAAGAGATAACACCCCCCCATTACGTCATGCTTCAGAAATGTGGAAAATGGTCCTTTTTCAAATGTTTTATTTTTGAACGTCAGTTCACATTTGTAGGTGGATCATCAGTGTTAGAGCTAAAATTAGCATGTTTAAAGTGATTTTCATGCTTCCAGGGGCTCGGGAAGTGAATTAAATACTATTTGGAGGCATTTAATGTTCAAGCAAAAACAGCTGATTTTTGACAAAAGAGATAACACCCCCCCATTACGTCATGCTTCAGAAATGTGGAAAATGGTCCGTTTTCAAATGTTTTATTTTTGAACGTCAGTTCACATTTGTAGGTGGATCATCAGTGTTAGAGCTAAAATTAGCATGTTTAAAGTGATTTTCATGCTTCCAGGGGCCCTAAACACAAGTTTTATGGAATGGTTCAAAGACCATGAAAATGGCCAATTTACTCACTCTGAGTTCTCAAAAAGGGTTTCTTCACCCCGGGAAGTTAATTAAATACCATTTGGAGGCATTTAAAGTTCGAGCCAAAACGGCTGATTTTCGACAAAAGAGATAACACCCCCCCATTACGTCATGCTTCAGAAATGTGGAAAATGGTCCGTTTTCAAATGTTTTATTTTTGAACGTCAGTTCACATTTGTAGGTGGATCATCAGTGTTAGAGCTAAAATTAGCATGTTTAAAGTGATTTTCATGCTTCCAGGGGCCCTAAACACAAGATTTGTGGAATGGTTAAAAGTGCATGAAAATGGCCAATTTACTCACTCTGAGTTCTCAAAAAGGGTTTCTTCACCCCGGGAAGTTACTTAAATACAATTTGGAGGCATTTAATGTTCGAGCAAAAATGGCTGATTTTCGACAAAAGAGATAACACCCCCCCATTACGTCATGCTTCAGAAATGTGGAAAATGGTCCGTTTTCAAATGTTTTATTTTTGAACGTCAGTTCACATTTGTAGGTGGATCATCAGTGTTAGAGCTAAAATTAGCATGTTTAAAGTGATTTTCATGCTTTCAGGGGCCCTAAACACAAGATTTATGGAATGGTTAAAAGTGCATGAAAATGGCCAATTTACTCACTCTGAGTTCTCAAAAAAGGTTTCTTCATCCCGGGAAGTTAATTAAATACCATTTGGAGGCATTTAATGTTCGAGCTAAAACTGATGATTTTCGACAAAAGAGAGAACACCCCCCCCATTACGTCATGCTTCAGAAATGTGGAAAATGGTCCTTTTTCAAATGTTTTATTTTTGAACGTCAGTTCACATTTGTAGGTGGATCATCAGTGTTAGAGCTAAAATTAGCATGTTTAAAGTGATTTTCATGCTTCCAGGGGCTCGGGAAGTGAATTAAATACTATTTGGAGGCATTTAATGTTCAAGCAAAAACAGCTGATATTTGACAAAAGAGATAACACCCCCCCATTACGTCATGCTTCAGAAATGTGGAAAATGGTCCGTTTTTAAATGTTTTCTTTTTGAACGTCAGTTCACATTTGTAGGTGGATCATCAGTGTTAGAGCTAAAATTAGCATGTTTAAAGTGATTTTCATGCTTCCAGGGGCCCTAAACACAAGATTTATGGAATGGTTAAAAGTGCATGAAAATGGCCAATTTACTCACTCTGAGTTCTCAAAAAAGGTTTCTTCATCCCGGGAAGTTAATTAAATACCATTTGGAGGCATTTAATGTTCGAGCTAAAACGGATGATTTTCGATAAAAGAGATAACACACCCCCATTACGTCATGCTTCAGAAATGTGGAAAATGGTCCGTTTTCAAATGTTTTATTTTTGAACGTCAGTTCACATTTGTAGGTGGATCATCAGTGTTAGAGCTAAAATTAGCATGTTTAAATTGATTTTCATGCTTCCAGGGGCCCTAAACACAAGATTTGTGGAATGGTTAAAAGTGCATGAAAATGGCCAATTTACTCACTCTGAGTTCTCAAAAAGGGTTTCTTCACCCCGGGAAGTTACTTAAATACAATTTGGAGGCATTTAATGTTCGAGCAAAAATGGCTGATTTTCGACAAAAGAGATAACACCCCCCCATTACGTCATGCTTCAGAAATGTGGAAAATGGTCCGTTTTCAAATGTTTTATTTTTGAACATCAGTTCACATTTGTAGGTGGATCATCAGTGTTAGAGCTAAAATTAGCATGTTTAAAGTGATTTTCATGCTTTCAGGGGCCCTAAACACAAGATTTGTGGAATGGTTAAAAGTGCATGAAAATGGCCAATTTACTCACTCTGAGTTCTCAAAAAGGGTTTCTTCACCCCGGGAAGTTACTTAAATACAATTTGGAGGCATTTAATGTTCGAGCAAAAATGGCTGATTTTCGACAAAAGAGATAACACCCCCCCATTACGTCATGCTTCAGAAATGTGGAAAATGGTCCGTTTTCAAATGTTTTATTTTTGAACGTCAGTTCACATTTGTAGGTGGATCATCAGTGTTAGAGCTAAAATTAGCATGTTTAAAGTGATTTTCATGCTTTCAGGGGCCCTAAACACAAGATTTATGGAATGGTTAAAAGTGCATGAAAATGGCCAATTTACTCACTCTGAGTTCTCAAAAAAGGTTTCTTCATCCCGGGAAGTTAATTAAATACCATTTGGAGGCATTTAATGTTCGAGCTAAAACTGATGATTTTCGACAAAAGAGATAACACCCCCCCATTACGTCATGCTTCAGAAATGTGGAAAATGGTCCTTTTTCAAATGTTTTATTTTTGAACGTCAGTTCACATTTGTAGGTGGATCATCAGTGTTAGAGCTAAAATTAGCATGTTTAAAGTGATTTTCACGCTTCCAGGGGCTCGGGAAGTTAATTAAATACCATTTGGAGGCATTTAATGTTCGAAACAAAACGGCTGATTTTCGACAAAAGAGATAACACCCCCCCATTACGTCATGCTTCAGAAATGTGGAAAATGGTCCGTTTTCAAATGTTTTATTTTTGAACGTCAGTTCACATTTGTAGGTGGATCATCAGTGTTAGAGCTAAACTTAGCATGTTTAAAGTGATTTTCATGCTTCCAGGGGCTCGGGAAGTGAATTAAATACTATTTGGAGGCATTTATTGTTCAAGCAAAAACAGCTGATTTTTGACAAAAGAGATAACACCCCCCCATTACTTCATGCTTCAGAAACGTGGAAAATGGTCCGTTTTCAAATGTTTTATTTTTGAACGTCAGTTCACATTTGTAGGTGGATCATCAGTGTTAGAGCTAAAATTAGCATGTTTAAAGTGATTTTCATGCTTCCAGGGGCCCTAAACACAAGATTTATGGAATGGTTAAAAGTGCATGAAAATGGCCAATTTACTCACTCTGAGATTTCAAAAAGGGTTTCTTTACCCCGGGAAGTTAATTAAATACCATTTGGAGGCATTTAATGTTCGAGCCAAAACGGCTGATTTTCGACAAAAGAGATAACACCCCCCCATTACGTCATGCTTCAGAAATGTGGAAAATGGTCCGTTTTCAAATGTTTTATTTTTGAACGTCAGTTCACATTTGTAGGTGGATCATCAGTGTTAGAGCTAAAATTAGCATGTTTAATGTGATTTTCATGCTTCCAGGGGTTCGGAAAGTGAATTAAATACTATTTGGAGGCATTTAATGTTCAAGCAAAAACAGCTGATTTTTGACAAAAGAGATAACACCCCCCCATTACGTCATGCTTCAGAAATGTGGAAAATGGTCCGTTTTCAAATGTTTTATTTTTGAACGTCAGTTCACATTTGTAGGTGGATCATCAGTGTTAGAGCTAAAATTAGCATGTTTAAAGTGATTTTCATGCTTCCAGGGGCCCTAAACACAAGATTTATGGAATGGTTAAAAGTGCATGAAAATGGCCAATTTACTCACTCTGAGTTCTCAAAAAGGGTTTCTTCACCCCGGGAAGTTAATTAAATACCATTTGGAGGCATTTAATGTTCGAGCCAAAACGGCTGATTTTCGACAAAAGAGATAACACCCCCCCATTACGTCATGCTTCAGAAATGTGGAAAATGGTCCGTTTTCAAATGTTTTATTTTTGAACGTCAGTTCACATTTGTAGGTGGATCATCAGTGTTAGAGCTAAACTTAGCATGTTTAAAGTGATTTTCATGCTTCCAGGGGCTCGGGAAGTGAATTAAATACTATTTGGAGGCATTTATTGTTCAAGCAAAAACAGCTGATTTTTGACAAAAGAGATAACACCCCCCCATTACGTCATGCTTCAGAAATGTGGAAAATGGTCCGTTTTCAAATGTTTTATTTTTGAACGTCAGTTCACATTTGTAGGTGGATCATCAGTGTTAGAGCTAAAATTAGCATGTTTAAAGTGATTTTCATGCTTCCAGGGGCCCTAAACACAAGATTTATGGAATGGTTAAAAGTGCATGAAAATGGCCAATTTACTCACTCTGAGATTTCAAAAAGGGTTTCTTTACCCCGGGAAGTTAATTAAATACCATTTGGAGGCATTTAATGTTCGAGCCAAAACGGCTGATTTTCGACAAAAGAGATAACACCCCCCCATTACGTCATGCTTCAGAAATGTGGAAAATGGTCCGTTTTCAAATGTTTTATTTTTGAACGTCAGTTCACATTTGTAGGTGGATCATCAGTGTTAGAGCTAAAATTAGCATGTTTAATGTGATTTTCATGCTTCCAGGGGTTCGGAAAGTGAATTAAATACTATTTGGAGGCATTTAATGTTCAAGCAAAAACAGCTGATTTTTGACAAAAGAGATAACACCCCCCCATTACGTCATGCTTCAGAAATGTGGAAAATGGTCCGTTTTCAAATGTTTTATTTTTGAACGTCAGTTCACATTTGTAGGTGGATCATCAGTGTTAGAGCTAGAATTAGCATGTTTAAAGTGATTTTCATGCTTCCAGGGGCCCTAAACACAAGATTTATGGAATGGTTAAAAGTGCATGAAAATGGTCAATTTACTCACTCTGAGTTCTCAAAAAGGGTTTCTTCACCCCGGGAAGTTAATTAAATACCATTTGGAGGCATTTAATGTTCGAGCCAAAACGGCTGATTTTCGACAAAAGAGATAACACCCCCCCATTACGTCATGCTTCAGAAATGTGGAAAATGGTCCGTTTTCAAATGTTTTATTTTTGAACGTCAGTTCACATTTGTAGGTGGATCATCAGTGTTAGAGCTAAACTTAGCATGTTTAAAGTGATTTTCATGCTTCCAGGGGCTCGGGAAGTGAATTAAATACTATTTGGAGGCATTTATTGTTCAAGCAAAAACAGCTGATTTTTGACAAAAGAGATAACACCCCCCCATTACTTCATGCTTCAGAAATGTGGAAAATGGTCCGTTTTCAAATGTTTTATTTTTGAACGTCAGTTCACATTTGTAGGTGGATCATCAGTGTTAGAGCTAAAATTAGCATGTTTAAAGTGATGTTCATGCTTCCAGGGGCCCTAAACTCAAGATTTGTGGAATGGTTAAAAGTGCATGAAAATGGCCAATTTACTCACTCTGAGTTCTCAAAAAGGGTTTCTTCACCCCGGGAAGTTACTTAAATACAATTTGGAGGCATTTAATGTTCGAGCAAAAATGGCTGATTTTCGACAAAAGAGATAACACCCCCCCATTACGTCATGCTTCAGAAATGTGGAAAATGGTCCGTTTTCAAATGTTTTATTTTTGAACGTCAGTTCACATTTGTAGGTGGATCATCAGTGTTAGAGCTAAAATTAGCATGTTTAAAGTGATTTTCATGCTTTCAGGGGCCCTAAACACAAGATTTATGGAATGGTTAAAAGTGCATGAAAATGGCCAATTTACTCACTCTGAGTTCTCAAAAAAGGTTTCTTCATCCCGGGAAGTTAATTAAATACCATTTGGAGGCATTTAATGTTCGAGCTAAAACTGATGATTTTCGACAAAAGAGATAACACCCCCCCATTACGTCATGCTTCAGAAATGTGGAAAATGGTCCTTTTTCAAATGTTTTATTTTTGAACGTCAGTTCACATTTGTAGGTGGATCATCAGTGTTAGAGCTAAAATTAGCATGTTTAAAGTGATTTTCATGCTTCCAGGGGCTCGGGAAGTAAATTAAATACTATTTGGAGGCATTTAATGTTCAAGCAAAAACAGCTGATTTTCGACAAAAGAGATAACACCCCCCCATTACGTCATGCTTCAGAAATGTGGAAAATGGTCTGTTTTCAAATGTTTTATTTTTGAACGTCAGTTCACATTTGTAGGTGGATCATGAGTGTTAGAGCTAAAATTAGCATGTTTAAAGTGATTTTCATGCTTCCAGGGGCCCTAAACACACGATTTATGGAATGGTTAAAAGTCCATGAAAATGGCCCATTTACTCACTCTGAGTTCTCAAAAAGGGGTTCTTCACCCCGAGAAGTTAATTAAATACCATTTGGAGGCATTTAATGTTCGAGCCAAAACGGCTGATTTTCGACAAAAGAGATAACACCCCCCCATTACGTCATGCTTCAGAAATGTGGAAAATGGTCCGTTTTCAAATGTTTTATTTTTGAACGTCAGTTCACATTTGTAGGTGGATCATCAGTGTTAGAGCTAAAATTAGCATGTTTAAAGTGATTTTCATGCTTCCAGGGGCTCGGGAAGTGAATTAAATACTATTTGGAGGCATTTAATGTTCAAGCAAAAACAGCTGATTTTTGACAAAAGAGATAACACCCCCCCATTACTTCATGCTTCAGAAATGTGGAAAATGGTCCGTTTTCAAATGTTTTATTTTTGAACGTCAGTTCACATTTGTAGGTGGATCATCAGTGTTAGAGCTAAAATTAGCATGTTTAAAGTGATTTTCATGCTTCCAGGGGCCCTAAACACAAGATTTATGGAATGGTTAAATGTGCATGAAAATGGCCAATTTACTCACTCTGAGTTCTCAAAAAGGGTTTCTTCACCCCGGGAAGTTAATTAAATACCATTTGGAGGCATTTAATGTTCGAGCCAAAACGGCGGATTTTCGACAAAAGAGATAACACCCCCCCCCATTACGTCATGCTTCAGAAATGTGGAAAATGGTCCGTTTTCAAATGTTTTATTTTTGAACGTCAGTTCACATTTGTAGGTGAATCATCAGTGTTAGATCTAAAATTAGCATGTTTAAAGTGATTTTCATGCTTCCATGGGCCCTAAACACAAGATTTAAGGAATGGTTAAAAGTGCATGAAAATGGCCAATTTACTCACTCTGAGTTCTCAAAAAGGGTTTCTTCACCCCGGGAAGTTAATTAAATACCATTTGGAGGCATTTAATGTTCGAGCCAAAACGGCTGATTTTCGACAAAAGAGATAACACCCCCCCATTACGTCATGCTTCAGAAATGTGGAAAATGGTCCGTTTTCAAATGTTTTATTTTTGAACGTCAGTTCACATTTGTAGGTGGATCATCAGTGTTAGAGCTAAAATTAGCATGTTTAAAGTGATTTTCATGCTTCCAGGGGCCCTAAACACAAGATTTATGGAATGGTTAAAAGTGCATGAAAATGGCCAATTTACTCACTCGGAGTTCTCAAAAAGGGTTTCTTTACCCCGGGAAGTTAATTAAATACCATTTGGAGGCATTTAATGTTTGAGCCAAAACGGCTGATTTTCGACAAAAGAGATAACACCCCCCCATTATGTCATGCTTCAGAAATGTGGAAAATGGTCCATTTTCAAATGTTTTATTTTTGAACGTCAGTTCACATTTGTAGGTGGATCATCAGTGTTAGAGCTAAAATTAGCATGTTTAAAGTGATTTTCATGCTTCCAGGGGCCCTAAACACAAGATTTATGGAATGGTTAAAAGTGCATGAAAATGGCCAATTTACTCACTCTGAGTTCTCAAAAAGGGTTTCTTCACTCCGGGAAGTTAATTAAATACCATTTGGAGGCATTTAATGTTCGAGCCAAAACGGCTGATTTTCGACAAAAGAGATAACACCCCCCCATTACGTCATGCTTCAGAAATGTGGAAAATGGTCCGTTTTCAAATGTTTTATTTTTGAACGTCAGTTCACATTTGTAGGTGGATCATCAGTGTTAGAGCTAAACTTAGCATGTTTAAAGTGATTTTCATGCTTCCAGGGGCTCGGGAAGTGAATTAAATACTATTTGGAGGCATTTATTGTTCAAGCAAAAACAGCTGATTTTTGACAAAAGAGATAACACCCCCCCATTACTTCATGCTTCAGAAATGTGGAAAATGGTCCGTTTTCAAATGTTTTATTTTTGAACGTCAGTTCACATTTGTAGGTGGATCATCAGTGTTAGAGCTAAAATTAGCATGTTTAAAGTGATTTTCATGCTTCCAGGGGCCCTAAACACAAGATTTATGGAATGGTTAAAAGTGCATGAAAATGGCCAATTTACTCACTCTGAGATTTCAAAAAGGGTTTCTTTACCCCGGGAAGTTAATTAAATACCATTTGGAGGCATTTAATGTTCGAGCCAAAACGGCTGATTTTCGACAAAAGAGATAACACCCCCCCATTACGTCATGCTTCAGAAATGTGGAAAATGGTCCGTTTTCAAATGTTTTATTTTTGAACGTCAGTTCACATTTGTAGGTGGATCATCAGTGTTAGAGCTAAAATTAGCATGTTTAATGTGATTTTCATGCTTCCAGGGGTTCGCAAAGTGAATTAAATACTATTTGGAGGCATTTAATGTTCAAGCAAAAACAGCTGATTTTTGACAAAAGAGATAACACCCCCCCATTACGTCATGCTTCAGAAATGTGGAAAATGGTCCGTTTTCAAATGTTTTATTTTTGAACGTCAGTTCACATTTGTAGGTGGATCATCAGTGTTAGAGCTAAAATTAGCATGTTTAAAGTGATTTTCATGCTTCCAGGGGCCCTAAACACAAGATTTATGGAATGGTTAAAAGTGCATGAAAATGGCCAATTTACTCACTCTGAGTTCTCAAAAAGGGTTTCTTCACCCCGGGAAGTTAATTAAATACCATTTGGAGGCATTTAATGTTCGAGCCAAAACAGCTGATTTTCGACAAAAGAGATAACAACCCCCATTACGTCATGCTTCAGAAATGTGGAAAATGGTCCGTTTTCAAATGTTTTATTTTTGAACGTCAGTTCACATTTGTAGGTGGATCATCAGTGTTAGAGCTAAACTTAGCATGTTTAAAGTGATTTTCATGCTTCCAGGGGCTCGGGAAGTGAATTAAATACTATTTGGAGGCATTTATTGTTCAAGCAAAAACAGCTGATTTTTGACAAAAGAGATAACACCCCCCCATTACGTCATGCTTCAGAAATGTGGAAAATGGTCCGTTTTCAAATGTTTTATTTTTGAACGTCAGTTCACATTTGTAGGTGGATCATCAGTGTTAGAGCTAAAATTAGCATGTTTAAAGTGATTTTCATGCTTTCAGGGGCCCTAAACACAAGATTTATGGAATGGTTAAAAGTGCATGAAAATGGCCAATTTACTCACTCTGAGTTCTCAAAAAAGGTTTCTTCATCCCGGGAAGTTAATTAAATACCATTTGGAGGCATTTAATGTTCGAGCTAAAACTGATGATTTTCGACAAAAGAGATAACACCCCCCCATTACGTCATGCTTCAGAAATGTGGAAAATGGTCCTTTTTCAAATGTTTTATTTTTGAACGTCAGTTCACATTTGTAGGTGGATCATCAGTGTTAGAGCTAAAATTAGCATGTTTAAAGTGATTTTCATGCTTCCAGGGGCTCGGGAAGTGAATTAAATACTATTTGGAGGCATTTAATGTTCAAGCAAAAACAGCTGATTTTTGACAAAAGAGATAACACCCCCCCATTACGTCATGCTTCAGAAATGTGGAAAATGGTCCGTTTTCAAATGTTTTATTTTTGAACGTCAGTTCACATTTGTAGGTGGATCATCAGTGTTAGAGCTAAAATTAGCATGTTTAAAGTGATTTTCATGCTTCCAGGGGCCCTAAACACAAGATTTATGGAATGGTTCAAAGACCATGAAAATGGCCAATTTACTCACTCTGAGTTCTCAAAAAGGGTTTCTTCACCCCGGGAAGTTAATTAAATACCATTTGGAGGCATTTAAAGTTCGAGCCAAAACGGCTGATTTTCGACAAAAGAGATAACACCCCCCCATTACGTCATGCTTCAGAAATGTGGAAAATGGTCCGTTTTCAAATGTTTTATTTTTGAACGTCAGTTCACATTTGTAGGTGGATCATCAGTGTTAGAGCTAAAATTAGCATGTTTAAAGTGATTTTCATGCTTCCAGGGGCCCTAAACACAAGATTTGTGGAATGGTTAAAAGTGCATGAAAATGGCCAATTTACTCACTCTGAGTTCTCAAAAAGGGTTTCTTCACCCCGGGAAGTTACTTAAATACAATTTGGAGGCATTTAATGTTCGAGCAAAAATGGCTGATTTTCGACAAAAGAGATAACACCCCCCCATTACGTCATGCTTCAGAAATGTGGAAAATGGTCCGTTTTCAAATGTTTTATTTTTGAACGTCAGTTCACATTTGTAGGTGGATCATCAGTGTTAGAGCTAAAATTAGCATGTTTAAAGTGATTTTCATGCTTTCAGGGGCCCTAAACACAAGATTTGTGGAATGGTTAAAAGTGCATGAAAATGGCCAATTTACTCACTCTGAGTTCTCAAAAAAGGTTTCTTCATCCCGGGAAGTTAATTAAATACCATTTGGAGGCATTTAATGTTCGAGCTAAAACTGATGATTTTCGACAAAAGAGAGAACACCCCCCCCATTACGTCATGCTTCAGAAATGTGGAAAATGGTCCTTTTTCAAATGTTTTATTTTTGAACGTCAGTTCACATTTGTAGGTGGATCATCAGTGTTAGAGCTAAAATTAGCATGTTTAAAGTGATTTTCATGCTTCCAGGGGCTCGGGAAGTGAATTAAATACTATTTGGAGGCATTTAATGTTCAAGCAAAAACAGCTGATATTTGACAAAAGAGATAACACCCCCCCATTACGTCATGCTTCAGAAATGTGGAAAATGGTCCGTTTTTAAATGTTTTCTTTTTGAACGTCAGTTCACATTTGTAGGTGGATCATCAGTGTTAGAGCTAAAATTAGCATGTTTAAAGTGATTTTCATGCTTCCAGGGGCCCTAAACACAAGATTTATGGAATGGTTAAAAGTGCATGAAAATGGCCAATTTACTCACTCTGAGTTCTCAAAAAAGGTTTCTTCATCCCGGGAAGTTAATTAAATACCATTTGGAGGCATTTAATGTTCGAGCTAAAACGGATGATTTTCGATAAAAGAGATAACACCCCCCCATTACGTCATGCTTCAGAAATGTGGAAAATGGTCCGTTTTCAAATGTTTTATTTTTGAACGTCAGTTCACATTTGTAGGTGGATCATCAGTGTTAGAGCTAAAATTAGCATGTTTAAATTGATTTTCATGCTTCCAGGGGCCCTAAACACAAGATTTGTGGAATGGTTAAAAGTGCATGAAAATGGCCAATTTACTCACTCTGAGTTCTCAAAAAGGGTTTCTTCACCCCGGGAAGTTACTTAAATACAATTTGGAGGCATTTAATGTTCGAGCAAAAATGGCTGATTTTCGACAAAAGAGATAACACCCCCCCATTACGTCATGCTTCAGAAATGTGGAAAATGGTCCGTTTTCAAATGTTTTATTTTTGAACGTCAGTTCACATTTGTAGGTGGATCATCAGTGTTAGAGCTAAAATTAGCATGTTTAAAGTGATTTTCATGCTTTCAGGGGCCCTAAACACAAGATTTGTGGAATGGTTAAAAGTGCATGAAAATGGCCAATTTACTCACTCTGAGTTCTCAAAAAGGGTTTCTTCACCCCGGGAAGTTACTTAAATACAATTTGGAGGCATTTAATGTTCGAGCAAAAATGGCTGATTTTCGACAAAAGAGATAACACCCCCCCATTACGTCATGCTTCAGAAATGTGGAAAATGGTCCGTTTTCAAATGTTTTATTTTTGAACGTCAGTTCACATTTGTAGGTGGATCATCAGTGTTAGAGCTAAAATTAGCATGTTTAAAGTGATTTTCATGCTTTCAGGGGCCCTAAACACAAGATTTATGGAATGGTTAAAAGTGCATGAAAATGGCCAATTTACTCACTCTGAGTTCTCAAAAAAGGTTTCTTCATCCCGGGAAGTTAATTAAATACCATTTGGAGGCATTTAATGTTCGAGCTAAAACTGATGATTTTCGACAAAAGAGATAACACCCCCCCATTACGTCATGCTTCAGAAATGTGGAAAATGGTCCTTTTTCAAATGTTTTATTTTTGAACGTCAGTTCACATTTGTAGGTGGATCATCAGTGTTAGAGCTAAAATTAGCATGTTTAAAGTGATTTTCACGCTTCCAGGGGCTCGGGAAGTTAATTAAATACCATTTGGAGGCATTTAATGTTCGAAACAAAACGGCTGATTTTCGACAAAAGAGATAACACCCCCCCATTACGTCATGCTTCAGAAATGTGGAAAATGGTCCGTTTTCAAATGTTTTATTTTTGAACGTCAGTTCACATTTGTAGGTGGATCATCAGTGTTAGAGCTAAACTTAGCATGTTTAAAGTGATTTTCATGCTTCCAGGGGCTCGGGAAGTGAATTAAATACTATTTGGAGGCATTTATTGTTCAAGCAAAAACAGCTGATTTTTGACAAAAGAGATAACACCCCCCCATTACTTCATGCTTCAGAAACGTGGAAAATGGTCCGTTTTCAAATGTTTTATTTTTGAACGTCAGTTCACATTTGTAGGTGGATCATCAGTGTTAGAGCTAAAATTAGCATGTTTAAAGTGATTTTCATGCTTCCAGGGGCCCTAAACACAAGATTTATGGAATGGTTAAAAGTGCATGAAAATGGCCAATTTACTCACTCTGAGATTTCAAAAAGGGTTTCTTTACCCCGGGAAGTTAATTAAATACCATTTGGAGGCATTTAATGTTCGAGCCAAAACGGCTGATTTTCGACAAAAGAGATAACACCCCCCCATTACGTCATGCTTCAGAAATGTGGAAAATGGTCCGTTTTCAAATGTTTTATTTTTGAACGTCAGTTCACATTTGTAGGTGGATCATCAGTGTTAGAGCTAAAATTAGCATGTTTAATGTGATTTTCATGCTTCCAGGGGTTCGGAAAGTGAATTAAATACTATTTGGAGGCATTTAATGTTCAAGCAAAAACAGCTGATTTTTGACAAAAGAGATAACACCCCCCCATTACGTCATGCTTCAGAAATGTGGAAAATGGTCCGTTTTCAAATGTTTTATTTTTGAACGTCAGTTCACATTTGTAGGTGGATCATCAGTGTTAGAGCTAAAATTAGCATGTTTAAAGTGATTTTCATGCTTCCAGGGGCCCTAAACACAAGATTTATGGATTGGTTAAAAGTGCATGAAAATGGCCAATTTACTCACTCTGAGTTCTCAAAAAGGGTTTCTTCACCCCGGGAAGTTAATTAAATACCATTTGGAGGCATTTAATGTTCGAGCCAAAACGGCTGATTTTCGACAAAAGAGATAACACCCCCCCATTACGTCATGCTTCAGAAATGTGGAAAATGGTCCGTTTTCAAATGTTTTATTTTTGAACGTCAGTTCACATTTGTAGGTGGATCATCAGTGTTAGAGCTAAACTTAGCATGTTTAAAGTGATTTTCATGCTTCCAGGGGCTCGGGAAGTGAATTAAATACTATTTGGAGGCATTTATTGTTCAAGCAAAAACAGCTGATTTTTGACAAAAGAGATAACACCCCCCCATTACGTCATGCTTCAGAAATGTGGAAAATGGTCCGTTTTCAAATGTTTTATTTTTGAACGTCAGTTCACATTTGTAGGTGGATCATCAGTGTTAGAGCTAAAATTAGCATGTTTAAAGTGATTTTCATGCTTCCAGGGGCCCTAAACACAAGATTTATGGAATGGTTAAAAGTGCATGAAAATGGCCAATTTACTCACTCTGAGATTTCAAAAAGGGTTTCTTTACCCCGGGAAGTTAATTAAATACCATTTGGAGGCATTTAATGTTCGAGCCAAAACGGCTGATTTTCGACAAAAGAGATAACACCCCCCCATTACGTCATGCTTCAGAAATGTGGAAAATGGTCCGTTTTCAAATGTTTTATTTTTGAACGTCAGTTCACATTTGTAGGTGGATCATCAGTGTTAGAGCTAGAATTAGCATGTTTAAAGTGATTTTCATGCTTCCAGGGGCCCTAAACACAAGATTTATGGAATGGTTAAAAGTGCATGAAAATGGTCAATTTACTCACTCTGAGTTCTCAAAAAGGGTTTCTTCACCCCGGGAAGTTAATTAAATACCATTTGGAGGCATTTAATGTTCGAGCCAAAACGGCTGATTTTCGACAAAAGAGATAACACCCCCCCATTACGTCATGCTTCAGAAATGTGGAAAATGGTCCGTTTTCAAATGTTTTATTTTTGAACGTCAGTTCACATTTGTAGGTGGATCATCAGTGTTAGAGCTAAACTTAGCATGTTTAAAGTGATTTTCATGCTTCCAGGGGCTCGGGAAGTGAATTAAATACTATTTGGAGGCATTTATTGTTCAAGCAAAAACAGCTGATTTTTGACAAAAGAGATAACACCCCCCCATTACGTCATGCTTCAGAAATGTGGAAAATGGTCCGTTTTCAAATGTTTTATTTTTGAACGTCAGTTCACATTTGTAGGTGGATCATCAGTGTTAGAGCTAAAATTAGCATGTTTAAAGTGATTTTCATGCTTCCAGGGGCCCTAAACACAAGATTTATGGAATGGTTAAAAGTGCATGAAAATGGCCAATTTACTCACTCTGAGATTTCAAAAAGGGTTTCTTTACCCCGGGAAGTTAATTAAATACCATTTGGAGGCATTTAATGTTCGAGCCAAAACGGCTGATTTTCGACAAAAGAGATAACACCCCCCCATTACGTCATGCTTCAGAAATGTGGAAAATGGTCCGTTTTCAAATGTTTTATTTTTGAACGTCAGTTCACATTTGTAGGTGGATCATCAGTGTTAGAGCTAAAATTAGCATGTTTAAAGTGATTTTCACGCTTCCAGGGGCTCGGGAAGTTAATTAAATACCATTTGGAGGCATTTAATGTTCGAAACAAAACGGCTGATTTTCGACAAAAGAGATAACACCCCCCCATTACGTCATGCTTCAGAAATGTGGAAAATGGTCCGTTTTCAAATGTTTTATTTTTGAACGTCAGTTCACATTTGTAGGTGGATCATCAGTGTTAGAGCTAAACTTAGCATGTTTAAAGTGATTTTCATGCTTCCAGGGGCTCGGGAAGTGAATTAAATACTATTTGGAGGCATTTATTGTTCAAGCAAAAACAGCTGATTTTTGACAAAAGAGATAACACCCCCCCATTACTTCATGCTTCAGAAACGTGGAAAATGGTCCGTTTTCAAATGTTTTATTTTTGAACGTCAGTTCACATTTGTAGGTGGATCATCAGTGTTAGAGCTAAAATTAGCATGTTTAAAGTGATTTTCATGCTTCCAGGGGCCCTAAACACAAGATTTATGGAATGGTTAAAAGTGCATGAAAATGGCCAATTTACTCACTCTGAGATTTCAAAAAGGGTTTCTTTACCCCGGGAAGTTAATTAAATACCATTTGGAGGCATTTAATGTTCGAGCCAAAACGGCTGATTTTCGACAAAAGAGATAACACCCCCCCATTACGTCATGCTTCAGAAATGTGGAAAATGGTCCGTTTTCAAATGTTTTATTTTTGAACGTCAGTTCACATTTGTAGGTGGATCATCAGTGTTAGAGCTAAAATTAGCATGTTTAATGTGATTTTCATGCTTCCAGGGGTTCGGAAAGTGAATTAAATACTATTTGGAGGCATTTAATGTTCAAGCAAAAACAGCTGATTTTTGACAAAAGAGATAACACCCCCCCATTACGTCATGCTTCAGAAATGTGGAAAATGGTCCGTTTTCAAATGTTTTATTTTTGAACGTCAGTTCACATTTGTAGGTGGATCATCAGTGTTAGAGCTAAAATTAGCATGTTTAAAGTGATTTTCATGCTTCCAGGGGCCCTAAACACAAGATTTATGGAATGGTTAAAAGTGCATGAAAATGGCCAATTTACTCACTCTGAGTTCTCAAAAAGGGTTTCTTCACCCCGGGAAGTTAATTAAATACCATTTGGAGGCATTTAATGTTCGAGCCAAAACGGCTGATTTTCGACAAAAGAGATAACACCCCCCCATTACGTCATGCTTCAGAAATGTGGAAAATGGTCCGTTTTCAAATGTTTTATTTTTGAACGTCAGTTCACATTTGTAGGTGGATCATCAGTGTTAGAGCTAAACTTAGCATGTTTAAAGTGATTTTCATGCTTCCAGGGGCTCGGGAAGTGAATTAAATACTATTTGGAGGCATTTATTGTTCAAGCAAAAACAGCTGATTTTTGACAAAAGAGATAACACCCCCCCATTACGTCATGCTTCAGAAATGTGGAAAATGGTCCGTTTTCAAATGTTTTATTTTTGAACGTCAGTTCACATTTGTAGGTGGATCATCAGTGTTAGAGCTAAAATTAGCATGTTTAAAGTGATTTTCATGCTTCCAGGGGCCCTAAACACAAGATTTATGGAATGGTTAAAAGTGCATGAAAATGGCCAATTTACTCACTCTGAGATTTCAAAAAGGGTTTCTTTACCCCGGGAAGTTAATTAAATACCATTTGGAGGCATTTAATGTTCGAGCCAAAACGGCTGATTTTCGACAAAAGAGATAACACCCCCCCATTACGTCATGCTTCAGAAATGTGGAAAATGGTCCGTTTTCAAATGTTTTATTTTTGAACGTCAGTTCACATTTGTAGGTGGATCATCAGTGTTAGAGCTAGAATTAGCATGTTTAAAGTGATTTTCATGCTTCCAGGGGCCCTAAACACAAGATTTATGGAATGGTTAAAAGTGCATGAAAATGGTCAATTTACTCACTCTGAGTTCTCAAAAAGGGTTTCTTCACCCCGGGAAGTTAATTAAATACCATTTGGAGGCATTTAATGTTCGAGCCAAAACGGCTGATTTTCGACAAAAGAGATAACACCCCCCCATTACGTCATGCTTCAGAAATGTGGAAAATGGTCCGTTTTCAAATGTTTTATTTTTGAACGTCAGTTCACATTTGTAGGTGGATCATCAGTGTTAGAGCTAAACTTAGCATGTTTAAAGTGATTTTCATGCTTCCAGGGGCTCGGGAAGTGAATTAAATACTATTTGGAGGCATTTATTGTTCAAGCAAAAACAGCTGATTTTTGACAAAAGAGATAACACCCCCCCATTACGTCATGCTTCAGAAATGTGGAAAATGGTCCGTTTTCAAATGTTTTATTTTTGAACGTCAGTTCACATTTGTAGGTGGATCATCAGTGTTAGAGCTAAAATTAGCATGTTTAAAGTGATTTTCATGCTTCCAGGGGCCCTAAACACAAGATTTATGGAATGGTTAAAAGTGCATGAAAATGGCCAATTTACTCACTCTGAGATTTCAAAAAGGGTTTCTTTACCCCGGGAAGTTAATTAAATACCATTTGGAGGCATTTAATGTTCGAGCCAAAACGGCTGATTTTCGACAAAAGAGATAACACCCCCCCATTACGTCATGCTTCAGAAATGTGGAAAATGGTCCGTTTTCAAATGTTTTATTTTTGAACGTCAGTTCACATTTGTAGGTGGATCATCAGTGTTAGAGCTAGAATTAGCATGTTTAAAGTGATTTTCATGCTTCCAGGGGCCCTAAACACAAGATTTATGGAATGGTTAAAAGTGCATGAAAATGGTCAATTTACTCACTCTGAGTTCTCAAAAAGGGTTTCTTCACCCCGGGAAGTTAATTAAATACCATTTGGAGGCATTTAATGTTCGAGCCAAAACGGCTGATTTTCGACAAAAGAGATAGCACCCCCCCATTACGTCATGCTTCAGAAATGTGGAAAATGGTCCGTTTTCAAATGTTTTATTTTTGAACGTCAGTTCACATTTGTAGGTGGATCATCAGTGTTAGAGCTAAACTTAGCATGTTTAAAGTGATTTTCATGCTTCCAGGGGCTCGGGAAGTGAATTAAATACTATTTGGAGGCATTTATTGTTCAAGCAAAAACAGCTGATTTTTGACAAAAGAGATAACACCCCCCCATTACTTCATGCTTCAGAAATGTGGAAAATGGTCCGTTTTCAAATGTTTTATTTTTGAACGTCAGTTCACATTTGTAGGTGGATCATCAGTGTTAGAGCTAAAATTAGCATGTTTAAAGTGATGTTCATGCTTCCAGGGGCCCTAAACTCAAGATTTGTGGAATGGTTAAAAGTGCATGAAAATGGCCAATTTACTCACTCTGAGTTCTCAAAAAGGGTTTCTTCACCCCGGGAAGTTACTTAAATACAATTTGGAGGCATTTAATGTTCGAGCAAAAATGGCTGATTTTCGACAAAAGAGATAACACCCCCCCATTACGTCATGCTTCAGAAATGTGGAAAATGGTCCGTTTTCAAATGTTTTATTTTTGAACGTCAGTTCACATTTGTAGGTGGATCATCAGTGTTAGAGCTAAAATTAGCATGTTTAAAGTGATTTTCATGCTTTCAGGGGCCCTAAACACAAGATTTATGGAATGGTTAAAAGTGCATGAAAATGGCCAATTTACTCACTCTGAGTTCTCAAAAAAGGTTTCTTCATCCCGGGAAGTTAATTAAATACCATTTGGAGGCATTTAATGTTCGAGCTAAAACTGATGATTTTCGACAAAAGAGATAACACCCCCCCATTACGTCATGCTTCAGAAATGTGGAAAATGGTCCTTTTTCAAATGTTTTATTTTTGAACGTCAGTTCACATTTGTAGGTGGATCATCAGTGTTAGAGCTAAAATTAGCATGTTTAAAGTGATTTTCATGCTTCCAGGGGCTCGGGAAGTGAATTATATACTATTTGGAGGCATTTAATGTTCAAGCAAAAACAGCTGATTTTTGACAAAAGAGATAACACCCCCCCATTACGTCATGCTTCAGAAATGTGGAAAATGGTCCGTTTTTAAATGTTTTATTTTTGAACGTCAGTTCACATTTGTAGGTGGATCATCAGTGTTAGAGCTAAAATTAGCATGTTTAAAGTGATTTTCATGCTTCCAGGGGCCCTAAACACAAGATTTATGGAATGGTTAAAAGTGCATGAAAATGGCCAATTTACTCACTCTGAGTTCTCAAAAAAGGTTTCTTCATCCCGGGAAGTTAATTAAATACCATTTGGAGGCATTTAATGTTCGAGCTAAAACGGATGATTTTCGATAAAAGAGATAACACCCCCCCATTACGTCATGCTTCAGAAATGTGGAAAATGGTCCGTTTTCAAATGTTTTATTTTTGAACGTCAGTTCACATTTGTAGGTGGATCATCAGTGTTAGAGCTAAAATTAGCATGTTTAAATTGATTTTCATGCTTCCAGGGGCCCTAAACACAAGATTTAGGAAATGGTTAAAAGTGCATGAAAATGGCCAATTTACTCACTCTGAGTTCTCAAAAAGGGTTTCTTCACCCCGGGAAGTTAATTAAATACCATTTGGAGGCATTTAATGTTCGAGCCAAAACGGCTGATTTTCGACAAAAGAGATAACATCCCCCCATTACGTCATGCTTCAGAAATGTGGAAAATGGTCCGTTTTCAAATGTTTTATTTTTGAACGTCAGTTCACATTTGTAGGTGGATCATCAGTGTTAGAGCTAAAATTAGCATGTTTAAAGTGATTTTCATGCTTCCAGGGGCTCGGGAAGTGAATTAAATACTATTTGGAGGCATTTAATGTTCAAGCAAAAACAGCTGATTTTTGACAAAAGAGATAACACCCCCCCATTACGTCATGCTTCAGAAATGTGGAAAATGGTCCGTTTTCAAATGTTTTATTTTTGAACGTCAGTTCACATTTGTAGGTGGATCATCAGTGTTAGAGCTAAAATTAGCATGTTTAAAGTGATTTTCATGCTTCCAGGGGCCCTAAACACAAGATTTATGGAATGGTTCAAAGACCATGAAAATGGCCAATTTACTCACTCTGAGTTCTCAAAAAGGGTTTCTTCACCCCGGGAAGTTAATTAAATACCATTTGGAGGCATTTAAAGTTCGAGCCAAAACGGCTGATTTTCGACAAAAGAGATAACACCCCCCCATTACGTCATGCTTCAGAAATGTGGAAAATGGTCCGTTTTCAAATGTTTTATTTTTGAACGTCAGTTCACATTTGTAGGTGGATCATCAGTGTTAGAGCTAAAATTAGCATGTTTAAAGTGATTTTCATGCTTCCAGGGGCCCTAAACACAAGATTTGTGGAATGGTTAAAAGTGCATGAAAATGGCCAATTTACTCACTCTGAGTTCTCAAAAAGGGTTTCTTCACCCCGGGAAGTTACTTAAATACAATTTGGAGGCATTTAATGTTCGAGCAAAAATGGCTGATTTTCGACAAAAGAGATAACACCCCCCCATTACGTCATGCTTCAGAAATGTGGAAAATGGTCCGTTTTCAAATGTTTTATTTTTGAACGTCAGTTCACATTTGTAGGTGGATCATCAGTGTTAGAGCTAAAATTAGCATGTTTAAAGTGATTTTCATGCTTTCAGGGGCCCTAAACACAAGATTTATGGAATGGTTAAAAGTGCATGAAAATGGCCAATTTACTCACTCTGAGTTCTCAAAAAAGGTTTCTTCATCCCGGGAAGTTAATTAAATACCATTTGGAGGCATTTAATGTTCGAGCTAAAACTGATGATTTTCGACAAAAGAGAGAACACCCCCCCCATTACGTCATGCTTCAGAAATGTGGAAAATGGTCCTTTTTCAAATGTTTTATTTTTGAACGTCAGTTCACATTTGTAGGTGGATCATCAGTGTTAGAGCTAAAATTAGCATGTTTAAAGTGATTTTCATGCTTCCAGGGGCTCGGGAAGTGAATTAAATACTATTTGGAGGCATTTAATGTTCAAGCAAAAACAGCTGATTTTTGACAAAAGAGATAACACCCCCCCATTACGTCATGCTTCAGAAATGTGGAAAATGGTCCGTTTTTAAATGTTTTCTTTTTGAACGTCAGTTCACATTTGTAGGTGGATCATCAGTGTTAGAGCTAAAATTAGCATGTTTAAAGTGATTTTCATGCTTCCAGGGGCCCTAAACACAAGATTTATGGAATGGTTAAAAGTGCATGAAAATGGCCAATTTACTCACTCTGAGTTCTCAAAAAAGGTTTCTTCATCCCGGGAAGTTAATTAAATACCATTTGGAGGCATTTAATGTTCGAGCAAAAATGGCTGATTTTCGACAAAAGAGATAACACCCCCCCATTACGTCATGCTTCAGAAATGTGGAAAATGGTCCGTTTTCAAATGTTTTATTTTTGAACGTCAGTTCACATTTGTAGGTGGATCATCAGTGTTAGAGCTAAACTTAGCATGTTTAAAGTGATTTTCATGCTTCCAGGGGCTCGGGAAGTGAATTAAATACTATTTGGAGGCATTTATTGTTCAAGCAAAAACAGCTGATTTTTGACAAAAGAGATAACACCCCCCCATTACTTCATGCTTCAGAAATGTGGAAAATGGTCCGTTTTCAAATGTTTTATTTTTGAACGTCAGTTCACATTTGTAGGTGGATCATCAGTGTTAGAGCTAAAATTAGCATGTTTAAAGTGATGTTCATGCTTCCAGGGGCCCTAAACTCAAGATTTGTGGAATGGTTAAAAGTGCATGAAAATGGCCAATTTACTCACTCTGAGTTCTCAAAAAGGGTTTCTTCACCCCGGGAAGTTACTTAAATACAATTTGGAGGCATTTAATGTTCGAGCAAAAATGGCTGATTTTCGACAAAAGAGATAACACCCCCCCATTACGTCATGCTTCAGAAATGTGGAAAATGGTCCGTTTTCAAATGTTTTATTTTTGAACGTCAGTTCACATTTGTAGGTGGATCATCAGTGTTAGAGCTAAAATTAGCATGTTTAAAGTGATTTTCATGCTTTCAGGGGCCCTAAACACAAGATTTATGGAATGGTTAAAAGTGCATGAAAATGGCCAATTTACTCACTCTGAGTTCTCAAAAAAGGTTTCTTCATCCCGGGAAGTTAATTAAATACCATTTGGAGGCATTTAATGTTCGAGCTAAAACTGATGATTTTCGACAAAAGAGATAACACCCCCCCATTACGTCATGCTTCAGAAATGTGGAAAATGGTCCTTTTTCAAATGTTTTATTTTTGAACGTCAGTTCACATTTGTAGGTGGATCATCAGTGTTAGAGCTAAAATTAGCATGTTTAAAGTGATTTTCATGCTTCCAGGGGCTCGGGAAGTGAATTATATACTATTTGGAGGCATTTAATGTTCAAGCAAAAACAGCTGATTTTTGACAAAAGAGATAACACCCCCCCATTACGTCATGCTTCAGAAATGTGGAAAATGGTCCGTTTTTAAATGTTTTATTTTTGAACGTCAGTTCACATTTGTAGGTGGATCATCAGTGTTAGAGCTAAAATTAGCATGTTTAAAGTGATTTTCATGCTTCCAGGGGCCCTAAACACAAGATTTATGGAATGGTTAAAAGTGCATGAAAATGGCCAATTTACTCACTCTGAGTTCTCAAAAAAGGTTTCTTCATCCCGGGAAGTTAATTAAATACCATTTGGAGGCATTTAATGTTCGAGCTAAAACGGATGATTTTCGATAAAAGAGATAACACCCCCCCATTACGTCATGCTTCAGAAATGTGGAAAATGGTCCGTTTTCAAATGTTTTATTTTTGAACGTCAGTTCACATTTGTAGGTGGATCATCAGTGTTAGAGCTAAAATTAGCATGTTTAAATTGATTTTCATGCTTCCAGGGGCCCTAAACACAAGATTTAGGAAATGGTTAAAAGTGCATGAAAATGGCCAATTTACTCACTCTGAGTTCTCAAAAAGGGTTTCTTCACCCCGGGAAGTTAATTAAATACCATTTGGAGGCATTTAATGTTCGAGCCAAAACGGCTGATTTTCGACAAAAGAGATAACATCCCCCCATTACGTCATGCTTCAGAAATGTGGAAAATGGTCCGTTTTCAAATGTTTTATTTTTGAACGTCAGTTCACATTTGTAGGTGGATCATCAGTGTTAGAGCTAAAATTAGCATGTTTAAAGTGATTTTCATGCTTCCAGGGGCTCGGGAAGTGAATTAAATACTATTTGGAGGCATTTAATGTTCAAGCAAAAACAGCTGATTTTTGACAAAAGAGATAACACCCCCCCATTACGTCATGCTTCAGAAATGTGGAAAATGGTCCGTTTTCAAATGTTTTATTTTTGAACGTCAGTTCACATTTGTAGGTGGATCATCAGTGTTAGAGCTAAAATTAGCATGTTTAAAGTGATTTTCATGCTTCCAGGGGCCCTAAACACAAGATTTATGGAATGGTTCAAAGACCATGAAAATGGCCAATTTACTCACTCTGAGTTCTCAAAAAGGGTTTCTTCACCCCGGGAAGTTAATTAAATACCATTTGGAGGCATTTAAAGTTCGAGCCAAAACGGCTGATTTTCGACAAAAGAGATAACACCCCCCCATTACGTCATGCTTCAGAAATGTGGAAAATGGTCCGTTTTCAAATGTTTTATTTTTGAACGTCAGTTCACATTTGTAGGTGGATCATCAGTGTTAGAGCTAAAATTAGCATGTTTAAAGTGATTTTCATGCTTCCAGGGGCCCTAAACACAAGATTTGTGGAATGGTTAAAAGTGCATGAAAATGGCCAATTTACTCACTCTGAGTTCTCAAAAAGGGTTTCTTCACCCCGGGAAGTTACTTAAATACAATTTGGAGGCATTTAATGTTCGAGCAAAAATGGCTGATTTTCGACAAAAGAGATAACACCCCCCCATTACGTCATGCTTCAGAAATGTGGAAAATGGTCCGTTTTCAAATGTTTTATTTTTGAACGTCAGTTCACATTTGTAGGTGGATCATCAGTGTTAGAGCTAAAATTAGCATGTTTAAAGTGATTTTCATGCTTTCAGGGGCCCTAAACACAAGATTTATGGAATGGTTAAAAGTGCATGAAAATGGCCAATTTACTCACTCTGAGTTCTCAAAAAAGGTTTCTTCATCCCGGGAAGTTAATTAAATACCATTTGGAGGCATTTAATGTTCGAGCTAAAACTGATGATTTTCGACAAAAGAGAGAACACCCCCCCCATTACGTCATGCTTCAGAAATGTGGAAAATGGTCCTTTTTCAAATGTTTTATTTTTGAACGTCAGTTCACATTTGTAGGTGGATCATCAGTGTTAGAGCTAAAATTAGCATGTTTAAAGTGATTTTCATGCTTCCAGGGGCTCGGGAAGTGAATTAAATACTATTTGGAGGCATTTAATGTTCAAGCAAAAACAGCTGATTTTTGACAAAAGAGATAACACCCCCCCATTACGTCATGCTTCAGAAATGTGGAAAATGGTCCGTTTTTAAATGTTTTCTTTTTGAACGTCAGTTCACATTTGTAGGTGGATCATCAGTGTTAGAGCTAAAATTAGCATGTTTAAAGTGATTTTCATGCTTCCAGGGGCCCTAAACACAAGATTTATGGAATGGTTAAAAGTGCATGAAAATGGCCAATTTACTCACTCTGAGTTCTCAAAAAAGGTTTCTTCATCCCGGGAAGTTAATTAAATACCATTTGGAGGCATTTAATGTTCGAGCTAAAACGGATGATTTTCGATAAAAGAGATAACACCCCCCCATTACGTCATGCTTCAGAAATGTGGAAAATGGTCCGTTTTCAAATGTTTTATTTTTGAACGTCAGTTCACATTTGTAGGTGGATCATCAGTGTTAGAGCTAAAATTAGCATGTTTAAATTGATTTTCATGCTTCCAGGGGCCCTAAACACAAGATTTGTGGAATGGTTAAAAGTGCATGAAAATGGCCAATTTACTCACTCTGAGTTCTCAAAAAGGGTTTCTTCACCCCGGGAAGTTACTTAAATACAATTTGGAGGCATTTAATGTTCGAGCAAAAATGGCTGATTTTCGACAAAAGAGATAACACCCCCCCATTACGTCATGCTTCAGAAATGTGGAAAATGGTCCGTTTTCAAATGTTTTATTTTTGAACGTCAGTTCACATTTGTAGGTGGATCATCAGTGTTAGAGCTAAAATTAGCATGTTTAAAGTGATTTTCATGCTTTCAGGGGCCCTAAACACAAGATTTGTGGAATGGTTAAAAGTGCATGAAAATGGCCAATTTACTCACTCTGAGTTCTCAAAAAGGGTTTCTTCACCCCGGGAAGTTACTTAAATACAATTTGGAGGCATTTAATGTTCGAGCAAAAATGGCTGATTTTCGACAAAAGAGATAACACCCCCCCATTACGTCATGCTTCAGAAATGTGGAAAATGGTCCGTTTTCAAATGTTTTATTTTTGAACGTCAGTTCACATTTGTAGGTGGATCATCAGTGTTAGAGCTAAAATTAGCATGTTTAAAGTGATTTTCATGCTTTCAGGGGCCCTAAACACAAGATTTATGGAATGGTTAAAAGTGCATGAAAATGGCCAATTTACTCACTCTGAGTTCTCAAAAAAGGTTTCTTCATCCCGGGAAGTTAATTAAATACCATTTGGAGGCATTTAATGTTCGAGCTAAAACTGATGATTTTCGACAAAAGAGATAACACCCCCCCCATTACGTCATGCTTCAGAAATGTGGAAAATGGTCCTTTTTCAAATGTTTTATTTTTGAACGTCAGTTCACATTTGTAGGTGGATCATCAGTGTTAGAGCTAAAATTAGCATGTTTAAAGTGATTTTCATGCTTCCAGGGGCTCGGGAAGTGAATTAAATACTATTTGGAGGCATTTAATGTTCAAGCAAAAACAGCTGATTTTTGACAAAAGAGATAACACCCCCCCATTACGTCATGCTTCAGAAATGTGGAAAATGGTCCGTTTTTAAATGTTTTCTTTTTGAACGTCAGTTCACATTTGTAGGTGGATCATCAGTGTTAGAGCTAAAATTAGCATGTTTAAAGTGATTTTCATGCTTCCAGGGGCCCTAAACACAAGATTTATGGAATGGTTAAAAGTGCATGAAAATGGCCAATTTACTCACTCTGAGTTCTCAAAAAAGGTTTCTTCATCCCGGGAAGTTAATTAAATACCATTTGGAGGCATTTAATGTTCGAGCTAAAACGGATGATTTTCGATAAAAGAGATAACACCCCCCCATTACGTCATGCTTCAGAAATGTGGAAAATGGTCCGTTTTCAAATGTTTTATTTTTGAACGTCAGTTCACATTTGTAGGTGGATCATCAGTGTTAGAGCTAAAATTAGCATGTTTAAATTGATTTTCATGCTTCCAGGGGCCCTAAACACAAGATTTGTGGAATGGTTAAAAGTGCATGAAAATGGCCAATTTACTCACTCTGAGTTCTCAAAAAGGGTTTCTTCACCCCGGGAAGTTACTTAAATACAATTTGGAGGCATTTAATGTTCGAGCAAAAATTGCTGATTTTCGACAAAAGAGATAACACCCCCCCATTACGTCATGCTTCAGAAATGTGGAAAATGGTCCGTTTTCAAATGTTTTATTTTTGAACGTCAGTTCACATTTGTAGGTGGATCATCAGTGTTAGAGCTAAAATTAGCATGTTTAAAGTGATTTTCATGCTTCCAGGGGCCCTAAACACAAGATTTATGGAATGGTTAAAAGTGCATGAAAATGGCCAATTTACTCACTCTGAGTTCTCAAAAAAGGTTTCTTCATCCCGGGAAGTTAATTAAATACCATTTGGAGGCATTTAATGTTCGAGCTAAAACGGATGATTTTCGATAAAAGAGATAACACCCCCCCATTACGTCATGCTTCAGAAATGTGGAAAATGGTCCGTTTTTAAATGTTTTCTTTTTGAACGTCAGTTCACATTTGTAGGTGGATCATCAGTGTTAGAGCTAAAATTAGCATGTTTAAAGTGATTTTCATGCTTCCAGGGGCCCTAAACACAAGATTTATGGAATGGTTAAAAGTGCATGAAAATGGCCAATTTACTCACTCTGAGTTCTCAAAAAAGGTTTCTTCATCCCGGGAAGTTAATTAAATACCATTTGGAGGCATTTAATGTTCGAGCTAAAACGGATGATTTTCGATAAAAGAGATAACACCCCCCCATTACGTCATGCTTCAGAAATGTGGAAAATGGTCCGTTTTCAAATGTTTTATTTTTGAACGTCAGTTCACATTTGTAGGTGGATCATCAGTGTTAGAGCTAAAATTAGCATGTTTAAATTGATTTTCATGCTTCCAGGGGCCCTAAACACAAGATTTGTGGAATGGTTAAAAGTGCATGAAAATGGCCAATTTACTCACTCTGAGTTCTCAAAAAGGGTTTCTTCACCCCGGGAAGTTACTTAAATACAATTTGGAGGCATTTAATGTTCGAGCAAAAATGGCTGATTTTCGACAAAAGAGATAACACCCCCCCATTACGTCATGCTTCAGAAATGTGGAAAATGGTCCGTTTTCAAATGTTTTATTTTTGAACGTCAGTTCACATTTGTAGGTGGATCATCAGTGTTAGAGCTAAAATTAGCATGTTTAAAGTGATTTTCATGCTTTCAGGGGCCCTAAACACAAGATTTGTGGAATGGTTAAAAGTGCATGAAAATGGCCAATTTACTCACTCTGAGTTCTCAAAAAGGGTTTCTTCACCCCGGGAAGTTACTTAAATACAATTTGGAGGCATTTAATGTTCGAGCAAAAATGGCTGATTTTCGACAAAAGAGATAACACCCCCCCCATTACGTCATGCTTCAGAAATGTGGAAAATGGTCCGTTTTCAAATGTTTTATTTTTGAACGTCAGTTCACATTTGTAGGTGGATCATCAGTGTTAGAGCTAAAATTAGCATGTTTAAAGTGATTTTCATGCTTTCAGGGGCCCTAAACACAAGATTCATGGAATGGTTAAAAGTGCATGAAAATGGCCAATTTACTCACTCTGAGTTCTCAAAAAAGGTTTCTTCATCCCGGGAAGTTAATTAAATACCATTTGGAGGCATTTAATGTTCGAGCTAAAACTGATGATTTTCGACAAAAGAGATAACACCCCCCCATTACGTCATGCTTCAGAAATGTGGAAAATGGTCCTTTTTCAAATGTTTTATTTTTGAACGTCAGTTCACATTTGTAGGTGGATCATCAGTGTTAGAGCTAAAATTAGCATGTTTAAAGTGATTTTCATGCTTCCAGGGGCTCGGGAAGTGAATTAAATACTATTTGGAGGCATTTAATGTTCAAGCAAAAACAGCTGATTTTTGACAAAAGAGATAACACCCCCCCATTACGTCATGCTTCAGAAATGTGGAAAATGGTCCGTTTTTAAATGTTTTCTTTTTGAACGTCAGTTCACATTTGTAGGTGGATCATCAGTGTTAGAGCTAAAATTAGCATGTTTAAAGTGATTTTCATGCTTCCAGGGGCCCTAAACACAAGATTTATGGAATGGTTAAAAGTGCATGAAAATGGCCAATTTACTCACTCTGAGTTCTCAAAAAAGGTTTCTTCATCCCGGGAAGTTAATTAAATACCATTTGGAGGCATTTAATGTTCGAGCTAAAACGGATGATTTTCGATAAAAGAGATAACACCCCCCCATTACGTCATGCTTCAGAAATGTGGAAAATGGTCCGTTTTCAAATGTTTTATTTTTGAACGTCAGTTCACATTTGTAGGTGGATCATCAGTGTTAGAGCTAAAATTAGCATGTTTAAATTGATTTTCATGCTTCCAGGGGCCCTAAACACAAGATTTATGGAATGGTTAAAAGTGCATGAAAATGGCCAATTTACTCACTCTGAGTTCTCAAAAAGGGTTTCTTCACCCCGGGAAGTTAATTAAATACCATTTGGAGGCATTTAATGTTCGAGCCAAAACGGCTGATTTTCGACAAAAGAGATAACATCCCCCCATTACGTCATGCTTCAGAAATGTGGAAAATGGTCCGTTTTCAAATGTTTTATTTTTGAACGTCAGTTCACATTTGTAGGTGGATCATCAGTGTTAGAGCTAAAATTAGCATGTTTAAAGTGATTTTCATGCTTCCAGGGGCTCGGGAAGTGAATTAAATACTATTTGGAGGCATTTAATGTTCAAGCAAAAACAGCTGATTTTTGACAAAAGAGATAACACCCCCCCATTACGTCATGCTTCAGAAATGTGGAAAATGGTCCGTTTTCAAATGTTTTATTTTTGAACGTCAGTTCACATTTGTAGGTGGATCATCAGTGTTAGAGCTAAAATTAGCATGTTTAAAGTGATTTTCATGCTTCCAGGGGCCCTAAACACAAGATTTATGGAATGGTTCAAAGACCATGAAAATGGCCAATTTACTCACTCTGAGTTCTCAAAAAGGGTTTCTTCACCCCGGGAAGTTAATTAAATACCATTTGGAGGCATTTAAAGTTCGAGCCAAAACGGCTGATTTTCGACAAAAGAGATAACACCCCCCCATTACGTCATGCTTCAGAAATGTGGAAAATGGTCCGTTTTCAAATGTTTTATTTTTGAACGTCAGTTCACATTTGTAGGTGGATCATCAGTGTTAGAGCTAAAATTAGCATGTTTAATGTGATTTTCATGCTTCCAGGGGCTCGGAAAGTGAATTAAATACTATTTGGAGGCATTTAATGTTCAAGCAAAAACAGCTGATTTTTGACAAAAGAGATAACACCCCCCCATTACGTCATGCTTCAGAAATGTGGAAAATGGTCCGTTTTCAAATGTTTTATTTTTGAACGTCAGTTCACATTTGTAGGTGGATCATCAGTGTTAGAGCTAAAATTAGCATGTTTAAAGTGATTTTCATGCTTCCAGGGGCCTTAAACACAAGATTTATGGAATGGTTAAAAGTGCATGAAAATGGCCAATTTACTCACTCTGAGTTCTCAAAAAGGGTTTCTTCACCCCGGGAAGTTAATTAAATACCATTTGGAGGCATTTAATGTTCGAGCCAAAACGGCTGATTTTCGACAAAAGAGATAACACCCCCCCCATTACGTCATGCTTCAGAAATGTGGAAAATGGTCCGTTTTCAAATGTTTTATTTTTGAACGTCAGTTCACATTTGTAGGTGGATCATCAGTGTTAGAGCTAAAATTAGCATGTTTAAAGTGATTTTCATGCTTCCAGGGGCTCGGGAAGTGAATTAAATACTATTTGGAGGCATTTAATGTTCAAGCAAAAACAGCTGATTTTTGACAAAAGAGATAACACCCCCCCATTACGTCATGCTTCAGAAATGTGGAAAATGGTCCGTTTTCAAATGTTTTATTTTTGAACGTCAGTTCACATTTGTAGGTGAATCATCAGTGTTAGAGCTAAAATTAGCATGTTTAAAGTGATTTTCATGCTTCCAGGGGCCCTAAACACAAGATTTAAGGAATGGTTAAAAGTGCATGAAAATGGCCAATTTACTCGCTCTGAGTTCTCAAAAAGGGTTTCTTCACCCCGGGAAGTTAATTAAATACCATTTGGAGGCATTTAATGTTCGAGCCAAAACGGCTGATTTTCGACAAAAGAGATAACACCCCCCCATTACGTCATGCTTCAGAAATGTGGAAAATGGTCTGTTTTCAAATGTTTTATTTTTGAACGTCAGTTCACATTTGTAGGTGGATCATGAGTGTTAGAGCTAAAATTAGCATGTTTAAAGTGATTTTCATGCTTCCAGGGGCCCTAAACACACGATTTATGGAATGGTTAAAAGTCCATGAAAATGGCCAATTTACTCACTCTGAGTTCTCAAAAAGGGGTTCTTCACCCCGAGAAGTTAATTAAATACCATTTGGAGGCATTTAATGTTCGAGCCAAAACGGCTGATTTTCGACAAAAGAGATAACACCCCCCCATTACGTCATGCTTCAGAAATGTGGAAAATGGTCCGTTTTCAAATGTTTTATTTTTGAACGTCAGTTCACATTTGTAGGTGGATCATCAGTGTTAGAGCTAAAATTAGCATGTTTAAAGTGATTTTCATGCTTCCAGGGGCTCGGGAAGTGAATTAAATACTATTTGGAGGCATTTAATGTTCAAGCAAAAACAGCTGATTTTTGACAAAAGAGATAACACCCCCCCATTACTTCATGCTTCAGAAATGTGGAAAATGGTCCGTTTTCAAATGTTTTATTTTTGAACGTCAGTTCACATTTGTAGGTGGATCATCAGTGTTAGAGCTAAAATTAGCATGTTTAAAGTGATTTTCATGCTTCCAGGGGCCCTAAACACAAGATTTATGGAATGGTTAAATGTGCATGAAAATGGCCAATTTACTCACTCTGAGTTCTCAAAAAGGGTTTCTTCACCCCGGGAAGTTAATTAAATACCATTTGGAGGCATTTAATGTTCGAGCCAAAACGGCGGATTTTCGACAAAAGAGATAACACCCCCCCCATTACGTCATGCTTCAGAAATGTGGAAAATGGTCCGTTTTCAAATGTTTTATTTTTGAACGTCAGTTCACATTTGTAGGTGGATCATCAGTGTTAGAGCTAAAATTAGCATGTTTAAAGTGATTTTCATGCTTCCAGGGGTTTGGGAAGTGAATTAAATACTATTTGGAGGCATTTAATGTTCAAGCAAAAACAGCTGATTTTTGACAAAAGAGATAACACCCCCCCATTACGTCATGCTTCAGAAATGTGGAAAATGGTCCGTTTTCAAATGTTTTATTTTTGAACATCAGTTCACATTTGTAGGTGAATCATCAGTGTTAGATCTAAAATTAGCATGTTTAAAGTGATTTTCATGCTTCCATGGGCCCTAAACACAAGATTTAAGGAATGGTTAAAAGTGCATGAAAATGGCCAATTTACTCACTCTGAGTTCTCAAAAAGGGTTTCTTCACCCCGGGAAGTTAATTAAATACCATTTGGAGGCATTTAATGTTCGAGCCAAAACGGCTGATTTTCGACAAAAGAGATAACACCCCCCCATTACGTCATGCTTCAGAAATGTGGAAAATGGTCCGTTTTCAAATGTTTTATTTTTGAACGTCAGTTCACATTTGTAGGTGGATCATCAGTGTTAGAGCTAAAATTAGCATGTTTAAAGTGATTTTCATGCTTCCAGGGGCCCTAAACACAAGATTTATGGAATGGTTAAAAGTGCATGAAAATGGCCAATTTACTCACTCGGAGTTCTCAAAAAGGGTTTCTTTACCCCGGGAAGTTAATTAAATACCATTTGGAGGCATTTAATGTTTGAGCCAAAACGGCTGATTTTCGACAAAAGAGATAACACCCCCCCATTATGTCATGCTTCAGAAATGTGGAAAATGGTCCATTTTCAAATGTTTTATTTTTGAACGTCAGTTCACATTTGTAGGTGGATCATCAGTGTTAGAGCTAAAATTAGCATGTTTAAAGTGATTTTCATGCTTCCAGGGGCCCTAAACACAAGATTTATGGAATGGTTAAAAGTGCATGAAAATGGCCAATTTACTCACTCTGAGTTCTCAAAAAGGGTTTCTTCACTCCGGGAAGTTAATTAAATACCATTTGGAGGCATTTAATGTTCGAGCCAAAACGGCTGATTTTCGACAAAAGAGATAACACCCCCCCATTACGTCATGCTTCAGAAATGTGGAAAATGGTCCGTTTTCAAATGTTTTATTTTTGAACGTCAGTTCACATTTGTAGGTGGATCATCAGTGTTAGAGCTAAACTTAGCATGTTTAAAGTGATTTTCATGCTTCCAGGGGCTCGGGAAGTGAATTAAATACTATTTGGAAGCATTTATTGTTCAAGCAAAAACAGCTGATTTTTGACAAAAGAGATAACACCCCCCCATTACTTCATGCTTCAGAAATGTGGAAAATGGTCCGTTTTCAAATGTTTTATTTTTGAACGTCAGTTCACATTTGTAGGTGGATCATCAGTGTTAGAGCTAAAATTAGCATGTTTAAAGTGATTTTCATGCTTCCAGGGGCCCTAAACACAAGATTTATGGAATGGTTAAAAGTGCATGAAAATGGCCAATTTACTCACTCTGAGATTTCAAAAAGGGTTTCTTTACCCCGGGAAGTTAATTAAATACCATTTGGAGGCATTTAATGTTCGAGCCAAAACGGCTGATTTTCGACAAAAGAGATAACACCCCCCCATTACGTCATGCTTCAGAAATGTGGAAAATGGTCCGTTTTCAAATGTTTTATTTTTGAACGTCAGTTCACATTTGTAGGTGGATCATCAGTGTTAGAGCTAAAATTAGCATGTTTAATGTGATTTTCATGCTTCCAGGGGTTCGGAAAGTGAATTAAATACTATTTGGAGGCATTTAATGTTCAAGCAAAAACAGCTGATTTTTGACAAAAGAGATAACACCCCCCCATTATGTCATGCTTCAGAAATGTGGAAAATGGTCCGTTTTCAAATGTTTTATTTTTGAACGTCAGTTCACATTTGTAGGTGGATCATCAGTGTTAGAGCTAAAATTAGCATGTTTAAAGTGATTTTCATGCTTCCAGGGGCCCTAAACACAAGATTTATGGAATGGTTAAAAGTGCATGAAAATGGCCAATTTACTCACTCTGAGTTCTCAAAAAGGGTTTCTTCACCCCGGGAAGTTAATTAAATACCATTTGGAGGCATTTAATGTTCGAGCCAAAACGGCTGATTTTCGACAAAAGAGATAACACCCCCCCATTACGTCATGCTTCAGAAATGTGGAAAATGGTCCGTTTTCAAATGTTTTATTTTTGAACGTCAGTTCACATTTGTAGGTGGATCATCAGTGTTAGAGCTAAACTTAGCATGTTTAAAGTGATTTTCATGCTTCCAGGGGCTCGGGAAGTGAATTAAATACTATTTGGAGGCATTTATTGTTCAAGCAAAAACAGCTGATTTTTGACAAAAGAGATAACACCCCCCCATTACGTCATGCTTCAGAAATGTGGAAAATGGTCCGTTTTCAAATGTTTTATTTTTGAACGTCAGTTCACATTTGTAGGTGGATCATCAGTGTTAGAGCTAAAATTAGCATGTTTAAAGTGATTTTCATGCTTCCAGGGGCCCTAAACACAAGATTTATGGAATGGTTAAAAGTGCATGAAAATGGCCAATTTACTCACTTTGAGATTTCAAAAAGGGTTTCTTTACCCCGGGAAGTTAATTAAATACCATTTGGAGGCATTTAATGTTCGAGCCAAAACGGCTGATTTTCGACAAAAGAGATAACACCCCCCCATTACGTCATGCTTCAGAAATGTGGAAAATGGTCCGTTTTCAAATGTTTTATTTTTGAACGTCAGTTCACATTTGTAGGTGGATCATCAGTGTTAGAGCTAAAATTAGCATGTTTAATGTGATTTTCATGCTTCCAGGGGTTCGGAAAGTGAATTAAATACTATTTGGAGGCATTTAATGTTCAAGCAAAAACAGCTGATTTTTGACAAAAGAGATAACACCCCCCCATTACGTCATGCTTCAGAAATGTGGAAAATGGTCCGTTTTCAAATGTTTTATTTTTGAACGTCAGTTCACATTTGTAGGTGGATCATCAGTGTTAGAGCTAAAATTAGCATGTTTAAAGTGATTTTCATGCTTCCAGGGGCCCTAAACACAAGATTTATGGAATGGTTAAAAGTGCATGAAAATGGTCAATTTACTCACTCTGAGTTCTCAAAAAGGGTTTCTTCACCCCGGGAAGTTAATTAAATACCATTTGGAGGCATTTAATGTTCGAGCCAAAACGGCTGATTTTCGACAAAAGAGATAACACCCCCCCATTACGTCATGCTTCAGAAATGTGGAAAATGGTCCGTTTTCAAATGTTTTATTTTTGAACGTCAGTTCACATTTGTAGGTGGATCATCAGTGTTAGAGCTAAAATTAGCATGTTTAATGTGATTTTCATGCTTCCAGGGGTTCGGAAAGTGAATTAAATACTATTTGGAGGCATTTAATGTTCAAGCAAAAACAGCTGATTTTTGACAAAAGAGATAACACCCCCCCATTACGTCATGCTTCAGAAATGTGGAAAATGGTCCGTTTTCAAATGTTTTATTTTTGAACGTCAGTTCACATTTGTAGGTGGATCATCAGTGTTAGAGCTAAAATTAGCATGTTTAAAGTGATTTTCATGCTTCCAGGGGCCCTAAACACAAGATTTATGGAATGGTTAAAAGTGCATGAAAATGGCCAATTTACTCACTCTGAGTTCTCAAAAAGGGTTTCTTCACCCCGGGAAGTTAAATAAATACCATTTGGAGGCATTTAATGTTCGAGCCAAAACGGCTGATTTTCGACAAAAGAGATAACACCCCCCCATTACGTCATGCTTCAGAAATGTGGAAAATGGTCCGTTTTCAAATGTTTTATTTTTGAACGTCAGTTCACATTTGTAGGTGGATCATCAGTGTTAGAGCTAAACTTAGCATGTTTAAAGTGATTTTCATGCTTCCAGGGGCTCGGGAAGTGAATTAAATACTATTTGGAGGCATTTATTGTTCAAGCAAAAACAGCTGATTTTTGACAAAAGAGATAACACCCCCCCATTACGTCATGCTTCAGAAATGTGGAAAATGGTCCGTTTTCAAATGTTTTATTTTTGAACGTCAGTTCACATATGGCTGAGATACCCGCCACCCCCTCTCAACACAATCCCCAAAAGGAGGGAAACCGGAAACAGTTCTTGAAGTTTTTGGAAGAGGGAGGGAGTGACCCTCCCCGGCCGTATTTATTAAAACAAAAATTAAACGTTAAACAGTTCATATTAATGTACAATTTCATAACCACATTGCGATGTTTGGCTAACCTTAACAGATTCTCTAATACAGAGGTTCTCCTAGCCGAACTACCAACCTGCAAAACATTTTCTTTAAATAATGAAATTGTACATCCTAACGTTTAAGGGCCAACGGCAAGGTCGTAACCGGTGTCAAGATCCCTAACCAGAAATACCCCCCCCCCACTTGGGAGGGGCGACAGCACTGAGGCGTACCCCACGTGCAACTACCAATTTCCCTTGACTTGTCGGGGGCCCCAATAAACTCGACGCCACTTAAAGGTCGTTCGAGGACTCGTGTGAGTATCTAGAAGGTAGCGTAGACCTCCCCCCAAACCCCACACAACTTACCACATCTGCCGTCGCAGACGTCACTGGCCCCGGGAAATTCCCCAGGAGGGGGCTGTAACCCCTCCTACACAGGAAGGGGCCTTGACCGCCTTTCCTTTCCTTCCGGCGGCCTCTCCTTAGACAGGACCGCCTCCCCGTTGAGGGGCCAATGGCCACCTCTCCCGAGCGCTCCCATCCGTGTTGGGTGACGCCCACTCATAGGGATCTTCCAATTACTGCTCACCGATCATGACCTTACCGCCTACCAAATAAATACGACAATGCTACCTAAAACAACAATCCATTGGCCACTATGACCCGAATAAGCATGCTTATAATGGACACAAAAACCGAATATCTTTAATCACAGAACATACATAAAATCGACCAACTTTATTACACACTCAATATCAACATGATAATACCACAACCTGTAAACAAAATTAGAATTATCGAACCATCTTAAAACAACTAGCTGTCCTCAGGGGCTGGTGGGTGGGTCAAAATTGGCTCTTCGTTCCGTCTCGAGCTCACGTGCAGCGAGGAGTTGCAGCTTCAGAGCACAGGAACAAGAGGATGTCTTCCGGTCTTGCGTCCCTTTTTATCCGTCTTCAGGGCGGGCGTAAACCCGCCCCTGCCTGCCCCGAGGGCGTGGCCAGCTGCGTCAGTGTCTAGGCCAGCCCACTCCAGGGCGGGAAAGAGCGCGCCCCGGCTACGCCGCTTCGGGCATACCAGCCGAGACGCGCCTCCCGCCCAAAATGGCTTCCCGGGGTGATCGAGGTACTCTGCCATACGTTCGGGGGGACCGAGTGGTCGCCCCTTTCCATATGGCTGAGATACCCGCCACCCCCTCTCAACACAATCCCCAAAAGGAGGGAAACCGGAAACAGTTCTTGAAGTTTTTGGAAGAGGGAGGGAGTGACCCTCCCCGGCCGTATTTATTAAAACAAAAATTAAACGTTAAACAGTTCATATTAATGTACAATTTCATAACCACATTGCGATGTTTGGCTAACCTTAACAGATTCTCTAATACAGAGGTTCTCCTAGCCGAACTACCAACCTGCAAAACATTTTCTTTAAATAATGAAATTGTACATCCTAACGTTTAAGGGCCAACGGCAAGGTCGTAACCGGTGTCAAGATCCCTAACCAGAAATACCCCCCCCCCACTTGGGAGGGGCGACAGCACTGAGGCGTACCCCACGTGCAACTACCAATTTCCCTTGACTTGTCGGGGGCCCCAATAAACTCGACGCCACTTAAAGGTCGTTCGAGGACTCGTGTGAGTATCTAGAAGGTAGCGTAGACCTCCCCCCAAACCCCACACAACTTACCACATCTGCCGTCGCAGACGTCACTGGCCCCGGGAAATTCCCCAGGAGGGGGCTGTAACCCCTCCTACACAGGAAGGGGCCTTGACCGCCTTTCCTTTCCTTCCGGCGGCCTCTCCTTAGACAGGACCGCCTCCCCGTTGAGGGGCCAATGGCCACCTCTCCCGAGCGCTCCCATCCATGTTGGGTGACGCCCACTCATAGGGATCTTCCAATTACTGCTCACCGATCATGACCTTACCGCCACAGGTCCGGATAGTTGACCGGCTATCCGGACCCCCCACAAAGCTCCTACCTAAAGGTCATGCTTCAACGTTTTTAACCACGCTAAGAAGTCTCCTATGAGTAACTCATTCCCCACCCGAGACAAATGCACACCATCCCCCGAATACACACTGTCATCATTAATACAGCCATGCGAAATAGAATGCAATGTCCCGGAACGGAACAACCTACTCACTTTGTTATTAAGCTTTCTAACAGAGTGATTCAAAGCAGGAATAGAAATAGCCCCCCGCCACACCTTTCGTGGGATCATATGGGACCACGCAATTGTGCACCCCGGAACTCTCCTCGCCAACCAACTTACAGTGGAAAGCATTGCCTCCAGGAGAAGTCGTCTACCGGTGGTGACCAAATCATTGCCCCCTAAATGCACTATGACTATAGACGGCGGTGACCTCGTCCGCCCTAACAAATCCTCAAAATATGCTTGAAACTGGTCAATACAGAGACCGCCACTTCCGTAGAAGGACACCCTGTACCCGTATTCCCCAGCTACGTGAATCATGTCACCTGCTTTGAATACGTCCGCGGCACGCCTCACGTATGAGTGGCCCACGACCCACACCTCCTTTTTCACAGCCGGTGATGTCTGACCGCTGGCCCGGTGTTGGGTCGACTGCAAAGTCCGCCCCGCCTCGTAGGCTTGCGCAACTGAAAACCAAACAAAAACAAGAGGCGTGAGTACATCATCACAGCTTTACAACATGTGTAACCGCACATACCTCTTATAACAATTGGAGGACCAACGCCCCACTCGTTTCACTTGTTCAACATTGAGACCCCTGGCTGTAGCTTCTGTAGCAGCCCCTATCCGAAAGGAATGGGTCCCAAATTTGCCCGGGTTCAAGCCCGCAGCGGCAATTGACATCGCAAGCACCCGCTGAAACTGAAACTTCGTCAGTGGGGTGGCGTCCGCGTGTCTCAACAAGGTCCCCCCCCATACTGCCACCCTTCGTGCTAGGTAATCTTCTAAACATTTTACCGGGCATATGGAGGACCCGGGAATCCTGCGTATGATTATGCAGTCACCCATCCCATCTTGATCGGTCTTGGACCTGACAAAGGAGACCGTCATTGCCTCTCCTCTAATCTGAACGTGTTCTTGGCACAAACCCCCCGCCACATCCTGTTTGTTCCTTGCCACCAGTTCGCTTACTCGCATCGCCCCGTGGAATGCTAGCGTAAAAGCGGCTCGGAACAGCACCGCCTCAAACGGAGATGAACATGTGGCAGGGAGTGTAGCCAACAACTGGGCCAACCTATCCAAACCTATCGGGCGCCTCTCATCTACTCTGCGACCCTCAAGGCGTTGCCACCCACGCAGCGCTTTCTGTACAACGAAAGACACCGTTGGGTCCTGGATACTATGAGCCCTGGCAATAAAGGAAATAGCAGCACGATGCCTCTGAGCCGTAGCCACAGATTTCCCAGCCCTACGTAAGGACATCAGGAAATTCACTACCCATTCCTCGTGGCCCCAAAGTCTCTCTCTATCAGTCCCCAAAAAGGCTAAATAGGACCTAATCGCCCCTTCATATGCCTTCCTCGTCCGTGTTGCTAGACTCTCTCCCACGAGGTGACGAAGTTCGGGGCACCGAGAGACCAGAGAGCTTCGGGGAAGGGTGCCGGCTCTGGGTCCGCTGAGGGAAGGAAGCCCGAGAAAGCCTGCATATGAAAACGAGACAGTGCATCAGCCGCCTGATTCTGTACCCCTGGGACATGTTTTGCTCTGAACAGCACATTCAGTTGCATACACAACAAAACAATCTCTTTGAGTAGTCTTAAAATCAGTTTACATCGTGCTGCCTGACTATTGATGCACTCGACCACAGTCATATTGTCGGACCAAAATATCACAGAGTGATCCTTGAACCCTTCTGGCCAGGTTCTCAAGGCCACCAGAATGGGAAAAAGTTCCAAGAAAGCAATATTACTTGTGAGACCATTGTCATGCCACCATGTCGGCCACCTTTGTGCCGACCATTTTGTGCCGAAGATGGCACCAAAACCTATGCTACCTGCAGAATCTGTCCATAGCCCCAGCTCTTCAGAGGATACGGCTGGTTTGTTCCATATGACTCGACCATTAAAGTCCGCCAGAAATGCTAACCAAATACGAACGTCCTGGCGGACCTCAGCCGATAGTCTCGTGCGGTGATGGCCCTCCTGTAGGCCGACCATAGCTTGGGCAATTGAACGAGAAAAGGGGCGGGCCATCGGTATAACTCTAAGGGCAAAATTCAACTGTCCCACCAACTGCAGTAACTGATGCAGCGTAACTTTAGATCCATTTAGACACTCTTGCAGGGTTGCCCTGAACTTGAACACTTTGTCAGCTGGCAAACGAAAACAACCTTCTCTGGAGTCTAACTCGATCCCCAGAAACTCGAGGCAAGTCGCAGGACCCACCGTCTTACCCGGTGCCAATGGCACACCAAACTGTTTCATTAATACACAAAATTCGGACAAGGCCCGGCCACATTCGAGATCCCCGGCTGCCCCAAGGAACAGAAAATCATCAAGGTAATGCATTACATGTTGGAAACCCGTCTTCCTTGTGAAAACCCATTGCAGAAAACTACTGAATTTCTCGAAATAGGCACAAGATATAGAGCACCCCATCGGCATACACTTATCCATGTAATAACAACCCTGAAAATTAAAACCTAGGAGACGCTGATCGTCCGGGTGTACCGGGAGCAACCGGAACGCTGACTCGATATCTGACTTCGCCATCAGCGCCCCGGGCCCCAGGCGACTCAAAATGGCTACGGCCTCATCGAAGGATGCGTACCGCACCGAACACACTTCTGGGTCTATTGCATCGTTTACAGAAAGACCACGTGGCGCTGACAAATTATAAATTAATCGAAACTCACCCGGGTCCTTCTTGGGGACCACCCCTAAAGGAGAACAAACAAAATTCTGTACCGGAGGTGCAGTAAACGGGCCGGCGACACGACCTCGGATAACCTCTTTCCAGATCTTATCCTGCACTACAGTCGGATGCTGCAGGACGGAAAGTTGATTTTTGCACATCCCGACACCCTGAAAGTCCCCCACCGGAATGCGGAAACCATATGAAAAACCGTTTCGCAGCAATCCAGCAGAAGTACGATCTGGGTATTCACTGAGCCAGGGAATCATCGCCAAGGTATCAATCGGGGTTGGTAAAGGCGCCCCTCGGACTATATTAGACCTGTTTGGCGCCTCCCCTACCCCCATTCTCACCCGTTCTGGCTCTGCACGAGGACTCAGGATGGGACGAACCGCAACCACTACATTCGTGCTTGAATTTACACGATCCCTGTGGCCTAGTACATTTACCTTTGTTGAAATTGAAGCAGAAACCCCTTTTCCCTGTATTACTGGCAGGTCTCAAGTAATCGTCGGTACTCGTACCTGACCGAAAGGGCGTCCCCGCATATTGGCGGGAGGACTCGCCAACATTGCTCCCCACCAACGGCATTTTCAACATTCCTGACTCTTTCATTTTATCCCATGTCAAAGAATCATAACAGTCCCAGGTCAAACTTTTGTTATGCTCCTTCGCCTTCCTGAAGAGATTATCATAACAGAACCAATGGTTACCCTGGTGAGACGTCGAGTACCCCATGATTCGTGACTGATAGATCGGTAACTCAGCAAGCAATTCGGGCCTACGTTCCCCTAGGATCGACGTAAAAATTCCCCATGCATTGCCCCAATTACCAATATTCTCATTCACTTTAAAGGCGGCCATTTTTGCGCGCCAAACACTCGGATGCATCAAATCCTTCTGACCTTTAACATGCTCCACTTCATAATGATCGACAAGCAAGGAGAAAATGTTCACATACTCCCCTGCCCAAATCTTTTCCTTTACTGCCAAAGGAACATGTTGCCCCAACTTTTCTCTACGAGAGGGTGCTGACTCATCCCTCGCGATCGGCAATGGCCGCTTACCTGCACCGGACGTTGCTTCTGTGGTCGCAACCGGGGCCTGCGGCTTGTCCATCACTGCAGCCGGCGCGGGTACCTTGGCTGCATCTCGCTTCTCGCGCAACTGTTTCATCAGTACTTGTGCCTCGGCAGCCGTGGCGCCCTCGCTACTGTCGCCCAACCACGCTGCTAGCTGTGCCGCCAACTCGGGAGGCATATCCTCAGTGGATGTCGGGGTGACCACGACGGGAATCGGATTCCCCTCCACCGGTACCGGGGTTGGCGCCTCGAGCGGGGTACAGGGAACCGGGACGTCTCCCCTGGCTGGTCCCCTTCTAGGCCTCTTGGCTTTCCCTCCAGGAGCTGCTCCAGCCGATGGACGCCCCGATCCCCCCTCCCCATCTCGCTCCGCCACCCGTTTCTTCAGTTCGGACATATCCTTCATGAGGATCCGAACCATCTGTTCCGTCGTCATTCTCTTCGCGCCTTTTTTGGGCATCTTTCCGACCAAGTATCTAGAAGACAAAAAGAAAGATCAAAACGCTCAAAATTGGCTCTTCGTTCCGTCTCGAGCTCACGTGCAGCGAGGAGGTGCAGCTTCAGAGCACAGGAACAAGAGGATGTCTTCCGGTCTTGCGTCCCTTTTTATCCGTCTTCAGGGCGGGCGTAAACCCGCCCCTGCCTGCCCCGAGGGCGTGGCCAGCTGCGTCAGTGTCTAGGCCAGCCCACTCCAGGGCGGGAAAGAGCGCGCCCCGGCTACGCCGCTTCGGGCATACCAGCCGAGACACGCCTCCCGCCCAAAATGGCTTCCCGGGGGGATCGAGGTACTCTGCCATACGTTCGGGGGGACCGAGTGGTCGCCCCTTTCCATTTGTAGGTGGATCATCAGTGTTAGAGCTAAAATTAGCATGTTTAAAGTGATTTTCATGCTTCCAGGGGCCCTAAACACAAGATTTATGGAATGGTTAAAAGTGCATGAAAATGGCCAATTTACTCACTCTGAGATTTCAAAAAGGGTTTCTTTACCCCGGGAAGTTAATTAAATACCATTTGGAGGCATTTAATGTTCGAGCCAAAACGGCTGATTTTCGACAAAAGAGATAACCCCCCCCCATTACGTCATGCTTCAGAAATGTGGAAAATGGTCCGTTTTCAAATGTTTTATTTTTGAACGTCAGTTCACATTTGTAGGTGGATCATCAGTGTTAGAGCTAAACTTAGCATGTTTAAAGTGATTTTCATGCTTCCAGGGGCTCGGGAAGTGAATTAAATACTATTTGGAGGCATTTATTGTTCAAGCAAAAACAGCTGATTTTTGACAAAAGAGATAACACCCCCCCATTACTTCATGCTTCAGAAATGTGGAAAATGGTCCGTTTTCAAATGTTTTATTTTTGAACGTCAGTTCACATTTGTAGGTGGATCATCAGTGTTAGAGCTAAAATTAGCATGTTTAAAGTGATTTTCATGCTTCCAGGGGTCCTAAACACAAGATTTGTGGAATGGTTAAAAGTGCATGAAAATGGCCAATTTACTCACTCTGAGTTCTCAAAAAGGGTTTCTTCACCCCGGGAAGTTACTTAAATACAATTTGGAGGCATTTAATGTTCGAGCAAAAATGGCTGATTTTCGACAAAAGAGATAACACCCCCCCATTACGTCATGCTTCAGAAATGTGGAAAATGGTCCGTTTTCAAATGTTTTATTTTTGAACGTCAGTTCACATTTGTAGGTGGATCATCAGTGTTAGAGCTAAAATTAGCATGTTTAAAGTGATTTTCATGCTTTCAGGGGCCCTAAACACAAGATTTATGGAATGGTTAAAAGTGCATGAAAATGGCCAATTTACTCACTCTGAGTTCTCAAAAAAGGTTTCTTCATCCCGGGAAGTTAATTAAATACCATTTGGAGGCATTTAATGTTCGAGCTAAAACTGATGATTTTCGACAAAAGAGATAACACCCCCCCATTACGTCATGCTTCAGAAATGTGGAAAATGGTCCTTTTTCAAATGTTTTATTTTTGAACGTCAGTTCACATTTGTAGGTGGATCATCAGTGTTAGAGCTAAAATTAGCATGTTTAAAGTGATTTTCATGCTTCCAGGGGCTCGGGAAGTGAATTAAATACTATTTGGAGGCATTTAATGTTCAAGCAAAAACAGCTGATTTTTGACAAAAGAGATAACACCCCCCCATTACGTCATGCTTCAGAAATGTGGAAAATGGTCCATTTTCAAATGTTTTATTTTTGAACGTCAGTTCACATTTGTAGGTGGATCATCAGTGTTAGAGCTAAAATTAGCATGTTTAAAGTGATTTTCATGCTTCCAGGGGCCCTAAACACAAGATTTATGGAATGGTTAAAAGTGCATGAAAATGGCCAATTTACTCACTCTGAGATTTCAAAAAGGGTTTCTTTACCCCGGGAAGTTAATTAAATACCATTTGGAGGCATTTAATGTTCGAGCCAAAACGGCTGATTTTCGACAAAAGAGATAACACCCCCCCATTACGTCATGCTTCAGAAATGTGGAAAATGGTCCGTTTTCAAATGTTTTATTTTTGAACGTCAGTTCACATTTGTAGGTGGATCATCAGTGTTAGAGCTAAAATTAGCATGTTTAATGTGATTTTCATGCTTCCAGGGGTTCGGAAAGTGAATTAAATACTATTTGGAGGCATTTAATGTTCAAGCAAAAACAGCTGATTTTTGACAAAAGAGATAACACCCCCCCATTACGTCATGCTTCAGAAATGTGGAAAATGGTCCGTTTTCAAATGTTTTATTTTTGAACGTCAGTTCACATTTGTAGGTGGATCATCAGTGTTAGAGCTAAAATTAGCATGTTTAAAGTGATTTTCATGCTTCCAGGGGCCCTAAACACAAGATTTATGGAATGGTTAAAAGTGCATGAAAATGGCCAATTTACTCACTCTGAGTTCTCAAAAAGGGTTTCTTCACCCCGGGAAGTTAATTAAATACCATTTGGAGGCATTTAATGTTCGAGCCAAAACGGCTGATTTTCGACAAAAGAGATAACACCCCCCCATTACGTCATGCTTCAGAAATGTGGAAAATGGTCCGTTTTCAAATGTTTTATTTTTGAACGTCAGTTCACATTTGTAGGTGGATCATCAGTGTTAGAGCTAAACTTAGCATGTTTAAAGTGATTTTCATGCTTCCAGGGGCTCGGGAAGTGAATTAAATACTATTTGGAGGCATTTATTGTTCAAGCAAAAACAGCTGATTTTTGACAAAAGAGATAACACCCCCCCATTACGTCATGCTTCAGAAATGTGGAAAATGGTCCGTTTTCAAATGTTTTATTTTTGAACGTCAGTTCACATTTGTAGGTGGATCATCAGTGTTAGAGCTAAAATTAGCATGTTTAAAGTGATTTTCATGCTTCCAGGGGCCCTAAACACAAGATTTATGGAATGGTTAAAAGTGCATGAAAATGGCCAATTTACTCACTCTGAGATTTCAAAAAGGGTTTCTTTACCCCGGGAAGTTAATTAAATACCATTTGGAGGCATTTAATGTTCGAGCCAAAACGGCTGATTTTCGACAAAAGAGATAACACCCCCCCATTACGTCATGCTTCAGAAATGTGGAAAATGGTCCGTTTTCAAATGTTTTATTTTTGAACGTCAGTTCACATTTGTAGGTGGATCATAAGTGTTAGAGCTAAAATTAGCATGTTTAATGTGATTTTCATGCTTCCAGGGGTTGGGAAAGTGAATTAAATACTATTTGGAGGCATTTAATGTTCAAGCAAAAACAGCTGATTTTTGACAAAAGAGATAACACCCCCCCATTACGTCATGCTTCAGAAATGTGGAAAATGGTCCGTTTTCAAATGTTTTATTTTTGAACGTCAGTTCACATTTGTAGGTGGATCATCAGTGTTAGAGCTAAAATTAGCATGTTTAAAGTGATTTTCATGCTTCCAGGGGCCCTAAACACAAGATTTATGGAATGGTTAAAAGTGCATGAAAATGGTCAATTTACTCACTCTGAGTTCTCAAAAAGGGTTTCTTCACCCCGGGAAGTTAATTAAATACCATTTGGAGGCATTTAATGTTCGAGCCAAAACGGCTGATTTTCGACAAAAGAGATAACACCCCCCCATTACGTCATGCTTCAGAAATGTGGAAAATGGTCAGTTTTCAAATGTTTTATTTTTGAACGTCAGTTCACATTTGTAGGTGGATCATCAGTGTTAGAGCTAAACTTAGCATGTTTAAAGTGATTTTCATGCTTCCAGGGGCTCGGGAAGTGAATTAAATACTATTTGGAGGCATTTATTGTTCAAGCAAAAACATCTGATTTTTGACAAAAGAGATAACACCCCCCCATTACTTCATGCTTCAGAAATGTGGAAAATGGTCCGTTTTCAAATGTTTTATTTTTGAACGTCAGTTCACATTTGTAGGTGGATCATCAGTGTTAGAGCTAAAATTAGCATGTTTAAAGTGATTTTCATGCTTCCAGGGGCCCTAAACACAAGATTTGTGGAATGGTTAAAAGTGCATGAAAATGGCCAATTTACTCACTCTGAGTTCTCAAAAAGAGTTTCTTCACCCCGGGAAGTTACTTAAATACAATTTGGAGGCATTTAATGTTCGAGCAAAAATGGCTGATTTTCGACAAAAGAGATAACACCCCCCCATTACGTCATGCTTCAGAAATGTGGAAAATGGTCCGTTTTCAAATGTTTTATTTTTGAACGTCAGTTCACATTTGTAGGTGGATCATCAGTGTTAGAGCTAAAATTAGCATGTTTAAAGTGATTTTCATGCTTTCAGGGGCCCTAAACACAAGATTTATGGAATGGTTAAAAGTGCATGAAAATGGCCAATTTACTCACTCTGAGTTCTCAAAAAAGGTTTCTTCATCCCGGGAAGTTAATTAAATACCATTTGGAGGCATTTAATGTTCGAGCTAAAACTGATGATTTTCGACAAAAGAGATAACACCCCCCCATTACGTCATGCTTCAGAAATGTGGAAAATGGTCCTTTTTCAAATGTTTTATTTTTGAACGTCAGTTCACATTTGTAGGTGGATCATCAGTGTTAGAGCTAAAATTAGCATGTTTAAAGTGATTTTCATGCTTCCAGGGGCTCGGGAAGTGAATTAAATACTATTTGGAGGCATTTAATGTTCAAGCAAAAACAGCTGATTTTTGACAAAAGAGATAACACCCCCCCATTACGTCATGCTTCAGAAATGTGGAAAATGGTCCGTTTTTAAATGTTTTATTTTTGAACGTCAGTTCACATTTGTAGGTGGATCATCAGTGTTAGAGCTAAAATTAGCATGTTTAAAGTGATTTTCATGCTTCCAGGGGCCCTAAACACAAGATTTATGGAATGGTTAAAAGTGCATGAAAATGGCCAATTTACTCACTCTGAGTTCTCAAAAAAGGTTTTTTCATCCCGGGAAGTTAATTAAATACCATTTGGAGGCATTTAATGTTCGAGCTAAAACGGATGATTTTCGATAAAAGAGATAACACCCCCCCATTACGTCATGCTTCAGAAATGTGGAAAATGGTCCGTTTTCAAATGTTTTATTTTTGAACGTCAGTTCACATTTGTAGGTGGATCATCAGTGTTAGAGCTAAAATTAGCATGTTTAAATTGATTTTCATGCTTCCAGGGGCCCTAAACACAAGATTTATGGAATGGTTAAAAGTGCATGAAAATGGCCAATTTACTCACTCTGAGTTCTCAAAAAGGGTTTCTTCACCCCGGGAAGTTAATTAAATACCATTTGGAGGCATTTAATGTTCGAGCCAAAACGGCTGATTTTCGACAAAAGAGATAACATCCCCCCATTACGTCATGCTTCAGAAATGTGGAAAATGGTCCGTTTTCAAATGTTTTATTTTTGAACGTCAGTTCACATTTGTAGGTGGAGCATCAGTGTTAGAGCTAAAATTAGCATGTTTAAAGTGATTTTCATGCTTCCAGGGGCTCGGGAAGTGAATTAAATACTATTTGGAGGCATTTAATGTTCAAGCAAAAACAGCTGATTTTTGACAAAAGAGATAACACCCCCCCATTACGTCATGCTTCAGAAATGTGGAAAATGGTCCGTTTTCAAATGTTTTATTTTTGAACGTCAGTTCACATTTGTAGGTGGATCATCAGTGTTAGAGCTAAAATTAGCATGTTTAAAGTGATTTTCATGCTTCCAGGGGCCCTAAACACAAGATTTATGGAATGGTTCAAAGACCATGAAAATGGCCAATTTACTCACTCTGAGTTCTCAAAAAGGGTTTCTTCACCCCGGGAAGTTAATTAAATACCATTTGGAGCCATTTAAAGTTCGAGCCAAAACGGCTGATTTTCGACAAAAGAGATAACACCCCCCCATTACGTCATGCTTCAGAAATGTGGAAAATGGTCCGTTTTCAAATGTTTTATTTTTGAACGTCAGTTCACATTTGTAGGTGGATCATCAGTGTTAGAGCTAAAATTAGCATGTTTAAAGTGATTTTCATGCTTCCAGGGGCCCTAAACACAAGATTTGTGGAATGGTTAAAAGTGCATGAAAATGGCCAATTTACTCACTCTGAGTTCTCAAAAAGGGTTTCTTCACCCCGGGAAGTTACTTAAATACAATTTGGAGGCATTTAATGTTCGAGCAAAAATGGCTGATTTTCGACAAAAGAGATAACACCCCCCCATTACGTCATGCTTCAGAAATGTGGAAAATGGTCCGTTTTCAAATGTTTTATTTTTGAACGTCAGTTCACATTTGTAGGTGGATCATCAGTGTTAGAGCTAAAATTAGCATGTTTAAAGTGATTTTCATGCTTTCAGGGGCCCTAAACACAAGATTTATGGAATGGTTAAAAGTGCATGAAAATGGCCAATTTACTCACTCTGAGTTCTCAAAAAAGGTTTCTTCATCCCGGGAAGTTAATTAAATACCATTTGGAGGCATTTAATGTTCGAGCTAAAACTGATGATTTTCGACAAAAGAGAGAACACCCCCCCCATTATGTCATGCTTCAGAAATGTGGAAAATGGTCCTTTTTCAAATGTTTTATTTTTGAACGTCAGTTCACATTTGTAGGTGGATCATCAGTGTTAGAGCTAAAATTAGCATGTTTAAAGTGATTTTCATGCTTCCAGGGGCCCTAAACACAAGATTTGTGGAATGGTTAAAAGTGCATGAAAATGGCCAATTTACTCACTCTGAGTTCTCAAAAAGGGTTTCTTCACCCCGGGAAGTTACTTAAATACAATTTGGAGGCATTTAATGTTCGAGCAAAAATGGCTGATTTTCGACAAAAGAGATAACACCCCCCCATTACGTCATGCTTCAGAAATGTGGAAAATGGTCCGTTTTCAAATGTTTTATTTTTGAACGTCAGTTCACATTTGTAGGTGGATCATCAGTGTTAGAGCTAAAATTAGCATGTTTAAAGTGATTTTCATGCTTTCAGGGGCCCTAAACACAAGATTTATGGAATGGTTAAAAGTGCATGAAAATGGCCAATTTACTCACTCTGAGTTCTCAAAAAAGGTTTCTTCATCCCGGGAAGTTAATTAAATACCATTTGGAGGCATTTAATGTTCGAGCTAAAACTGATGATTTTCGACAAAAGAGATAACACCCCCCCATTACGTCATGCTTCAGAAATGTGGAAAATGGTCCTTTTTCAAATGTTTTATTTTTGAACGTCAGTTCACATTTGTAGGTGGATCATCAGTGTTAGAGCTAAAATTAGCATGTTTAAAGTGATTTTCATGCTTCCAGGGGCTCGGGAAGTGAATTAAATACTATTTGGAGGCATTTAATGTTCAAGCAAAAACAGCTGATTTTTGACAAAAGAGATAACACCCCCCCATTACGTCATGCTTCAGAAATGTGGAAAATGGTCCGTTTTTAAATGTTTTATTTTTGAACGTCAGTTCACATTTGTAGGTGGATCATCAGTGTTAGAGCTAAAATTAGCATGTTTAAAGTGATTTTCATGCTTCCAGGGGCCCTAAACACAAGATTTATGGAATGGTTAAAAGTGCATGAAAATGGCCAATTTACTCACTCTGAGTTCTCAAAAAAGGTTTCTTCATCCCGGGAAGTTAATTAAATACCATTTGGAGGCATTTAATGTTCGAGCTAAAACGGATGATTTTCGATAAAAGAGATAACACCCCCCCATTACGTCATGCTTCAGAAATGTGGAAAATGGTCCGTTTTCAAATGTTTTATTTTTGAACGTCAGTTCACATTTGTAGGTGGATCATCAGTGTTAGAGCTAAAATTAGCATGTTTAAATTGATTTTCATGCTTCCAGGGGCCCTAAACACAAGATTTATGGAATGGTTAAAAGTGCATGAAAATGGCCAATTTACTCACTCTGAGTTCTCAAAAAGGGTTTCTTCACCCCGGGAAGTTAATTAAATACCATTTGGAGGCATTTAATGTTCGAGCCAAAACGGCTGATTTTCGACAAAAGAGATAACATCCCCCCATTACGTCATGCTTCAGAAATGTGGAAAATGGTCCGTTTTCAAATGTTTTATTTTTGAACGTCAGTTCACATTTGTAGGTGGATCATCAGTGTTAGAGCTAAAATTAGCATGTTTAAAGTGATTTTCATGCTTCCAGGGGCTCGGGAAGTGAATTAAATACTATTTGGAGGCATTTAATGTTCAAGCAAAAACAGCTGATTTTTGACAAAAGAGATAACACCCCCCCATTACGTCATGCTTCAGAAATGTGGAAAATGGTCCGTTTTCAAATGTTTTATTTTTGAACGTCAGTTCACATTTGTAGGTGGATCATCAGTGTTAGAGCTAAAATTAGCATGTTTAAAGTGATTTTCATGCTTCCAGGGGCCCTAAACACAAGATTTATGGAATGGTTCAAAGACCATGAAAATGGCCAATTTACTCACTCTGAGTTCTCAAAAAGGGTTTCTTCACCCCGGGAAGTTAATTAAATACCATTTGGAGCCATTTAAAGTTCGAGCCAAAACGGCTGATTTTCGACAAAAGAGATAACACCCCCCCATTACGTCATGCTTCAGAAATGTGGAAAATGGTCCGTTTTCAAATGTTTTATTTTTGAACGTCAGTTCACATTTGTAGGTGGATCATCAGTGTTAGAGCTAAAATTAGCATGTTTAAAGTGATTTTCATGCTTCCAGGGGCCCTAAACACAAGATTTGTGGAATGGTTAAAAGTGCATGAAAATGGCCAATTTACTCACTCTGAGTTCTCAAAAAGGGTTTCTTCACCCCGGGAAGTTACTTAAATACAATTTGGAGGCATTTAATGTTCGAGCAAAAATGGCTGATTTTCGACAAAAGAGATAACACCCCCCCATTACGTCATGCTTCAGAAATGTGGAAAATGGTCCGTTTTCAAATGTTTTATTTTTGAACGTCAGTTCACATTTGTAGGTGGATCATCAGTGTTAGAGCTAAAATTAGCATGTTTAAAGTGATTTTCATGCTTTCAGGGGCCCTAAACACAAGATTTATGGAATGGTTAAAAGTGCATGAAAATGGCCAATTTACTCACTCTGAGTTCTCAAAAAAGGTTTCTTCATCCCGGGAAGTTAATTAAATACCATTTGGAGGCATTTAATGTTCGAGCTAAAACTGATGATTTTCGACAAAAGAGAGAACACCCCCCCCATTATGTCATGCTTCAGAAATGTGGAAAATGGTCCTTTTTCAAATGTTTTATTTTTGAACGTCAGTTCACATTTGTAGGTGGATCATCAGTGTTAGAGCTAAAATTAGCATGTTTAAAGTGATTTTCATGCTTCCAGGGGCTCGGGAAGTGAATTAAATACTATTTGGAGGCATTTAATGTTCAAGCAAAAACAGCTGATTTTTGACAAAAGAGATAACACCCCCCCATTACGTCATGCTTCAGAAATGTGGAAAATGGTCCGTTTTTAAATGTTTTCTTTTTGAACGTCAGTTCACATTTGTAGGTGGATCATCAGTGTTAGAGCTAAAATTAGCATGTTTAAAGTGATTTTCATGCTTCCAGGGGCCCTAAACACAAGATTTATGGAATGGTTAAAAGTGCATGAAAATGGCCAATTTACTCACTCTGAGTTCTCAAAAAAGGTTTCTTCATCCCGGGAAGTTAATTAAATACCATTTGGAGGCATTTAATGTTCGAGCTAAAACGGATGATTTTCGATAAAAGAGATAACACCCCCCCATTACGTCATGCTTCAGAAATGTGGAAAATGGTCCGTTTTCAAATGTTTTATTTTTGAACGTCAGTTCACATTTGTAGGTGGATCATCAGTGTTAGAGCTAAAATTAGCATGTTTAAATTGATTTTCATGCTTCCAGGGGCCCTAAACACAAGATTTGTGGAATGGTTAAAAGTGCATGAAAATGGCCAATTTACTCACTCTAAGTTCTCAAAAAGGGTTTCTTCACCCCGGGAAGTTACTTAAATACAATTTGGAGGCATTTAATGTTCGAGCAAAAATGGCTGATTTTCGACAAAAGAGATAACACCCCCCCATTACGTCATGCTTCAGAAATGTGGAAAATGGTCCGTTTTCAAATGTTTTATTTTTGAACGTCAGTTCACATTTGTAGGTGGATCATCAGTGTTAGAGCTAAAATTAGCATGTTTAAAGTGATTTTCATGCTTTCAGGGGCCCTAAACACAAGATTTGTGGAATGGTTAAAAGTGCATGAAAATGGCCAATTTACTCACTCTGAGTTCTCAAAAAGGGTTTCTTCACCCCGGGAAGTTACTTAAATACAATTTGGAGGCATTTAATGTTCGAGCAAAAATGGCTGATTTTCGACAAAAGAGATAACACCCCCCCATTACGTCATGCTTCAAAAATGTGGAAAATGGTCCGTTTTCAAATGTTTTATTTTTGAACGTCAGTTCACATTTGTAGGTGGATCATCAGTGTTAGAGCTAAAATTAGCATGTTTAAAGTGATTTTCATGCTTTCAGGGGCCCTAAACACAAGATTTATGGAATGGTTAAAAGTGCATGAAAATGGCCAATTTACTCACTCTGAGTTCTCAAAAAAGGTTTCTTCATCCCGGGAAGTTAATTAAATACCATTTGGAGGCATTTAATGTTCGAGCTAAAACTGATGATTTTCGACAAAAGAGATAACACCCCCCCATTACGTCATGCTTCAGAAATGTGGAAAATGGTCCTTTTTCAAATGTTTTATTTTTGAACGTCAGTTCACATTTGTAGGTGGATCATCAGTGTTAGAGCTAAAATTAGCATGTTTAAAGTGATTTTCATGCTTCCAGGGGCTCGGGAAGTGAATTAAATACTATTTGGAGGCATTTAATGTTCAAGCAAAAACAGCTGATTTTTGACAAAAGAGATAACACCCCCCCCATTACGTCATGCTTCAGAAATGTGGAAAATGGTCCGTTTTTAAATGTTTTCTTTTTGAACGTCAGTTCACATTTGTAGGTGGATCATCAGTGTTAGAGCTAAAATTAGCATGTTTAAAGGATTTTCATGCTTCCAGGGGCCCTAAACACAAGATTTATGGAATGGTTAAAAGTGCATGAAAATGGCCAATTTACTCACTCTGAGTTCTCAAAAAAGGTTTCTTCATCCCGGGAAGTTAATTAAATACCATTTGGAGGCATTTAATGTTCGAGCTAAAACGGATGATTTTCGATAAAAGAGATAACACCCCCCCATTACGTCATGCTTCAGAAATGTGGAAAATGGTCCGTTTTCAAATGTTTTATTTTTGAACGTCAGTTCACATTTGTAGGTGGATCATCAGTGTTAGAGCTAAAATTAGCATGTTTAAATTGATTTTCATGCTTCCAGGGGCCCTAAACACAAGATTTGTGGAATGGTTAAAAGTGCATGAAAATGGCCAATTTACTCACTCTGAGTTCTCAAAAAGGGTTTCTTCACCCCGGGAAGTTACTTAAATACAATTTGGAGGCATTTAATGTTCGAGCAAAAATGGCTGATTTTCGACAAAAGAGATAACACCCCCCCATTACGTCATGCTTCAGAAATGTGGAAAATGGTCCGTTTTCAAATGTTTTATTTTTGAACGTCAGTTCACATTTGTAGGTGGATCATCAGTGTTAGAGCTAAAATTAGCATGTTTAAAGTGATTTTCATGCTTCCAGGGGCCCTAAACACAAGATTTATGGAATGGTTAAAAGTGCATGAAAATGGCCAATTTACTCACTCTGAGTTCTCAAAAAAGGTTTCTTCATCCCGGGAAGTTAATTAAATACCATTTGGAGGCATTTAATGTTCGAGCTAAAATGGATGATTTTCGATAAAAGAGATAACACCCCCCCATTACGTCATGCTTCAGAAATGTGGAAAATGGTCCGTTTTTAAATGTTTTCTTTTTGAACGTCAGTTCACATTTGTAGGTGGATCATCAGTGTTAGAGCTAAAATTAGCATGTTTAAAGTGATTTTCATGCTTCCAGGGGCCCTAAACACAAGATTTATGGAATGGTTAAAAGTGCATGAAAATGGCCAATTTACTCACTCTGAGTTCTCAAAAAAGGTTTCTTCATCCCGGGAAGTTAATTAAATACCATTTGGAGGCATTTAATGTTCGAGCTAAAACGGATGATTTTCGATAAAAGAGATAACACCCCCCCATTACGTCATGCTTCAGAAATGTGGAAAATGGTCCGTTTTCAAATGTTTTATTTTTGAACGTCAGTTCACATTTGTAGGTGGATCATCAGTGTTAGAGCTAAAATTAGCATGTTTAAATTGATTTTCATGCTTCCAGGGGCCCTAAACACAAGATTTGTGGAATGGTTAAAAGTGCATGAAAATGGCCAATTTACTCACTCTGAGTTCTCAAAAAGGGTTTCTTCACCCCGGGAAGTTACTTAAATACAATTTGGAGGCATTTAATGTTCGAGCAAAAATGGCTGATTTTCGACAATAGAGATAACACCCCCCCATTACGTCATGCTTCAGAAATGTGGAAAATGGTCCGTTTTCAAATGTTTTATTTTTGAACGTCAGTTCACATTTGTAGGTGGATCATCAGTGTTAGAGCTAAAATTAGCATGTTTAAAGTGATTTTCATGCTTTCAGGGGCCCTAAACACAAGATTTGTGGAATGGTTAAAAGTGCATGAAAATGGCCAATTTACTCACTCTGAGTTCTCAAAAAGGGTTTCTTCACCCCGGGAAGTTACTTAAATACAATTTGGAGGCATTTAATGTTCGAGCAAAAATGGCTGATTTTCGACAAAAGAGATAACACCCCCCCATTACGTCATGCTTCAGAAATGTGGAAAATGGTCCGTTTTCAAATGTTTTATTTTTGAACGTCAGTTCACATTTGTAGGTGGATCATCAGTGTTAGAGCTAAAATTAGCATGTTTAAAGTGATTTTCATGCTTTCAGGGGCCCTAAACACAAGATTTATGGAATGGTTAAAAGTGCATGAAAATGGCCAATTTACTCACTCTGAGTTCTCAAAAAAGGTTTCTTCATCCCGGGAAGTTAATTAAATACCATTTGGAGGCATTTAATGTTCGAGCTAAAACTGATGATTTTCGACAAAAGAGATAACACCCCCCCATTACGTCATGCTTCAGAAATGTGGAAAATGGTCCTTTTTCAAATGTTTTATTTTTGAACGTCAGTTCACATTTGTAGGTGGATCATCAGTGTTAGAGCTAAAATTAGCATGTTTAAAGTGATTTTCATGCTTCCAGGGACTCGGGAAGTGAATTAAATACTATTTGGAGGCATTTAATGTTCAAGCAAAAACAGCTGATTTTTGACAAAAGAGATAACACCCCCCCATTACGTCATGCTTCAGAAATGTGGAAAATGGTCCGTTTTTAAATGTTTTCTTTTTGAACGTCAGTTCACATTTGTAGGTGGATCATCAGTGTTAGAGCTAAAATTAGCATGTTTAAAGTGATTTTCATGCTTCCAGGGGCCCTAAACACAAGATTTATGGAATGGTTAAAAGTGCATGAAAATGGCCAATTTACTCACTCTGAGTTCTCAAAAAAGGTTTCTTCATCCCGGGAAGTTAATTAAATACCATTTGGAGGCATTTAATGTTCGAGCTAAAACGGATGATTTTCGATAAAAGAGATAACACCCCCCCATTACGTCATGCTTCAGAAATGTGGAAAATGGTCCGTTTTCAAATGTTTTATTTTTGAACGTCAGTTCACATTTGTAGGTGGATCATCAGTGTTAGAGCTAAAATTAGCATGTTTAAATTGATTTTCATGCTTCCAGGGGCCCTAAACACAAGATTTATGGAATGGTTAAAAGTGCATGAAAATGGCCAATTTACTCACTCTGAGTTCTCAAAAAGGGTTTCTTCACCCCGGGAAGTTAATTAAATACCATTTGGAGGCATTTAATGTTCGAGCCAAAACGGCTGATTTTCGACAAAAGAGATAACATCCCCCCATTACGTCATGCTTCAGAAATGTGGAAAATGGTCCGTTTTCAAATGTTTTATTTTTGAACGTCAGTTCACATTTGTAGGTGGATCATCAGTGTTAGAGCTAAAATTAGCATGTTTAAAGTGATTTTCATGCTTCCAGGGGCTCGGGAAGTGAATTAAATACTATTTGGAGGCATTTAATGTTCAAGCAAAAACAGCTGATTTTTGACAAAAGAGATAACACCCCCCCATTACGTCATGCTTCAGAAATGTGGAAAATGGTCCGTTTTCAAATGTTTTATTTTTGAACGTCAGTTCACATTTGTAGGTGGATCATCAGTGTTAGAGCTAAAATTAGCATGTTTAAAGTGATTTTCATGCTTCCAGGGGCCCTAAACACAAGATTTATGGAATGGTTCAAAGACCATGAAAATGGCCAATTTACTCACTCTGAGTTCTCAAAAAGGGTTTCTTCACCCCGGGAAGTTAATTAAATACCATTTGGAGGCATTTAAAGTTCGAGCCAAAACGGCTGATTTTCGACAAAAGAGATAACACCCCCCCATTACGTCATGCTTCAGAAATGTGGAAAATGGTCCGTTTTCAAATGTTTTATTTTTGAACGTCAGTTCACATTTGTAGGTGGATCATCAGTGTTAGAGCTACAATTAGCATGTTTAAAGTGGTTTTCATGCTTCCAGAGGCTCGGGAAGTGAATTAAATACTATTTGAAGGCATTTAATGCTCAAGCAAAAACAGCTGATTTTTTACAAAAGAGATAACACCCCCATTACTTCATGCTTCAGAAATGTGGAAAATGGTCCGTTTTCAAATGTTTTATTTTTGAACGTCAGTTCACATTTGTAGGTGGATCATCAGTGTTAGAGCTAAAATTAGCATGTTTAAAGTGATTTTCATGCTTCCAGGGGCCCTAAGCACAAGATTTATGGAATGGTTAAAAGTGCATGAAAATGGCCAATTTACTCACTCTGAGTTCTCAAAAAGGGTTTCATCACCCCGGGAAGTTAATTAAATACCATTTGGAGGCATTTAATGTTCGAGCAAAAACGGCTGATTTTCGACAAAAGAGATAACACCCCCCCATTACGTCATGCTTCAGAAATGTGGAAAATCGTCCGTTTTCAAATGTTTTATTTTTGAACGTCAGTTCACATTTGTAGGTGGATCATCAGTGTTAGAGCTAAAATTAGCATGTTTAAAGTGATTTTCATGCTTCCAGGGGCTGGGGAAGTGAATTAAATACTATTTGGAGGCATTTAATGTTCAAGCAAAAACAGCTGATTTTTGACAAAAGAGATAACACCCCCCCATTACGTCATGCTTCAGAAATGTGGAAAATGGTCCGTTTTCAAATGTTTTATTTTTGAAAGTCAGTTCACATTTGTAGGTGGATCATCAGTGTTAGAGCTAAAATTAGCATGTTTAAAGTGATTTTCATGCTTCCAGGGGCCCTAAACACAAGATTTATGGACTGGTTAAAAGTGCATGAAAATGGCCAATTTACTCACTCTGAGTTCTCAAAAAGGGTTTCTTTACCCCGGGAAGTTAATTAAATACCATTTGGAGGCATTTAATGTTCGAGCCAAAATGGCTGATTTTCGACAAAAGAGATAACACCCCCCATTACGTCATGCTTCAGAAATGTGGAAAATGGTCCGTTTTCAAATGTTTTATTTTTGAACGTCAGTTCACATTTGTAGGTGGATCATCAGTGTTAGAGCTAAAATTAGCATGTTTAAAGTGATTTTCATGCTTCCAGGGGCTCGGAAAGTGAATTAAATACTATTTGGAGACATTTAATGTTCAAGCAAAAACAGCTGATTTTTGACAAAAGAGATAACACCCCCCCATTACGTCATGCTTCAGAAATGTGGAAAATGGTCCGTTTTCAAATGTTTTATTTTTGAACGTCAGTTCACATTTGTAGGTGGATCATCAGTGTTAGAGCTAAAATTAGCATGTTTAAAGTGATTTTCATGCTTCCAGGGGCCCTAAACACAAGATTTATGGAATGGTTAAAAGTCCATGAAAATGGCCAATTTACTCACTCTGAGTTCTCAAAAAGAGTTTCTTCACCCCAGGAAGTTAATTAAATACCATTTGGAGGTATTTAATGTTCGAGCCAAAACGGCTGATTTTCGACAAAAGAGATAACACCCCCCCATTACGTCATGCTTCAGAAATGTGGAAAATGGTCCGTTTTCAAATGTTTTATTTTTGAACGTCAGTTCCCATTTGTAGGTGGATCATCAGTGTTAGAGCTAAAATTAGCATGTTTAAAGTGATTTTCATGCTTCCAGGGGCTCGGGAAGTTATTTAAATACCATTTGGAGGCATTTAATGTTCAAGCAAAAACGGCTGATTTTCGACAAAAGAGATAACACCCCCCCATTACGTCATGCTTCAGAAATGTGGAAAATGGTCCGTTTTCAAATGTTTTATTTTTGAACGTCAGTTCACATTTGTAGGTGGATCATCAGTGTTAGAGCTAAAATTATCATGTTTAAAGTGATTTTCATGCTTCCAGGGGCCCTAAACACAAGATTTATGGAATGGTTAAAAGTGCATGAAAATGGCCAATTTACTCACTCTGAGTTCTCAAAAAGGGTTTCTTCACCCCGGGAAGTTAATTAAATACCATTTGGAGGCATTTAATGTTCGAGCCAAAACGGCTGATTTTCGACAAAAGAGATAACACCCCCCCATTGCGTCATGCTTCAGAAATGTGGAAAATGGTCCGTTTTCAAATGTTTTATTTTTGAACGTCAGTTCACATTTGTAGGTGGATCATCAGTGTTAGAGCTAAAATTAGCATGTTTAAAGTGATTTTCATGCTTCCAGGGGCTCGGGAAGTGAATTAAATACTATTTGGAGGCATTTAATGTTCAAGCAAAAACAGCTGATTTTTGACAAAAGAGATAACACCCCCCCATTACGTCATGCTTCAGAAATGTGGAAAATGGACCGTTTTCAAATGTTTTATTTTTGAACGTCAGTTCACATTTGTAGGTGGATCATCAGTGTTAGAGCTAAAATTAGCATGTTTAAAGTGATTTTCATGCTTCCAGGGGCCTTAAACACAAGATTTATGGAATGGTTAAAAGTGCATGAAAATGGCCAATTTACTCACTCTGAGATTTCAAAAAGGGTTTCTTTACCCCGGGAAGTTAATTAAATACCATTTGGAGGCATTTAATGTTCGAGCCAAAACTGCTGATTTTTGACAAAAGAGATAACACCCCCCCATTACGTCATGCTTCAGAAATGTGGAAAATGGTCCGTTTTCAAATGTTTTATTTTTGAACGTCAGTTCACATTTGTAGGTGGATCATCAGTGTTAGAGCTAAAATTAGCATGTTTAATGTGATTTTCATGCTTCCAGGGGCTCGGAAAGTGAATTAAATACTATATGGAGGCATTTAATGTTCAAGCAAAAACAGCTGATTTTTGACAAAAGAGATAACACCCCCCCCATTACGTCATGCTTCAGAAATGTGGAAAATGGTCCGTTTTCAAATGTTTTATTTTTGAAAGTCAGTTCACATTTGTAGGTGGATCATCAGTGTTAGAGCTAAAATTAGCATGTTTAAAGTGATTTTCATGCTTCCAGGGGCCCTAAACACAAGATTTATGGAATGGTTAAAAGTGCATGAAAATGGCCAATTTACTCACTCTGAGTTCTCAAAAAGGGTTTCTTCACCCCGGGAAGTTAATTAAATACCATTTGGAGGCATTTAATGTTCGAGCCAAAACGGCTGATTTTCGACAAAAGAGATAACACCCCCCCATTACGTCATGCTTCAGAAATGTGGAAAATGGTCCGTTTTCAAATGTTTTATTTTTGAACGTCAGTTCACATTTGTAGGTGGATCATCAGTGTTAGAGCTAAACTTAGCATGTTTAAAGTGATTTTCATGCTTCCAGGGGCTTGGGAAGTGAATTAAATACTATTTGGAGGCATTTATTGTTCAAGCAAAAACAGCTGATTTTTGACAAAAGAGATAACACCCCCCATTATGTCATGCTTCAGAAATGTGGAAAATGGTCCGTTTTCAAATGTTTTATTTTTGAACGTCAGTTCACATTTGTAGGTGAATCATCAGTGTTAGAGCTAAAATTAGCATGTTTAAAGTGATTTTCATGCTTCCAGGGGCCCTAAACACAAGATTTATGGAATGGTTAAAAGTGCATGAAAATGGCCAATTTACTCACTCTGAGATTTCAAAAAGGGTTTCTTTACCCCGGGAAGTTAATTAAATACCATTTGGAGGCATTTAATGTTCGAGCCAAAACTGCTGATTTTTGACAAAAGAGATAACACCCCCCCCATTACGTCATGCTTCAGAAATGTGGAAAATGGTCCGTTTTCAAATGTTTTATTTTTGAACGTCAGTTCACATTTGTAGGTGGATCATCAGTGTTAGAGCTAAAATTAGCATGTTTAATGTGATTTTCATGCTTCCAGGGGCTCGGAAAGTGAATTAAATACTATTTGGAGGCATTTAATGTTCATGCAAAAACAGCTGATTTTTGACAAAAGAGATAACACCCCCCCATTACGTCATGCTTCAGAAATGTGGAAAATGGTCCGTTTTCAAATGTTTTATTTTTGAACGTCAGTTCACATTTGTAGGTGGATCATCAGTGTTAGAGCTAAAATTAGCATGTTTAAAGTGATTTTCATGCTTCCAGGGGCCCTAAACACAAGATTTATGGAATGGTTAAAAGTGCATGAAAATGGCCAATTTACTCACTCTGAGTTCTCAAAAAGGGTTTCTTCACCCCGGGAAGTTAATTAAATACCATTTGGAGGCATTTAATGTTCGAGCCAAAACGGCTGATTTTCGACAAAAGAGATAACACCCCCCCATTACGTCATGCTTCAGAAATGTGGAAAATGGTCAGTTTTCAAATGTTTTATTTTTGAACGTCAGTTCACATTTGTAGGTGGATCATCAGTGTTAGAGCTAAACTTAGCATGTTTAAAGTGATTTTCATGCTTCCAGGGGCTCGGGAAGTGAATTAAATACTATTTGGAGGCATTTATTGTTCAAGCAAAAACAGCTGATTTTTGACAAAAGAGATAACACCCCCCCATTACTTCATGCTTCAGAAATGTGGAAAATGGTCCGTTTTCAAATGTTTTATTTTTGAACGTCAGTTCACATTTGTAGGTGGATCATCAGTGTTAGAGCTAAAATTAGCATGTTTAAAGTGATTTTCATGCTTCCAGGGGCCCTAAACACAAGATTTATGGAATGGTTAAAAGTGCATGAAAATGGCCAATTTACTCACTCTGAGTTCTCAAAAAGGGTTTCTTCACCCCGGGAAGTTACTTAAATACAATTTGGAGGCATTTAATGTTCGAGCAAAAATGGCTGATTTTCGACAAAAGAGATAACACCCCCCCATTACGTCATGCTTCAGAAATGTGGAAAATGGTCCGTTTTCAAATGTTTTATTTTTGAACGTCAGTTCACATTTGTAGGTGGATCATCAGTGTTAGAGCTAAAATTAGCATGCTTAAAGTGATTTTCATGCTTTCAGGGGCCCTAAACACAAGATTTATGGAATGGTTAAAAGTGCATGAAAATGGCCAATTTACTCACTCTGAGTTCTCAAAAAAGGTTTCTTCATCCCGGGAAGTTAATTAAATACCATTTGGAGGCATTTAATGTTCGAGCTAAAACGGATGATTTTCGACAAAAGAGATAACACCCCCCCATTACGTCATGCTTCAGAAATGTGGAAAATGGTCCTTTTTCAAATGTTTTATTTTTGAACGTCAGTTCACATTTGTAGGTGGATCATCAGTGTTAGAGCTAAAATTAGCATGTTTAAAGTGATTTTCATGCTTCCAGGGGCTCGGGAAGTGAATTAAATACTATTTGGAGGCATTTAATGTTCAAGCAAAAACAGCTGATTTTTGACAAAAGAGATAACACCCCCCCATTACGTCATGCTTCAGAAATGTGGAAAATGGTCCGTTTTTAAATGTTTTATTTTTGAACGTCAGTTCACATTTGTAGGTGGATCATCAGTGTTAGAGCTAAAATTAGCATGTTTAAAGTGATTTTCATGCTTCCAGGGGCCCTAAACACAAGATTTATGGAATGGTTAAAAGTGCATGAAAATGGCCAATTTACTCACTCTGAGTTCTCAAAAAAGGTTTCTTCATCCCGGGAAGTTAATTAAATACCATTTGGAGGCATTTAATGTTCGAGCTAAAACGGATGATTTTCGACAAAAGAGATAACACCCCCCCATTACGTCATGCTTCAGAAATGTGGAAAATGGTCCGTTTTCAAATGTTTTATTTTTGAACGTCAGTTCACATTTGTAGGTGGATCATCAGTGTTAGAGCTAAAATTAGCATGTTTAAATTGATTTTCATGCTTCCAGGGGCCCTAAACACAAGATTTATGGAATGGTTAAAAGTGCATGAAAATGGCCAATTTACTCACTCTGAGTTCTCAAAAAGGGTTTCTTCACCCCGGGAAGTTAATTAAATACCATTTGGAGGCATTTAATGTTCGAGCCAAAACGGCTGATTTTCGACAAAAGAGATAACACCCCCCCATTACGTCATGCTTCAGAAATGTGGAAAATGGTCCGTTTTCAAATGTTTTATTTTTGAACGTCAGTTCACATTTGTAGGTGGATCATCAGTGTTAGAGCTAAAATTAGCATGTTTAAAGTGATTTTCATGCTTCCAGGGGCTCGGGAAGTGAATTAAATACTATTTGGAGGCATTTATTGTTCAAGCAAAAACAGCTGATTTTTGACAAAAGAGATAACACCCCCCATTACGTCACGCTTCAGAAATGTGGAAAATGGTCCGTTTTTAAATGTTTTATTTTTGAACGTCAGTTCACATTTGTAGATGGATCATCAGTGTTAGAGCTAAAATTAGCATGTTTAAAGTGATTTTCATGCTTCCAGGGGCCCTAAACACAAGATTTATGGAATGGTTAAAAGTGCATGAAAATGGCCAATTTACTCACTCTGAGTTCTCAAAAAAGGTTTCTTCATCCCGGGAAGTTAATTAAATACCATTTGGAGGCATTTAATGTTCGAGCTAAAACGGATGATTTTCGATAAAAGAGATAACACCCCCCCATTACGTCATGCTTCAGAAATGTGGAAAATGGTCCGTTTTCAAATGTTTTATTTTTGAACGTCAGTTCACATTTGTAGGTGGATCATCAGTGTTAGAGCTAAAATTAGCATGTTTAAATTGATTTTCATGCTTCCAGGGGCCCTAAACACAAGATTTATGGAATGGTTAAAAGTGCATGAAAATGGCCAATTTACTCACTCTGAGTTCTCAAAAAGGGTTTCTTCACCCCGGGAAGTTAATTAAATACCATTTGGAGGCATTTAATGTTCGAGCTAAAACGGATGATTTTCGACAAAAGAGATAACACCCCCCCATTACGTCATGCTTCAGAAATGTGGAAAATGGTCCTTTTTCAAATGTTTTATTTTTGAACGTCAGTTCACATTTGTAGGTGGATCATCAGTGTTAGAGCTAAAATTAGCATGTTTAAAGTGATTTTCATGCTTCCAGGGGCTCGGGAAGTGAATTAAATACTATTTGGAGGCATTTAATGTTCAAGCAAAAACAGCTGATTTTTGACAAAAGAGATAACACCCCCCCATTACGTCATGCTTCAGAAATGTGGAAAATGGTCCGTTTTTAAATGTTTTATTTTTGAACGTCAGTTCACATTTGTAGGTGGATCATCAGTGTTAGAGCTAAAATTAGCATGTTTAAAGTGATTTTCATGCTTCCAGGGGCCCTAAACACAAGATTTATGGAATGGTTAAAAGTGCATGAAAATGGCCAATTTACTCACTCTGAGTTCTCAAAAAAGGTTTCTTCATCCCGGGAAGTAAATTAAATACCATTTGGAGGCATTTAATGTTCGAGCTAAAACGGATGATTTTCGACAAAAGAGATAACACCCCCCCATTACGTCATGCTTCAGAAATGTGGAAAATGGTCCGTTTTCAAATGTTTTATTTTTGAACGTCAGTTCACATTTGTAGGTGGATCATCAGTGTTAGAGCTAAAATTAGCATGTTTAAATTGATTTTCATGCTTCCAGGGGCCCTAAACACAAGATTTATGGAATGGTTAAAAGTGCATGAAAATGGCCAATTTACTCACTCTGAGTTCTCAAAAAGGGTTTCTTCACCCCGGGAAGTTAATTAAATACCATTTGGAGGCATTTAATGTTCGAGCCAAAACGGCTGATTTTCGACAAAAGAGATAACACCCCCCCATTACGTCATGCTTCAGAAATGTGGAAAATGGTCCGTTTTCAAATGTTTTATTTTTGAACGTCAGTTCACATTTGTAGGTGGATCATCAGTGTTAGAGCTAAAATTAGCATGTTTAAAGTGATTTTCATGCTTCCAGGGGCTCGGGAAGTGAATTAAATACTATTTGGAGGCATTTATTGTTCAAGCAAAAACAGCTGATTTTTGACAAAAGAGATAACACCCCCCATTACGTCATGCTTCAGAAATGTGGAAAATGGTCCGTTTTTAAATGTTTTATTTTTGAACGTCAGTTCACATTTGTAGATGGATCATCAGTGTTAGAGCTAAAATTAGCATGTTTAAAGTGATTTTCATGCTTCCAGGGGCCCTAAACACAAGATTTATGGAATGGTTAAAAGTGCATGAAAATGGCCAATTTACTCACTCTGAGTTCTCAAAAAAGGTTTCTTCATCCCGGGAAGTTAATTAAATACCATTTGGAGGCATTTAATGTTCGAGCTAAAACGGATGATTTTCGATAAAAGAGATAACACCCCCCCATTACGTCATGCTTCAGAAATGTGGAAAATGGTCCGTTTTCAAATGTTTTATTTTTGAACGTCAGTTCACATTTGTAGGTGGATCATCAGTGTTAGAGCTAAAATTAGCATGTTTAAATTGATTTTCATGCTTCCAGGGGCCCTAAACACAAGATTTATGGAATGGTTAAAAGTGCATGAAAATGGCCAATTTATTCACTCTGAGTTCTCAAAAAGGGTTTCTTCACCCCGGGAAGTTAATTAAATACCATTTGGAGGCATTTAATGTTCGAGCCAAAACGGCTGATTTTCGACAAAAGAGATAACATCCCCCCATTACGTCATGCTTCAGAAATGTGGAAAATGGTCCGTTTTCAAATGTTTTATTTTTGAACGTCAGTTCACATTTGTAGGTGGATCATCAGTGTTAGAGCTAAAATTAGCATGTTTAAAGTGATTTTCATGCTTCCAGGGGCTCGGGAAGTGAATTAAATACTATTTGGAGGCATTTAATGTTCAAGCAAAAACAGCTGATTTTTGACAAAAGAGATAACACCCCCCCATTACGTCATGCTTCAGAAATGTGGAAAATGGTCCGTTTTCAAATGTTTTATTTTTGAACGTCAGTTCACATTTGTAGGTGGATCATCAGTGTTAGAGCTAAAATTAGCATGTTTAAAGTGATTTTCATGCTTCCAGGGGCCCTAAACACAAGATTTATGGAATGGTTCAAAGACCATGAAAATGGCCAATTTACTCACTCTGAGTTCTCAAAAAGGGTTTCTTCACCCCGGGAAGTTAATTAAATACCATTTGGAGGCATTTAAAGTTCGAGCCAAAATGGCTGATTTTCGACAAAAGAGATAACACCCCCCCATTACGTCATGCTTCAGAAATGTGGAAAATGGTCCGTTTTCAAATGTTTTATTTTTGAACGTCAGTTCACATTTGTAGGTGGATCATCAGTGTTAGAGCTAAAATTAGCATGTTTAAAGTGGTTTTCATGCTTCCAGAGGCTCGGGAAGTGAATTAAATACTATTTGGAGGCATTTAATGCTCAAGCAAAAACAGCTGATTTTTGACAAAAGAGATAACACCCCCCATTACTTCATGCTTCAGAAATGTGGAAAATGTTCCGTTTTCAAATGTTTTATTTTTGAACGTCAGTTCACATTTGTAGGTGGATCATCAGTGTTAGAGCTAAAATTAGCATGTTTAAAGTGATTTTCATGCTTCCAGGGGCCCTAAGCACAAGATTTATGGAATGGTTAAAAGTGCATGAAAATGGCCAATTTACTCACTCTGAGTTCTCAAAAAGGGTTTCATCACCCCGGGAAGTTAATTAAATACCATTTGGAGGCATTTAATGTTCGAGCAAAAACGGCTGATTTTCGACAAAAGAGATAACACCCCCCCATTACGTCATGCTTCAGAAATGTGGAAAATCGTCCGTTTTCAAATGTTTTATTTTTGAACGTCAGTTCACATTTGTAGGTGGATCATCAGTGTTAGAGCTAAAATTAGCATGTTTAAAGTGATTTTCATGCTTCCAGGGGCTGGGGAAGTGAATTAAATACTATTTGGAGGCATTTAATGTTCAAGCAAAAACAGCTGATTTTTGACAAAAGAGATAACACCCCCCCATTACGTCATGCTTCAGAAATGTGGAAAATGGTCCGTTTTCAAATGTTTTATTTTTGAACGTCAGTTCACATTTGTAGGTGGATCATCAGTGTTAGAGCTAAAATTAGCATGTTTAAAGTGATTTTCATGCTTCCAGGCGCCCTAAACACAAGATTTATGGACTGGTTAAAAGTGCATGAAAATGGCCAATTTACTCACTCTGAGTTCTCAAAAAGGGTTTCTTTACCCCGGGAAGTTAATTAAATACCATTTGGAGGCATTTAATGTTCGAGCCAAAATGGCTGATTTTCGACAAAAGAGATAACACCCCCATTACGTCATGCTTCAGAAATGTGGAAAATGGTCCGTTTTCAAATGTTTTATTTTTGAACGTCAGTTCACATTTGTAGGTGGATCATCAGTGTTAGAGCTAAAATTAGCATGTTTAAAGTGATTTTCATGCTTCCAGGGGCTCGGAAAGTGAATTAAATACTATTTGGAGGCATTTAATGTTCAAGCAAAAACAGCTGATTTTTGACAAAAGAGATAACACCCCCCCATTACGTCATGCTTCAGAAATGTGGAAAATGGTCCGTTTTCAAATGTTTTATTTTTGAACGTCAGTTCACATTTGTAGGTGGATCATCAGTGTTAGAGCTAAAATTAGCATGTTTAAAGTGATTTTCATGCTTCCAGGGGCCCTAAACACAAGATTTATGGAATGGTTAAAAGTCCATGAAAATGGCCAATTTACTCACTCTGAGTTCTCAAAAAGAGTTTCTTCACCCCAGGAAGTTAATTAAATACCATTTGGAGGCATTTAATGTTCGAGCCAAAACGGCTGATTTTCGACAAAAGAGATAAACCCCCCCATTACGTCATGCTTCAGAAATGTGGAAAATGGTCCGTTTTCAAATGTTTTATTTTTGAACGTCAGTTCACATTTGTAGGTGGATCATCAGTGTTAGAGCTAAAATTAGCATGTTTAAAGTGATTTTCATGCTTCCAGGGGCTCGGGAAGTGAATTAAATACTATTTGGAGGCATTTAATGTTCAAGCAAAAACAGCTGATTTTTGACAAAAGAGATAACACCCCCCCATTACGTCATGCTTCAGAAATGTGGCAAATGGTCCGTTTTCAAATGTTTTATTTTTGAACGTCAGTTCACATTTGTAGGTGGATCATCAGTGTTAGAGCTAAAATTAGCATGTTTAAATTGATTTTCATGCTTCCAGGGGCCCTAAACACAAGATTTATGGAATGGTTAAAAGTGCATGAAAATGGCCAATTTACTCACTCTGAGTTCTCAAAAAGGGTTTCTTCACCCCGGGAAGTTAATTAAATACCATTTGGAGGCATTTAAAGTTCGAGCCAAAACGGCTGATTTTCGACAAAAGAGATAACACCCCCCCATTACGTCATGCTTCAGAAATGTGGAAAATGGTCCGTTTTCAAATGTTTTATTTTTGAACGTCAGTTCACATTTGTAGGTGGATCATCAGTGTTAGAGCTAAAATTAGCATGCTTACAGTGATTTTCATGCTTTCAGGGGCCCTAAACACAAGATTTATGGAATGGTTAAAAGTGCATGAAAATGGCCAATTTACTCACTCTGAGTTCTCAAAAAAGGTTTCTTCATCCCGGGAAGTTAATTAAATACCATTTGGAGGCATTTAATGTTCGAGCCAAAACGGCTGATTTTCGACAAAAGAGATAACACCCCCCCATTACGTCATGCTTCAGAAATGTGGAAAATGGTCAGTTTTCAAATGTTTTATTTTTGAACGTCAGTTCACATTTGTAGGTGGATCATCAGTGTTAGAGCTAAACTTAGCATGTTTAAAGTGATTTTCATGCTTCCAGGGGCTCGGGAAGTGAATTAAATACTATTTGGAGGCATTTATTGTTCAAGCAAAAACAGCTGATTTTTGACAAAAGAGATAACACCCCCCCATTACTTCATGCTTCAGAAATGTGGAAAATGGTCCGTTTTCAAATGTTTTATTTTTGAACGTCAGTTCACATTTGTAGGTGGATCATCAGTGTTAGAGCTAAAATTAGCATGTTTAAAGTGATTTTCATGCTTCCAGGGGCCCTAAACACAAGATTTATGGAATGGTTAAAAGTGCATGAAAATGGCCAATTTACTCACTCTGAGTTCTCAAAAAGGGTTTCTTCACCCCGGGAAGTTACTTAAATACAATTTGGAGGCATTTAATGTTCGAGCAAAAATGGCTGATTTTCGACAAAAGAGATAACACCCCCCCATTACGTCATGCTTCAGAAATGTGGAAAATGGTCCGTTTTCAAATGTTTTATTTTTGAACGTCAGTTCACATTTGTAGGTGGATCATCAGTGTTAGAGCTAAAATTAGCATGCTTAAAGTGATTTTCATGCTTTCAGGGGCCCTAAACACAAGATTTATGGAATGGTTAAAAGTGCATGAAAATGGCCAATTTACTCACTCTGAGTTCTCAAAAAAGGTTTCTTCATCCCGGGAAGTTAATTAAATACCATTTGGAGGCATTTAATGTTCGAGCTAAAACGGATGATTTTCGACAAAAGAGATAACACCCCCCCATTACGTCATGCTTCAGAAATGTGGAAAATGGTCCTTTTTCAAATGTTTTATTTTTGAACGTCAGTTCACATTTGTAGGTGGATCATCAGTGTTAGAGCTAAAATTAGCATGTTTAAAGTGATTTTCATGCTTCCAGGGGCTCGGGAAGTGAATTAAATACTATTTGGAGGCATTTAATGTTCAAGCAAAAACAGCTGATTTTTGACAAAAGAGATAACACCCCCCCATTACGTCATGCTTCAGAAATGTGGAAAATGGTCCGTTTTTAAATGTTTTATTTTTGAACGTCAGTTCACATTTGTAGGTGGATCATCAGTGTTAGAGCTAAAATTAGCATGTTTAAAGTGATTTTCATGCTTCCAGGGGCCCTAAACACAAGATTTATGGAATGGTTAAAAGTGCATGAAAATGGCCAATTTACTCACTCTGAGTTCTCAAAAAAGGTTTCTTCATCCCGGGAAGTTAATTAAATACCATTTGGAGGCATTTAATGTTCGAGCTAAAACGGATGATTTTCGACAAAAGAGATAACACCCCCCCATTACGTCATGCTTCAGAAATGTGGAAAATGGTCCGTTTTCAAATGTTTTATTTTTGAACGTCAGTTCACATTTGTAGGTGGATCATCAGTGTTAGAGCTAAAATTAGCATGTTTAAATTGATTTTCATGCTTCCAGGGGCCCTAAACACAAGATTTATGGAATGGTTAAAAGTGCATGAAAATGGCCAATTTACTCACTCTGAGTTCTCAAAAAGGGTTTCTTCACCCCGGGAAGTTAATTAAATACCATTTGGAGGCATTTAATGTTCGAGCCAAAACGGCTGATTTTCGACAAAAGAGATAACACCCCCCCATTACGTCATGCTTCAGAAATGTGGAAAATGGTCCGTTTTCAAATGTTTTATTTTTGAACGTCAGTTCACATTTGTAGGTGGATCATCAGTGTTAGAGCTAAAATTAGCATGTTTAAAGTGATTTTCATGCTTCCAGGGGCTCGGGAAGTGAATTAAATACTATTTGGAGGCATTTATTGTTCAAGCAAAAACAGCTGATTTTTGACAAAAGAGATAACACCCCCCATTACGTCACGCTTCAGAAATGTGGAAAATGGTCCGTTTTTAAATGTTTTATTTTTGAACGTCAGTTCACATTTGTAGATGGATCATCAGTGTTAGAGCTAAAATTAGCATGTTTAAAGTGATTTTCATGCTTCCAGGGGCCCTAAACACAAGATTTATGGAATGGTTAAAAGTGCATGAAAATGGCCAATTTACTCACTCTGAGTTCTCAAAAAAGGTTTCTTCATCCCGGGAAGTTAATTAAATACCATTTGGAGGCATTTAATGTTCGAGCTAAAACGGATGATTTTCGATAAAAGAGATAACACCCCCCCATTACGTCATGCTTCAGAAATGTGGAAAATGGTCCGTTTTCAAATGTTTTATTTTTGAACGTCAGTTCACATTTGTAGGTGGATCATCAGTGTTAGAGCTAAAATTAGCATGTTTAAATTGATTTTCATGCTTCCAGGGGCCCTAAACACAAGATTTATGGAATGGTTAAAAGTGCATGAAAATGGCCAATTTACTCACTCTGAGTTCTCAAAAAGGGTTTCTTCACCCCGGGAAGTTAATTAAATACCATTTGGAGGCATTTAATGTTCGAGCTAAAACGGATGATTTTCGACAAAAGAGATAACACCCCCCCATTACGTCATGCTTCAGAAATGTGGAAAATGGTCCTTTTTCAAATGTTTTATTTTTGAACGTCAGTTCACATTTGTAGGTGGATCATCAGTGTTAGAGCTAAAATTAGCATGTTTAAAGTGATTTTCATGCTTCCAGGGGCTCGGGAAGTGAATTAAATACTATTTGGAGGCATTTAATGTTCAAGCAAAAACAGCTGATTTTTGACAAAAGAGATAACACCCCCCCATTACGTCATGCTTCAGAAATGTGGAAAATGGTCCGTTTTTAAATGTTTTATTTTTGAACGTCAGTTCACATTTGTAGGTGGATCATCAGTGTTAGAGCTAAAATTAGCATGTTTAAAGTGATTTTCATGCTTCCAGGGGCCCTAAACACAAGATTTATGGAATGGTTAAAAGTGCATGAAAATGGCCAATTTACTCACTCTGAGTTCTCAAAAAAGGTTTCTTCATCCCGGGAAGTAAATTAAATACCATTTGGAGGCATTTAATGTTCGAGCTAAAACGGATGATTTTCGACAAAAGAGATAACACCCCCCCATTACGTCATGCTTCAGAAATGTGGAAAATGGTCCGTTTTCAAATGTTTTATTTTTGAACGTCAGTTCACATTTGTAGGTGGATCATCAGTGTTAGAGCTAAAATTAGCATGTTTAAATTGATTTTCATGCTTCCAGGGGCCCTAAACACAAGATTTATGGAATGGTTAAAAGTGCATGAAAATGGCCAATTTACTCACTCTGAGTTCTCAAAAAGGGTTTCTTCACCCCGGGAAGTTAATTAAATACCATTTGGAGGCATTTAATGTTCGAGCCAAAACGGCTGATTTTCGACAAAAGAGATAACACCCCCCCATTACGTCATGCTTCAGAAATGTGGAAAATGGTCCGTTTTCAAATGTTTTATTTTTGAACGTCAGTTCACATTTGTAGGTGGATCATCAGTGTTAGAGCTAAAATTAGCATGTTTAAAGTGATTTTCATGCTTCCAGGGGCTCGGGAAGTGAATTAAATACTATTTGGAGGCATTTATTGTTCAAGCAAAAACAGCTGATTTTTGACAAAAGAGATAACACCCCCCATTACGTCATGCTTCAGAAATGTGGAAAATGGTCCGTTTTTAAATGTTTTATTTTTGAACGTCAGTTCACATTTGTAGATGGATCATCAGTGTTAGAGCTAAAATTAGCATGTTTAAAGTGATTTTCATGCTTCCAGGGGCCCTAAACACAAGATTTATGGAATGGTTAAAAGTGCATGAAAATGGCCAATTTACTCACTCTGAGTTCTCAAAAAAGGTTTCTTCATCCCGGGAAGTTAATTAAATACCATTTGGAGGCATTTAATGTTCGAGCTAAAACGGATGATTTTCGATAAAAGAGATAACACCCCCCCATTACGTCATGCTTCAGAAATGTGGAAAATGGTCCGTTTTCAAATGTTTTATTTTTGAACGTCAGTTCACATTTGTAGGTGGATCATCAGTGTTAGAGCTAAAATTAGCATGTTTAAATTGATTTTCATGCTTCCAGGGGCCCTAAACACAAGATTTATGGAATGGTTAAAAGTGCATGAAAATGGCCAATTTATTCACTCTGAGTTCTCAAAAAGGGTTTCTTCACCCCGGGAAGTTAATTAAATACCATTTGGAGGCATTTAATGTTCGAGCCAAAACGGCTGATTTTCGACAAAAGAGATAACATCCCCCCATTACGTCATGCTTCAGAAATGTGGAAAATGGTCCGTTTTCAAATGTTTTATTTTTGAACGTCAGTTCACATTTGTAGGTGGATCATCAGTGTTAGAGCTAAAATTAGCATGTTTAAAGTGATTTTCATGCTTCCAGGGGCTCGGGAAGTGAATTAAATACTATTTGGAGGCATTTAATGTTCAAGCAAAAACAGCTGATTTTTGACAAAAGAGATAACACCCCCCCATTACGTCATGCTTCAGAAATGTGGAAAATGGTCCGTTTTCAAATGTTTTATTTTTGAACGTCAGTTCACATTTGTAGGTGGATCATCAGTGTTAGAGCTAAAATTAGCATGTTTAAAGTGATTTTCATGCTTCCAGGGGCCCTAAACACAAGATTTATGGAATGGTTCAAAGACCATGAAAATGGCCAATTTACTCACTCTGAGTTCTCAAAAAGGGTTTCTTCACCCCGGGAAGTTAATTAAATACCATTTGGAGGCATTTAAAGTTCGAGCCAAAATGGCTGATTTTCGACAAAAGAGATAACACCCCCCCATTACGTCATGCTTCAGAAATGTGGAAAATGGTCCGTTTTCAAATGTTTTATTTTTGAACGTCAGTTCACATTTGTAGGTGGATCATCAGTGTTAGAGCTAAAATTAGCATGTTTAAAGTGGTTTTCATGCTTCCAGAGGCTCGGGAAGTGAATTAAATACTATTTGGAGGCATTTAATGCTCAAGCAAAAACAGCTGATTTTTGACAAAAGAGATAACACCCCCCATTACTTCATGCTTCAGAAATGTGGAAAATGTTCCGTTTTCAAATGTTTTATTTTTGAACGTCAGTTCACATTTGTAGGTGGATCATCAGTGTTAGAGCTAAAATTAGCATGTTTAAAGTGATTTTCATGCTTCCAGGGGCCCTAAGCACAAGATTTATGGAATGGTTAAAAGTGCATGAAAATGGCCAATTTACTCACTCTGAGTTCTCAAAAAGGGTTTCATCACCCCGGGAAGTTAATTAAATACCATTTGGAGGCATTTAATGTTCGAGCAAAAACGGCTGATTTTCGACAAAAGAGATAACACCCCCCCATTACGTCATGCTTCAGAAATGTGGAAAATCGTCCGTTTTCAAATGTTTTATTTTTGAACGTCAGTTCACATTTGTAGGTGGATCATCAGTGTTAGAGCTAAAATTAGCATGTTTAAAGTGATTTTCATGCTTCCAGGGGCTGGGGAAGTGAATTAAATACTATTTGGAGGCATTTAATGTTCAAGCAAAAACAGCTGATTTTTGACAAAAGAGATAACACCCCCCCATTACGTCATGCTTCAGAAATGTGGAAAATGGTCCGTTTTCAAATGTTTTATTTTTGAACGTCAGTTCACATTTGTAGGTGGATCATCAGTGTTAGAGCTAAAATTAGCATGTTTAAAGTGATTTTCATGCTTCCAGGCGCCCTAAACACAAGATTTATGGACTGGTTAAAAGTGCATGAAAATGGCCAATTTACTCACTCTGAGTTCTCAAAAAGGGTTTCTTTACCCCGGGAAGTTAATTAAATACCATTTGGAGGCATTTAATGTTCGAGCCAAAATGGCTGATTTTCGACAAAAGAGATAACACCCCCATTACGTCATGCTTCAGAAATGTGGAAAATGGTCCGTTTTCAAATGTTTTATTTTTGAACGTCAGTTCACATTTGTAGGTGGATCATCAGTGTTAGAGCTAAAATTAGCATGTTTAAAGTGATTTTCATGCTTCCAGGGGCTCGGAAAGTGAATTAAATACTATTTGGAGGCATTTAATGTTCAAGCAAAAACAGCTGATTTTTGACAAAAGAGATAACACCGCCCCATTACGTCATGCTTCAGAAATGTGGAAAATGGTCCGTTTTCAAATGTTTTATTTTTGAACGTCAGTTCACATTTGTAGGTGGATCATCAGTGTTAGAGCTAAAATTAGCATGTTTAAAGTGATTTTCATGCTTCCAGGGGCCCTAAACACAAGATTTATGGAATGGTTAAAAGTCCATGAAAATGGCCAATTTACTCACTCTGAGTTCTCAAAAAGAGTTTCTTCACCCCAGGAAGTTAATTAAATACCATTTGGAGGCATTTAATGTTCGAGCCAAAACGGCTGATTTTCGACAAAAGAGATAAACCCCCCCATTACGTCATGCTTCAGAAATGTGGAAAATGGTCCGTTTTCAAATGTTTTATTTTTGAACGTCAGTTCACATTTGTAGGTGGATCATCAGTGTTAGAGCTAAAATTAGCATGTTTAAAGTGATTTTCATGCTTCCAGGGGCTCGGGAAGTGAATTAAATACTATTTGGAGGCATTTAATGTTCAAGCAAAAACAGCTGATTTTTGACAAAAGAGATAACACCCCCCCATTACGTCATGCTTCAGAAATGTGGCAAATGGTCCGTTTTCAAATGTTTTATTTTTGAACGTCAGTTCACATTTGTAGGTGGATCATCAGTGTTAGAGCTAAAATTAGCATGTTTAAATTGATTTTCATGCTTCCAGGGGCCCTAAACACAAGATTTATGGAATGGTTAAAAGTGCATGAAAATGGCCAATTTACTCACTCTGAGTTCTCAAAAAGGGTTTCTTCACCCCGGGAAGTTAATTAAATACCATTTGGAGGCATTTAAAGTTCGAGCCAAAACGGCTGATTTTCGACAAAAGAGATAACACCCCCCCATTACGTCATGCTTCAGAAATGTGGAAAATGGTCCGTTTTCAAATGTTTTATTTTTGAACGTCAGTTCACATTTGTAGGTGGATCATCAGTGTTAGAGCTAAAATTAGCATGCTTACAGTGATTTTCATGCTTTCAGGGGCCCTAAACACAAGATTTATGGAATGGTTAAAAGTGCATGAAAATGGCCAATTTACTCACTCTGAGTTCTCAAAAAAGGTTTCTTCATCCCGGGAAGTTAATTAAATACCATTTGGAGGCATTTAATGTTCGAGCTAAAACGGATGATTTTCGACAAAAGAGATAACACCCCCCCATTACGTCATGCTTCAGAAATGTGGAAAATGGTCCTTTTTCAAATGTTTTATTTTTGAACGTCAGTTCACATTTGTAGGTGGATCATCAGTGTTAGAGCTAAAATTAGCATGTTTAAAGTGATTTTCATGCTTCCAGGGGCTTGGGAAGTGAATTAAATACTATTTGGAGGCATTTAATGTTCAAGCAAAAACAGCTGATTTTTGACAAAAGAGATAACACCCCCCCATTACGTCATGCTTCAGAAATGTGGAAAATGGTCCGTTTTTAAATGTTTTATTTTTGAACGTCAGTTCACATTTGTAGGTGGATCATCAGTGTTAGAGCTAAAATTAGCATGTTTAAAGTGATTTTCATGCTTCCAGGGGCCCTAAACACAAGATTTATAGAATGGTTAAAAGTGCATGAAAATGGCCAATTTACTCATTCTGAGTTCTCAAAAAAGGTTTCTTCATCCCGGGAAGTTAATTAAATACCATTTGGAGGCATTTAATGTTCGAGCTAAAACGGATGATTTTCGACAAAAGAGATAACACCCCCCCATTACGTCATGCTTCAGAAATGTGGAAAATGGTCCGTTTTCAAATGTTTTATTTTTGAACGTCAGTTCACATTTGTAGGTGGATCATCAGTGTTAGAGCTAAAATTAGCATGTTTAAATTGATTTTCATGCTTCCAGGGGCCGTAAACACAAGATTTATGGAATGGTTAAAAGTGCATGAAAATGGCCAATTTACTCACTCTGAGTTCTCAAAAAGGGTTTCTTCACCCCGGGGAGTTAATTAAATACCATTTGGAGGCATTTAATGTTCGAGCCAAAACGGCTGATTTTCGACAAAAGAGATAACACCCCCCCATTACGTCATGCTTCAGAAATGTGGAAAATGGTCCGTTTTCAAATGTTTTATTTTTGAACGTCAGTTCACATTTGTAGGTGGATCATCAGTGTTAGAGCTAAAATTAGCATGTTTAAAGTGATTTTCATGCTTCCAGGGGCCCTAAGCACAAGATTTATGGAATGGTTAAAAGTGCATGAAAATGGCCAATTTACTCACTCTGAGTTCTCAAAAAGGGTTTCATCACCCCGGGAAGTTAATTAAATACCATTTGGAGGCATTTAATGTTCGAGCAAAAACGGCTGATTTTCGACAAAAGAGATAACACCCCCCCATTACGTCATGCTTCAGAAATGTGGAAAATCGTCCGTTTTCAAATGTTTTATTTTTGAACGTCAGTTCACATTTGTAGGTGGATCATCAGTGTTAGAGCTAAAATTAGCATGTTTAAAGTGATTTTCATGCTTCCAGGGGCTGGGGAAGTGAATTAAATACTATTTGGAGGCATTTAATGTTCAAGCAAAAACAGCTGATTTTTGACAAAAGAGATAACACCCCCCCATTACGTCATGCTTCAGAAATGTGGAAAATGGTCCGTTTTCAAATGTTTTATTTTTGAACGTCAGTTCACATTTGTAGGTGGATCATCAGTGTTAGAGCTAAAATTAGCATGTTTAAAGTGATTTTCATGCTTCCAGGGGCCCTAAACACAAGATTTATGGACTGGTTAAAAGTGCATGAAAATGGCCAATTTACTCACTCTGAGTTCTCAAAAAGGGTTTCTTTACCCCGGGAAGTTAATTAAATACCATTTGGAGGCATTTAATGTTCGAGCCAAAATGGCTGATTTTCGACAAAAGAGATAACACCCCCATTACGTCATGCTTCAGAAATGTGGAAAATGGTCCGTTTTCAAATGTTTTATTTTTGAACGTCAGTTCACATTTGTAGGTGGATCATCAGTGTTAGAGCTAAAATTAGCATGTTTAAAGTGATTTTCATGCTTCCAGGGGCTCGGAAAGTGAATTAAATACTATTTGGAGGCATTTAATGTTCAAGCAAAAACAGCTGATTTTTGACAAAAGAGATAACACCCCCCCATTACGTCATGCTTCAGAAATGTGGAAAATGGTCCGTTTTCAAATGTTTTATTTTTGAACGTCAGTTCACATTTGTAGGTGGATCATCAGTGTTAGAGCTAAAATTAGCATGTTTAAAGTGATTTTCATGCTTCCAGGGGCCCTAAACACAAGATTTATGGAATGGTTAAAAGTCCATGAAAATGGCCAATTTACTCACTCTGAGTTCTCAAAAAGAGTTTCTTCACCCCAGGAAGTTAATTAAATACCATTTGGAGGCATTTAATGTTCGAGCCAAAACGGCTGATTTTCGACAAAAGAGATAAACCCCCCCATTACGTCATGCTTCAGAAATGTGGAAAATGGTCCGTTTTCAAATGTTTTATTTTTGAACGTCAGTTCACATTTGTAGGTGGATCATCAGTGTTAGAGCTAAAATTAGCATGTTTAAAGTGATTTTCATGCTTCCAGGGGCTCGGGAAGTGAATTAAATACTATTTGGAGGCATTTAATGTTCAAGCAAAAACAGCTGATTTTTGACAAAAGAGATAACACCCCCCCATTACGTCATGCTTCAGAAATGTGGAAAATGGTCCGTTTTCAAATGTTTTATTTTTGAACGTCAGTTCACATTTGTAGGTGGATCATCAGTGTTAGAGCTAAAATTAGCATGTTTAAATTGATTTTCATGCTTCCAGGGGCCCTAAACACAAGATTTATGGAATGGTTAAAAGTGCATGAAAATGGCCAATTTACTCACTCTGAGTTCTCAAAAAGGGTTTCTTCACCCCGGGAAGTTAATTAAATACCATTTGGAGGCATTTAATGTTCGAGCCAAAACGGCTGATTTTCGACAAAAGAGATAACACCCCCCCATTACGTCATGCTTCAGAAATGTGGAAAATGGTCCGTTTTCAAATGTTTTATTTTTGAACGTCAGTTCACATTTGTAGGTGGATCATCAGTGTTAGAGCTAAAATTAGCATGCTTACAGTGATTTTCATGCTTTCAGGGGCCCTAAACACAAGATTTATGGAATGGTTAAAAGTGCATGAAAATGGCCAATTTACTCACTCTGAGTTCTCAAAAAAGGTTTCTTCATCCCGGGAAGTTAATTAAATACCATTTGGAGGCATTTAATGTTCGAGCTAAAACGGATGATTTTCGACAAAAGAGATAACACCCCCCCATTACGTCATGCTTCAGAAATGTGGAAAATGGTCCTTTTTCAAATGTTTTATTTTTGAACGTCAGTTCACATTTGTAGGTGGATCATCAGTGTTAGAGCTAAAATTAGCATGTTTAAAGTGATTTTCATGCTTCCAGGGGCTTGGGAAGTGAATTAAATACTATTTGGAGGCATTTAATGTTCAAGCAAAAACAGCTGATTTTTGACAAAAGAGATAACACCCCCCCATTACGTCATGCTTCAGAAATGTGGAAAATGGTCCGTTTTTAAATGTTTTATTTTTGAACGTCAGTTCACATTTGTAGGTGGATCATCAGTGTTAGAGCTAAAATTAGCATGTTTAAAGTGATTTTCATGCTTCCAGGGGCCCTAAACACAAGATTTATGGAATGGTTAAAAGTGCATGAAAATGGCCAATTTACTCATTCTGAGTTCTCAAAAAAGGTTTCTTCATCCCGGGAAGTTAATTAAATACCATTTGGAGGCATTTAATGTTCGAGCTAAAACGGATGATTTTCGACAAAAGAGATAACACCCCCCATTACGTCATGCTTCAGAAATGTGGAAAATCGTCCGTTTTCAAATGTTTTATTTTTGAACGTCAGTTCACATTTGTAGGTGGATCATCAGTGTTAGAGCTAAAATTAGCATGTTTAAAGTGATTTTCATGCTTCCAGGGGCTGGGGAAGTGAATTAAATACTATTTGGAGGCATTTAATGTTCAAGCAAAAACAGCTGATTTTTGACAAAAGAGATAACACCCCCCCATTACGTCATGCTTCAGAAATGTGGAAAATGGTCCGTTTTCAAATGTTTTATTTTTGAACGTCAGTTCACATTTGTAGGTGGATCATCAGTGTTAGAGCTAAAATTAGCATGTTTAAAGTGATTTTCATGCTTCCAGGCGCCCTAAACACAAGATTTATGGACTGGTTAAAAGTGCATGAAAATGGCCAATTTACTCACTCTGAGTTCTCAAAAAGGGTTTCTTTACCCCGGGAAGTTAATTAAATACCATTTGGAGGCATTTAATGTTCGAGCCAAAATGGCTGATTTTCGACAAAAGAGATAACACCCCCATTACGTCATGCTTCAGAAATGTGGAAAATGGTCCGTTTTCAAATGTTTTATTTTTGAACGTCAGTTCACATTTGTAGGTGGATCATCAGTGTTAGAGCTAAAATTAGCATGTTTAAAGTGATTTTCATGCTTCCAGGGGCTCGGAAAGTGAATTAAATACTATTTGGAGGCATTTAATGTTCAAGCAAAAACAGCTGATTTTTGACAAAAGAGATAACACCCCCCCATTACGTCATGCTTCAGAAATGTGGAAAATGGTCCGTTTTCAAATGTTTTATTTTTGAACGTCAGTTCACATTTGTAGGTGGATCATCAGTGTTAGAGCTAAAATTAGCATGTTTAAAGTGATTTTCATGCTTCCAGGGGCCCTAAACACAAGATTTATGGAATGGTTAAAAGTCCATGAAAATGGCCAATTTACTCACTCTGAGTTCTCAAAAAGAGTTTCTTCACCCCAGGAAGTTAATTAAATACCATTTGGAGGCATTTAATGTTCGAGCCAAAACGGCTGATTTTCGACAAAAGAGATAAACCCCCCCATTACGTCATGCTTCAGAAATGTGGAAAATGGTCCGTTTTCAAATGTTTTATTTTTGAACGTCAGTTCACATTTGTAGGTGGATCATCAGTGTTAGAGCTAAAATTAGCATGTTTAAAGTGATTTTCATGCTTCCAGGGGCTCGGGAAGTGAATTAAATACTATTTGGAGGCATTTAATGTTCAAGCAAAAACAGCTGATTTTTGACAAAAGAGATAACACCCCCCCATTACGTCATGCTTCAGAAATGTGGCAAATGGTCCGTTTTCAAATGTTTTATTTTTGAACGTCAGTTCACATTTGTAGGTGGATCATCAGTGTTAGAGCTAAAATTAGCATGTTTAAATTGATTTTCATGCTTCCAGGGGCCCTAAACACAAGATTTATGGAATGGTTAAAAGTGCATGAAAATGGCCAATTTACTCACTCTGAGTTCTCAAAAAGGGTTTCTTCACCCCGGGAAGTTAATTAAATACCATTTGGAGGCATTTAAAGTTCGAGCCAAAACGGCTGATTTTCGACAAAAGAGATAACACCCCCCCATTACGTCATGCTTCAGAAATGTGGAAAATGGTCCGTTTTCAAATGTTTTATTTTTGAACGTCAGTTCACATTTGTAGGTGGATCATCAGTGTTAGAGCTAAAATTAGCATGCTTACAGTGATTTTCATGCTTTCAGGGGCCCTAAACACAAGATTTATGGAATGGTTAAAAGTGCATGAAAATGGCCAATTTACTCACTCTGAGTTCTCAAAAAAGGTTTCTTCATCCCGGGAAGTTAATTAAATACCATTTGGAGGCATTTAATGTTCGAGCTAAAACGGATGATTTTCGACAAAAGAGATAACACCCCCCCATTACGTCATGCTTCAGAAATGTGGAAAATGGTCCTTTTTCAAATGTTTTATTTTTGAACGTCAGTTCACATTTGTAGGTGGATCATCAGTGTTAGAGCTAAAATTAGCATGTTTAAAGTGATTTTCATGCTTCCAGGGGCTTGGGAAGTGAATTAAATACTATTTGGAGGCATTTAATGTTCAAGCAAAAACAGCTGATTTTTGACAAAAGAGATAACACCCCCCCATTACGTCATGCTTCAGAAATGTGGAAAATGGTCCGTTTTTAAATGTTTTATTTTTGAACGTCAGTTCACATTTGTAGGTGGATCATCAGTGTTAGAGCTAAAATTAGCATGTTTAAAGTGATTTTCATGCTTCCAGGGGCCCTAAACACAAGATTTATGGAATGGTTAAAAGTGCATGAAAATGGCCAATTTACTCATTCTGAGTTCTCAAAAAAGGTTTCTTCATCCCGGGAAGTTAATTAAATACCATTTGGAGGCATTTAATGTTCGAGCTAAAACGGATGATTTTCGACAAAAGAGATAACACCCCCCCATTACGTCATGCTTCAGAAATGTGGAAAATGGTCCGTTTTCAAATGTTTTATTTTTGAACGTCAGTTCACATTTGTAGGTGGATCATCAGTGTTAGAGCTAAAATTAGCATGTTTAAATTGATTTTCATGCTTCCAGGGGCCGTAAACACAAGATTTATGGAATGGTTAAAAGTGCATGAAAATGGCCAATTTACTCACTCTGAGTTCTCAAAAAGGGTTTCTTCACCCCGGGGAGTTAATTAAATACCATTTGGAGGCATTTAATGTTCGAGACAAAACGGCTGATTTTCGACAAAAGAGATAACACCCCCCCATTACGTCATGCTTCAGAAATGTGGAAAATGGTCCGTTTTCAAATGTTTTATTTTTGAACGTCAGTTCACATTTGTAGGTGGATCATCAGTGTTAGAGCTAAAATTAGCATGTTTAAAGTGATTTTCATGCTTCCAGGGGCCCTAAGCACAAGATTTATGGAATGGTTAAAAGTGCATGAAAATGGCCAATTTACTCACTCTGAGTTCTCAAAAAGGGTTTCATCACCCCGGGAAGTTAATTAAATACCATTTGGAGGCATTTAATGTTCGAGCAAAAACGGCTGATTTTCGACAAAAGAGATAACACCCCCCCATTACGTCATGCTTCAGAAATGTGGAAAATCGTCCGTTTTCAAATGTTTTATTTTTGAACGTCAGTTCACATTTGTAGGTGGATCATCAGTGTTAGAGCTAAAATTAGCATGTTTAAAGTGATTTTCATGCTTCCAGGGGCTGGGGAAGTGAATTAAATACTATTTGGAGGCATTTAATGTTCAAGCAAAAACAGCTGATTTTTGACAAAAGAGATAACACCCCCCCATTACGTCATGCTTCAGAAATGTGGAAAATGGTCCGTTTTCAAATGTTTTATTTTTGAACGTCAGTTCACATTTGTAGGTGGATCATCAGTGTTAGAGCTAAAATTAGCATGTTTAAAGTGATTTTCATGCTTCCAGGGGCCCTAAACACAAGATTTATGGACTGGTTAAAAGTGCATGAAAATGGCCAATTTACTCACTCTGAGTTCTCAAAAAGGGTTTCTTTACCCCGGGAAGTTAATTAAATACCATTTGGAGGCATTTAATGTTCGAGCCAAAATGGCTGATTTTCGACAAAAGAGATAACACCCCCATTACGTCATGCTTCAGAAATGTGGAAAATGGTCCGTTTTCAAATGTTTTATTTTTGAACGTCAGTTCACATTTGTAGGTGGATCATCAGTGTTAGAGCTAAAATTAGCATGTTTAAAGTGATTTTCATGCTTCCAGGGGCTCGGAAAGTGAATTAAATACTATTTGGAGGCATTTAATGTTCAAGCAAAAACAGCTGATTTTTGACAAAAGAGATAACACCCCCCCATTACGTCATGCTTCAGAAATGTGGAAAATGGTCCGTTTTCAAATGTTTTATTTTTGAACGTCAGTTCACATTTGTAGGTGGATCATCAGTGTTAGAGCTAAAATTAGCATGTTTAAAGTGATTTTCATGCTTCCAGGGGCCCTAAACACAAGATTTATGGAATGGTTAAAAGTCCATGAAAATGGCCAATTTACTCACTCTGAGTTCTCAAAAAGAGTTTCTTCACCCCAGGAAGTTAATTAAATACCATTTGGAGGCATTTAATGTTCGAGCCAAAACGGCTGATTTTCGACAAAAGAGATAAACCCCCCCATTACGTCATGCTTCAGAAATGTGGAAAATGGTCCGTTTTCAAATGTTTTATTTTTGAACGTCAGTTCACATTTGTAGGTGGATCATCAGTGTTAGAGCTAAAATTAGCATGTTTAAAGTGATTTTCATGCTTCCAGGGGCTCGGGAAGTGAATTAAATACTATTTGGAGGCATTTAATGTTCAAGCAAAAACAGCTGATTTTTGACAAAAGAGATAACACCCCCCCATTACGTCATGCTTCAGAAATGTGGAAAATGGTCCGTTTTCAAATGTTTTATTTTTGAACGTCAGTTCACATTTGTAGGTGGATCATCAGTGTTAGAGCTAAAATTAGCATGTTTAAATTGATTTTCATGCTTCCAGGGGCCCTAAACACAAGATTTATGGAATGGTTAAAAGTGCATGAAAATGGCCAATTTACTCACTCTGAGTTCTCAAAAAGGGTTTCTTCACCCCGGGAAGTTAATTAAATACCATTTGGAGGCATTTAAAGTTCGAGCCAAAACGGCTGATTTTCGACAAAAGAGATAACACCCCCCCATTACGTCATGCTTCAGAAATGTGGAAAATGGTCCGTTTTCAAATGTTTTATTTTTGAACGTCAGTTCACATTTGTAGGTGGATCATCAGTGTTAGAGCTAAAATTAGCATGCTTACAGTGATTTTCATGCTTTCAGGGGCCCTAAACACAAGATTTATGGAATGGTTAAAAGTGCATGAAAATGGCCAATTTACTCACTCTGAGTTCTCAAAAAAGGTTTCTTCATCCCGGGAAGTTAATTAAATACCATTTGGAGGCATTTAATGTTCGAGCTAAAACGGATGATTTTCGACAAAAGAGATAACACCCCCCCATTACGTCATGCTTCAGAAATGTGGAAAATGGTCCTTTTTCAAATGTTTTATTTTTGAACGTCAGTTCACATTTGTAGGTGGATCATCAGTGTTAGAGCTAAAATTAGCATGTTTAAAGTGATTTTCATGCTTCCAGGGGCTTGGGAAGTGAATTAAATACTATTTGGAGGCATTTAATGTTCAAGCAAAAACAGCTGATTTTTGACAAAAGAGATAACACCCCCCCATTACGTCATGCTTCAGAAATGTGGAAAATGGTCCGTTTTTAAATGTTTTATTTTTGAACGTCAGTTCACATTTGTAGGTGGATCATCAGTGTTAGAGCTAAAATTAGCATGTTTAAAGTGATTTTCATGCTTCCAGGGGCCCTAAACACAAGATTTATGGAATGGTTAAAAGTGCATGAAAATGGCCAATTTACTCATTCTGAGTTCTCAAAAAAGGTTTCTTCATCCCGGGAAGTTAATTAAATACCATTTGGAGGCATTTAATGTTCGAGCTAAAACGGATGATTTTCGACAAAAGAGATAACACCCCCCCATTACGTCATGCTTCAGAAATGTGGAAAATGGTCCGTTTTCAAATGTTTTATTTTTGAACGTCAGTTCACATTTGTAGGTGGATCATCAGTGTTAGAGCTAAAATTAGCATGTTTAAATTGATTTTCATGCTTCCAGGGGCCCTAAACACAAGATTTATGGAATGGTTAAAAGTGCATGAAAATGGCCAATTTACTCACTCTGAGTTCTCAAAAAGGGTTTCTTCACCCCGGGAATTTAATTAAATACCATTTGGAGGCATTTAATGTTCGAGCCAAAACGGCTGATTTTCGACAAAAGAGATAACACCCCCACATTACGTCATGCTTCAGAAATGTGGAAAATGGTCCGTTTTCAAATGTTTTATTTTTGAACGTCAGTTCACATTTGTAGGTGGATCATCAGTGTTAGAGCTAAAATTAGCATGTTTAAAGTGATTTTCATGCTTCCAGGGGCCCGGGAAGTGAATTAAATACTATTTGGAGGCATTTATTGTTCAAGCAAAAACAGCTGATTTTTGACAAAAGAGGTAACACCCCCCCATTACGTCATGCTTCAGAAATGTGGAAAATGGTCCGTTTTTAAATGTTTTATTTTTGAACGTCAGTTCACATTTGTAGATGGATCATCAGTGTTAGAGCTAAAATTAGCATGTTTAAAGTGATTTTCATGCTTCCAGGGGCCCTAGACACAAGATTTATGGAATGGTTAAAAGTGCATGAAAATGGCCAATTTACTCACTCTGAGTTCTCAAAAAAGGTTTCTTCATCCCGGGAAGTTAATTAAATACCATTTGGAGGCATTTAATGTTCGAGCTAAAACGGATGATTTTCGATAAAAGAGATAACACCCCCCCATTACGTCATGCTTCAGAAATGTGGAAAATGGTCAGTTTTCAAATGTTTTATTTTTGAACGTCAGTTCACATTTGTAGGTGGATCATCAGTGTTAGAGCTAAAATTAGCATGTTTAAAGTGATTTTCATGCTTCCAGGGGCTCGGGAAGTGAATTAAATACTATTTGGAGGCATTTAATGTTCAAGCAAAAACAGCTGATTTTTGACAAAAGAGATAACACCCCCCCATTACGTCATGCTTCAGAAATGTGGAAAATGGTCCGTTTTTAAATGTTTTATTTTTGAACGTCAGTTCACATTTGTAGGTGGATCATCAGTGTTAGAGCTAAAATTAGCATGTTTAAAGTGATTTTCATGCTTCCAGGGGCCCTAAACACAAGATTTATGGAATGGTTAAAAGTGCATGAAAATGGCCAATTTACTCATTCTGACTTCTCAAAAAAGGTTTCTTCATCCCGGGAAGTTAATTAAATACCATTTGGAGGCATTTAATGTTCGAGCTAAAACGGATGATTTTCGACAAAAGAGATAACACCCCCCCATTACGTCATGCTTCAGAAATGTGGAAAATGGTCCGTTTTCAAATGTTTTATTTTTGAACGTCAGTTCACATTTGTAGGTGGATCATCAGTGTTAGAGCTAAAATTAGCATGTTTAAATTGATTTTCATGCTTCCAGGGGCCCTAAACACAAGATTTATGGAATGGTTAAAAGTGCATGAAAATGGCCAATTTACTCATTCTGAGTTCTCAAAAAAGGTTTCTTCATCCCGGGAAGTTAATTAAATACCATTTGGAGGCATTTAATGTTCGAGCCAAAACGGCTGATTTTCGACAAAAGAGATAACACCCCCCCATTACGTCATGCTTCAGAAATGTGGAAAATGGTCCGTTTTCAAATGTTTTATTTTTGAACGTCAGTTCACATTTGTAGGTGGATCATCAGTGTTAGAGCTAAAATTAGCATGTTTAAAGTGATTTTCATGCTTCCAGGGGCTCGGGAAGTGAATTAAATACTATTTGGAGGCATTTAATGTTCAAGTAAAAACAGCTGATTTTTGACAAAAGAGATAACACCCCCCCATTACGTCATGCTTCAGAAATGTGGAAAATGGTCCGTTTTCAAATGTTTTATTTTTGAACGTCAGTTCACATTTGTAGGTGGATCATCAGTGTTAGAGCTAAAATTAGCATGTTTAAAGTGATTTTCATGCTTCCAGGGGCCCTAAACACAAGATTTATGGAATGGTTAAAAGTGCATGAAAATGGCCAATTTACTCACTCTGAGTTCTCAAAAGGGGTTTCTTCACCCCGGGAAGTTAATTAAATACCATTTGGAGGCATTTAAAGTTCGAGCCAAAACGGCTGATTTTCGACAAAAGAGATAACACCCCCCCATTACGTCATGCTTCAGAAATGTGGAAAATGGTCCGTTTTCAAATGTTTTATTTTTGAACGTCAGTTCACATTTGTAGGTGGATCATCAGTGTTAGAGCTAAAATTAGCATGTTTAAAGTGGTTTTCATGCTTCCAGAGGCTCGGGAAGTGAATTAAATACTATTTGGAGGCATTTAATGCTCAAGCAAAAACAGCTGATTTTTGACAAAAGAGATAACACCCCCCATTACTTCATGCTTCAGAAATGTGGAAAATGGTCCCTTTTCAAATGTTTTATTTTTGAACGTCAGTTCACATTTGTAGGTGGATCATCAGTGTTAGAGCTAAAATTAGCATGTTTAAAGTGATTTTCATGCTTCCAGGGGCCCTAAGCACAAGATTTATGGAATGGTAAAAGTGCATGAAAATGGCCAATTTACTCACTCTGAGTTCTCAAAAAGGGTTTCATCACCCCGGGAAGTTAATTAAATACCATTTGGAGGCATTTAATGTTCGAGCAAAAACGGCTGATTTTCGACAAAAGAGATAACACCCCCCCATTACGTCATGCTTCAGAAATGTGGAAAATCGTCCGTTTTCAAAAGTTTTATTTTTGAACGTCAGTTCACATTTGTAGGTGGATCATCAGTGTTAGAGCTAAAATTAGCATGTTTAAAGTGATTTTCATGCTTCCAGGGGCTGGGGAAGTGAATTAAATACTATTTGGAGGCATTTAATGTTCAAGCAAAAACAGCTGATTTTTGACAAAAGAGATAACACCCCCCCATTACGTCATGCTTCAGAAATGTGGAAAATGGTCCGTTTTCAAATGTTTTATTTTTGAACGTCAGTTCACATTTGTAGGTGGATCATCAGTGTTAGAGCTAAAATTAGCATGTTTAAAGTGATTTTCATGCTTCCAGGGGCCCTAAACACAAGATTTATGGACTGGTTAAAAGTGCATGAAAATGGCCAATTTACTCACTCTGAGTTCTCAAAAAGGGTTTCTTTACCCCGGGAAGTTAATTAAATACCATTTGGAGGCATTTAATGTTCGAGCCAAAATGGCTGATTTTCGACAAAAGAGATAACACCCCCCATTACGTCATGCTTCAGAAATGTGGAAAATGGTCCGTTTTCAAATGTTTTATTTTTGAACGTCAGTTCACATTTGTAGGTGGATCATCAGTGTTAGAGCTAAAATTAGCATGTTTAAAGTGATTTTCATGCTTCCAGGGGCTCGGAAAGTGAATTAAATACTATTTGGAGGCATTTAATGTTCAAGCAAAAACAGCTGATTTTTGACAAAAGAGATAACACCCCCCCATTACGTCATGCTTCAGAAATGTGGAAAATGGTCCGTTTTCAAATGTTTTATTTTTGAACGTCAGTTCACATTTGTAGGTGGATCATCAGTGTTAGAGCTAAAATTAGCATGTTTAAAGTGATTTTCATGCTTCCAGAGGCTCGGGAAGTGAATTAAATACTATTTGGAGGCATTTAATGCTCAAGCAAAAACAGCTGATTTTTGACAAAAGAGATAACACCCCCCATTACTTCATGCTTCAGAAATGTGGAAAATGGTCCCTTTTCAAATGTTTTATTTTTGAACGTCAGTTCACATTTGTAGGTGGATCATCAGTGTTAGAGCTAAAATTAGCATGTTTAAAGTGATTTTCATGCTTCCAGGGGCCCTAAGCACAAGATTTATGGAATGGTAAAAGTGCATGAAAATGGCCAATTTACTCACTCTGAGTTCTCAAAAAGGGTTTCATCACCCCGGGAAGTTAATTAAATACCATTTGGAGGCATTTAATGTTCGAGCAAAAACGGCTGATTTTCGACAAAAGAGATAACACCCCCCCATTACGTCATGCTTCAGAAATGTGGAAAATCGTCCGTTTTCAAAAGTTTTATTTTTGAACGTCAGTTCACATTTGTAGGTGGATCATCAGTGTTAGAGCTAAAATTAGCATGTTTAAAGTGATTTTCATGCTTCCAGGGGCTGGGGAAGTGAATTAAATACTATTTGGAGGCATTTAATGTTCAAGCAAAAACAGCTGATTTTTGACAAAAGAGATAACACCCCCCCATTACGTCATGCTTCAGAAATGTGGAAAATGGTCCGTTTTCAAATGTTTTATTTTTGAACGTCAGTTCACATTTGTAGGTGGATCATCAGTGTTAGAGCTAAAATTAGCATGTTTAAAGTGATTTTCATGCTTCCAGGGGCCCTAAACACAAGATTTATGGACTGGTTAAAAGTGCATGAAAATGGCCAATTTACTCACTCTGAGTTCTCAAAAAGGGTTTCTTTACCCCGGGAAGTTAATTAAATACCATTTGGAGGCATTTAATGTTCGAGCCAAAATGGCTGATTTTCGACAAAAGAGATAACACCCCCCATTACGTCATGCTTCAGAAATGTGGAAAATGGTCCGTTTTCAAATGTTTTATTTTTGAACGTCAGTTCACATTTGTAGGTGGATCATCAGTGTTAGAGCTAAAATTAGCATGTTTAAAGTGATTTTCATGCTTCCAGGGGCTCGGAAAGTGAATTAAATACTATTTGGAGGCATTTAATGTTCAAGCAAAAACAGCTGATTTTTGACAAAAGAGATAACACCCCCCCATTACGTCATGCTTCAGAAATGTGGAAAATGGTCCGTTTTCAAATGTTTTATTTTTGAACGTCAGTTCACATTTGTAGGTGGATCATCAGTGTTAGAGCTAAAATTAGCATGTTTAAAGTGATTTTCATGCTTCCAGGGGCCCTAAACAGAAGATTTATGGAATGGTTAAAAGTCCATGAAAATGGCCAATTTACTCACTCTGAGTTCTCAAAAAGAGTTTTTTCACCCCAGGAAGTTAATTAAATACCATTTGGAGGCATTTAATGTTCGAGCCAAAACGGCTGATTTTCGACAAAAGAGATAACACCCCCCATTACGTCATGCTTCAGAAATGTGGAAAATGGTCCGTTTTCAAATGTTTTTTTTTTGAACGTCAGTTCACATTTGTAGGTGGATCATCAGTGTTAGAGCTAAAATTAGCATGTTTAAAGTGATTTTCATGCTTCCAGGGGCTCGGGAAGTTAATTAAATACCATTTGGAGGCATTTCATGTTCAAGCAAAAACGGCTGATTTTCGACAAAAGAGATAACACCCCCCCATTACGTCATGCTTCAGAAATGTGGAAAATGGTCCGTTTTCAAATGTTTTATTTTTGAACGTCAGTTCACATTTGTAGGTGGATCATCAGTGTTAGAGCTAAAATTAGCATGTTTAAAGTGATTTTCATGCTTCCAGGGGCCCTAAACACAAGATTTATGGAATGGTTAAAAGTGCATGAAAATGGCCAATTTACTCATTCTGAGTTCTCAAAAAAGGTTTCTTCATCCCGGGAAGTTAATTAAATACCATTTGGAGGCATTTAATGTTCGAGCTAAAACGGATGATTTTCGACAAAAGAGATAACACCCCCCCATTACGTCATGCTTCAGAAATGTGGAAAATGGTCCGTTTTCAAATGTTTTATTTTTGAACGTCAGTTCACATTTGTAGGTGGATCATCAGTGTTAGAGCTAAAATTAGCATGTTTAAATTGATTTTCATGCTTCCAGGGGCCGTAAACACAAGATTTATGGAATGGTTAAAAGTGCATGAAAATGGCCAATTTACTCACTCTGAGTTCTCAAAAAGGGTTTCTTCACCCCGGGGAGTTAATTAAATACCATTTGGAGGCATTTAATGTTCGAGACAAAACGGCTGATTTTCGACAAAAGAGATAACACCCCCCCATTACGTCATGCTTCAGAAATGTGGAAAATGGTCCGTTTTCAAATGTTTTATTTTTGAACGTCAGTTCACATTTGTAGGTGGATCATCAGTGTTAGAGCTAAAATTAGCATGTTTAAAGTGATTTTCATGCTTCCAGGGGCCCTAAGCACAAGATTTATGGAATGGTTAAAAGTGCATGAAAATGGCCAATTTACTCACTCTGAGTTCTCAAAAAGGGTTTCATCACCCCGGGAAGTTAATTAAATACCATTTGGAGGCATTTAATGTTCGAGCAAAAACGGCTGATTTTCGACAAAAGAGATAACACCCCCCCATTACGTCATGCTTCAGAAATGTGGAAAATCGTCCGTTTTCAAATGTTTTATTTTTGAACGTCAGTTCACATTTGTAGGTGGATCATCAGTGTTAGAGCTAAAATTAGCATGTTTAAAGTGATTTTCATGCTTCCAGGGGCTGGGGAAGTGAATTAAATACTATTTGGAGGCATTTAATGTTCAAGCAAAAACAGCTGATTTTTGACAAAAGAGATAACACCCCCCCATTACGTCATGCTTCAGAAATGTGGAAAATGGTCCGTTTTCAAATGTTTTATTTTTGAACGTCAGTTCACATTTGTAGGTGGATCATCAGTGTTAGAGCTAAAATTAGCATGTTTAAAGTGATTTTCATGCTTCCAGGGGCCCTAAACACAAGATTTATGGACTGGTTAAAAGTGCATGAAAATGGCCAATTTACTCACTCTGAGTTCTCAAAAAGGGTTTCTTTACCCCGGGAAGTTAATTAAATACCATTTGGAGGCATTTAATGTTCGAGCCAAAATGGCTGATTTTCGACAAAAGAGATAACACCCCCATTACGTCATGCTTCAGAAATGTGGAAAATGGTCCGTTTTCAAATGTTTTATTTTTGAACGTCAGTTCACATTTGTAGGTGGATCATCAGTGTTAGAGCTAAAATTAGCATGTTTAAAGTGATTTTCATGCTTCCAGGGGCTCGGAAAGTGAATTAAATACTATTTGGAGGCATTTAATGTTCAAGCAAAAACAGCTGATTTTTGACAAAAGAGATAACACCCCCCCATTACGTCATGCTTCAGAAATGTGGAAAATGGTCCGTTTTCAAATGTTTTATTTTTGAACGTCAGTTCACATTTGTAGGTGGATCATCAGTGTTAGAGCTAAAATTAGCATGTTTAAAGTGATTTTCATGCTTCCAGGGGCCCTAAACACAAGATTTATGGAATGGTTAAAAGTCCATGAAAATGGCCAATTTACTCACTCTGAGTTCTCAAAAAGAGTTTCTTCACCCCAGGAAGTTAATTAAATACCATTTGGAGGCATTTAATGTTCGAGCCAAAACGGCTGATTTTCGACAAAAGAGATAAACCCCCCCATTACGTCATGCTTCAGAAATGTGGAAAATGGTCCGTTTTCAAATGTTTTATTTTTGAACGTCAGTTCACATTTGTAGGTGGATCATCAGTGTTAGAGCTAAAATTAGCATGTTTAAAGTGATTTTCATGCTTCCAGGGGCTCGGGGAGTGAATTAAATACTATTTGGAGGCATTTAATGTTCAAGCAAAAACAGCTGATTTTTGACAAAAGAGATAACACCCCCCCATTACGTCATGCTTCAGAAATGTGGAAAATGGTCCGTTTTCAAATGTTTTATTTTTGAACGTCAGTTCACATTTGTAGGTGGATCATCAGTGTTAGAGCTAAAATTAGCATGTTTAAATTGATTTTCATGCTTCCAGGGGCCCTAAACACAAGATTTATGGAATGGTTAAAAGTGCATGAAAATGGCCAATTTACTCACTCTGAGTTCTCAAAAAGGGTTTCTTCACCCCGGGAAGTTAATTAAATACCATTTGGAGGCATTTAAAGTTCGAGCCAAAACGGCTGATTTTCGACAAAAGAGATAACACCCCCCCATTACGTCATGCTTCAGAAATGTGGAAAATGGTCCGTTTTCAAATGTTTTATTTTTGAACGTCAGTTCACATTTGTAGGTGGATCATCAGTGTTAGAGCTAAAATTAGCATGCTTACAGTGATTTTCATGCTTTCAGGGGCCCTAAACACAAGATTTATGGAATGGTTAAAAGTGCATGAAAATGGCCAATTTACTCACTCTGAGTTCTCAAAAAAGGTTTCTTCATCCCGGGAAGTTAATTAAATACCATTTGGAGGCATTTAATGTTCGAGCTAAAACGGATGATTTTCGACAAAAGAGATAACACCCCCCCATTACGTCATGCTTCAGAAATGTGGAAAATGGTCCTTTTTCAAATGTTTTATTTTTGAACGTCAGTTCACATTTGTAGGTGGATCATCAGTGTTAGAGCTAAAATTAGCATGTTTAAAGTGATTTTCATGCTTCCAGGGGCTTGGGAAGTGAATTAAATACTATTTGGAGGCATTTAATGTTCAAGCAAAAACAGCTGATTTTTGACAAAAGAGATAACACCCCCCCATTACGTCATGCTTCAGAAATGTGGAAAATGGTCCGTTTTTAAATGTTTTATTTTTGAACGTCAGTTCACATTTGTAGGTGGATCATCAGTGTTAGAGCTAAAATTAGCATGTTTAAAGTGATTTTCATGCTTCCAGGGGCCCTAAACACAAGATTTATGGAATGGTTAAAAGTGCATGAAAATGGCCAATTTACTCATTCTGAGTTCTCAAAAAAGGTTTCTTCATCCCGGGAAGTTAATTAAATACCATTTGGAGGCATTTAATGTTCGAGCTAAAACGGATGATTTTCGACAAAAGAGATAACACCCCCCCATTACGTCATGCTTCAGAAATGTGGAAAATGGTCCGTTTTCAAATGTTTTATTTTTGAACGTCAGTTCACATTTGTAGGTGGATCATCAGTGTTAGAGCTAAAATTAGCATGTTTAAATTGATTTTCATGCTTCCAGGGGCCCTAAACACAAGATTTATGGAATGGTTAAAAGTGCATGAAAATGGCCAATTTACTCACTCTGAGTTCTCAAAAAGGGTTTCTTCACCCCGGGAATTTAATTAAATACCATTTGGAGGCATTTAATGTTCGAGCCAAAACGGCTGATTTTCGACAAAAGAGATAACACCCCCACATTACGTCATGCTTCAGAAATGTGGAAAATGGTCCGTTTTCAAATGTTTTATTTTTGAACGTCAGTTCACATTTGTAGGTGGATCATCAGTGTTAGAGCTAAAATTAGCATGTTTAAAGTGATTTTCATGCTTCCAGGGGCCCGGGAAGTGAATTAAATACTATTTGGAGGCATTTATTGTTCAAGCAAAAACAGCTGATTTTTGACAAAAGAGGTAACACCCCCCCATTACGTCATGCTTCAGAAATGTGGAAAATGGTCCGTTTTTAAATGTTTTATTTTTGAACGTCAGTTCACATTTGTAGATGGATCATCAGTGTTAGAGCTAAAATTAGCATGTTTAAAGTGATTTTCATGCTTCCAGGGGCCCTAGACACAAGATTTATGGAATGGTTAAAAGTGCATGAAAATGGCCAATTTACTCACTCTGAGTTCTCAAAAAAGGTTTCTTCATCCCGGGAAGTTAATTAAATACCATTTGGAGGCATTTAATGTTCGAGCTAAAACGGATGATTTTCGATAAAAGAGATAACACCCCCCCATTACGTCATGCTTCAGAAATGTGGAAAATGGTCAGTTTTCAAATGTTTTATTTTTGAACGTCAGTTCACATTTGTAGGTGGATCATCAGTGTTAGAGCTAAAATTAGCATGTTTAAAGTGATTTTCATGCTTCCAGGGGCTCGGGAAGTGAATTAAATACTATTTGGAGGCATTTAATGTTCAAGCAAAAACAGCTGATTTTTGACAAAAGAGATAACACCCCCCCATTACGTCATGCTTCAGAAATGTGGAAAATGGTCCGTTTTTAAATGTTTTATTTTTGAACGTCAGTTCACATTTGTAGGTGGATCATCAGTGTTAGAGCTAAAATTAGCATGTTTAAAGTGATTTTCATGCTTCCAGGGGCCCTAAACACAAGATTTATGGAATGGTTAAAAGTGCATGAAAATGGCCAATTTACTCATTCTGACTTCTCAAAAAAGGTTTCTTCATCCCGGGAAGTTAATTAAATACCATTTGGAGGCATTTAATGTTCGAGCTAAAACGGATGATTTTCGACAAAAGAGATAACACCCCCCCATTACGTCATGCTTCAGAAATGTGGAAAATGGTCCGTTTTCAAATGTTTTATTTTTGAACGTCAGTTCACATTTGTAGGTGGATCATCAGTGTTAGAGCTAAAATTAGCATGTTTAAATTGATTTTCATGCTTCCAGGGGCCCTAAACACAAGATTTATGGAATGGTTAAAAGTGCATGAAAATGGCCAATTTACTCATTCTGAGTTCTCAAAAAAGGTTTCTTCATCCCGGGAAGTTAATTAAATACCATTTGGAGGCATTTAATGTTCGAGCCAAAACGGCTGATTTTCGACAAAAGAGATAACACCCCCCCATTACGTCATGCTTCAGAAATGTGGAAAATGGTCCGTTTTCAAATGTTTTATTTTTGAACGTCAGTTCACATTTGTAGGTGGATCATCAGTGTTAGAGCTAAAATTAGCATGTTTAAAGTGATTTTCATGCTTCCAGGGGCTCGGGAAGTGAATTAAATACTATTTGGAGGCATTTAATGTTCAAGTAAAAACAGCTGATTTTTGACAAAAGAGATAACACCCCCCCATTACGTCATGCTTCAGAAATGTGGAAAATGGTCCGTTTTCAAATGTTTTATTTTTGAACGTCAGTTCACATTTGTAGGTGGATCATCAGTGTTAGAGCTAAAATTAGCATGTTTAAAGTGATTTTCATGCTTCCAGGGGCCCTAAACACAAGATTTATGGAATGGTTAAAAGTGCATGAAAATGGCCAATTTACTCACTCTGAGTTCTCAAAAGGGGTTTCTTCACCCCGGGAAGTTAATTAAATACCATTTGGAGGCATTTAAAGTTCGAGCCAAAACGGCTGATTTTCGACAAAAGAGATAACACCCCCCCATTACGTCATGCTTCAGAAATGTGGAAAATGGTCCGTTTTCAAATGTTTTATTTTTGAACGTCAGTTCACATTTGTAGGTGGATCATCAGTGTTAGAGCTAAAATTAGCATGTTTAAAGTGGTTTTCATGCTTCCAGAGGCTCGGGAAGTGAATTAAATACTATTTGGAGGCATTTAATGCTCAAGCAAAAACAGCTGATTTTTGACAAAAGAGATAACACCCCCCATTACTTCATGCTTCAGAAATGTGGAAAATGGTCCCTTTTCAAATGTTTTATTTTTGAACGTCAGTTCACATTTGTAGGTGGATCATCAGTGTTAGAGCTAAAATTAGCATGTTTAAAGTGATTTTCATGCTTCCAGGGGCCCTAAGCACAAGATTTATGGAATGGTAAAAGTGCATGAAAATGGCCAATTTACTCACTCTGAGTTCTCAAAAAGGGTTTCATCACCCCGGGAAGTTAATTAAATACCATTTGGAGGCATTTAATGTTCGAGCAAAAACGGCTGATTTTCGACAAAAGAGATAACACCCCCCCATTACGTCATGCTTCAGAAATGTGGAAAATCGTCCGTTTTCAAAAGTTTTATTTTTGAACGTCAGTTCACATTTGTAGGTGGATCATCAGTGTTAGAGCTAAAATTAGCATGTTTAAAGTGATTTTCATGCTTCCAGGGGCTGGGGAAGTGAATTAAATACTATTTGGAGGCATTTAATGTTCAAGCAAAAACAGCTGATTTTTGACAAAAGAGATAACACCCCCCCATTACGTCATGCTTCAGAAATGTGGAAAATGGTCCGTTTTCAAATGTTTTATTTTTGAACGTCAGTTCACATTTGTAGGTGGATCATCAGTGTTAGAGCTAAAATTAGCATGTTTAAAGTGATTTTCATGCTTCCAGGGGCCCTAAACACAAGATTTATGGACTGGTTAAAAGTGCATGAAAATGGCCAATTTACTCACTCTGAGTTCTCAAAAAGGGTTTCTTTACCCCGGGAAGTTAATTAAATACCATTTGGAGGCATTTAATGTTCGAGCCAAAATGGCTGATTTTCGACAAAAGAGATAACACCCCCCATTACGTCATGCTTCAGAAATGTGGAAAATGGTCCGTTTTCAAATGTTTTATTTTTGAACGTCAGTTCACATTTGTAGGTGGATCATCAGTGTTAGAGCTAAAATTAGCATGTTTAAAGTGATTTTCATGCTTCCAGGGGCTCGGAAAGTGAATTAAATACTATTTGGAGGCATTTAATGTTCAAGCAAAAACAGCTGATTTTTGACAAAAGAGATAACACCCCCCCATTACGTCATGCTTCAGAAATGTGGAAAATGGTCCGTTTTCAAATGTTTTATTTTTGAACGTCAGTTCACATTTGTAGGTGGATCATCAGTGTTAGAGCTAAAATTAGCATGTTTAAAGTGATTTTCATGCTTCCAGGGGCTCGGGAAGTTAATTAAATACCATTTGGAGGCATTTCATGTTCAAGCAAAAACGGCTGATTTTCGACAAAAGAGATAACACCCCCCCATTACGTCATGCTTCAGAAATGTGGAAAATGGTCCGTTTTCAAATGTTTTATTTTTGAACGTCAGTTCACATTTGTAGGTGGATCATCAGTGTTAGAGCTAAAATTAGCATGTTTAAAGTGATTTTCATGCTTCCAGGGGCCCTAAACACAAGATTTATGGAATGGTTAAAAGTGCATGAAAATGGCCAATTTACTCACTCTGAGTTCTCAAAAAGGGTTTCTTTACCCCGGGAAGTTAATTAAATACCATTTGGAGGCATTTAATGTTCGAGCCAAAACAGCTGATTTTCGACAAAAGAGATAACACCCCCCCATTACGTCATGCTTCAGAAATGTGGAAAATCGTCCGTTTTCAAATGTTTTATTTTTGAACGTCAGTTCACATTTGTAGGTGGATCATCAGTGTTAGAGCTAAAATTAGCATGTTTAAAGTGATTTTCATGCTTCCAGGGGCTGGGGAAGTGAATTAAATACTATTTGGAGGCATTTAATGTTCAAGCAAAAACAGCTGATTTTTGACAAAAGAGATAACACCCCCCCATTACGTCATGCTTCAGAAATGTGGAAAATGGTCCGTTTTCAAATGTTTTATTTTTGAACGTCAGTTCACATTTGTAGGTGGATCATCAGTGTTAGAGCTAAAATTAGCATGTTTAAAGTGATTTTCATGCTTCCAGGGGCTCGGAAAGTGAATTAAATACTATTTGGAGGCATTTAATGTTCAAGCAAAAACAGCTGATTTTTGACAAAAGAGATAACACCCCCCCATTACGTCATGCTTCAGAAATGTGGAAAATGGTCCGTTTTCAAATGTTTTATTTTTGAACGTCAGTTCACATTTGTAGGTGGATCATCAGTGTTAGAGCTAAAATTAGCATGTTTAAAGTGATTTTCATGCTTCCAGGGGCCCTAAACACAAGATTTATGGAATGGTTAAAAGTCCATGAAAATGGCCAATTTACTCACTCTGAGTTCTCAAAAAGAGTTTCTTCACCCCAGGAAGTTAATTAAATACCATTTGGAGGCATTTAATGTTCGAGCCAAAACGGCTGATTTTCGACAAAAGAGATAAACCCCCCCATTACGTCATGCTTCAGAAATGTGGAAAATGGTCCGTTTTCAAATGTTTTATTTTTGAACGTCAGTTCACATTTGTAGGTGGATCATCAGTGTTAGAGCTAAAATTAGCATGTTTAAAGTGATTTTCATGCTTCCAGGGGCTCGGGAAGTGAATTAAATACTATTTGGAGGCATTTAATGTTCAAGCAAAAACAGCTGATTTTTGACAAAAAAGATAACACCCCCCCATTACGTCATGCTTCAGAAATGTGGAAAATGGTCCGTTTTCAAATGTTTTATTTTTGAACGTCAGTTCACATTTGTAGGTGGATCATCAGTGTTAGAGCTAAAATTAGCATGTTTAAATTGATTTTCATGCTTCCAGGGGCCCTAAACACAAGATTTATGGAATGGTTAAAAGTGCATGAAAATGGCCAATTTACTCACTCTGAGTTCTCAAAAAAGGTTTCTTCATCCCGGGAAGTTAATTAAATACCATTTGGAGGCATTTAATGTTCGAGCTAAAACGGATGATTTTCGACAAAAGAGATAACACCCCCCCATTACGTCATGCTTCAGAAATGTGGAAAATGGTCCTTTTTCAAATGTTTTATTTTTGAACGTCAGTTCACATTTGTAGGTGGATCATCAGTGTTAGAGCTAAAATTAGCATGTTTAAAGTGATTTTCATGCTTCCAGGGGCTTGGGAAGTGAATTAAATACTATTTGGAGGCATTTAATGTTCAAGCAAAAACAGCTGATTTTTGACAAAAGAGATAACACCCCCCCATTACGTCATGCTTCAGAAATGTGGAAAATGGTCCGTTTTTAAATGTTTTATTTTTGAACGTCAGTTCACATTTGTAGGTGGATCATCAGTGTTAGAGCTAAAATTAGCATGTTTAAAGTGATTTTCATGCTTCCAGGGGCCCTAAACACAAGATTTATGGAATGGTTAAAAGTGCATGAAAATGGCCAATTTACTCATTCTGAGTTCTCAAAAAAGGTTTCTTCATCCCGGGAAGTTAATTAAATACCATTTGGAGGCATTTAATGTTCGAGCTAAAACGGATGATTTTCGACAAAAGAGATAACACCCCCCCATTACGTCATGCTTCAGAAATGTGGAAAATGGTCAGTTTTCAAATGTTTTATTTTTGAACGTCAGTTCACATTTGTAGGTGGATCATCAGTGTTAGAGCTAAAATTAGCATGTTTAAATTGATTTTCATGCTTCCAGGGGCCCTAAACACAAGATTTATGGAATGGTTAAAAGTGCATGAAAATGGCCAATTTACTCACTCTGAGTTCTCAAAAAGGGTTTCTTCACCCCGGGGAGTTAATTAAATACCATTTGGAGGCATTTAATGTTCGAGCCAAAACGGCTGATTTTCGACAAAAGAGATAACACCCCCCCATTACGTCATGCTTCAGAAATGTGGAAAATGGTCCGTTTTCAAATGTTTTATTTTTGAACGTCAGTTCACATTTGTAGGTGGATCATCAGTGTTAGAGCTAAAATTAGCATGTTTAAAGTGATTTTCATGCTTCCAGGGGCTCGGGAAGTGAATTAAATACTATTTGGAGGCATTTATTGTTCAAGCAAAAACAGCTGATTTTTGACAAAAGAGATAACACCCCCCCATTACGTCATGCTTCAGAAATGTGGAAAATGGTCCGTTTTTAAATGTTTTATTTTTGAACGTCAGTTCACATTTGTAGATGGATCATCAGTGTTAGAGCTAAAATTAGCATGTTTAAAGTGATTTTCATGCTTCCAGGGGCCCTAGACACAAGATTTATGGAATGGTTAAAAGTGCATGAAAATGGCCAATTTACTCACTCTGAGTTCTCAAAAAAGGTTTCTTCATCCCGGGAAGTTAATTAAATACCATTTGGAGGCATTTAATGTTCGAGCTAAAACGGATGATTTTCGATAAAAGAGATAACACCCCCCCATTACGTCATGCTTCAGAAATGTGGAAAATGGTCCGTTTTCAAATGTTTTATTTTTGAACGTCAGTTCACATTTGTAGGTGGATCATCAGTGTTAGAGCTAAAATTAGCATGTTTAAATTGATTTTCATGCTTCCAGGGGCCCTACACACAAGATTTATGGAATGGTTAAAAGTGCATGAAAATGGCCAATTTACTCACTCTGAGTTCTCAAAAAGGGTTTCTTCACCCCGGGAAGTTAATTAAATACCATTTGGAGGCATTTAATGTTCGAGCCAAAACGGCTGATTTTCGACAAAAGAGATAACATCCCCCCATTACGTCATGCTTCAGAAATGTGGAAAATGGTCCGTTTTCAAATGTTTTATTTTTGAACGTCAGTTCACATTTGTAGGTGGATCATCAGTGTTAGAGCTAAAATTAGCATGTTTAAAGTGATTTTCATGCTTCCAGGGGCTCGGGAAGTGAATTAAATACTATTTGGAGGCATTTAATGTTCAAGCAAAAACAGCTGATTTTTGACAAAAGAGATAACACCCCCCCATTACGTCATGCTTCAGAAATGTGGAAAATGGTCCGTTTTCAAATGTTTTATTTTTGAACGTCAGTTCACATTTGTAGGTGGATCATCAGTGTTAGAGCTAAAATTAGCATGTTTAAAGTGATTTTCATGCTTCCAGGGGCCCTAAACACAAGATTTATGGAATGGTTAAAAGTGCATGAAAATGGCCAATTTACTCACTCTGAGTTCTCAAAAGGGGTTTCTTCACCCCGGGAAGTTAATTAAATACCATTTGGAGGCATTTAAAGTTCGAGCCAAAACGGCTGATTTTCGACAAAAGAGATAACACCCCCCCATTACGTCATGCTTCAGAAATGTGGAAAATGGTCCGTTTTCAAATGTTTTATTTTTGAACGTCAGTTCACATTTGTAGGTGGATCATCAGTGTTAGAGCTAAAATTAGCATGTTTAAAGTGGTTTTCATGCTTCCAGAGGCTCGGGAAGTGAATTAAATACTATTTGGAGGCATTTAATGCTCAAGCAAAAACAGCTGATTTTTGACAAAAGAGATAACACCCCCCATTACTTCATGCTTCAGAAATGTGGAAAATGGTCCCTTTTCAAATGTTTTATTTTTGAACGTCAGTTCACATTTGTAGGTGGATCATCAGTGTTAGAGCTAAAATTAGCATGTTTAAAGTGATTTTCATGCTTCCAGGGGCCCTAAGCACAAGATTTATGGAATGGTAAAAGTGCATGAAAATGGCCAATTTACTCACTCTGAGTTCTCAAAAAGGGTTTCATCACCCCGGGAAGTTAATTAAATACCATTTGGAGGCATTTAAAGTTCGAGCCAAAACGGCTGATTTTCGACAAAAGAGATAACACCCCCCCATTACGTCATGCTTCAGAAATGTGGAAAATGGTCCGTTTTCAAATGTTTTATTTTTGAACGTCAGTTCACATTTGTAGGTGGATCATCAGTGTTAGAGCTAAAATTAGCATGTTTAAAGTGGTTTTCATGCTTCCAGAGGCTCGGGAAGTGAATTAAATACTATTTGGAGGCATTTAATGCTCAAGCAAAAACAGCTGATTTTTGACAAAAGAGATAACACCCCCCATTACTTCATGCTTCAGAAATGTGGAAAATGGTCCCTTTTCAAATGTTTTATTTTTGAACGTCAGTTCACATTTGTAGGTGGATCATCAGTGTTAGAGCTAAAATTAGCATGTTTAAAGTGATTTTCATGCTTCCAGGGGCCCTAAGCACAAGATTTATGGAATGGTAAAAGTGCATGAAAATGGCCAATTTACTCACTCTGAGTTCTCAAAAAGGGTTTCATCACCCCGGGAAGTTAATTAAATACCATTTGGAGGCATTTAATGTTCGAGCAAAAACGGCTGATTTTCGACAAAAGAGATAACACCCCCCCATTACGTCATGCTTCAGAAATGTGGAAAATCGTCCGTTTTCAAATGTTTTATTTTTGAATGTCAGTTCACATTTGTAGGTGGATCATCAGTGTTAGAGCTAAAATTAGCATGTTTAAAGTGATTTTCATGCTTCCAGGGGCTGGGGAAGTGAATTAAATACTATTTGGAGGCATTTAATGTTCAAGCAAAAACAGCTGATTTTTGACAAAAGAGATAACACCCCCCCATTACGTCATGCTTCAGAAATGTGGAAAATGGTCCGTTTTCAAATGTTTTATTTTTGAACGTCAGTTCACATTTGTAGGTGGATCATCAGTGTTAGAGCTAAAATTAGCATGTTTAAAGTGATTTTCATGCTTCCAGGGGCCCTAAACACAAGATTTATGGACTGGTTAAAAGTGCATGAAAATGGCCAATTTACTCACTCTGAGTTCTCAAAAAGGGTTTCTTTACCCCGGGAAGTTAATTAAATACCATTTGGAGGCATTTAATGTTCGAGCCAAAATGGCTGATTTTCGACAAAAGAGATAACACCCCCCATTACGTCATGCTTCAGAAATGTGGAAAATGGTCCGTTTTCAAATGTTTTATTTTTGAACGTCAGTTCACATTTGTAGGTGGATCATCAGTGTTAGAGCTAAAATTAGCATGTTTAAAGTGATTTTCATGCTTCCAGGGGCTCGGAAAGTGAATTAAATACTATTTGGAGGCATTTAATGTTCAAGCAAAAACAGCTGATTTTTGACAAAAGAGATAACACCCCCCCATTACGTCATGCTTCAGAAATGTGGAAAATGGTCCGTTTTCAAATGTTTTATTTTTGAACGTCAGTTCACATTTGTAGGTGGATCATCAGTGTTAGAGCTAAAATTAGCATGTTTAAAGTGATTTTCATGCTTCCAGGGGCCCTAAACAGAAGATTTATGGAATGGTTAAAAGTCCATGAAAATGGCCAATTTACTCACTCTGAGTTCTCAAAAAGAGTTTTTTCACCCCAGGAAGTTAATTAAATACCATTTGGAGGCATTTAATGTTCGAGCCAAAACGGCTGATTTTCGACAAAAGAGATAACACCCCCCATTACGTCATGCTTCAGAAATGTGGAAAATGGTCCGTTTTCAAATGTTTTATTTTTGAACGTCAGTTCACATTTGTAGGTGGATCATCAGTGTTAGAGCTAAAATTAGCATGTTTAAAGTGATTTTCATGCTTCCAGGGGCTCGGGAAGTTAATTAAATACCATTTGGAGGCATTTCATGTTCAAGCAAAAACGGCTGATTTTCGACAAAAGAGATAACACCCCCCCATTACGTCATGCTTCAGAAATGTGGAAAATGGTCCGTTTTCAAATGTTTTATTTTTGAACGTCAGTTCACATTTGTAGGTGGATCATCAGTGTTAGAGCTAAAATTAGCATGTTTAAAGTGATTTTCATGCTTCCAGGGGCCCTAAACACAAGATTTATGGAATGGTTAAAAGTGCATGAAAATGGCCAATTTACTCACTCTGAGTTCTCAAAAAGGGTTTCTTTACCCCGGGAAGTTAATTAAATACCATTTGGAGGCATTTAATGTTCGAGCCAAAACAGCTGATTTTCGACAAAAGAGATAACACCCCCCCATTACGTCATGCTTCAGAAATGTGGAAAATCGTCCGTTTTCAAATGTTTTATTTTTGAACGTCAGTTCACATTTGTAGGTGGATCATCAGTGTTAGAGCTAAAATTAGCATGTTTAAAGTGATTTTCATGCTTCCAGGGGCTGGGGAAGTGAATTAAATACTATTTGGAGGCATTTAATGTTCAAGCAAAAACAGCTGATTTTTGACAAAAGAGATAACACCCCCCCATTACGTCATGCTTCAGAAATGTGGAAAATGGTCCGTTTTCAAATGTTTTATTTTTGAACGTCAGTTCACATTTGTAGGTGGATCATCAGTGTTAGAGCTAAAATTAGCATGTTTACAGTGATTTTCATGCTTCCAGGGGCCCTAAACACAAGATTTATGGACTGGTTAAAAGTGCATGAAAATGGCCAATTTACTCACTCTGAGTTCTCAAAAAGGGTTTCTTTACCCCGGGAAGTTAATTAAATACCATTTGGAGGCATTTAATGTTCGAGCCAAAATGGCTGATTTTCGACAAAAGAGATAACACCCCCATTACGTCATGCTTCAGAAATGTGGAAAATGGTCCGTTTTCAAATGTTTTATTTTTGAACGTCAGTTCACATTTGTAGGTGGATCATCAGTGTTAGAGCTAAAATTAGCATGTTTAAAGTGATTTTCATGCTTCCAGGGGCTCGGAAAGTGAATTAAATACTATTTGGAGGCATTTAATGTTCAAGCAAAAACAGCTGATTTTTGACAAAAGAGATAACACCCCCCCATTACGTCATGCTTCAGAAATGTGGAAAATGGTCCGTTTTCAAATGTTTTATTTTTGAACGTCAGTTCCCATTTGTAGGTGGATCATCAGTGTTAGAGCTAAAATTAGCATGTTTAAAGTGATTTTCATGCTTCCAGGGGCCCTAAACACAAGATTTATGGAATGGTTAAAAGTCCATGAAAATGGCCAATTTACTCACTCTGAGTTCTCAAAAAGAGTTTCTTCACCCCAGGAAGTTAATTAAATACCATTTGGAGGCATTTAATGTTCGAGCCAAAACGGCTGATTTTCGACAAAAGAGATAAACCCCCCCATTACGTCATGCTTCAGAAATGTGGAAAATGGTCCGTTTTCAAATGTTTTATTTTTGAACGTCAGTTCACATTTGTAGGTGGATCATCAGTGTTAGAGCTAAAATTAGCATGTTTAAAGTGATTTTCATGCTTCCAGGGGCTCGGGAAGTGAATTAAATACTATTTGGAGGCATTTAATGTTCAAGCAAAAACAGCTGATTTTTGACAAAAAAGATAACACCCCCCCATTACGTCATGCTTCAGAAATGTGGAAAATGGTCCGTTTTCAAATGTTTTATTTTTGAACGTCAGTTCACATTTGTAGGTGGATCATCAGTGTTAGAGCTAAAATTAGCATGTTTAAATTGATTTTCATGCTTCCAGGGGCCCTAAACACAAGATTTATGGAATGGTTAAAAGTGCATGAAAATGGCCAATTTACTCACTCTGAGTTCTCAAAAAGGGTTTCTTCACCCCGGGAAGTTAATTAAATACCATTTGGAGGCATTTAAAGTTCGAGCCAAAACGGCTGATTTTCGACAAAAGAGATAACACCCCCCCATTACGTCATGCTTCAGAAATGTGGAAAATGGTCCGTTTTCAAATGTTTTATTTTTGAACGTCAGTTCACATTTGTAGGTGGATCATCAGTGTTAGAGCTAAAATTAGCATGCTTACAGTGATTTTCATGCTTTCAGGGGCCCTAAACACAAGATTTATGGAATGGTTAAAAGTGCATGAAAATGGCCAATTTACTCACTCTGAGTTCTCAAAAAGGGTTTCTTTACCCCGGGAAGTTAATTAAATACCATTTGGAGGCATTTAATGTTCGAGCCAAAACAGCTGATTTTCGACAAAAGAGATAACACCCCCCCATTACGTCATGCTTCAGAAATGTGGAAAATCGTCCGTTTTCAAATGTTTTATTTTTGAACGTCAGTTCACATTTGTAGGTGGATCATCAGTGTTAGAGCTAAAATTAGCATGTTTAAAGTGATTTTCATGCTTCCAGGGGCTGGGGAAGTGAATTAAATACTATTTGGAGGCATTTAATGTTCAAGCAAAAACAGCTGATTTTTGACAAAAGAGATAACACCCCCCCATTACGTCATGCTTCAGAAATGTGGAAAATGGTCCGTTTTCAAATGTTTTATTTTTGAACGTCAGTTCACATTTGTAGGTGGATCATCAGTGTTAGAGCTAAAATTAGCATGTTTAAAGTGATTTTCATGCTTCCAGGGGCCCTAAACACAAGATTTATGGACTGGTTAAAAGTGCATGAAAATGGCCAATTTACTCACTCTGAGTTCTCAAAAAGGGTTTCTTTACCCCGGGAATTTAATTAAATACCATTTGGAGGCATTTAATGTTCGAGCCAAAATGGCTGATTTTCGACAAAAGAGATAACACCCCCATTACGTCATGCTTCAGAAATGTGGAAAATGGTCCGTTTTCAAATGTTTTATTTTTGAACGTCAGTTCACATTTGTAGGTGGATCATCAGTGTTAGAGCTAAAATTAGCATGTTTAAAGTGATTTTCATGCTTCCAGGGGCTCGGAAAGTGAATTAAGTACTATTTGGAGGCATTTAATGTTCAAGCAAAAACAGCTGATTTTTGACAAAAGAGATAACACCCCCCCATTACGTCATGCTTCAGAAATGTGGAAAATGGTCCGTTTTCAAATGTTTTATTTTTGAACGTCAGTTCACATTTGTAGGTGGATCATCAGTGTTAGAGCTAAAATTAGCATGTTTAAAGTGATTTTCATGCTTCCAGGGGCCCTAAACACAAGATTTATGGAATGGTTAAAAGTCCATGAAAATGGCCAATTTACTCACTCTGAGTTCTCAAAAAGAGTTTCTTCACCCCAGGAAGTTAATTAAATACCATTTGGAGGCATTTAATGTTCGAGCCAAAACGGCTGATTTTCGACAAAAGAGATAAACCCCCCCATTACGTCATGCTTCAGAAATGTGGAAAATGGTCCGTTTTCAAATGTTTTATTTTTGAACGTCAGTTCACATTTGTAGGTGGATCATCAGTGTTAGAGCTAAAATTAGCATGTTTAAAGTGATTTTCATGCTTCCAGGGGCTCGGGAAGTGAATTAAATACTATTTGGAGGCATTTAATGTTCAAGCAAAAACAGCTGATTTTTGACAAAAAAGATAACACCCCCCCATTACGTCATGCTTCAGAAATGTGGAAAATGGTCCGTTTTCAAATGTTTTATTTTTGAACGTCAGTTCACATTTGTAGGTGGATCATCAGTGTTAGAGCTAAAATTAGCATGTTTAAATTGATTTTCATGCTTCCAGGGGCCCTAAACACAAGATTTATGGAATGGTTAAAAGTGCATGAAAATGGCCAATTTACTCACTCTGAGTTCTCAAAAAGGGTTTCTTCACCCCGGGAAGTTAATTAAATACCATTTGGAGGCATTTAAAGTTCGAGCCAAAACGGCTGATTTTCGACAAAAGAGATAACACCCCCCCATTACGTCATGCTTCAGAAATGTGGAAAATGGTCCGTTTTCAAATGTTTTATTTTTGAACGTCAGTTCACGTTTGTAGGTGGATCATCAGTGTTAGAGCTAAAATTAGCATGTTTAAAGTGATTTTCATGCTTTCAGGGGCCCTAAACACAAGATTTATGAAATGGTTAAAAGTGCATGAAAATGGCCAATTTACTCACTCTGAGTTCTCAAAAAAGGTTTCTTCATCCCGGGAAGTTAATTAAATACCATTTGGAGGCATTTAATGTTCGAGCTAAAACGGATGATTTTCGACAAAAGAGATAACACCCCCCCATTACGTCATGCTTCAGAAATGTGGAAAATGGTCCTTTTTCAAATGTTTTATTTTTGAACGTCAGTTCACATTTGTAGGTGGATCATCAGTGTTAGAGCTAAAATTAGCATGTTTAAAGTGATTTTCATGCTTCCAGGGGCTTGGGAAGTGAATTAAATACTATTTGGAGGCATTTAATGTTCAAGCAAAAACAGCTGATTTTTGACAAAAGAGATAACACCCCCCCATTACGTCATGCTTCAGAAATGTGGAAAATGGTCCGTTTTTAAATGTTTTATTTTTGAACGTCAGTTCACATTTGTAGGTGGATCATCAGTGTTAGAGCTAAAATTAGCATGTTTAAAGTGATTTTCATGCTTCCAGGGGCCCTAAACACAAGATTTATGGAATGGTTAAAAGTGCATGAAAATGGCCAATTTACTCATTCTGAGTTCTCAAAAAAGGTTTCTTCATCCCGGGAAGTTAATTAAATACCATTTGGAGGCATTTAATGTTCGAGCTAAAACGGATGATTTTCGACAAAAGAGATAACACCCCCCCATTACGTCATGCTTCAGAAATGTGGAAAATGGTCAGTTTTCAAATGTTTTATTTTTGAACGTCAGTTCACATTTGTAGGTGGATCATCAGTGTTAGAGCTAAAATTAGCATGTTTAAATTGATTTTCATGCTTCCAGGGGCCCTAAACACAAGATTTATGGAATGGTTAAAAGTGCATGAAAATGGCCAATTTACTCACTCTGAGTTCTCAAAAAGGGTTTCTTCACCCCGGGGAGTTAATTAAATACCATTTGGAGGCATTTAATGTTCGAGCCAAAACGGCTGATTTTCGACAAAAGAGATAACACCCCCCCATTACGTTATGCTTCAGAAATGTGGAAAATGGTCCGTTTTCAAATGTTTTATTTTTGAACGTCAGTTCACATTTGTAGGTGGATCATCAGTGTTAGAGCTAAAATTAGCATGTTTAAAGTGATTTTCATGCTTCCAGGGGCTCGGGAAGTGAATTAAATACTATTTGGAGGCATTTATTGTTCAAGCTAAAACAGCTGATTTTTGACAAAAGAGATAACACCCCCCCATTACGTCATGCTTCAGAAATGTGGAAAATGGTCCGTTTTTAAATGTTTTATTTTTGAACGTCAGTTCACATTTGTAGATGGATCATCAGTGTTAGAGCTAAAATTAGCATGTTTAAAGTGATTTTCATGCTTCCAGGGGCCCTAGACACAAGATTTATGGAATGGTTAAAAGTGCATGAAAATGGCCAATTTACTCACTCTGAGTTCTCAAAAAAGGTTTCTTCATCCCGGGAAGTTAATTAAATACCATTTGGAGGCATTTAATGTTCGAGCTAAAACGGATGATTTTCGATAAACGAGATAACACCCCCCCATTACGTCATGCTTCAGAAATGTGGAAAATGGTCCGTTTTCAAATGTTTTATTTTTGAACGTCAGTTCACATTTGTAGGTGGATCATCAGTGTTAGAGCTAAAATTAGCATGTTTAAATTGATTTTCATGCTTCCAGGGGCCCTAAACACAAGATTTATGGAATGGTTAAAAGTGCATGAAAATGGCCAATTTACTCACTCTGAGTTCTCAAAAAGGGTTTCTTCACCCCGGGAAGTTAATTAAATACCATTTGGAGGCATTTAATGTTCGAGCCAAAACGGCTGATTTTCGACAAAAGAGATAACATCCCCCCATTACGTCATGCTTCAGAAATGTGGAAAATGGTCCGTTTTCAAATGTTTTATTTTTGAACGTCAGTTCACATTTGTAGGTGGATCATCAGTGTTAGAGCTAAAATTAGCATGTTTAAAGTGATTTTCATGCTTCCAGGGGCTCGGGAAGTGAATTAAATACTATTTGGAGGCATTTAATGTTCAAGCAAAAACAGCTGATTTTTGACAAAAGAGATAACACCCCCCCATTACGTCATGCTTCAGAAATGTGGAAAATGGTCCGTTTTCAAATGTTTTATTTTTGAACGTCAGTTCACATTTGTAGGTGGATCATTAGTGTTAGAGCTAAAATTAGCATGTTTAAAGTGATTTTCATGCTTCCAGGGGCCCTAAACACAAGATTTATGGAATGGTTAAAAGTGCATGAAAATGGCCAATTTACTCACTCTGAGTTCTCAAAAGGGGTTTCTTCACCCCGGGAAGTTAATTAAATACCATTTGGAGGCATTTAAAGTTCGAGCCAAAACGGCTGATTTTCGACAAAAGAGATAACATCCCCCCATTACGTCATGCTTCAGAAATGTGGAAAATGGTCCGTTTTCAAATGTTTTATTTTTGAACGTCAGTTCACATTTGTAGGTGGATCATCAGTGTTAGAGCTAAAATTAGCATGTTTAAAGTGATTTTCATGCTTCCAGGGGCTCGGGAAGTGAATTAAATACTATTTGGAGGCATTTAATGTTCAAGCAAAAACAGCTGATTTTTGACAAAAGAGATAACACCCCCCATTACGTCATGCTTCAGAAATGTGGAAAATGGTCCGTTTTCAAATGTTTTATTTTTGAACGTCAGTTCACATTTGTAGGTGGATCATCAGTGTTAGAGCTAAAATTAGCATGTTTAAAGTGATTTTCATGCTTCCAGGGGCCCTAAACACAAGATTTATGGAATGGTTAAAAGTGCATGAAAATGGCCAATTTACTCACTCTGAGTTCTCAAAAGGGGTTTCTTCACCCCGGGAAGTTAATTAAATACCATTTGGAGGCATTTAAAGTTCGAGCCAAAACGGCTGATTTTCGACAAAAGAGATAACACCCCCCCATTACGTCATGCTTCAGAAATGTGGAAAATGGTCCGTTTTCAAATGTTTTATTTTTGAACGTCAGTTCACATTTGTAGGTGGATCATCAGTGTTAGAGCTAAAATTAGCATGTTTAAAGTGGTTTTCATGCTTCCAGAGGCTCGGGAAGTGAATTAAATACTATTTGGAGGCATTTAATGCTCAAGCAAAAACAGCTGATTTTTGACAAAAGAGATAACACCCCCCATTACTTCATGCTTCAGAAATGTGGAAAATGGTCCCTTTTCAAATGTTTTATTTTTGAACGTCAGTTCACATTTGTAGGTGGATCATCAGTGTTAGAGCTAAAATTAGCATGTTTAAAGTGATTTTCATGCTTCCAGGGGCCCTAAGCACAAGATTTATGGAATGGTAAAAGTGCATGAAAATGGCCAATTTACTCACTCTGAGTTCTCAAAAAGGGTTTCATCACCCCGGGAAGTTAATTAAATACCATTTGGAGGCATTTAATGTTCGAGCAAAAACGGCTGATTTTCGACAAAAGAGATAACACCCCCCCATTACGTCATGCTTCAGAAATGTGGAAAATCGTCCGTTTTCAAATGTTTTATTTTTGAACGTCAGTTCACATTTGTAGGTGGATCATCAGTGTTAGAGCTAAAATTAGCATGTTTAAAGTGATTTTCATGCTTCCAGGGGCTGGGGAAGTGAATTAAATACTATTTGGAGGCATTTAATGTTCAAGCAAAAACAGCTGATTTTTGACAAAAGAGATAACACCCCCCCATTACGTCATGCTTCAGAAATGTGGAAAATGGTCCGTTTTCAAATGTTTTATTTTTGAACGTCAGTTCACATTTGTAGGTGGATCATCAGTGTTAGAGCTAAAATTAGCATGTTTAAAGTGATTTTCATGCTTCCAGGGGCCCTAAACACAAGATTTATGGACTGGTTAAAAGTGCATGAAAATGGCCAATTTACTCACTCTGAGTTCTCAAAAAGGGTTTCTTTACCCCGGGAAGTTAATTAAATACCATTTGGAGGCATTTAATGTTCGAGCCAAAATGGCTGATTTTCGACAAAAGAGATAACACCCCCCATTACGTCATGCTTCAGAAATGTGGAAAATGGTCCGTTTTCAAATGTTTTATTTTTGAACGTCAGTTCACATTTGTAGGTGGATCATCAGTGTTAGAGCTAAAATTAGCATGTTTAAAGTGATTTTCATGCTTCCAGGGGCTCGGAAAGTGAATTAAATACTATTTGGAGGCATTTAATGTTCAAGCAAAAACAGCTGATTTTTGACAAAAGAGATAACACCCCCCCATTACGTCATGCTTCAGAAATGTGGAAAATGGTCCGTTTTCAAATGTTTTATTTTTGAACGTCAGTTCACATTTGTAGGTGGATCATCAGTGTTAGAGCTAAAATTAGCATGTTTAAAGTGATTTTCATGCTTCCAGGGGCCCTAAACACAAGATTTATGGAATGGTTAAAAGTCCATGAAAATGGCCAATTTACTCACTCTGAGTTCTCAAAAAGAGTTTTTTCACCCCAGGAAGTTAATTAAATACCATTTGGAGGCATTTAATGTTCGAGCCAAAACGGCTGATTTTCGACAAAAGAGATAACACCCCCCATTACGTCATGCTTCAGAAATGTGGAAAATGGTCCGTTTTCAAATGTTTTATTTTTGAACGTCAGTTCACATTTGTAGGTGGATCATCAGTGTTAGAGCTAAAATTAGCATGTTTAAAGTGATTTTCATGCTTCCAGGGGCTCGGGAAGTTAATTAAATACCATTTGGAGGCATTTCATGTTCAAGCAAAAACGGCTGATTTTCGACAAAAGAGATAACACCCCCCCATTACGTCATGCTTCAGAAATGTGGAAAATGGTCCGTTTTCAAATGTTTTATTTTTGAACGTCAGTTCACATTTGTAGGTGGATCATCAGTGTTAGAGCTAAAATTAGCATGTTTAAAGTGATTTTCATGCTTCCAGGGGCCCTAAACACAAGATTTATGGAATGGTTAAAAGTGCATGAAAATGGCCAATTTACTCACTCTGAGTTCTCAAAAAGGGTTTCTTTACCCCGGGAAGTTAATTAAATACCATTTGGAGGCATTTAATGTTCGAGCCAAAACGGCTGATTTTCGACAAAAGAGATAACACCCCCCCATTACGTCATGCTTCAGAAATGTGGAAAATGGTCCGTTTTCAAATGTTTTATTTTTGAACGTCAGTTCACATTTGTAGGTGGATCATCAGTGTTAGAGCTAAAATTAGCATGTTTAAAGTGATTTTCATGCTTCCAGGGGCTCGGGAAGTGAATTAAATACTATTTGGAGGCATTTATTGTTCAAGCAAAAACAGCTGATTTTTGACAAAAGAGATAACACCCCCCCATTACGTCATGCTTCAGAAATGTGGAAAATGGTCCGTTTTTAAATGTTTTATTTTTGAACGTCAGTTCACATTTGTAGATGGATCATCAGTGTTAGAGCTAAAATTAGCATGTTTAAAGTGATTTTCATGCTTCCAGGGGCCCTAGACACAAGATTTATGGAATGGTTAAAAGTGCATGAAAATGGCCAATTTACTCACTCTGAGTTCTCAAAAAAGGTTTCTTCATCCCGGGAAGTTAATTAAATACCATTTGGAGGCATTTAATGTTCGAGCTAAAACGGATGATTTTCGATAAAAGAGATAACACCCCCCCATTACGTCATGCTTCAGAAATGTGGAAAATGGTCCGTTTTCAAATGTTTTATTTTTGAACGTCAGTTCACATTTGTAGGTGGATCATCAGTGTTAGAGCTAAAATTAGCATGTTTAAATTGATTTTCATGCTTCCAGGGGCCCTAAACACAAGATTTATGGAATGGTTAAAAGTGCATGAAAATGGCCAATTTACTCACTTTGAGTTCTCAAAAAGGGTTTCTTCACCCCGGGAAGTTAATTAAATACCATTTGGAGGCATTTAATGTTCGAGCCAAAACGGCTGATTTTCGACAAAAGAGATAACATCCCCCCATTACGTCATGCTTCAGAAATGTGGAAAATGGTCCGTTTTCAAATGTTTTATTTTTGAACGTCAGTTCACATTTGTAGGTGGATCATCAGTGTTAGAGCTAAAATTAGCATGTTTAAAGTGATTTTCATGCTTCCAGGGGCTCGGGAAGTGAATTAAATACTATTTGGAGGCATTTAATGTTCAAGCAAAAACAGCTGATTTTTGACAAAAGAGATAACACCCCCCCATTACGTCATGCTTCAGAAATGTGGAAAATGGTCCGTTTTCAAATGTTTTATTTTTGAACGTCAGTTCACATTTGTAGGTGGATCATCAGTGTTAGAGCTAAAATTAGCATGTTTAAAGTGATTTTCATGCTTCCAGGGGCCCTAAACACAAGATTTATGGAATGGTTAAAAGTGCATGAAAATGGCCAATTTACTCACTCTGAGTTCTCAAAAGGGGTTTCTTCACCCCGGGAAGTTAATTAAATACCATTTGGAGGCATTTAAAGTTCGAGCCAAAACGGCTGATTTTCGACAAAAGAGATAACACCCCCCCATTACGTCATGCTTCAGAAATGTGGAAAATGGTCCGTTTTCAAATGTTTTATTTTTGAACGTCAGTTCACATTTGTAGGTGGATCATCAGTGTTAGAGCTAAAATTAGCATGTTTAATGTGATTTTCATGCTTCCAGGGGCTCGGAAAGTGAATTAAATACTATTTGGAGGCATTTAATTTTCAAGCAAAAACAGCTGATTTTTGACAAAAGAGATAACACCCCCCCATTACGTCATGCTTCAGAAATGTGGAAAATGGTCCGTTTTCAAATGTTTTATTTTTGAACGTCAGTTCACATTTGTAGGTGGATCATCAGTGTTAGAGCTAAAATTAGCATGTTTAAAGTGGTTTTCATGCTTCCAGAGGCTCGGGAAGTGAATTAAATACTATTTGGAGGCATTTAATGCTCAAGCAAAAACAGCTGATTTTTGACAAAAGAGATAACACCCCCCATTACTTCATGCTTCAGAAATGTGGAAAATGGTCCCTTTTCAAATGTTTTATTTTTGAACGTCAGTTCACATTTGTAGGTAGATCATCAGTGTTAGAGCTAAAATTAGCATGTTTAAAGTGATTTTCATGCTTCCAGGGGCCCTAAGCACAAGATTTATGGAATGGTTAAAAGTGCATGAAAATGGCCAATTTACTCACTCTGAGTTCTCAAAAAGGGTTTCATCACCCCGGGAAGTTAATTAAATACCATTTGGAGGCATTTAATGTTCGAGCAAAAACGGCTGATTTTCGACAAAAGAGATAACACCCCCCCATTACGTCATGCTTCAGAAATGTGGAAAATCGTCCGTTTTCAAATGTTTTATTTTTGAACGTCAGTTCACATTTGTAGGTGGATCATCAGTGTTAGAGCTAAAATTAGCATGTTTAAAGTGATTTTCATGCTTCCAGGGGCCCTAAACACAAGATTTATGGACTGGTTAAAAGTGCATGAAAATGGCCAATTTACTCACTCTGAGTTCTCAAAAAGGGTTTCTTTACCCCGGGAAGTTAATTAAATACCATTTGGAGGCATTTAATGTTCGAGCCTAAATGGCTGATTTTCGACAAAAGAGATAACACCCCCCATTACGTCATGCTTCAGAAATGTGGAAAATGGTCCGTTTTCAAATGTTTTATTTTTGAACGTCAGTTCACATTTGTAGGTGGATCATCAGTGTTAGAGCTAAAATTAGCATGTTTAAAGTGATTTTCATGCTTCCAGGGGCTCGGAAAGTGAATTAAATACTATTTGGAGGCATTTAATGTTCAAGCAAAAACAGCTGATTTTTGACAAAAGAGATAACACCCCCCCATTACGTCATGCTTCAGAAATGTGGAAAATGGTCCGTTTTCAAATGTTTTATTTTTGAACGTCAGTTCACATTTGTAGGTGGATCATCAGTGTTAGAGCTAAAATTAGCATGTTTAAAGTGATTTTCATGCTTCCAGGGGCCCTAAACACAAGATTTATGGAATGGTTAAAAGTCCATGAAAATGGCCAATTTACTCACTCTGAGTTCTCAAAAAGAGTTTTTTCACCCCAGGAAGTTAATTAAATACCATTTGGAGGCATTTAATGTTCGAGCCAAAACGGCTGATTTTCGACAAAAGAGATAACACCCCCCATTACGTCATGCTTCAGAAATGTGGAAAATGGTCCGTTTTCAAATGTTTTATTTTTGAACGTCAGTTCACATTTGTAGGTGGATCATCAGTGTTAGAGCTAAAATTAGCATGTTTAAAGTGATTTTCATGCTTCCAGGGGCCCTAAACACAAGATTTATGGAATGGTTAAAAGTGCATGAAAATGGCCAATTTACTCACTCTGAGTTCTCAAAAAGGGTTTCTTTACCCCGGGAAGTTAATTAAATACCATTTGGAGGCATTTAATGTTCGAGCCAAAACGGCTGATTTTCGACAAAAGAGATAACACCCCCCCATTACGTCATGCTTCAGAAATGTGGAAAATGGTCCGTTTTCAAATGTTTTATTTTTGAACGTCAGTTCACATTTGTAGGTGGATCATCAGTGTTAGAGCTAAAATTAGCATGTTTAAAGTGATTTTCATGCTTCCAGGGGCTCGGGAAGTGAATTAAATACTATTTGGAGGCATTTAATGTTCAAGCAAAAACAGCTGATTTTTGACAAAAGAGATAACACCCCCCCATTACGTCATGCTTCAGAAATGTGGAAAATGGACCGTTTTCAAATGTTTTATTTTTGAACGTCAGTTCACATTTGTAGGTGGATCATCAGTGTTAGAGCTAAAATTAGCATGTTTAAAGTGATTTTCATGCTTCCAGGGGCCCTAAACACAAGATTTATGGAATGGTTAAAAGTGCATGAAAATGGCCAATTTACTCACTCTGAGATTTCAAAAAGGGTTTCTTTACCCCGGGAAGTTAATTAAATACCATTTGGAGGCATTTAATGTTCGAGCCAAAACTGCTGATTTTTGACAAAAGAGATAACACCCCCCATTACGTCATGCTTCAGAAATGTGGAAAATGGTCTGTTTTCAAATGTTTTATTTTTGAACGTCAGTTCACATTTGTAGGTGGATCATCAGTGTTAGAGCTAAAATTAGCATGTTTAATGTGATTTTCATGCTTCCAGGGGCTCGGAAAGTGAATTAAATACTATATGTAGGCATTTAATGTTCAAGCAAAAACAGCTGATTTTTGACAAAAGAGATAACACCCCCCCATTACTTCATGCTTCAGAAATGTGGAAAATGGTCCGTTTTCAAATGTTTTATTTTTGAACGTCAGTTCACATTTGTAGGTGGATCATCAGTGTTGGAGCTAAAATTAGCATGTTTAAAGTGATTTTCATGCTTCCAGGGGCCCTAAACACAAGATTTATGGAATGGTTAAAAGTGCATGAAAATGGCCAATTTACTCACTCTGAGTTCTCAAAAAGGGTTTCTTCACCCCGGGAAGTTAATTAAATACCATTTGGAGGCATTTAATGTTCGAGCCAAAACGGCTGATTTTCGACAAAAGAGATAACACCCCCCCATTACGTCATGCTTCAGAAATGTGGAAAATGGTCCGTTTTCAAATGTTTTATTTTTGAACGTCAGTTCACATTTGTAGGTGGATCATCAGTGTTAGAGCTAAACTTAGCATGTTTAAAGTGATTTTCATGCTTCCAGGGGCTCGGGAAGTGAATTAAATACTATTTGGAGGCATTTATTGTTCAAGCAAAAACAGCTTATTTGTGACAAAAGAGATAACACCCCCCATTACGTCATGCTTCAGAAATGTGGAAAATGGTCCGTTTTCAAATGTTTTATTTTTGAACGTCAGTTCACATTTGTAGGTGAATCATCAGTGTTAGAGCTAAACTTAGCATGTTTAAAGTGATTTTCATGCTTCCAGGGGCTCGGGAAGTGAATTAAATACTATTTGGAGGCATTTATTGTTCAAGCAAAAACAGCTGATTTTTGACAAAAGAGATAACACCCCCCATTACGTCATGCTTCAGAAATGTGGAAAATGGTCCGTTTTCAAATGTTTTATTTTTGAACGTCAGTTCACATTTGTAGGTGAATCATCAGTGTTAGAGCTAAAATTAGCATGTTTAAAGTGATTTTCATGCTTCCAGGGGCCCTAAACACAAGATTTATGGAATGGTTAAAAGTGCATGAAAATGGCCAATTTACTCACTCTGAGATTTCAAAAAGGGTTTCTTTACCCCGGGAAGTTAATTAAATACCATTTGGAGGCATTTAATGTTCGAGCCAAAACTGCTGATTTTTGACAAAAGAGATAACACCCCCCCCATTACGTCATGCTTCAGAAATGTGGAAAATGGTCCGTTTTCAAATGTTTTATATTTGAACGTCAGTTCACATTTGTAGGTGGATCATCAGTGTTAGAGCTAAAATTAGCATGTTTAATGTGATTTTCATGCTTCCAGGGGCTCGGAAAGTGAATTAAATACTATTTGGAGGCATTTAATGTTCAAGCAAAAACAGCTGATTTTTGACAAAAGAGATAACACCCCCCCATTACGTCATGCTTCAGAAATGTGGAAAATGGTCCGTTTTCAAATGTTTTATTTTTGAACGTCAGTTCACATTTGTAGGTGGATCATCAGTGTTAGAGCTAAAATTAGCATGTTTAAAGTGATTTTCATGCTTCCAGGGGCCCTAAACACAAGATTTATGGAATGGTTAAAAGTGCATGAAAATGGCCAATTTACTCACTCTGAGTTCTCAAAAAGGGTTTCTTCACCCCGGGAAGTTAATTAAATACCATTTGGAGGCATTTAATGTTCGAGCCAAAACGGCTGATTTTCGACAAAAGAGATAACACCCCCCCATTACGTCATGCTTCAGAAATGTGGAAAATGGTCCGTTTTCAAATGTTTTATTTTTGAACGTCAGTTCACATTTGTAGGTGGATCATCAGTGTTAGAGCTAAACTTAGCATGTTTAAAGTGATTTTCATGCTTCCAGGGGCTCGGGAAGTGAATTAAATACTATTTGGAGGCATTTATTGTTCAAGCAAAAACAGCTGATTTTTGACAAAAGAGATAACACCCCCCCATTACTTCATGCTTCAGAAATGTGGAAAATGGTCCGTTTTCAAATGTTTTATTTTTGAACGTCAGTTCACATTTGTAGGTGGATCATCAGTGTTGGAGCTAAAATTAGCATGTTTAAAGTGATTTTCATGCTTCCAGGGGCCCTAAACACAAGATTTATGGAATGGTTAAAAGTGCATGAAAATGGCCAATTTACTCACTCTGAGTTCTCAAAAAGGGTTTCTTCACCCCGGGAAGTTACTAAAATACAATTTGGAGGCATTTAATGTTCGAGCAAAAATAGCTGATTTTCGACAAAAGAGATAACACCCCCCCATTACGTCATGCTTCAGAAATGTGGAAAATGGTCCGTTTTCAAATGTTTTATTTTTGAACGTCAGTTCACATTTGTAGGTGGATCATCAGTGTTAGAGCTAAAATTAGCATGCTTAAAGTGATTTTCATGCTTTCAGGGGCCCTAAACACAAGATTTATGGAATGGTTAAAAGTGCATGAAAATGGCCAATTTACTCACTCTGAGTTCTCAAAAAAGGTTTCTTCATCCCGGGAAGTTAATTAAATACCATTTGGAGGCATTTAATGTTCGAGCTAAAACGGATGATTTTCGACAAAAGAGATAACACCCCCCCATTACGTCATGCTTCAGAAATGTGGAAAATGGTCCTTTTTCAAATGTTTTATTTTTGAACGTCAGTTCACATTTGTAGGTGGATCATCAGTGTTAGAGCTAAAATTAGCATGTTTAAAGTGATTTTCATGCTTCCAGGGGCTCGGGAAGTGAATTAAATACTATTTGGAGGCATTTAATGTTCAAGCAAAAACAGCTGATTTTTGACAAAAGAGATAACACCCCCCCATTACGTCATGCTTCAGAAATGTGGAAAATGGTCCGTTTTTAAATGTTTTATTTTTGAACGTCAGTTCACATTTGTAGGTGGATCATCAGTGTTAGAGCTAAAATTAGCATGTTTAAAGTGATTTTCATGCTTCCAGGGGCCCTAAACACAAGATTTATGGAATGGTTAAAAGTGCATGAAAATGGCCAATTTACTCACTCTGAGTTCTCAAAAAAGGTTTCTTCATCCCGGGAAGTTAATTAAATACCATTTGGAGGCATTTAATGTTCGAGCTAAAACGGATGATTTTCGACAAAAGAGATAACACCCCCCCATTACGTCATGCTTCAGAAATGTGGAAAATGGTCCGTTTTCAAATGTTTTATTTTTGAACGTCAGTTCACATTTGTAGGTGGATCATCAGTGTTGGAGCTAAAATTAGCATGTTTAAATTGATTTTCATGCTTCCAGGGGCCCTAAACACAAGATTTATGGAATGGTTAAAAGTGCATGAAAATGGCCAATTTACTCACTCTGAGTTCTCAAAAAGAGTTTTTTCACCCCAGGAAGTTAATTAAATACCATTTGGAGGCATTTAATGTTCGAGCCAAAACGGCTGATTTTCGACAAAAGAGATAACACCCCCCATTACGTCATGCTTCAGAAATGTGGAAAATGGTCCGTTTTCAAATGTTTTATTTTTGAACGTCAGTTCACATTTGTAGGTGGATCATCAGTGTTAGAGCTAAAATTAGCATGTTTAAAGTGATTTTCATGCTTCCAGGGGCTCGGGAAGTTAATTAAATACCATTTGGAGGCATTTCATGTTCAAGCAAAAACGGCTGATTTTCGACAAAAGAGATAACACCCCCCCATTACGTCATGCTTCAGAAATGTGGAAAATGGTTCGTTTTCAAATGTTTTATTTTTGAACGTCAGTTCACATTTGTAGGTGGATCATCAGTGTTAGAGCTAAAATTAGCATGTTTAAAGTGATTTTCATGCTTCCAGGGGCCCTAAACACAAGATTTATGGAATGGTTAAAAGTGCATGAAAATGGCCAATTTACTCACTCTGAGTTCTCAAAAAGGGTTTCTTTACCCCGGGAAGTTAATTAAATACCATTTGGAGGCATTTAATGTTCGAGCCAAAACGGCTGATTTTCGACAAAAGAGATAACACCCCCCCATTACGTCATGCTTCAGAAATGTGGAAAATGGTCCGTTTTCAAATGTTTTATTTTTGAACGTCAGTTCACATTTGTAGGTGGATCATCAGTGTTAGAGCTAAAATTAGCATGTTTAAAGTGATTTTCATGCTTCCAGGGGCTCGGGAAGTGAATTAAATACTATTTGGAGGCATTTAATGTTCAAGCAAAAACAGCTGATTTTTGACAAAAGAGATAACACCCCCCCATTACGTCATGCTTCAGAAATGTGGAAAATGGACCGTTTTCAAATGTTTTATTTTTGAACGTCAGTTCACATTTGTAGGTGGATCATCAGTGTTAGAGCTAAAATTAGCATGTTTAAAGTGATTTTCATGCTTCCAGGGGCCCTAAACACAAGATTTATGGAATGGTTAAAAGTGCATGAAAATGGCCAATTTACTCACTCTGAGATTTCAAAAAGGGTTTCTTTACCCCGGGAAGTTAATTAAATACCATTTGGAGGCATTTAATGTTCGAGCCAAAACTGCTGATTTTTGACAAAAGAGATAACACCCCCCCATTACGTCATGCTTCAGAAATGTGGAAAATGGTCTGTTTTCAAATGTTTTATTTTTGAACGTCAGTTCACATTTGTAGGTGGATCATCAGTGTTAGAGCTAAAATTAGCATGTTTAATGTGATTTTCATGCTTCCAGGGGCTCGGAAAGTGAATTAAATACTATATGGAGGCATTTAATGTTCAAGCAAAAACAGCTGATTTTTGACAAAAGAGATAACACCCCCCCATTACGTCATGCTTCAGAAATGTGGAAAATGGTCCGTTTTCGAATGTTTTATTTTTGAACGTCAGTTCACATTTGTAGGTGGATCATCAGTGTTAGAGCTAAAATTAGCATGTTTAAAGTGATTTTCATGCTTCCAGGGGCCCTAAACACAAGATTTATGGAATGGTTAAAAGTGCATGAAAATGGCCAATTTACTCACTCTGAGTTCTCAAAAAGGGTTTCTTCACCCCGGGAAGTTAATTAAATACCATTTGGAGGCATTTAATGTTCGAGCCAAAACGGCTGATTTTCGACAAAAGAGATAACACCCCCCCATTACGTCATGCTTCAGAAATGTGGAAAATGGTCCGTTTTCAAATGTTTTATTTTTGAACGTCAGTTCACATTTGTAGGTGGATCATCAGTGTTAGAGCTAAACTTAGCATGTTTAAAGTGATTTTCATGCTTCCAGGGGCTCGGGAAGTGAATTAAATACTATTTGGAGGCATTTATTGTTCAAGCAAAAACAGCTGATTTTTGACAAAAGAGATAACACCCCCCATTACGTCATGCTTCAGAAATGTGGAAAATGGTCAGTTTTCAAATGTTTTATTTTTGAACGTCAGTTCACATTTGTAGGTGAATCATCAGTGTTAGAGCTAAAATTAGCATGTTTAAAGTGATTTTCATGCTTCCAGGGGCCCTAAACACAAGATTTATGGAATGGTTAAAAGTGCATGAAAATGGCCAATGTACTCACTCTGAGATTTCAAAAAGGGTTTCTTTACCCCGGGAAGTTAATTAAATACCATTTGGAGGCATTTAATGTTCGAGCCAAAACTGCTGATTTTTGACAAAAGAGATAACACCCCCCCCATTACGTCATGCTTCAGAAATGTGGAAAATGGTCCGTTTTCAAATGTTTTATATTTGAACGTCAGTTCACATTTGTAGGTGGATCATCAGTGTTAGAGCTAAAATTAGCATGTTTAATGTGATTTTCCTGCTTCCAGGGGCTCGGAAAGTGAATTAAATACTATTTGGAGGCATTTAATGTTCAAGCAAAAACAGCTGATTTTTGACAAAAGAGATAACACCCCCCCATTACGTCATGCTTCAGAAATGTGGAAAATGGTCCGTTTTCAAATGTTTTATTTTTGAACGTCAGTTCACATTTGTAGGTGGATCATCAGTGTTAGAGCTAAAATTAGCATGTTTAAAGTGATTTTCATGCTTCCAGGGGCCCTAAACACAAGATTTATGGAATGGTTAAAAGTGCATGAAAATGGCCAATTTACTCACTCTGAGTTCTCAAAAAGGGTTTCTTCACCCCGGGAAGTTAATTAAATACCATTTGGAGGCATTTAATGTTCGAGCCAAAACGGCTGATTTTCGACAAAAGAGATAACACCCCCCCATTACGTCATGCTTCAGAAATGTGGAAAATGGTCCGTTTTCAAATGTTTTATTTTTGAACGTCAGTTCACATTTGTAGGTGGATCATCAGTGTTAGAGCTAAACTTAGCATGTTTAAAGTGATTTTCATGCTTCCAGGGGCTCGGGAAGTGAATTAAATACTATTTGGAGGCATTTATTGTTCAAGCAAAAACAGCTGATTTTTGACAAAAGAGATAACACCCCCCCATTACTTCATGCTTCAGAAATGTGGAAAATGGTCCGTTTTCAAATGTTTTATTTTTGAACGTCAGTTCACATTTGTAGGTGGATCATCAGTGTTGGAGCTAAAATTAGCATGTTTAAAGTGATTTTCATGCTTCCAGGGGCCCTAAACACAAGATTTATGGAATGGTTAAAAGTGCATGAAAATGGCCAATTTACTCACTCTGAGTTCTCAAAAAGGGTTTCTTCACCCCGGGAAGTTACTAAAATACAATTTGGAGGCATTTAATGTTCGAGCAAAAATAGCTGATTTTCGACAAAAGAGATAACACCCCCCCATTACGTCATGCTTCAGAAATGTGGAAAATGGTCCGTTTTCAAATGTTTTATTTTTGAACGTCAGTTCACATTTGTAGGTGGATCATCAGTGTTAGAGCTAAAATTAGCATGCTTAAAGTGATTTTCATGCTTTCAGGGGCCCTAAACACAAGATTTATGGAATGGTTAAAAGTGCATGAAAATGGCCAATTTACTCACTCTGAGTTCTCAAAAAAGGTTTCTTCATCCCGGGAAGTTAATTAAATACCATTTGGAGGCATTTAATGTTCGAGCTAAAACGGATGATTTTCGACAAAAGAGATAACACCCCCCCATTACGTCATGCTTCAGAAATGTGGAAAATGGTCCTTTTTCAAATGTTTTATTTTTGAACGTCAGTTCACATTTGTAGGTGGATCATCAGTGTTAGAGCTAAAATTAGCATGTTTAAAGTGATTTTCATGCTTCCAGGGGCTCGGGAAGTGAATTAAATACTATTTGGAGGCATTTAATGTTCAAGCAAAAACAGCTGATTTTTGACAAAAGAGATAACACCCCCCCATTACGTCATGCTTCAGAAATGTGGAAAATGGTCCGTTTTTAAATATTTTATTTTTGAACGTCAGTTCACATTTGTAGGTGGATCATCAGTGTTAGAGCTAAAATTAGCATGTTTAAAGTGATTTTCATGCTTCCAGGGGCCCTAAACACAAGATTTATGGAATGGTTAAAAGTGCATGAAAATGGCCAATTTACTCACTCTGAGTTCTCAAAAAAGGTTTCTTCATCCCGGGAAGTTAATTAAATACCATTTGGAGGCATTTAATGTTCGAGCTAAAACGGATGATTTTCGACAAAAGAGATAACACCCCCCCATTACGTCATGCTTCAGAAATGTGGAAAATGGTCCGTTTTCAAATGTTTTATTTTTGAACGTCAGTTCACATTTGTAGGTGGATCATCAGTGTTGGAGCTAAAATTAGCATGTTTAAATTGATTTTCATGCTTCCAGGGGCCCTAAACACAAGATTTATGGAATGGTTAAAAGTGCATGAAAATGGCCAATTTACTCACTCTGAGTTCTCAAAAAGAGTTTTTTCACCCCAGGAAGTTAATTAAATACCATTTGGAGGCATTTAATGTTCGAGCCAAAACGGCTGATTTTCGACAAAAGAGATAACACCCCCCATTACGTCATGCTTCAGAAATGTGGAAAATGGTCCGTTTTCAAATGTTTTATTTTTGAACGTCAGTTCACATTTGTAGGTGGATCATCAGTGTTAGAGCTAAAATTAGCATGTTTAAAGTGATTTTCATGCTTCCAGGGGCTCGGGAAGTTAATTAAATACCATTTGGAGGCATTTCATGTTCAAGCAAAAACGGCTGATTTTCGACAAAAGAGATAACACCCCCCCATTACGTCATGCTTCAGAAATGTGGAAAATGGTTCGTTTTCAAATGTTTTATTTTTGAACGTCAGTTCACATTTGTAGGTGGATCATCAGTGTTAGAGCTAAAATTAGCATGTTTAAAGTGATTTTCATGCTTCCAGGGGCCCTAAACACAAGATTTATGGAATGGTTAAAAGTGCATGAAAATGGCCAATTTACTCACTCTGAGTTCTCAAAAAGGGTTTCTTTACCCCGGGAAGTTAATTAAATACCATTTGGAGGCATTTAATGTTCGAGCCAAAACGGCTGATTTTCGACAAAAGAGATAACACCCCCCCATTACGTCATGCTTCAGAAATGTGGAAAATGGTCCGTTTTCAAATGTTTTATTTTTGAACGTCAGTTCACATTTGTAGGTGGATCATCAGTGTTAGAGCTAAAATTAGCATGTTTAAAGTGATTTTCATGCTTCCAGGGGCTCGGGAAGTGAATTAAATACTATTTGGAGGCATTTAATGTTCAAGCAAAAACAGCTGATTTTTGACAAAAGAGATAACACCCCCCCATTACGTCATGCTTCAGAAATGTGGAAAATGGACCGTTTTCAAATGTTTTATTTTTGAACGTCAGTTCACATTTGTAGGTGGATCATCAGTGTTAGAGCTAAAATTAGCATGTTTAAAGTGATTTTCATGCTTCCAGGGGCCCTAAACACAAGATTTATGGAATGGTTAAAAGTGCATGAAAATGGCCAATTTACTCACTCTGAGATTTCAAAAAGGGTTTCTTTACCCCGGGAAGTTAATTAAATACCATTTGGAGGCATTTAATGTTCGAGCCAAAACTGCTGATTTTTGACAAAAGAGATAACACCCCCCCATTACGTCATGCTTCAGAAATGTGGAAAATGGTCTGTTTTCAAATGTTTTATTTTTGAACGTCAGTTCACATTTGTAGGTGGATCATCAGTGTTAGAGCTAAAATTAGCATGTTTAATGTGATTTTCATGCTTCCAGGGGCTCGGAAAGTGAATTAAATACTATATGGAGGCATTTAATGTTCAAGCAAAAACAGCTGATTTTTGACAAAAGAGATAACACCCCCCCATTACGTCATGCTTCAGAAATGTGGAAAATGGTCCGTTTTCGAATGTTTTATTTTTGAACGTCAGTTCACATTTGTAGGTGGATCATCAGTGTTAGAGCTAAAATTAGCATGTTTAAAGTGATTTTCATGCTTCCAGGGGCCCTAAACACAAGATTTATGGAATGGTTAAAAGTGCATGAAAATGGCCAATTTACTCACTCTGAGTTCTCAAAAAGGGTTTCTTCACCCCGGGAAGTTAATTAAATACCATTTGGAGGCATTTAATGTTCGAGCCAAAACGGCTGATTTTCGACAAAAGAGATAACACCCCCCCATTACGTCATGCTTCAGAAATGTGGAAAATGGTCCGTTTTCAAATGTTTTATTTTTGAACGTCAGTTCACATTTGTAGGTGGATCATCAGTGTTAGAGCTAAACTTAGCATGTTTAAAGTGATTTTCATGCTTCCAGGGGCTCGGGAAGTGAATTAAATACTATTTGGAGGCATTTATTGTTCAAGCAAAAACAGCTGATTTTTGACAAAAGAGATAACACCCCCCCATTACGTCATGCTTCAGAAATGTGGAAAATGGTCCGTTTTCGAATGTTTTATTTTTGAACGTCAGTTCACATTTGTAGGTGGATCATCAGTGTTAGAGCTAAAATTAGCATGTTTAAAGTGATTTTCATGCTTCCAGGGGCCCTAAACACAAGATTTATGGAATGGTTAAAAGTGCATGAAAATGGCCAATTTACTCACTCTGAGTTCTCAAAAAGGGTTTCTTCACCCCGGGAAGTTAATTAAATACCATTTGGAGGCATTTAATGTTCGAGCCAAAACGGCTGATTTTCGACAAAAGAGATAACACCCCCCCATTACGTCATGCTTCAGAAATGTGGAAAATGGTCCGTTTTCAAATGTTTTATTTTTGAACGTCAGTTCACATTTGTAGGTGGATCATCAGTGTTAGAGCTAAACTTAGCATGTTTAAAGTGATTTTCATGCTTCCAGGGGCTCGGGAAGTGAATTAAATACTATTTGGAGGCATTTATTGTTCAAGCAAAAACAGCTGATTTTTGACAAAAGAGATAACACCCCCCATTACGTCATGCTTCAGAAATGTGGAAAATGGTCAGTTTTCAAATGTTTTATTTTTGAACGTCAGTTCACATTTGTAGGTGAATCATCAGTGTTAGAGCTAAAATTAGCATGTTTAAAGTGATTTTCATGCTTCCAGGGGCCCTAAACACAAGATTTATGGAATGGTTAAAAGTGCATGAAAATGGCCAATGTACTCACTCTGAGATTTCAAAAAGGGTTTCTTTACCCCGGGAAGTTAATTAAATACCATTTGGAGGCATTTAATGTTCGAGCCAAAACTGCTGATTTTTGACAAAAGAGATAACACCCCCCCCATTACGTCATGCTTCAGAAATGTGGAAAATGGTCCGTTTTCAAATGTTTTATATTTGAACGTCAGTTCACATTTGTAGGTGGATCATCAGTGTTAGAGCTAAAATTAGCATGTTTAATGTGATTTTCCTGCTTCCAGGGGCTCGGAAAGTGAATTAAATACTATTTGGAGGCATTTAATGTTCAAGCAAAAACAGCTGATTTTTGACAAAAGAGATAACACCCCCCCATTACGTCATGCTTCAGAAATGTGGAAAATGGTCCGTTTTCAAATGTTTTATTTTTGAACGTCAGTTCACATTTGTAGGTGGATCATCAGTGTTAGAGCTAAAATTAGCATGTTTAAAGTGATTTTCATGCTTCCAGGGGCCCTAAACACAAGATTTATGGAATGGTTAAAAGTGCATGAAAATGGCCAATTTACTCACTCTGAGTTCTCAAAAAGGGTTTCTTCACCCCGGGAAGTTAATTAAATACCATTTGGAGGCATTTAATGTTCGAGCCAAAACGGCTGATTTTCGACAAAAGAGATAACACCCCCCCATTACGTCATGCTTCAGAAATGTGGAAAATGGTCCATTTTCAAATGTTTTATTTTTGAACGTCAGTTCACATTTGTAGGTGGATCATCAGTGTTAGAGCTAAACTTAGCATGTTTAAAGTGATTTTCATGCTTCCAGGGGCTCGGGAAGTGAATTAAATACTATTTGGAGGCATTTATTGTTCAAGCAAAAACAGCTGATTTTTGACAAAAGAGAGAACACCCCCCCATTACTTCATGCTTCAGAAATGTGGAAAATGGTCCGTTTTCAAATGTTTTATTTTTGAACGTCAGTTCACATTTGTAGGTGGATCATCAGTGTTGGAGCTAAAATTAGCATGTTTAAAGTGATTTTCATGCTTCCAGGGGCCCTAAACACAAGATTTATGGAATGGTTAAAAGTGCATGAAAATGGCCAATTTTCCTCACTCTGAGTTCTCAAAAAGGGTTTCTTCACCCCGGGAAGTTACTAAAATACAATTTGGAGGCATTTAATGTTCGAGCAAAAATGGCTGATTTTCGACAAAAGAGATAACACCCCCCCATTACGTCATGCTTCAGAAATGTGGAAAATGGTCCGTTTTCAAATGTTTTATTTTTGAACGTCAGTTCACATTTGTAGGTGGATCATCAGTGTTAGAGCTAAAATTAGCATGCTTAAAGTGATTTTCATGCTTTCAGGGGCCCTAAACACAAGATTTATGGAATGGTTAAAAGTGCATGAAAATGGCCAATTTACTCACTCTGAGGTCTCAAAAAAGGTTTCTTCATCCCGGGAAGTTAATTAAATACCATTTGGAGGCATTTAATGTTCGAGCTAAAACGGATGATTTTCGACAAAAGAGATAACACCCCCCCATTACGTCATGCTTCAGAAATGTGGAAAATGGTCCTTTTTCAAATGTTTTATTTTTGAACGTCAGTTCACATTTGTAGGTGGATCATCAGTGTTAGAGCTAAAATTAGCATGTTTAAAGTGATTTTCATGCTTCCAGGGGCTCGGGAAGTGAATTAAATACTATTTGGAGGCATTTAATGTTCAAGCAAAAACAGCTGATTTTTGACAAGAGATAACACCCCCCCATTACGTCATGCTTCAGAAATGTGGAAAATGGTCCGTTTTTAAATGTTTTATTTTTGAACGTCAGTTCACATTTGTAGGTGGATCATCAGTGTTAGAGCTAAAATTAGCATGTTTAAAGTGATTTTCATGCTTCCAGGGGCCCTAAACACAAGATTTATGGAATGGTTAAAAGTGCATGAAAATGGCCAATTTACTCACTCTGAGTTCTCAAAAAAGGTTTCTTCATCCCGGGAAGTTAATTAAATACCATTTGGAGGCATTTAATGTTCGAGCTAAAACGGATGATTTTCGACAAAAGAGATAACACCCCCATTACGTCATGCTTCAGAAATGTGGAAAATGGTCCGTTTTCAAATGTTTTATTTTTGAACGTCAGTTCACATTTGTAGGTGGATCATCAGTGTTGGAGCTAAAATTAGCATGTTTAAATTGATTTTCATGCTTCCAGGGGCCCTAAACACAAGATTTATGGAATGGTTAAAAGTGCATGAAAATGGCCAATTTACTCACTCTGAGTTCTCAAAAAGGGTTTCTTCACCCCGGGAAGTTAATTAAATACCATTTGGAGGCATTTAATGTTCGAGCCAAAACGGCTGATTTTCGACAAAAGAGATAACACCCCCCCATTACGTCATGCTTCAGAAATGTGGAAAATGGTCCGTTTTCAAATGTTTTATTTTTGAACGTCAGTTCACATTTGTAGGAGGATCATCAGTGTTAGAGCTAAAATTAGCATGTTTAAAGTGATTTTCATGCTTCCAGGGGCTCGGGAAGTGAATTAAATACTATTTGGAGGCATTTAATGTTCAAGCAAAAACAGCTGATTTTTGACAAAAGAGATAACACCCCCCCATTACGTCATGCTTCAGAAATGTGGAAAATGGTCCGTTTTCAAATGTTTTATTTTTGAACGTCAGTTCACATTTGTAGGTGGATCATCAGTGTTAGAGCTAAAATTAGCATGTTTAAAGTGATTTTCATGCTTCCAGGGGCCCTAAACACAAGATTTATGGAATGGTTCAAAGACCATGAAAATGGCCAATTTACTCACTCTGAGTTCTCAAAAAGGGTTTCTTCACCCCGGGAAGTTAATTAAATACCATTTGGAGGCATTTAAAGTTCGAGCCAAAACGGATGATTTTCGACAAAAGAGATAACACCCCCCCATTACGTCATGCTTCAGAAATGTGGAAAATGGTCCGTTTTCAAATGTTTTATTTTTGAACGTCAGTTCACATTTGTAGGTGGATCATCAGTGTTAGAGCTAAAATTAGCATGTTTAAAGTGGTTTTCATGCTTCCAGAGGCTCGGGAAGTGAATTAAATACTATTTGGAGGCATTTAATGCTCAAGCAAAAACAGCAGATTTTTGACAAAAGAGATAACACCCCCCATTACTTCATGCTTCAGAAATGTGGAAAATGGTCCGTTTTCAAATGTTTTATTTTTGAACGTCAGTTCACATTTGTAGGTGGATCATCAGTGTTAGAGCTAAAATTAGCATGTTTAAAGTGATTTTCATGCTTCCTGGGGCCCTAAGCACAAGATTTATGGAATGGTTAAAAGTGCATGAAAATGGCCAATTTACTCACTCTGAGTTCTCAAAAAGGGTTTCATCACCCCGGGAAGTTAATTAAATACAATTTGGAGGCATTTACTGTTCGAGCAAAAACGGCTGATTTTCGACAAAAGAGATAACACCCCCCCATTACGTCATGCTTCAGAAATGTGGAAAATCGTCCGTTTTCAAATGTTTTATTTTTGAACGTCAGTTCACATTTGTAGGTGGATCATCAGTGTTAGAGCTAAAATTAGCATGTTTAAAGTGATTTTCATGCTTCCAGGGGCTGGGGAAGTGAATTAAATACTATTTGGAGGCATTTAATGTTCAAGCAAAAACAGCTGATTTTTGACAAAAGAGATAACACCCCCCCATTACGTCATGCTTCAGAAATGTGGAAAATGGTCCGTTTTCAAATGTTTTATTTTTGAACGTCAGTTCACATTTGTAGGTGGATCATCAGTGTTAGAGCTAAAATTAGCATGTTTAAAGTGATTTTCATGCTTCCAGGGGCCCTAAACACAAGATTTATGGACTGGTTAAAAGTGCATGAAAATGGCCAATTTACTCACTCTGAGTTCTCAAAAAGGGTTTCTTTACCCCGGGAAGTTAATTAAATACCATTTGGAGGCATTTAATGTTCGAGCCAAAATGGCTGATTTTCGACAAAAGAGATAACACCCCCCATTACGTCATGCTTCAGAAATGTGGAAATGGTCAGTTTTCAAATGTTTTATTTTTGAACGTCAGTTCACATTTGTAGGTGGATCATCAGTGTTAGAGCTAAAATTAGCATGTTTAAAGTGATTTTCATGCTTCCAGGGGCTCGGAAAGTGAATTAAATACTATTTGGAGGCATTTAATGTTCAAGCAAAAACAGCTGATTTTTGACAAAAGAGATAACACCCCCCATTACGTCATGCTTCAGAAATGTGGAAAATGGTCCGTTTTCAAATGTTTTATTTTTGAACGTCAGTTCACATTTGTAGGTGGATCATCAGTGTTAGAGCTAAAATTAGCATGTTTAAAGTGATTTTCATGCTTCCAGGGGCCCTAAACACAAGATTTATGGAATGGTTAAAAGTCCATGAAAATGGCCCATTTACTCACTCTGAGTTCTCAAAAAGAGTTTCTTCACCCCAGGAAGTTAATTAAATACCATTTGGAGGCATTTAATGTTCGAGCCAAAACGGCTGATTTTCGACAAAAGAGATAACACCCCCCCATTACGTCATGCTTCAGAAATGTGGAAAATGGTCCGTTTTCAAATGTTTTATTTTTGAACGTCAGTTCACATATGTAGGTGGAGCATCAGTGTTAGAGCTAAAATTAGCATGTTTAAAGTGATTTTCATGCTTCCAGGGGCTCGGGAAGTTAATTAAATACCATTTGGAGGCATTTAATGTTCAAGCAAAAACGGCTGATTTTCGACAAAAGAGATAACACCCCCTCATTACGTCATGCTTCAGAAATGTGGAAAATGGTCCGTTTTCAAATGTTTTATTTTTGAACGTCAGTTCACATTTGTAGGTGGATCATCTGTGTTAGAGCTAAAATTAGCATGTTTAAAGTGATTTTCATGCTTCCAGGGGCCCTAAACACAAGATTTATAGAATGGTTAAAAGTGCATGAAAATGGCCAATTTACTCACTCTGAGTTCTCAAAAAGGGTTTCTTCACCCCGGGAAGTTAATTAAATACCATTTGGAGGCATTTAATGTTCGAGCCAAAACGGCTGATTTTCGACAAAATAGATAACACCCCCCCATTACGTCATGCTTCAGAAATGTGGAAAATGGTCAGTTTTCAAATGTTTTATTTTTGAACGTCAGTTCACATTTGTAGGTGGATCATCAGTGTTAGAGCTAAAATTAGCATGTTTAAAGTGATTTTCATGCTTCCAGGGGCTCGGGAAGTGAATTAAATACTATTTGGAGGCATTTAATGTTCAAGCAAAAACAGCTGATTTTTGACAAAAGAGATAACACCCACCCATTACGTCATGCTTCAGAAATGTGGAAAATGGACCGTTTTCAAATGTTTTATTTTTGAACGTCAGTTCACATTTGTAGGTGGATCATCAGTGTTAGAGCTAAAATTAGCATGTTTAAAGTGATTTTCATGCTTCTAGGGGCCCTAAACACAAGATTTATGGAATGGTTAAAAGCGCATGAAAATGGCCAATTTACTCACTCTGAGATTTCAAAAAGGGTTTCTTTACCCCGGGAAGTTAATTAAATACCATTTGGAGGCATTTAATGTTCGAGCCAAAACTGCTGATTTTTGACAAAAGAGATAACACCCCCCCATTACGTCATGCTTCAGAAATGTGGAAAATGGTCCGTTTTCAAATGTTTTATTTTTGAACGTCAGTTCACATTTGTAGGTGGATCATCAGTGTTAGAGCTAAAATTAGCATGTTTAATGTGATTTTCATGCTTCCAGGGGCTCGGAAAGTGAATTAAATACTATATGGAGGCATTTAATGTTCAAGCAAAAACAGCTGATTTTTGACAAAAGAGATAACACCCCCCATTACGTCATGCTTCAGAAATGTTGAAAATGGTCCGTTTTCAAATGTTTTATTTTTGAACGTCAGTTCACATTTGTAGGGGGATCATCAGTGTTAGAGCTAAAATTAGCATGTTTAAAGTGATTTTTATGCTTTCAGGGGCCCTAAACACAAGATTTATGGAATGGTTAAAAGTGCATGAAAATGGCCAATTTACTCACTCTGAGTTCTCAAAAAGGGTTTCTTCACCCCGGGAAGTTAATTAAATACCATTTGGAGGCATTTAATGTTCGAGCCAAAACGGCTGATTTTCGACAAAAGAGATAACACCCCCCCATTACGTCATGCTTCACAAATGTGGAAAATGGTCCGTTTTCAAATGTTTTATTTTTGAACGTCAGTTCACATTTGTAGGTGGATCATCAGTGTTAGAGCTAAACTTAGCATGTTTAAAGTGATTTTCATGCTTCCAGGGGCTCGGGAAGTGAATTAAATACTATTTGGAGGCATTTATTGTTCAAGCAAAAACAGCTGATTTCCCCCCATTACGTCATGCTTCAGAAATGTGGAAAATGGTCCGTTTTCAAATGTTTTATTTTTGAACGTCAGTTCACATTTGTAGGTGGATCATCAGTGTTAGAGCTAAAATTAGCATGTTTAAAGTGATTTTCATGCTTCCAGGGGCCCTAAACACAAGATTTAAGGAATGGTTAAAAGTGCATGAAAATGGCCAATTTACTCACTCTGAGTTCTCAAAAAGGGTTTCTTCACCCTGGGAAGTTAATTAAATACCATTTGGAGGCATTTAATGTTCGAGCCAAAACGGCTGATTTTCGACAAAAGAGATAACACCCCCCCATTACGTCATGCTTCAGAAATGTGGAAAATGGTCCGTTTTCAAATGTTTTATTTTTGAACGTCAGTTCACATTTGTAGGTGGATCATGAGTGTTAGAGCTAAAATTAGCATGTTTAAAGTGATTTTCATACTTCCAGGGGCCCTAAACACAAGATTTATGGAATGGTTAAAAGTCCATGAAAATGGCCAATTTACTCACTCTTAGTTCTCAAAAAGGGTTTCTTCACCCCGGGAAGTTAATTAAATACCATTTGGAGGCATTTAATGTTCGAGCCAAAACGGCTGATTTTCGACAAAAGAGATAACACCCCCCCATTACGTCATGCTTCAGAAATGTGGAAAATGGTCCGTTTTCAAATGTTTTATTTTTGAACGTCAGTTCACATTTGTAGGTGGATCATCAGTGTTAGAGCTAAAATGAGCATGTTTAAAGTGATTTTCATGCTTCCAGAGGCTCGGGAAGTGAATTAAATACTATTTGGAGGCATTTAATGCTCAAGCAAAAACAGCTGATTTTTGACAAAAGAGATAACACCCCCCATTACTTCATGCTTCAGAAATGTGGAAAATGGTCCGTTTTCAAATGTTTTATTTTTGAACGTCAGTTCACATTTGTAGGTGGATCATCAGTGTTAGAGCTAAAATTAGCATGTTTAAAGTGATTTTCATGCTTCCAGGGGCCCTAAGCACAAGATTTATGGAATGGTTAAAAGTGCATGAAAATGGCCAATTTACTCACTCTGAGTTCTCAAAAAGGGTTTCATCACCCCGGGAAGTTAATTAAATACCATTTGGAGGCATTTAATGTTCGAGCAAAAACGGCTGATTTTCGACAAAAGAGATAACACCCCCCCATTACGTCATGCTTCAGAAATGTGGAAAATCGTCCGTCTTCAAATGTTTTATTTTTGAACGTCAGTTCACATTTGTAGGTGTATCATCAGTGTTAGAGCTAAAATTAGCATGTTTAAAGTGATTTTCATGCTTCCAGGGGCTGGGGAAGTGAATTAAATACTATTTGGAGGCATTTAATGTTCAAGCAAAAACAGCTGATTTTTGACAAAAGAGATAACACCCCCCCATTACGTCATGCTTCAGAAATGTGGAAAATGGTCCGTTTTCAAATGTTTTATTTTTGAACGTCAGTTCACATTTGTAGGTGGATCATCAGTGTTAGAGCTAAAATTAGCATGTTTAAAGTGATTTTCATGCTTCCAGGGGCCCTAAACACAAGATTTATGGAATGGTTAAAAGTGCATGAAAATGGCCAATTTACTCACTCTGAGTTCTCAAAAAAGGTTTCTTCATCCCGGGAAGTTAATTAAATACCATTTGGAGGCATTTAATGTTCGAGCTAAAACGGATGATTTTCGACAAAAGAGATAACACCCCCCCATTACGTCATGCTTCAGAAATGTGGAAAATGGTCCGTTTTCAAATGTTTTATTTTTGAACGTCAGTTCACATTTGTAGGTGGATCATCAGTGTTAGAGCTAAAATTAGCATGTTTAAATTGATTTTCATGCTTCCAGGGGCCCTAAACACAAGATTTATGGAATGGTTAAAAGTGCATGAAAATGGCCAATTTACTCACTCTGAGTTCTCAAAAAGGGTTTCTTCACCCTGGGAAGTTAATTAAATACCATTTGGAGGCATTTAATGTTCGAGCCAAAACGGCTGATTTTCGACAAAAGAGATAACACCCCCCCATTACGTCATGCTTCAGAAATGTGGAAAATGGTCCGTTTTCAAATGTTTTATTTTTGAACGTCAGTTCACATTTGTAGGTGGATCATGAGTGTTAGAGCTAAAATTAGCATGTTTAAAGTGATTTTCATACTTCCAGGGGCCCTAAACACAAGATTTATGGAATGGTTAAAAGTCCATGAAAATGGCCAATTTACTCACTCTTAGTTCTCAAAAAGGGTTTCTTCACCCCGGGAAGTTAATTAAATACCATTTGGAGGCATTTAATGTTCGAGCCAAAACGGCTGATTTTCGACAAAAGAGATAACACCCCCCCATTACGTCATGCTTCAGAAATGTGGAAAATGGTCCGTTTTCAAATGTTTTATTTTTGAACGTCAGTTCACATTTGTAGGTGGATCATCAGTGTTAGAGCTAAAATGAGCATGTTTAAAGTGATTTTCATGCTTCCAGGGGCTCGGGAAGTGAATTAAATACTATTTGGAGGCATTTAATGTTCAAGCAAAAACAGCTGATTTTTGACAAAAGAGATAACACCCCCCCATTACTTCATGCTTCAGAAATGTGGAAAATGGTCCGTTTTCAAATGTTTTATTTTTGAACGTCAGTTCACATTTGTAGGTGGATCATCAGTGTTAGAGCTAAAATTAGCATGTTTAAAGTGATTTTCATGCTTCCAGGGGCCCTAAACACAAGATTTATGGAATGGTTAAAAGTCCATGAAAATGGCCAATTTACTCACTCTGAGTTCTCAAAAAGAGTTTCTTCACCCCGGGAAGTTAATTAAATACCATTTGGAGGCATTTAATGTTCGAGCCAAAACGGCTGATTTTCGACAAAAGAGATAACACCCCCCATTACATCATGCTTCAGAAATGTGGAAAATGGTCCGTTTTCAAATGTTTTTTTTTTGAACGTCAGTTCACATTTGTAGGTGGATCATCAGTGTTAGAGCTAAAATTAGCATGTTTAAAGTGATTTTCATGCTTCCAGGGGCTCGGGAAGTTAATTAAATACCATTTGGAGGCATTTAATGTTCGAGCAAAAACGGCTGATTTTCGACAAAAGAGATAACACCCCCCCCCATTACGTCATGCTTCAGAAATGTGGAAAATGGTCCGTTTTCAAATGTTTTATTTTTGAACGTCAGTTCACATTTGTAGGTGGATCATCAGTGTTAGAGCTAAAATTAGCATGTTTAAAGTGATTTTCATGCTTCCAGGGGCCCTAAACACAAGATTTATGGAATGGTTAAAAGTGCATGAAAATGGCCAATTTACTCACTCTGAGTTCTCAAAAAGGGTTTCTTCACCCCGGGAAGTTAATTAAATACCATTTGGAGGCATTTAATGTTCGAGCCAAAACGGCTGATTTTCGACAAAAGAGATAACACCCCCCCATTACGTCATGCTTCAGAAATGTGGAAAATGGTCCGTTTTCAAATGTTTTATTTTTGAACGTCAGTTCACATTTGTAGGTGGATCATCAGTGTTAGAGCTAAAATTAGCATGTTTAAAGTGATTTTCATGCTTCCAGGGGCTCGGGAAGTGAATTAAATACTATTTGGAGGCATTTAATGTTCAAGCAAAAACAGCTGATTTTTGACAAAAGAGATAACACCCCCCCATTACGTCATGCTTCAGAAATGTGGAAAATGGTCCGTTTTCAAATGTTTTATTTTTGAACGTCAGTTCACATTTGTAGGTGGATCATCAGTGTTAGAGCTAAAATTAGCATGTTTAAAGTGATTTTCATGCTTCCAGGGGCTCGGGAAGTTAATTAAATACCATTTGGAGGCATTTAATGTTCGAGCAAAAACGGCTGATTTTCGACAAAAGAGATAACACCCCCCCATTACGTCATGCTTCAGAAATGTGGAAAATAGTCCGTTTTCAAATGTTTTATTTTTGAACCTCTTTTCACATTTGTAGGTGGATCATCAGTGTTAGAGCTAAAATTAGCATGTTTAAAGTGATTTTCATGCTTCCAGGGGCCCTAAACACAAGATTTATGGAATGGTTAAAAGTGCATGAAAATGGCCAATTTACTCACTCTGAGTTCTCAAAAAAGGTTTCTTCATCCCGGGAAGTTAATTAAATACCATTTGGAGGCATTTAATGTTCGAGCTAAAACGGATGATTTTCGACAAAAGAGATAACACCCCCCCATTACGTCATGCTTCAGAAATGTGGAAAATGGTCCTTTTTCAAATGTTTTATTTTTGAACGTCAGTTCACATTTGTAGGTGGATCATCAGTGTTAGAGCTAAAATTAGCATGTTTAAAGTGATTTTCATGCTTCCAGGGGCTCGGGAAGTGAATTAAATACTATTTGGAGGCATTTAATGTTCAAGCAAAAACAGCTGATTTTTGACAAAAGAGATAACACCCCCCCATTACGTCATGCTTCAGAAATGTGGAAAATGGTCCGTTTTTAAATGTTTTATTTTTGAACGTCAGTTCACATTTGTAGGTGGATCATCAGTGTTAGAGCTAAAATTAGCATGTTTAAAGTGATTTTCATGCTTCCAGGGGCCCTAAACACAAGATTTATGGAATGGTTAAAAGTGCATGAAAATGGCCAATTTACTCACTCTGAGTTCTCAAAAAAGGTTTCTTCATCCCGGGAAGTTAATTAAATACCATTTGGAGGCATTTAATGTTCGAGCTAAAACGGATGATTTTCGACAAAAGAGATAACACCCCCCCATTACGTCATGCTTCAGAAATGTGGAAAATGGTCCGTTTTCAAATGTTTTATTTTTGAACGTCAGTTCACATTTGTAGGTGGATCATCAGTGTTAGAGCTAAAATTAGCATGTTTAAATTGATTTTCATGCTTCCAGGGGCCCTAAACACAAGATTTATGGAATGGTTAAAAGTGCATGAAAATGGCCAATTTACTCACTCTGAGTTCTCAAAAAGGGTTTCTTCACCCCGGGAAGTTAATTAAATACCATTTGGAGGCATTTAATGTTGAGCCAAAACGGCTGATTTTCGACAAAAGAGATAACACCCCCCCATTACGTCATGCTTCAGAAATGTGGAAAATGGTCCGTTTTCAAATGTTTTATTTTTGAACGTCAGTTCACATTTGTAGGTGGATCATCAGTGTTAGAGCTAAAATTAGCATGTTTAAAGTGATTTTCATGCTTCCAGGGGCTCGGGAAGTGAATTAAATACTATTTGGAGGCATTTAATGTTCAAGCAAAAACAGCTGATTTTTGACAAAAGAGATAACACCCCCCCATTACGTCATGCTTCAGAAATGTGGAAAATGGTCCGTTTTCAAATGTTTTATTTTTGAACGTCAGTTCACATTTGTAGGTGGATCATCAGTGTTAGGGCTAAAATTAGCATGTTTAAAGTGATTTTCATGCTTCCAGGGGCCCTAAACACAAGATTTATGGAATGGTTCAAAGACCATGAAAATGGCCAATTTACTCACTCTGAGTTCTCAAAAAGGGTTTCTTCACCTCGGGAAGTTAGTTAAATACCATTTGGAGGCATTTAAAGTTCGAGCCAAAACGGCTGATTTTCGACAAAAGAGATAACACCCCCCCATTACGTCATGCTTCAGAAATGTGGAAAATGGTCCGTTTTCAAATGTTTTATTTTTGAACGTCAGTTCACATTTGTAGGTGGATCATCAGTGTTAGAGCTAAAATTAGCATGTTTAAAGTGGTTTTCATGCTTCCAGAGGCTCGGGAAGTGAATTAAATACTATTTGGAGGCATTTAATGCTCAAGCAAAAACAGCTGATTTTTGACAAAAGAGATAACACCCCCCATTACTTCATGCTTCAGAAATGTGGAAAATGGTCCGTTTTCAAATGTTTTATTTTTGAACGTCAGTTCACATTTGTAGGTGGATCATCAGTGTTAGAGCTAAAATTAGCATGTTTAAAGTGATTTTCATGCTTCCAGGGGCCCTAAGCACAAGATTTATGGAATGGTTAAAAGTGCATGAAAATGGCCAATTTACTCACTCTGAGTTCTCAAAAAGGGTTTCATCACCCCGGGAAGTTAATTAAATACCATTTGGAGGCATTTAATGTTCGAGCAAAAACGGCTGATTTTCGACAAAAGAGATAACACCCCCCCATTACGTCATGCTTCAGAAATGTGGAAAATCGTCCGTCTTCAAATGTTTTATTTTTGAACGTCAGTTCACATTTGTAGGTGTATCATCAGTGTTAGAGCTAAAATTAGCATGTTTAAAGTGATTTTCATGCTTCCAGGGGCTGGGGAAGTGAATTAAATACTATTTGGAGGCATTTAATGTTCAAGCAAAAACAGCTGATTTTTGACAAAAGAGATAACACCCCCCCATTACGTCATGCTTCAGAAATGTGGAAAATGGTCCGTTTTCAAATGTTTTATTTTTGAACGTCAGTTCACATTTGTAGGTGGATCATCAGTGTTAGAGCTAAAATTAGCATGTTTAAAGTGATTTTCATGCTTCCAGGGGCCCTAAACACAAGATTTATGGAATGGTTAAAAGTGCATGAAAATGGCCAATTTACTCACTCTGAGTTCTCAAAAAGGGTTTCTTCACCCCGGGAAGTTAATTAAATACCATTTGAAGGCATTTAATGTTCGAGCCAAAACGGCTGATTTTCGACAAAAGAGATAACACCCCCCCATTACGTCATGCTTCAGAAATGTGGAAAATGGTCCGTTTTCAAATGTTTTATTTTTGAACGTCAGTTCACATTTGTAGGTGGATCATCAGTGTTAGAGCTAAAATTAGCATGTTTAAAGTGATTTTCATGCTTCCAGGGGCTCGGGAAGTGAATTAAATACTATTTGGAGGCATTTAATGTTCAAGCAAAAACAGCTGATTTTTGACAAAAGAGATAACACCCCCCCATTACGTCATGCTTCAGAAATGTGGAAAATGGTCCGTTTTCAAATGTTTTATTTTTGAACGTCAGTTCACATTTGTAGGTGGATCATCAGTGTTAGAGCTAAAATTAGCATGTTTAAAGTGATTTTCATGCTTCCAGGGGCCCTAAACACAAGATTTATGGAATGGTTAAAAGTGCATGAAAATGGCCAATTTACTCACTCTGAGTTCTCAAAAAAGGTTTCTTCATCCCGGGAAGTTAATTAAATACCATTTGGAGGCATTTAATGTTCGAGCTAAAACGGATGATTTTCGACAAAAGAGATAACACCCCCCCATTACGTCATGCTTCAGAAATGTGGAAAATGGTCCTTTTTCAAATGTTTTATTTTTGAACGTCAGTTCACATTTGTAGGTGGATCATCAGTGTTAGAGCTAAAATTAGCATGTTTAAAGTGATTTTCATGCTTCCAGGGGCTCGGGAAGTGAATTAAATACTATTTGGAGGCATTTAATGTTCAAGCAAAAACAGCTGATTTTTGACAAAAGAGATAACACCCCCCCATTACGTCATGCTTCAGAAATGTGGAAAATGGTCCGTTTTTAAATGTTTTATTTTTGAACGTCAGTTCACATTTGTAGGTGGATCATCAGTGTTAGAGCTAAAATTAGCATGTTTAAAGTGATTTTCATGCTTCCAGGGGCCCTAAACACAAGATTTATGGAATGGTTAAAAGTGCATGAAAATGGCCAATTTACTCACTCTGAGTTCTCAAAAAAGGTTTCTTCATCCCGGGAAGTTAATTAAATACCATTTGGAGGCATTTAATGTTCGAGCTAAAACGGATGATTTTCGACAAAAGAGATAACACCCCCCCATTACGTCATGCTTCAGAAATGTGGAAAATGGTCCGTTTTCAAATGTTTTATTTTTGAACGTCAGTTCACATTTGTAGGTGGATCATCAGTGTTAGAGCTAAAATTAGCATGTTTAAATTGATTTTCATGCTTCCAGGGGCCCTAAACACAAGATTTATGGAATGGTTAAAAGTGCATGAAAATGGCCAATTTACTCACTCTGAGTTCTCAAAAAGGGTTTCTTCACCCCGGGAAGTTAATTAAATACCATTTGGAGGCATTTAATGTTGAGCCAATACGGCTGATTTTCGACAAAAGAGATAACACCCCCCCATTACGTCATGCTTCAGAAATGTGGAAAATGGTCCGTTTTCAAATGTTTTATTTTTGAACGTCAGTTCACATTTGTAGGTGGATCATCAGTGTTAGAGCTAAAATTAGCATGTTTAAAGTGATTTTCATGCTTCCAGGGGCTCGGGAAGTGAATTAAATACTATTTGGAGGCATTTAATGTTCAAGCAAAAACAGCTGATTTTTGACAAAAGAGATAACACCCCCCCATTACGTCATGCTTCAGAAATGTGGAAAATGGTCCGTTTTCAAATGTTTTATTTTTGAACGTCAGTTCACATTTGTAGGTGGATCATCAGTGTTAGGGCTAAAATTAGCATGTTTAAAGTGATTTTCATGCTTCCAGGGGCCCTAAACACAAGATTTATGGAATGGTTCAAAGACCATGAAAATGGCCAATTTACTCACTCTGAGTTCTCAAAAAGGGTTTCTTCACCTCGGGAAGTTAGTTAAATACCATTTGGAGGCATTTAAAGTTCGAGCCAAAACGGCTGATTTTCGACAAAAGAGATAACACCCCCCCATTACGTCATGCTTCAGAAATGTGGAAAATGGTCCGTTTTCAAATGTTTTATTTTTGAACGTCAGTTCACATTTGTAGGTGGATCATCAGTGTTAGAGCTAAAATTAGCATGTTTAAAGTGGTTTTCATGCTTCCAGAGGCTCGGGAAGTGAATTAAATACTATTTGGAGGCATTTAATGCTCAAGCAAAAACAGCTGATTTTTGACAAAAGAGATAACACCCCCCATTACTTCATGCTTCAGAAATGTGGAAAATGGTCCGTTTTCAAATGTTTTATTTTTGAACGTCAGTTCACATTTGTAGGTGGATCATCAGTGTTAGAGCTAAAATTAGCATGTTTAAAGTGATTTTCATGCTTCCAGGGGCCCTAAGCACAAGATTTATGGAATGGTTAAAAGTGCATGAAAATGGCCAATTTACTCACTCTGAGTTCTCAAAAAGGGTTTCATCACCCCGGGAAGTTAATTAAATACCATTTGGAGGCATTTAATGTTCGAGCAAAAACGGCTGATTTTCGACAAAAGAGATAACACCCCCCATTACGTCATGCTTCAGAAATGTGGAAAATGGTCCGTTTTCAAATGTTTTATTTTTGAACGTCAGTTCACATTTGTAGGTGGATCATCAGTGTTAGAGCTAAAATTAGCATGTTTAAAGTGATTTTCATGCTTCCAGGGGCTCGGAAAGTGAATTAAATACTATTTGGAGGCATTTAATGTTCAAGCAAAAACAGTTGATTTTTGACAAAAGAGATAACACCCCCCCATTACGTCATGCTTCAGAAATGTGGAAAATGGTCCGTTTTCAAATGTTTTATTTTTGAACGTCAGTTCACATTTGTAGGTGGATCATCAGTGTTAGAGCTAAAATTAGCATGTTTAAAGTGATTTTCATGCTTCCAGGGGCCCTAAACACAAGATTTATGGAATGGTTAAAAGTCCATGAAAATGGCCAATTTACTCACTCTGAGTTCTCAAAAAGAGTTTCTTCACCCCAGGAAGTTAATTAAATACCATTTGGAGGCATTTAATGTTCGAGCCAAAATGGCTGATTTTCGACAAAAGAGATAACACCCCCCCATTACGTCATGCTTCGGAAATGTGGAAAATGGTCCGTTTTCAAATGTTTTATTTTTGAACGTCAGTTCACATTTGTAGGTGGATCATCAGTGTTAGAGCTAAAATTAGCATGTTTAAAGTGATTTTCATGCTTCCAGGGGCTCGGGAAGTTAATTAAATACCATTTGGAGGCATTTAATGTTCAAGCAAAAACGGCTGATTTTCGACAAAAGAGATAACACCCCCCCATTATGTCATGCTTCAGAAATGTGGAAAATGGTCCGTTTTCAAATGTTTTATTTTTGAACGTCAGTTCACATTTGTAGGTGGATCATCAGTGTTAGAGCTAAAATTAGCATGTTTAAAGTGATTTTCATGCTTCCAGGGGCCCTAAACACAAGATTTATGGAATGGTTAAAAGTGCATGAAAATGGCCAATTTACTCACTCTGAGTTCTCAAAAAGGGTTTCTTCACCCCGGGAAGTTAATTAAATACCATTTGGAGGCATTTAATGTTCGAGCCAAAACGGCTGATTTTCGACAAAAGAGATAACACCCCCCCATTACGTCATGCTTCAGAAATGTGGAAAATGGTCCGTTTTCAAATGTTTTATTTTTGAACGTCAGTTCACATTTGTAGGTGGATCATCAGTGTTAGAGCTAAAATTAGCATGTTTAAAGTGATTTTCATGCTTCCAGGGGCTCGGGAAGTGAATTAAATACTATTTGGAGGCATTTAATGTTCAAGCAAAAACAACTGATTTTTGACAAAAGAGATAACACCCCCCCATTACGTCATGCTTCAGAAATGTGGAAAATGGACCGTTTTCAAATGTTTTATTTTTGAACGTCAGTTCACATTTGTAGGTGGATCATCAGTGTTAGAGCTAAAATTAGCATGTTTAAAGTGATTTTCATGCTTCCAGGGGCCCTAAACACAAGATTTATGGAATGGTTAAAAGTGCATGAAAATGGCCAATTTACTCACTCTGAGATTTCAAAAAGGGTTTCTTTACCCCGGGAAGTTAATTAAATACCATTTGGAGGCATTTAATGTTCGAGCCAAAACTGCTGATTTTTGACAAAAGAGATAACACCCCCCCATTACGTCATGCTTCAGAAATGTGGAAAATGGTCCGTTTTCAAATGTTTTATTTTTGAACGTCAGTTCACATTTGTAGGTGGATCATCAGTGTTAGAGCTAAAATTAGCATGTTTAAAGTGATTTTCATGCTTCCAGGGGCCCTAAACACAAGATTTATGGAATGGTTAAAAGTGCATGAAAATGGCCAATTTACTCACTCTGAGTTCTCAAAAAGGGTTTCTTCACCCCGGGAAGTTAATTAAATACCATTTGGAGGCATTTAATGTTCGAGCCAAAACGGCTGATTTTCGACAAAAGAGATAACACCCCCCCATTACGTCATGCTTCAGAAATGTGGAAAATGGTCCGTTTTCAAATGTTTTATTTTTGAACGTCAGTTCACATTTGTAGGTGGATCATCAGTGTTAGAGCTAAACTTAGCATGTTTAAAGTGATTTTCATGCTTCCAGGGGCTCGGGAAGTGAATTAAATACTATTTGGAGGCATTTATTGTTCAAGCAAAAACAGCTGATTTTTGACAAAAGAGATAACACCCCCCATTACGTCATGCTTCAGAAATGTGGAAAATGGTCCGTTTTCAAATGTTTTATTTTTGAACGTCAGTTCACATTTGTAGGTGAATCATCAGTGTTAGAGCTAAAATTAGCATGTTTAAAGTGATTTTCATGCTTCCAGGGGCCCTAAACACAAGATTTAAGGAATGGTTAAAAGTGCATGAAAATGGCCAATTTACTCACTCTGAGTTCTCAAAAAGGGTTTCTTCACCCCGGGAAGTTAATTAAATACCATTTGGAGGCATTTAATGTTCGAGCCAAAACGGCTGATTTTCGACAAAAGAGATAACACCCCCCCATTACGTCATGCTTCAGAAATGTGGAAAATGGTCCGTTTTCAAATGTTTTATTTTTGAACGTCAGTTCACATTTGTAGGTGGATCATGAGTGTTAGAGCTAAAATTAGCATGTTTAAAGTGATTTTCATACTTCCAGGGGCCCTAAACACAAGATTTATGGAATGGTTAAAAGTCCATGAAAATGGCCAATTTACTCACTCTTAGTTCTCAAAAAGGGTTTCTTCACCCCGGGAAGTTAATTAAATACCATTTGGAGGCATTTAATGTTCGAGCCAAAATGGCTGATATTCGACAAAAGAGATAACACCCCCCCATTACGTCATGCTTCAGAAATGTGGAAAATGGTCCGTTTTCAAATGTTTTATTTTTGAACGTCAGTTCACATTTGTAGGTGGATCATCAGTGTTAGAGCTAAAATGAGCATGTTTAAAGTGATTTTCATGCTTCCAGGGGCTCGGGAAGTGAATTAAATACTATTTGGAGGCATTTAATGTTCAAGCAAAAACAGCTGATTTTTGACAAAAGAGATAACACCCCCCCATTACTTCATGCTTCAGAAATGTGGAAAATGGTCCGTTTTCAAATGTTTTATTTTTGAACGTCAGTTCACATTTGTAGGTGGATCATCAGTGTTAGAGCTAAAATTAGCATGTTTAAAGTGATTTTCATGCTTCCAGGGGCCCTAAACACAAGATTTATGGAATGGTTAAAAGTCCATGAAAATGGCCAATTTACTCACTCTGAGTTCTCAAAAAGAGTTTCTTCACCCCGGGAAGTTAATTAAATACCATTTGGAGGCATTTAATGTTTGAGCCAAAACGGCTGATTTTCGACAAAAGAGATAACACCCCCCCATTACGTCATGCTTCAGAAATGTGGAAAATGGTCCGTTTTCAAATGTTTTTTTTTTGAACGTCAGTTCACATTTGTAGGTGGATCATCAGTGTTAGAGCTAAAATTAGCATGTTTAAAGTGATTTTCATGCTTCCAGGGGCTCGGGAAGTTAATTAAATACCATTTGGAGGCATTTAATGTTCGAGCAAAAACGGCTGATTTTCGACAAAAGAGATAACACCCCCCCCATTACGTCATGCTTCAGAAATGTGGAAAATGGTCCGTTTTCAAATGTTTTATTTTTGAACGTCAGTTCACATTTGTAGGTGGATCATCAGTGTTAGAGCTAAAATTAGCATGTTTAAAGTGATTTTCATGCTTCCAGGGGCCCTAAACACAAGATTTATGGAATGGTTAAAAGTGCATGAAAATGGCCAATTTACTCACTCTGAGTTCTCAAAAAGGGTTTCTTCACCCCGGGAAGTTAATTAAATACCATTTGGAGGCATTTAATGTTCGAGCCAAAACGGCTGATTTTCGACAAAAGAGATAACACCCCCCCATTACGTCATGCTTCAGAAATGTGGAAAATGGTCCGTTTTCAAATGTTTTATTTTTGAACGTCAGTATGGCCGCGATACCCGCCACCCCCTCTCAACACACTCCCCAAGGATGGGAAACCGGAAACACTTCTGAACTTTTGGAAGACGGGAGGGAGTGACCCTCCTGGCCGTATTTATTAAAATATGAAACAAAATTAAACATTAAAATAACAGTTTCATATTATGTACAATTTCATTACCAAATTGCGATGTTTTGGCTAACCTTAACATATTCTCTAATACAAAGGTTCTCCTAGCCGAACTAACATCCTACAGAACATTAACTTGAAATTTTGAAATTGTACATCCTAACGTTTAAGGGCCAACGGCAAGGTCGTAACCGGTGTCAAGATCCCTAAACCCGAAATATCCCCCTCACTTGTGAGGGGCGACCGCACAGAGGTGTACCTCAAGTGCAACTACCAATTTCCCTTGACTTGACGGGGGCCCCAATAAACTCGACGCCACTTAAAGGTCGTTCGAGAACTCGTGTGAGGTATCTAGAAGGTAGCGTAGACCCCCTCCCAAACCCCACACAACTTACCACATCTGCCGTCGCAGATATCCTGGCCCCGGGAAATTCCCCAGGAGGGGGCTGTAGCCCCTCCTACCCAGGAAGGGGCCTTGACCGCCTTTCCTTTCCTTTCGGCGTCCCATCCTTAGAAGGGACCGCCTACCCGTTGAGGGGCCAATGGCCACCTCCCTCGAGCGCTCCCATCCGTAATGGGTGACGCCCACTCATAGGGATCTACCAATTAGTGCTCACCGATCATGACCTTACCGCCCGACCAAAAATAAATACGACAATTTAACTAAATTACTCAATTACAAAACAACCATAAGCCATTTAACATATGATTACTGATCAATACTTAGTGCAGAATTACTTTATTTGAAAAACATATTGTAGCTGACCATTCTTTATTGCATACTAAGAATAACACGACAATCACCACAACCTGCAAGAAATAGAATTACCACATCAAAACTTTATTCAAAACAACTGGCTGTCCTCAGGGGCTGGTGGGTGGGTTCAAAATTGGCTCTTCGTTCCGTCTCGAGCTCACGTGCAGCGAGGGGGTGCAGCTTCAGAGCACAGGAACAAGAGGATGCGTTCTTGGCTTGTTGCTCCTTTTATCCGTCTTCAGGGCGGGCGTAAACCCGCCCCTGCCTGCCCTTAGGGCGTGGCTAGCCGCGTCAGTGTCTAAGCCAGCCCACTCGAGGGCGGGAAACAGCTCGCCCCGGCTACGCCGCTTCGGGCATACCAGCCGAGGCTCGCCTCCCGCCCAAAAATGGCTTCCCGGGGGGCTCGTGGTACTCGGCCATACGTTCGGGGGGACCGAATGGTCGCCCCTTTCCATATGGCCGCGATACCCGCCACCCCCTCTCAACACACTCCCCAAGGATGGGAAACCGGAAACAGTTCTGAACTTTTGGAAGACGGGAGGGAGTGACCCTCCCGGCCGTATTTATTAAAATATGAAACAAAATTAAACATTAAAATAACAGTTTCATATTATGTACAATTTCATTACCTCATTGCGATGTTTTGGCTAACCTTAACATATTCTCTAATACAAAGGTTCTCCTAGCCGAACTAACATCCAACAAAAAATTAACTTGAAATTTTGAAATTGTACATCCTAACGTTTAAGGGCCAACGGCAAGGTCGTAACCGGTGTCAAGATCCCTAAACCCGAAATATCCCCCTCACTTGTGAGGGGCGACCGCACAGAGGTGTACCTCAAGTGCAACTACCAATTTCCCTTGACTTGACGGGGGCCCCAATAAACTCGACGCCACTTAAAGGTCGTTCGAGGACTCGTGTGAGGTATCTAGAAGGTAGCGTAGACCCCCTCCCAAACCCCACACAACTTACCACATCTGCCGTCGCAGATATCCTGGCCCCGGGAAATTCCCCAGGAGGGGGCTGTAGCCCCTCCTACCCAGGAAGGGGCCTTGACCGCCTTTCCTTTCCTTTCGGCGTCCCATCCTTAGAAGGGACCGCCTACCCGTTGAGGGGCCAATGGCCACCTCCCTCGAGCGCTCCCATCCGTAATGGGTGACGCCCACTCATAGGGATCTACCAATTAGTGCTCACCGATCATGACCTTACCGCCACAGGCCGGATAGTTGACCGGCTATCCGGACCTCCCACACACTCCTACCTAGAGGTCATGTCTTAAAGTCCCCAGCCAAGCTATCAGGTCTCCTATGAGTAACTCGTTCCCCACCCGGGACAAATGAACACCATCACCCAAATACATACTGTCCCCTTTAATACTACCATGCGAAATAGAATGCAGTGTACTTGAACGGAACAATCGACTCACTTTATTATTAATCTTCCTTACTGAATGATTCAGAGCAGAAACTGAAAGAGCCCCCGCCACACTTTTCGCGGTATCATATGGGACCATGCAATTGTGCACCCTGGAACTCTTCTCGCTAACCAACTTACAGTGGAAAGCATTGCCTCAAGAAGTAGTCGTCTACCAGTGGACACCAAATCGTTGCCCCCAAGATGTACTATGACTATAGCCGGCGGTGACCTCGTCCGCCCTAACAAACCCTCAAAAAATGATTGAAACTGGTCAATACAGAGCCCGCCCTTTCCGTAGAAGGACACACTGTACCCGTATTCCCCAGCCACGTGAATCATGTCACCTGCTTTGAATACGTCCGCGGCCCGCCTCACGTATGAGTGGCCCACGACCCACACCTCCTTTTTCACAGCCGGTGATGTCTGACCGCTGACCCGGTGTTGGGTCGACTGCACAGTCCGCCCCGCCTCGTAGGCTTGCGCAACTGAAAACCAAAGAAAAACAAGAAGCGTGAGTACATCATTACAGCTTCACAACATGTGCAACCGCACATACCTTTTATAACAGTTCGAGGACCAACGCCCCACATGTTTAACTTGTTCGATATTCAGACCCCTGGCTGTAGCCTCTGTAGCAGCCCCTATCCGAAAGGAATGGGTCCCAAACTCGCCGGGGTTCAAGCCCGCAGCGGAGATTGACATCGCAAGCACCCGCTGAAACTGAAACCTCGTCAGTGGGGTGGTGTCAGCGTGTCGCAACAATGTCCCCCCCCATGATGCCACCCTTTGCGCTAAATATTTCTCTACGCAACTTACCGGGCACATGGAGGACCCGGGAATCCTTTGTATGATTATGCAGTCCCCCATCGCACCCTGGTCGGTCTTGGACCTGACAAACGAGATGGACATTGTCTCCCCTCTGACCTGAACGTGCTCTCGGCACAGTCCCCCCGTCACATCCCGCTTGTTCCTCGCCACTAGTTCGCTTACCCGCATAGCCCCATGGAATGCCAGCGCAAAAGCGGCTCGGAATAACACTGTTTCATACTGGGATGAACACGTTGAAGGGAGTACGGATAATAACAGGGCCAGCCTATCCAGACCTATCGGGCGCCTTTCATCTACTCTGCAACCCTCAAGGCGTTGCCACCCACGTAGCGCTTTTTGTACAACGAAAGACGCTGTCGGGTCCTGGATCCCATAAGCCCTTGCCACAAAGGAAATGGCTGCCCGATGCCTCTGGGCAGTAGCCACAGATTTGCCTGCCTGATGTAAAGACAGCAGGAAATTTACTACCCACTCCTCCTGGCCCCAAAGCTCCCCTCCAGCAGTCCCCAAAAAGGCCAAATAGGAACGGAACGCCCCTTCATATGCCTTCCTTGTCCTGGGTGCTAAACTCTCTCCCACGAGGTTTCGTAGTTCGGGGCACCGAGACACCAGAGAGCTTCGGGAAAGGGTGCCGCCACCGGGTCCGCTGTGGGCAGAAAACCCCAGAAGGCCTGCATACGGAAACGAGAAAGCGCATCAGCCGCTTGGTTCATCACCCCCGGCACATGTCTTGCCTTAAATAGGACATTCAATTGCATACACAACAGGACAATTTCTTTCAGCAGCCTCAGGATCCATTTGCATCGTGCCGCCTGGCTATTGATACACTCAACCATGGTCATGTTATCAGACCAGAATACCACAGAGTGATCTCTAAACCCCTCAGGCCAAGTTTTCAGGGCCACCAGAATGGGGAACAGTTCAAGAAAAGCAATGTTACTCGTCAACCCATCCTCATGCCACCATGACGGCCATTTTTGAGCCGACCATTGTGTGCCAAAGATGGCACCAAAACCAATGCTCCCTGCCGAATCTGTCCACAGCCCCAGCTCCTCGGAGGACACCTCCGGTTTGTTCCAGGCAACTCGACCATTGAAATCCGCCAGAAATGCCAACCAAATGCGCATGTCCTGGCGAACCTCGGCCGAGAGCCTTGTGCGATGGTGACCCTCCTACAGGCCGACCATGGCCTGAGCGATCGAGCGGGAAAAGGGGCGGGCCATCGGTATTATTCTCAGGGCAAAATTCAGCTGTCCCACCAATTGTTGTAATTGCTGCAACTTAACCTTAGACTGACTAATACACGTCTCCAGGGATGCCCTGAACCTTAGCACTTTTTCTCTTGGTAAACGAAAAAAACCCTCCTCCGAGTCGAGCTCGATCCCCAGAAACTCGAGGCAAGTCGAAGGACCCACCGTCTTACCGGGTGCCAATGGCACACCAAAATGATTCATTAAGACACAAAATTCATTCAAAGCCTGACCACATTCCGGATCCCCGGCTGCCCCTAGAAACAAAAAGTCATCGAGATAATGCATAACCTGATGAAACCCCGTCTTCCTTGTGAAGACCCATTGCAGGAAACAACTGAACTGCTCGAAATAGGAACAAGATATAGAGCACCCCATTGGCATACATCTATCCATGTAATAGTGTCCCTGAAACATGAAACCAAGAAGACGCTGATCGTCTGGATGTACCGGGAGCAACCGGAACGCTGACTCGATATCAGATTTCGCCATCAGCGCACCGGGCCCTAGGCGATTCAAAATGGCTACGGCCTCATCGAAAGATGCATACCGTACTGAACACACTGCCGGGTCTATCGCATCGTTTACGGAAAAACCACGTGGGGCTGATAAATTATGTATCAGCCGAAACTCACCCGGGTCCTTCTTGGGGACCACCCCTAAGGGGGAACAAACAAAGTTAGCAACCGGTGGCACATTAAACGGACCGGCGACTCGACCTCGAGCCACCTCTTTCCCAATCTTCTCCTGTACCACGGTCGTGTGCTGCAAGACTGATATTTGGTTTTTACATTTCGCTAAACCCTGAAACTCCCCCACTGGGATGCGGAAACCATATGAAAACCCGTTCCGCAACACCCCAGCGGAAGCGTGGTCCGGGTATTCGCTGAGCCAAGGAATCATTGCCATGGTATCAATCGGAGTAGGTAAAGGCGCCCCTCGGACTATTTCAGACCGGTTTGGCGCCTCCTCTACCCCCGTTATCACCCGTTTTGGCTCTGCACATGGACTCAGGATGGGACGCTTGCCCACACCCACTACATTCGTGCCTAAATTTGCATGACCCCTGGGGCCTCGTACATTTACCCCTGTTAAAGTTCCAACAACTCCCCTTTTTACCTGTGGTGCCGTTCGGCCTGGACTGGTATTCGTTACTCGCGCCTGATCGAAAGGAGGTCCCAGAATATTGGCGGGAGGACTCCCCCACACTACTCCCTACTAATGGCAAATTCAACATACCAGTATCCGCCATTTTCGACCATGACACAGAATCGTAACAATCCCAAGTTAAGTTTTTATCATGTTCTTTCGCTTTTCTGAAAATATTATCGTAACAGAACCACTGATTGCCCCCATGTGACACGGAATACCCCATGATCCGTGACTGATAAATCGGCAATTCAGACAGTAATTCGGGCCTACGTTCACCCAGGATGGATGTAAAAATCCCCCACGCCTTGCCCCAATTGCCAATGTTCTCATTTACCTTGAAGGCGGCCATCTTTGCGCGCCAAACACCCGGATGCATGAGCTCCTTTTGGCTCTTAACATATTCCATCTCATAATGATCGGTAAGCAACGAGAAGATGTTTACATACTCATCTGCCCATATCTACTCCTTAATAGCTAGAGGGACATGTTGACCCAACTTTTCCCTTCTTGACGGGGCAGACTCATCCCTCGCAATCGGCAATGGCCGCTTACCTGAACCGGAAGCTGTATCTGCGGCTGAGCCTATCCCAGGTGGCTTTCCTCCTGCCGCGGCAGGCGTGATGACTGGCGATGCTGCCTTCGCCGCCTCCCTTGTTTCACGCAGTTGCCTCATCAAAACCCGTGCGTCGTCAGCCGTGGCGCCCTCGTTATTTTTACCCAACCACGCTGCTAATTGTGCTGCCAGCTCGGGCGGCATATCCTCCCCGGACACGGGGGTGACCATCACGGGAATCGGATTCCCCTCCGCCGGCACCGGAGTTGGCTCTTCGAGTGGGGTACAGGGAACCGGGATGTCCCCTCCAGCTGCTCCCCTTCTGGGCCTCTTGCCTTTTCCTCCCGGAGCTGCTCCAGCCAACGGACGTTTCGGTCCCTCTTCCCCATCTTTCTCCGCCATTCGCTTCTTTAGGTCGGTCACCTCTTTCATAAGAACACGCAGCATCTGGTCGGTAGTCATTCGCTTTCCAACTTTCTTAGGCATTCCCCAACAGAGTATCTGTAAGACAAACAAGAAAGATTACCACATTCAAAATTGGCTCTTCGTTCCGTCTCGAGCTCACGTGCAGCGAGGGGGTGCAGCTTCAGAGCACAGGAACAAGAGGATGCGTTCTTGGCTTGTTGCTCCTTTTATCCGTCTTCAGGGCGGGCGTAAACCCGCCCCTACCTGCCCTTAGGGCGTGGCCAGCCGCGTCAGTGTCTAGGCCAGCCCACTTGAGGGTGGGAAACAGCGCGCCCCGGCTACGCCGCTTCGGGCATACCAGCCGAGGCTCGCCTCCCGCCCAAAAATGGCTTCCCGGGGGGCTCGTGGTACTCGGCCATACGTTCGGGGGGACCGAATGGTCGCCCCTTTCCATTCACATTTGTAGGTGGATCATCAGTGTTAGAGCTAAAATTAGCATGTTTAAAGTGATTTTCATGCTTCCAGGGGCTCGGGAAGTGAATTAAATACTATTTGGAGGCATTTAATGTTCAAGCAAAAACAGCTGATTTTTGACAAAAGAGATAACACCCCCCCCATTACGTCATGCTTCAGAAATGTGGAAAATGGTCCGTTTTCAAATGTTTCATTTTTGAACGTCAGTTCACATTTGTAGGTGGATCATCAGTGTTAGAGCTAAAATTAGCATGTTTAAAGTGATTTTCATGCTTCCAGGGGCCCTAAACACAAGATTTATGGAATGGTTAAAAGTGCATGAAAATGGCCAATTTACTCACTCTGAGATTTCAAAAAGGGTTTCTTTACCCCGGGAAGTTAATTAAATACCATTTAGAGGCATTTAATGTTCGAGCCAAAACGGCTGATTTTCGACAAAAGAGATAACACCCCCCCATTACGTCATGCTTCAGAAATGTGGAAAATGGTCCGTTTTCAAATGTTTTATTTTTGAACGTCAGTTCACATTTGTAGGTGGATCATCAGTGTTAGAGCTAAAATTAGCATGTTTAATGTGATTTTCATGCTTCCAGGGGCTCGGAAAGTGAATTAAATACTATTTGGAGGCATTTAATGTTCAAGCAAAAACAGCTGATTTTTGACAAAAGAGATAACACCCCCCCTTTACGTCATGCTTCAGAAATGTGGAAAATGGTCCGTTTTCAAATGTTTTATTTTTGAACGTCAGTTCACATTTGTAGGTGGATCATCAGTGTTAGAGCTAAAATTAGCATGTTTAAAGTGATTTTCATGCTTCCAGGGGCCCTAAACACAAGATTTATGGAATGGTTAAAAGTGCATGAAAATGGCCAATTTACTCACTCTGAGTTCTCAAAAAGGGTTTCTTCACCCCGGGAAGTTAATTAAATACCATTTGGAGGCATTTAATGTTCGAGCCAAAACGGCTGATTTTCGACAAAAGAGATAACACCCCCCCATTACGTCATGCTTCAGAAATGTGGAAAATAGTCCGTTTTCAAATGTTTTATTTTTGAACGTCAGTTCACATTTGTAGGTGGATCATCGGTGTTAGAGCTAAACTTAGCATGTTTAAAGTGATTTTCATGCTTCCAGGGGCTCGGGAAGTGAATTAAATACTATTTGGAGGCATTTATTGTTCAAGCAATAACAGCTGATTTTTGACAAAAGAGATAACACCCCCCCATGACGTCATGCTTCAGAAATGTGGAAAATGGTCCGTTTTCAAATGTTTTATTTTTGAACGTCAGTTCACATTTGTAGGTGAATCATCAGTGTTAGAGCTAAAATTAGCATGTTTAAAGTGATTTTCATACTTCCAGGGGCCCTAAACACAAGATTTAAGGAATGGTTAAAAGTGCATGAAAATGGCCAATTTACTCACTCTGAGTTCTCAAAAAGGGTTTCTTCACCCCGGGAAGTTAATTAAATACCATTTGGAGGCATTTAATGTTCGAGCCAAAACGGCTGATTTTCGACAAAAGAGATAACACCCCCCCATTACGTCATGCTTCAGAAATGTGGAAAATGGTCCGTTTTCAAATGTTTTATTTTTGAACGTCAGTTCACATTTGTAGGTGGATCATGAGTGTTAGAGCTAAAATCAGCATGTTTAAAGTGATTTTCATACTTCCAGGGGCCCTAAACACAAGATTTATGGAATGGTTAAAAGTCCATGAAAATGGCCAATTTACTCACTCTTAGTTCTCAAAAAGGGTTTCTTCACCCCGGGAAGTTAATTAAATACCATTTGGAGGCATTTAATGTACGAGCCAAAACGGCTGATTTTCGACAAAAGAGATAACACCCCCCCCATTACGTCATGCTTCAGAAATGTGGAAAATGGTCCGTTTTCAAATGTTTTATTTTTGAACGTCAGTTCACATTTGTAGGTGGATCGTCAGTGTTAGAGCTAAAATGAGCATGTTTAAAGTGATTTTCATGCTTCCAGGGGCTCGGGAAGTGAATTAAATACTATTTGGAGGCATTTAATGTTCAAGCAAAAACAGCTGATTTTTGACAAAACAGATAACACCCCCCCATTACTTCATGCTTCAGAAATGTGGAAAATGGTCCGTTTTCAAATGTTTTATTTTTGAACGTCAGTTCACATTTGTAGGTGGATCATCAGTGTTAGAGCTAAAATTAGAATGTTTAAAGTGATTTTCATGCTTCCAGGGGCCCTAAACACAAGATTTATGGAATGGTTAAAAGTGCATGAAAATGGCCAATTTACTCACTCTGAGTTCTCAAAAAGGGTTTCTTCAACCCGGGAAGTTATTTAAATACCATTTGGAGGCATTTAATGTTCGAGCCAAAACGGCTGATTTTCGACAAAAGAGATAACACCCCCCCATTACGTCATGCTTCAGAAATGTGGAAAATGGTCCGTTTTCAAATGTTTTATTTTTGAACGTCAGTTCACATTTGTAGGTGGATCATCAGTGTTAGAGCTACAATTAGCATGTTTAAAGTGATTTTCATGCTTCCAGTGGCTCGGGAAGTGAATTAAATACTATTTGGAGGCATTTAATGTTCAAGCAAAAACAGCTGATTTTTGACAAAAGAGATAACACCCCCCCATTACGTCATGCTTCAGAAATGTGGAAAATGGTCCGTTTTCAAATGTTTTATTTTTGAACGTCAGTTCACATTTGTAGGTGAATCATCAGTGTTAGAGCTAAAATTAGCATGTTTAAAGTGATTTTCATGCTTCCAGGGGCCCTAAACACAAGATTTAAGGAATGGTTAAAAGTGCATGAAAATGGCCAATTTACTCACTCTGAGTTCTCAAAAAGGGTTTCTTCACCCCGGGAAGTTAATTAAATACCATTTGGAGGCATTTAATGTTCGAGCCAAAACGGCTGATTTTCGACAAAAGAGATAACACCCCCCCATTACGTCATGCTTCAGAAATGTGGAAAATGGTCCGTTTTCAAATGTTTTATTTTTGAACGTCATTTCACATTTGTAGGTGGATCATCAGTGTTAGAGCTAAAATTAGCATGTTTAAAGTGATTTTCATGCTTCCAGGGGCCCTAAACACAAGATTTATGGAATGGTTAAAAGTGCATGAAAATGGCCAATTTACTCACTCTGAGATTTCAAAAAGGGTTTCTTTACCCCGGGAAGTTAATTAAATACTATTTGGAGGCATTTAATGTTCGAGCCAAAACGGCTGATTTTCGACAAAAGAGATAACACCCCCCCATTACGTCATGCTTCAGAAATGTGGAAAATGGTCCGTTTTCAAATGTTTTATTTTTGAACGTCAGTTCACATTTGTAGGTGGATCATCAGTGTTAGAGCTAAAATTAGCATGTTTAAAGTGATTTTCATGCTTCCAGGGGCCCTAAACACAAGATTTATGGAATGGTTAAAAGTGCATGAAAATGGCCAATTTACTCACTCTGAGTTCTCAAAAAGGGTTTCTTCACCCCGGGAAGTTAATTAAATACCATTTGGAGGCATTTAATGTTCGAGCCAAAACGGCTGATTTTCGACAAAAGAGATAACACCCCCCCCATTACGTCATGCTTCAGAAATGTGGAAAATGGTCCGTTTTCAAATGTTTTATTTTTGAACGTCAGTTCACATTTGTAGGTGGATCATCAGTGTTAGAGCTAAACTTAGCATGTTTAAAGTGATTTTCATGCTTCCAGGGCCTCGGGAAGTGAATTAAATACTATTTGGAGGCATTTATTGTTCAAGCAAAAACAGCTGATTTTTGACAAAAGAGATAACACCCCCCCATTACTTCATGCTTCAGAAATGTGGAAAATGGTCCATTTTCAAATGTTTTATTTTTGAACGTCAGTTGACATTTGTAGGTGGAGAATCAGTGTTAGAGCTAAAATTAGCATGTTTAAAGTGATTTTCATGCTTCCAGGGGCCCTAAACACAAGATTTATGGAATGGTTAAAAGTGCATGAAAATGGCCAATTTACTCACTCTGAGTTCTCAAAAAGGGTTTCTTCACCCCGGGAAGTTACTTAAATACAATTTGGAGGCATTTAATGTTCGAGCAAAAATGGCTGATTTTTGACAAAAGAGATAACACCCCCCCATTACGTCATGCTTCAGAAATGTGGAAAATGGTCCGTTTTTAAATGTTTTATTTTTGAACGTCAGTTCACATTTGTAGGTGGATCATCAGTGTTAGAGCTAAAATTAGCATGTTTAAAGTGATTTTCATGCTTCCAGGGGCCCTAAACACAAGATTTATGGAATGGTTAAAAGTGCATGAAAATGGCCAATTTACTCACTCTGAGTTCTCAAAAAAGGTTTCTTCATCCCGGGAAGTTAATTAAATACCATTTGGAGGCATTTAATGTTCGAGCTAAAACGGATGATTTTCGACAAAAGAGATAACACCCCCCCATTACGTCATGCTTCAGAAATGTGGAAAATGGTCCGTTTTCAAATGTTTTATTTTTGAACGTCAGTACACATTTGTAGGTGGATCATCAGTGTTAGAGCAAAAATTACCATGTTTAAAGTGATTTTCATGCTTCCAGGGGCTCGGGAAGTGAATTAAATACTATTTGGAGGCATTTAATGTTCAAGCAAAAACAGCTGATTTTTGACAAAAGAGATAACACCCCCCCATTACGTCATGCTTCAGAAATGTGGAAAATGGACCGTTTTCAAATGTTTTATTTTTGAACGTCAGTTCACATTTGTAGGTGGATCATCAGTGTTAGAGCTAAAATTAGCATGTTTAAAGTGATTTTCATGCTTCCAGGGGCCCTAAACACAAGATTTATGGAATGGTTCAAAGACCATGAAAATGGCCAATTTACTCACTCTGAGTTCTCAAAAAGGGTTTCTTCACCCCGGGAAGTTACTTAAATACAATTTGGAGGCATTTAATGTTCGAGCAAAAATGGCTGATTTTCGACAAAAGAGATAACACCCCCCCATTACGTCATGCTTCAGAAATGTGGAAAATGGTCCGTTTTCAAATGTTTTATTTTTGAACGTCAGTTCACATTTGTAGGTGGATCATCAGTGTTAGAGCTAAAATTAGCATGTTTAAAGTGATTTTCATGCTTTCAGGGGCCCTAAACACAAGATTTATGGAATGGTTAAAAGTGCATGAAAATGGCCAATTTACTCACTCTGAGTTCTCAAAAAATGTTTCTTCATCCCGGGAAGTTATTTAAATACCATTTGGAGGCATTTAATGTTCGAGCTAAAACGGATGATTTTCGACAAAAGAGATAACACCCCCCCCATTACGTCATGCTTCAGAAATGTGGAAAATGGTCCTTTTTCAAATGTTTTATTTTTGAACGTCAGTTCACATTTGTAGGTGGATCATCAGTGTTAGAGCTAAAATTAGCATGTTTAAAGTGATTTTCATGCTTCCAGGGGCTCGGGAAGTGAATTAAATACTATTTGGAGGCATTTAATGTTCAAGCAAAAACAGCTGATTTTTGACAAAAGAGATAACACCCCCCCATTACGTCATGCTTCAGAAATGTGGAAAATGGTCCGTTTTTAAATGTTTTATTTTTGAACGTCAGTTCACATTTGTAGGTGGATCATCAGTGTTAGAGCTAAAATTAGCATGTTTAAAGTGATTTTCATGCTTCCAGGGGCCCTAAACACAAGATTTATGGAATGGTTAAAAGTGCATGAAAATGGCCAATTTACTCACTCTGAGTTCTCAAAAAAGGTTTCTTCATCCCGGGAAGTTAATTAAATACCATTTGGAGGCATTTAATGTTCGAGCTAAAACGGCTGATTTTCGACAAAAGAGATAACACCCCCCCATTACGTCATGCTTCAGAAATGTGGAAAATGGTCCGTTTTCAAATGTTTTATTTTTGAACGTCAGTTCACATTTGTAGGTGGATCATCAGTGTTAGAGCTAAAATTAGCATGTTTAAAGTGATTGTCATGCTTCCAGGGGCTCGGGAAGTGAATTAAATACTATTTGGAGGCATTTAATGTTCAAGCAAAAACAGCTGATTTTTGACAAAAGAGATAACACCCCCCCATTACGTCATGCTTCAGAAATGTGGAAAATGGTCCGTTTTCAAATGTTTTATTTTTGAACGTCAGTTCACATTTGTAGGTGGATCATCAGTGTTAGAGCTAAAATTAGCATGTTTAAAGTGATTTTCATGCTTCCAGGGGCCCTAAACACAAGATTTATGGAATGGTTCAAAGACCATGAAAATGGCCAATTTACTCACTCTGAGTTCTCAAAAAGGGTTTCTTCACCCCGGGAAGTTAATTAAATACCATTTGGAGGCATTTAAAGTTCGAGCCAAAACGGCTGATTTTCGACAAAAGAGATAACACCCCCCCATTACGTCATGCTTCAGAAATGTGGAAAATCGTCCGTTTTCAAATGTTTTATTTTTGAACGTCAGTTCACATTTGTAGGTGGATCATCAGTGTTAGAGCTAAAATTAGCATGTTTAAAGTGATTTTCATGCTTCCAGGGGCTGGGGAAGTGAATTAAATACTATTTGGAGGCATTTAATGTTCAAGCAAAAACAGTAGATTTTTGACAAAAGAGATAACACCCCCCATTACGTCATGCTTCAGAAATGTGGAAAATGGTCCGTTTTCAAATGTTTTATTTTTGAACGTCAGTTCACATTTGTAGGTGGATCATCAGTGTTAGAGCTAAAATTAGCATGTTTAAAGTGATTTTCATGCTTCCAGGGGCCCTAAACACAAGATTTATGGACTGGTTAAAAGTGCATGAAAATGGCCAATTTACTCACTCTGAGTTCTCAAAAAGGGTTTCTTTACCCCGGGAAGTTAATTAAATACCATTTGGAGGCATTTAATGTTCGAGCCAAAATGGCTGATTTTCGACAAAAGAGATAACACCCCCCATTACGTCATGCTTCAGAAATGTGGAAAATGGTCCGTTTTCAAATGTTTTATTTTTGAACGTCAGTTCACATTTGTAGGTGGATCATCAGTGTTAGAGCTAAAATTAGCATGTTTAAAGTGATTTTCATGCTTCCAGGGGCTCGGAAAGTGAATTAAATACTATTTGGAGGCATTTAATGTTCAAGCAAAAACAGCTGATTTTTGACAAAAGAGATAACACCCCCCCATTACGTCATGCTTCAGAAATGTTGAAAATGGTCCGTTTTCAAATGTTTTATTTTTGAACGTCAGTTCACATTTGTAGGTGGATCATCAGTGTTAGAGCTAAAATTAGCATGTTTAAAGTGATTTTCATGCTTCCAGGGGCCCTAAACACAAGATTTATGGAATGGTTAAAAGTCCATGAAAATGGCCAATTTACTCACTCTGAGTTCTCAAAAAGAGTTTCTTCACCCCGGGAAGTTAATTAAATACCATTTGGAGGCATTTAATGTTCGAGCCAAAACGGCTGATTTTCGACAAAAGAGATAACACCCCCCCATTACGACATGCTTTAGAAATGTGGAAAATGGTACGTTTTCAAATGTTTTATTTTTGAACGTCAGTTCACATTTGTGGGTGGATCATCAGTGTTAGAGCTAAAATTAGCATGTTCAGAGTGATTTTCATGCTTCCAGGGGCCCTAAACACAAGATTTATGGAATGGTTAAAAGTGCATGAAAATGGCCAATTTACTCACTCTGAGTTCTCAAAAAGGGTTTCTTCACCCCGGGAAGTTAATTAAATACCATTTGGAGGCATTTAATGTTCGAGCCAAAACGGCTGATTTTCGACAAAAGAGATAACACCCCCCCCATTACGTCATGCTTCAGAAATGTGGAAAATGGTCAGTTTTCAAATGTTTTATTTTTGAACGTCAGTTCACATTTGTAGGTGGATCATCAGTGTTAGAGCTAAAATTAGCATGTTTAAAGTGATTTTCATGCTTCCAGGGGCTCGGAAAGTGAATTAAATACTATTTGGAGGCATTTAATGTTCAAGCAAAAACAGCTGATTTTTGACAAAAGAGATAACACCCCCCCATTACGTCATGCTTCAGAAATGTTGAAAATGGTCCGTTTTCAAATGTTTTATTTTTGAACGTCAGTTCACATTTGTAGGTGGATCATCAGTGTTAGAGCTAAAATTAGCATGTTTAAAGTGATTTTCATGCTTCCAGGGGCCCTAAACACAAGATTTATGGAATGGTTAAAAGTCCATGAAAATGGCCAATTTACTCACTCTGAGTTCTCAAAAAGAGTTTCTTCACCCCGGGAAGTTAATTAAATACCATTTGGAGGCATTTAATGTTCGAGCCAAAACGGCTGATTTTCGACAAAAGAGATAACACCCCCCCATTACGTCATGCTTTAGAAATGTGGAAAATGGTACGTTTTCAAATGTTTTATTTTTGAACGTCAGTTCACATTTGTGGGTGGATCATCAGTGTTAGAGCTAAAATTAGCATGTTCAGAGTGATTTTCATGCTTCCAGGGGCCCTAAACACAAGATTTATGGAATGGTTAAAAGTGCATGAAAATGGCCAATTTACTCACTCTGAGTTCTCAAAAAGGGTTTCTTCACCCCGGGAAGTTAATTAAATACCATTTGGAGGCATTTAATGTTCGAGCCAAAACGGCTGATTTTCGACAAAAGAGATAACACCCCCCCCATTACGTCATGCTTCAGAAATGTGGAAAATGGTCAGTTTTCAAATGTTTTATTTTTGAACGTCAGTTCACATTTGTAGGTGGATCATCAGTGTTAGAGCTAAAATTAGCATGTTTAAAGTGATTTTCATGCTTCCAGGGGCTCGGGAAGTGAATTAAATACTATTTGGAGGCATTTAATGTTCAAGCAAAAACAGCTGATTTTTGACAAAAGAGATAACACCCCCCCATTACGTCATGCTTCAGAAATGTGGAAAATGGACCGTTTTCAAATGTTTTATTTTTGAACGTCAGTTCACATTTGTAGGTGGATCATCAGTGTTAGAGCTAAAATTAGCATGTTTAAAGTGATTTTCATGCTTCCAGGGGCCCTAAACACAAGATTTATGGAATGGGTAAAAGTGCATGAAAATGGCCAATTTACTCACTCTGAGATTTCAAAAAGGGTTTCTTTACCCCGGGAAGTTAATTAAATACCATTTGGAGGCATTTAATGTTCGAGCCAAAACTGCTGATTTTCGACAAAAGAGATAACACCCCCCCATTACGTCATGCTTCAGAAATGTGGAAAATGGTCCGTTTTCAAATGTTTTATTTTTGAACATCAGTTCACATTTGTAGGTGGATCATCATTGTTAGAGCTAAAATTAGCATGTTTAATGTGATTTTCATGCTTCCAGGGGTTCGGTAAGTGAATTAAATACTATATGGAGGCATTTAATGTTCAAGAAAAAACAGCTGATTTTTGACAAAAGAGATAACACCCCCCCATTACGTCATGCTTCAGAAATGTGGAAAATGGTCCGTTTTCAAATGTTTTATTTTTGAACGTCAGTTCACATTTGTAGGTGGATCATCAGTGTTAGAGCTAAAATTAGCATGTTTAAAGTGATTTTCATGCTTCCAGGGGCCCTAAACACAAGATTTATGGAATGGTTAAAAGTGCATGAAAATGGCCAATTTACTCACTCTGAGTTCTCAAAAAGGGTTTCTTCACCCCGGGAAGTTAATTAAATACCATTTGGAGGCATTTAATGTTCGAGCCAAAACGGCTGATTTTCGACAAAAGAGATAACACCCGCCCATTACGTCATGCTTCAGAAAGGTGGAAAATGGTCCGTTTTCAAATGTTTTATTTTTGAACGTCAGTTCACATTTGTAGGTGGATCATGAGTGTTAGAGCTAAAATTAGCATGTTTAAAGTGATTTTCATACTTCCAGGGGCCCTAAACACAAGATTTATGGAATGGTTAAAAGTCCATGAAAATGGCCAATTTACTCACTCTTAGTTCTCAAAAAGGGTTTCTTCACCCCGGGAAGTTAATTAAATACCATTTGGAGGCATTTAATGTTCGAGCCAAAACGGCTGATTTTCGACAAAAGAGATAACACCCCCCCATTACGTCATGCTTCAGAAATGTGGAAAATGCTCCGTTTTCAAATGTTTTATTTTTGAACGTCAGTTCACATTTGTAGGTGGATCATCAGTGTTAGAGCTAAAATGAGCATGTTTAAAGTGATTTTCATGCTTCCAGGGGCTCGGGAAGTGAATGAAATACTATTTGGAGGCATTTAATGTTCAAGCAAAAACAGCTGATTTTTGACAAAAGAGATAACACCCCCCATTACTTCATGCTTCAGAAATGTGGAAAATGGTCCGTTTTCAAATGTTTTATTTTTGAACATCAGTTGACATTTGTAGGTGGATCATCAGTGTTAGAGCTAAAATTAGCATGTTTAAAGTGATTTTCATGCTTCCAGGGGCCCTAAACACAAGATTTATGGAATGGTTAAAAGTCCATGAAAATGGCCAATTTACTCACTCTGAGTTCTCAAAAAGAGTTTCTTCACCCCGGGAAGTTAATTAAATACCATTTGGAGGCATTTAATGTTCGAGCCAAAACGGCTGATTTTCGACAAAAGAGATAACACCCCCCATTACGTCATGCTTCAGAAATGTGGAAAATGGTCCGTTTTCAAATGTTTTATTTTTGAACGTCAGTTCACATTTGTAGGTGGATCATCAGTGTTAGAGCTAAAATTAGCATGTTTAAAGTGATTTTCATGCTTCCAGGGGCTCGGGAAGTTAATTAAATACCATTTGGAGGCATTTAATGTTCGAGCAAAAACGGCTGATTTTCGACAAAAGAGATAACACCCCCCCATTACGTCATGCTTCAGTAATGTGGAAAATGGTCTGTTTTCAAATGTTTTATTTTTGAACGTCAGTTCACATTTGTAGGTGGATCATCAGTGTTAGAGCTAAAATTAGCATGTTTAAAGTGATTTTCATGCTTCCAGGGGCCCTAAACACAAGATTTATGGAATGGTTAAAAGTGCATGAAAATGGCCAATTTACTCACTCTGAGTTCTCAAAAAGGGCTTCTTCACCCCGGGAAGTTAATTAAATACCATTTGGAGGCATTTAATGTTCGAGCCAAAACGGCTGATTTTCGACAAAAGAGATAACACCCCCCCATTACGTCATGCTTCAGAAATGTGGAAAATGGTCCGTTTTCAAATGTTTTATTTTTGAACGTCAGTTCACATTTGTAGGTGGATCATCAGTGTTAGAGCTAAAATTAGCATGTTTACAGTGATTTTCATGCTTCCAGGGGCTCGGGAAGTGAATTAAATACTATTTGGAGGCATTTAATGTTCAAGCAAAAACAGCTGATTTTTGACAAAAGAGATAACACCCCCCCATTACGTCATGCTTCAGAAATGTGGAAAATGGTCCGTTTTCAAATGTTTTATTTTTGAACGTCAGTTCACATTTGTAGGTGGATCATCAGTGTTAGAGCTAAAATTAGCATGTTTAAAGTGATTTTCATGCTTCCAGGGGCCCTAAACACAAGATTTATGGAATGGTTCAAAGACCATGAAAATGGCCAATTTACTCACTCTGAGTTCTCAAAAAGGGTTTCTTCACCCCGGGAAGTTAATTAAATACCATTTGGAGGCATTTAAAGTTCGAGCCAAAACGGCTGATTTTCGACAAAAGAGATAACACCCCCCCATTACGTCATGCTTCAGAAATGTGGAAAATGGTCCGTTTTCAAATGTTTTATTTTTGAACGTCAGTTCACATTTGTAGGTGGATCATCAGTGTTAGAGCTAAAATTAGCATGTTTAAAGGGATTTTCATGCTTCCAGGGGCTCGGGAAGTGAATTAAATACTATTTGGAGGCATTTAATGTTCAAGCAAAAACAGCTGATTTTTGACAAAAGAGATAACACCCCCCCATTACGTCATGCTTCAGAAATGTGGAAAATGGTCCGTTTTTAAATGTTTTATTTTTGAACGTCAGTTCACATTTGTAGGTGGATCATCAGTGTTAGAGCTAAAATTAGCATGTTTAAAGTGATTTTCATGCTTCCAGGGGCCCTAAACACAAGATTTATGGAATGGTTCAAAGACCATGAAAATGGCCAATTTACTCACTCTGAGTTCTCAAAAAGGGTTTCTTCACCCCGGGAAGTTAATTAAATACCATTTGGAGGCATTTAAAGTTCGAGCCAAAACGGCTGATTTTCGACAAAAGAGATAACACCCCCCCATTACGTCATGCTTCAGAAATGTGGAAAATGGTCCGTTTTCAAATGTTTTATTTTTGAACGTCAGTTCACATTTGTAGGTGGATCATCAGTGTTAGAGCTAAAATTAGCATGTTTAAAGTGATTTTCATGCTTCCAGGGGCTCGGGAAGTGAATTAAATACTATTTGGAGGCATTTAATGTTCAAGCAAAAACAGCTGATTTTTGACAAAAGAGATAACACCCCCCCCATTACGTCATGCTTCAGAAATGTGGAAAATGGTCCGTTTTTAAATGTTTTATTTTTGAACGTCAGTTCACATTTGTAGGTGGATCATCAGTGTTAGAGCTAAAATTAGCATGTTTAAAGTGATTTTCATGCTTCCAGGGGCCCTAAACACAAGATTTATGGAATGGTTAAAAGTGCATGAAAATGGCCAATTTACTCACTCTGAGTTCTCAAAAAAGGTTTCTTCATCCCGGGAAGTTAATTAAATACCATTTGGAGGCATTTAATGTTCGAGCTAAAACGGATGATTTTCGACAAAAGAGATAACACCCCCCCATTACGTCATGCTTCAGAAATGTGGAAAATGGTCCGTTTTCAAATGTTTTATTTTTGAACGTCAGTTCACATTTGTAGGTGGATCATCAGTGTTAGAGCTAAAATTAGCATGTTTAAATTGATTTTCATGCTTCCAGGGGCCCTAAACACAAGATTTATGGAATGGTTAAAAGTGCATGAAAATGGCCAATTTACTCACTCTGAGTTCTCAAAAAGGGTTTCTTCACCCCGGGAAGTTAATTAAATACCATTTGGAGGCATTTAATGTTCGAGCCAAAACGGCTGATTTTCGACAAAAGAGATAACACCCCCCCATTACGTCATGCTTCAGAAATGTGGAAAATGGTCCGTTTTCAAATGTTTTATTTTTGAACGTCAGTTCACATTTGTAGGTGGATCATCAGTGTTAGAGCTAAAATTAGCATGTTTAAAGTGATTTTCATGCTTCCAGGGGCTCGGGAAGTGAATTAAATACTATTTGGAGGCATTTAATGTTCAAGCAAAAACAGCTGATTTTTGACAAAAGAGATAACACCCCCCCATTACGTCATGCTTCAGAAATGTGGAAAATGGTCCGTTTTCAAATGTTTTATTTTTGAACGTCAGTTCACATTTGTAGGTGGATCATCAGTGTTAGAGCTAAAATTAGCATGTTTAAAGTGATTTTCATGCTTCCAGGGGCCCTAAGCACAAGATTTATGGAATGGTTAAAAGTGCATGAAAATGGCCAATTTACTCACTCTGAGTTCTCAAAAAGGGTTTCTTCACCCCGGGAAGTTAATTAAATACCATTTGGAGGCATTTAAAGTTCGAGCCAAAACGGCTGATTTTCGACAAAAGAGATAACACCCCCCCATTACGTCATGCTTCAGAAATGTGGAAAATGGTCCGTTTTCAAATGTTTTATTTTTGAACGTCAGTTCACATTTGTAGGTGGATCATCAGTGTTAGAGCTAAAATTAGCATGTTTAAAGTGATGTTCATGCTTCCAGGGGCTCGGGAAGTGAATTAAATACTATTTGGAGGCATTTAATGTTCAAGCAAAAACAGCTGATTTTTGACAAAAGAGATAACACCCCCCCATTACGTCATGCTTCAGAAATGTGGAAAATGGTCCGTTTTTAAATGTTTTATTTTTGAACGTCAGTTCACATTTGTAGGTGGATCATCAGTGTTAGAGCTAAAATTAGCATGTTTAAAGTGATTTTCATGCTTCCAGGGGCCCTAAACACAAGATTTATGGAATGGTTAAAAGTGCATGAAAATGGCCAATTTACTCACTCTGAGTTCTCAAAAAAGGTTTCTTCATCCCGGGAAGTTAATTAAATACCATTTGGAGGCATTTAATGTTCGAGCTAAAACGGATGATTTTCGACAAAAGAGATAACACCCCCCCATTACGTCATGCTTCAGAAATGTGGAAAATGGTCCGTTTTCAAATGTTTTATTTTTGAACGTCAGTTCACATTTGTAGGTGGATCATCAGTGTTAGAGCTAAAATTAGCATGTTTAAATTGATTTTCATGCTTCCAGGGGCCCTAAACACAACATTTATGGAATGGTTAAAAGTGCATGAAAATGGCCAATTTACTCACTCTGAGTTCTCAAAAAGGGTTTCTTCACCCCGGGAAGTTAATTAAATACCATTTGGAGGCATTTAATGTTCGAGCCAAAACGGCTGATTTTTCGACAAAAGAGATAACACCCCCCCATTACGTCATGCTTCAGAAATGTGGAAAATGGTCCGTTTTCAAATGTTTTATTTTTGAACGTCAGTTCACATTTGTAGGTGGATCATCAGTGTTAGAGCTAAAATTAGCATGTTTAAAGTGATTTTCATGCTTCCAGGGGCTCGGGAAGTGAATTAAATACTATTTGGAGGCATTTAATGTTCAAGCAAAAACAGCTGATTTTTGACAAAAGAGATAACACCCCCCATTACGTCATGCTTCAGAAATGTGGAAAATGGTCCGTTTTCAAATGTTTTATTTTTGAACTTCAGTTCACATTTGTAGGTGGATCATCAGTGTTAGAGCTAAAATTAGCATGTTTAAAGTGATTTTCATGCTTCCAGGGGCCCTAAACACAAGATTTATGGAATGGTTCAAAGACCATGAAAATGGCCAATTTACTCACTCTGAGTTCTCAAAAAGGGTTTCTTCACCCCGGGAAGTTAATTAAATACCATTTGGAGGCATTTAAAGTTCGAGCCAAAACGGCTGATTTTCGACAAAAGAGATAACACCCCCCCCATTACGTCATGCTTCAGAAATGTGGAAAATGGTCCGTTTTCAAATGTTTTATTTTTGAACGTCAGTTCACATTTGTAGGTGGATCATCAGTGTTAGAGCTAAAATTAGCATGTTTAAAGTGGTTTTCATGCTTCCAGAGGCTCGGGAAGTGAATTAAATACTATTTGGAGGCATTTAATGCTCAAGCAAAAACAGCTGATTTTTGACAAAAGAGATAACACCCCCCATTACTTCATGCTTCAGAAATGTGGAAAATGGTCCGTTTTCAAATGTTTTATTTTTGAACGTCAGTTCACATTTGTAGGTGGATCATCAGTGTTAGAGCTAAAATTAGCATGTTTAAAGTGATTTTCATGCTTCCAGGGGCCCTAAGCACAAGATTTATGGAATGGTTAAAAGTGCATGAAAATGGCCAATTTACTCACTCTGAGTTCTCAAAAAGGGTTTCATCACCCCGGGAAGTTAATTAAATACCATTTGGAGGCATTTAATGTTCGAGCAAAAACGGCTGATTTTCGACAAAAGAGATAACACCCCCCCATTACGTCATGCTTCAGAAATGTGGAAAATCGTCCGTTTTCAAATGTTTTATTTTTGAACGTCAGTTCACATTTGTAGGTGGATCATCAGTGTTAGAGCTAAAATTAGCATGTTTAAAGTGATTTTCATGCTTCCAGGGGCAGGGGAAGTGAATTAAATACTATTTGGAGGCATTTAATGTTCAAGCAAAAGCAGCTGATTTTTGACAAAAGAGATAACACCCCCCCATTACGTCATGCTTCAGAAATGTGGAAAATGGTCCGTTTTCAAATGTTTTATTTTTGAACGTCAGTTCACATTTGTAGGTGGATCATCAGTGTTAGAGCTAAAATTAGCATGTTTAAAGTGATTTTCATGCTTCCAGGGGCCCTAAACACAAGATTTATGGACTGGTTAAAAGTGCATGAAAATGGCCAATTTACTCACTCTGAGTTCTCAAAAAGGGTTTCTTTACCCCGGGAAGTTAATTAAATACCATTTGGAGGCATTTAATGTTCGAGCCAAAATGGCTGATTTTCGACAAAAGAGATAACACCCCCCATTACGTCATGCTTCAGAAATGTGGAAAATGGTCCGTTTTCAAATGTTTTATTTTTGAACGTCAGTTCACATTTGTAGGTGGATCATCAGTGTTAGAGCTAAAATTAGCATGTTTAAAGTGATTTTCATGCTTCCAGGGGCTCGGAAAGTGAATTAAATACTATTTGGAGGCACTTAATGTTCAAGCAAAAACAGCTGATTTATGACAAAAGAGATAACACCCCCCCCATTACGTCATGCTTCAGAAATGTGGAAAATGGTCCGTTTTCAAATGTTTTATTTTTGAACGTCAGTTCACATTTGTAGGTGGATCATCAGTTTTAGAGCTAAAATTAGCATGTTTAAAGTGATTTTCATGCTTCCAGGGGCCCTAAACACAAGATTTATGGAATGGTTAAAAGTCCATGAAAATGGCCAATTTACTCACTCTGAGTTCTCAAAAAGAGTTTCTTCACCCCGGGAAGTTAATTAAATACCATTTGGAGGCATTTAATGTTCGAGCCAAAACGGCTGATTTTCGACAAAAGAGATAACACCCCCCATTACGTCATGCTTCAGAAATGTGGAAAATGGTCCGTTTTCAAATGTTTTATTTTTGAACGTCAGTTCACATTTGTAGGTGGATCATCAGTGTTAGAGCTAAAATTAGCATGTTTAAAGTGATTTTCATGCTTCCAGGGGCTCGGGAAGTTAATTAAATACCATTTGGAGGCATTTAATGTTCGAGCAAAAACGGCTGATTTTTGACAAAAGAGATAACACCCCCCCATTACGTCATGCTTCAGAAATGTGGAAAATGGTCCGTTTTCAAATGTTTTATTTTTGAACGTCAGTTCACATTTGTAGGTGGATCATCAGTGTTAGAGCTAAAATTAGCATGTTTAAAGTGATTTTCATGCTTCCAGGGGCCCTAAACACAAGATTTATGGAATGGTTAAAAGTGCATGAAAATGGCCAATTTACTCACTCTGAGTTCTCAAAAAGGGTTTCTTCACCCCGGGAAGTTAATTAAATACCATTTGGAGGCATTTAATGTTCGAGCCAAAACGGCTGATTTTCGACAAAAGAGATAACACCCCCCCATTACGTCATGCTTCAGAAATGTGGAAAATGGTCCGTTTTCAAATGTTTTATTTTTGAACGTCAGTTCACATTTGTAGGTGGATCATCAGTGTTAGAGCTAAAATTAGCATGTTTAAAGTGATTTTCATGCTTCCAGGGGCTCGGGAAGTGAATTAAATACTATTTGGAGGCATTTAATGTTCAAGCAAAAACAGCTGATTTTTGACAAAAGAGATAACACCCCCCCATTACGTCATGCTTCAGAAATGTGGAAAATGGTCCGTTTTCAAATGTTTTATTTTTGAACGTCAGTTCACATTTGTAGGTGGATCATCAGTGTTAGAGCTAAAATTAGCATGTTTAAAGTGATTTTCATGCTTCCATGGGCCCTAAGCACACGATTTATGGAATGGTTCAAAGACCATGAAAATGGCCAATTTACTCACTCTGAGTTCTCAAAAAGGGTTTCTTCACCCCGGGAAGTTAATTAAATACCATTTGGAGGCATTTAAAGTTCGAGCCAAAACGGCTGATTTTCGACAAAAGAGATAACACCCCCCCATTACGTCATGCTTCAGAAATGTGGAAAATGGTCCGTTTTCAAATGTTTTATTTCTGAACGTCAGTTCACATTTGTAGGTGGATCATCAGTGTTAGAGCTAAAATTAGCATGTTTAAAGTGGTTTTCATGCTTCCAGAGGCTCGGGAAGTGAATTAAATACTATTTGGAGGCATTTAATGCTCAAGCAAAAACAGCTGATTTTTGACAAAAGAGATAACACCCCCCATTACTTCATGCTTCAGAAATGTGGAAAATGGTCCGTTTTCAAATGTTTTATTTTTGAACGTCAGTTCACATTTGTAGGTGGATCATCAGTGTTAGAGCTAAAATTAGCATGTTTAAAGTGATTTTCATGCTTCCAGGGGCCCTAAGCACACGATTTATGGAATGGTTAAAAGTGCGTGAAAATGGCCAATTTACTCACTCTGAGTTCTCAAAAAGGGTTTCATCACCCTGGGAAGTTAATTAAATACCATTTGGGGGCATTTAATGTTCGAGCAAAAACGGCTGATTTTCGACAAAAGAGATAACACCCCCCCATTACGTCATGCTTCAGAAATGTGGAAAATCGTCCGTTTTCAAATGTTTTATTTTTGAACGTCAGTTCACATTTGTAGGTGGATCATCAGTGTTAGAGCTAAAATTAGCATGTTTAAAGTGATTTTCATGCTTCCAGGGGCTGGGGAAGTGAATTAAATACTATTTGGAGGCATTTAATGTTCAAGCAAAAACAGCTGATTTTTGACAAAAGAGATAACACCCCCCCATTACGTCATGCTTCAGAAATGTGGAAAATGGTCCGTTTTCAAATGTTTTATTTTTGAACGTCAGTTCACATTTGTAGGTGGATCATCAGTGTTAGAGCTAAAATTAGCATGTTTAAAGTGATTTTCATGCTTCCAGGGGCTCGGGAAGTTAATTAAATACCATTTGGAGGCATTTAATGTTCGAGCAAAAACGGCTGATTTTCAACAAAAGAGATAACACCCCCCCATTACGTCATGCTTCAGAAATGTGGAAAATGGTCCGTTTTCAAATGTTTTATTTTTAAAAGTCAGTTCACATTTGTAGGTGGATCATCAGTGTTAGAGCTAAAATTAGCATGTTTAAAGTGATTTTCATGCTTCCAGGGGCCCTAAGCACAAGATTTATGGAATGGTTAAAAGTGCATGAAAATGGCCAATTTACTCACTCTGAGTTCTCAAAAAGGGTTTCATCACCCCGGGAAGTTAATTAAATACCATTTGGAGGCATTTAATGTTCGAGCAAAAACGGCTGATTTTCGACAAAAGAGATAACACCCCCCCATTACGTCATGCTTCAGAAATGTGGAAAATCGTCCGTTTTCAAATGTTTTATTTTTGAACGTCAGTTCACATTTGTAGGTGGATCATCAGTGTTAGAGCTAAAATTAGCATGTTTAAAGTGATTTTCATGCTTCCAGGGGCTGGGGAAGTGAATTAAATACTATTTGGAGGCATTTAATGTTCAAGCAAAAACAGCTGATTTTTGACAAAAGAGATAACACCCCCCCCATTACGTCATGCTTCAGAAATGTGGAAAATGGTCCGTTTTCGAATGTTTTATTTTTGAACGTCAGTTCACATTTGTAGGTGGATCATCAGTGTTAGAGCTAAAATTAGCATGTTTAAAGTGATTTTCATGCTTCCAGGGGCCCTAAACACAAGATTTATGGACTGGTTAAAAGTGCATGAAAATGGCCAATTTACTCACTCTGAGTTCTCAAAAAGGGTTTCTTTACCCCGGGAAGTTAATTAAATACCATTTGGAGGCATTTAATGTTCGAGCCAAAATGGCTGATTTTCGACAAAAGAGATAACACCCCCCATTACGTCATGCTTCAGAAATGTGGAAAATGGTCTGTTTTCAAATGTTTTATTTTTGAACGTCAGTTCACATTTGTAGGTGGATCATCAGTGTTAGAGCTAAAATTAGCATGTTTAAAGTGATTTTCATGCTTCCAGGGGCTCGGAAAGTGAATTAAATACTATTTGGAGGCATTTAATGTTCAAGCAAAAACAGCTGATTTTTGACAAAAGAGATAACACCCCCCCATTACGTCATGCTTCAGAAATGTGGAAAATGATCCATTTTCAAATGTTTTATTTTTGAACGTCAGTTCACATTTGTAGGTGGATCATCAGTGTTAGAGCTAAAATTAGCATGTTTAAAGTGATTTTCATGCTTCCAGGGGCCCTAAACACAAGATTTATGGAATGGTTAAAAGTCCATGAAAATGGCCAATTTACTCACTCTGAGTTCTCAAAAAGAGTTTCTTCACCCCGGGAAGTTAATTAAATACCATTTGGAGGCATTTAATGTTCGAGCCAAAACGGCTGATTTTCGACAAAAGAGATAACACCCCCCCATTACGTCATGCTTCAGAAATGTGGAAAATGGTCCGTTTTCAAATGTTTTATTTTTGAACGTCAGTTCACATTTGTAGGTGGATCATCATTGTTAGAGCTAAAATTAGCATGTTTAAAGTGATTTTCATGCTTTCAGGGGCCCTAAACACAAGATTTATGGAATGGTTAAAAGTGCATGAAAATGGCCAATTTACTCACTCTGAGTTCTCAAAAAAGGTTTCTTCATCCCGGGAAGTTATTTAAATACCATTTGGAGGCAATTAATGTTCGAGCTAAAACGGATGATTTTCGACAAAAGAGATGACACCCACCCATTACGTCATGCTTCAGAAATGTGGAAAATGGTCCTTTTTCAAATGTTTTATTTTTGAACGTCAGTTCACATTTGTAGGTGGATCATCAGTGTTAGAGCTAAAATTAGCATGTTTAAAGTGATTTTCATGCTTCCAGGGGCTCGGGAAGTGAATTAAATACTATTTGGAGGCATTTAATGTTCAAGCAAAAACAGCTGATTTTTGACAAAAGAGATAACACCCCCCAATTACGTCATGCTTCAGAAATGTGGAAAATGGTCTGTTTTTAAATGTTTTATTTTTGAACGTCAGTTCACATTTGTAGGTGGATCATCAGTGTTAGAGCTAAAATTAGCATGTTTAAAGTGATTTTCATGCTTCCAGGGGCCCTAAACACAAGATTTATGGAATGGTTAAAAGTGCATGAAAATGGCCAATTTACTCACTCTGAGTTCTCAAAAAAGGTTTCTTCATCCCGGGAAGTTAATTAAATACCATTTGGAGGCATTTAATGTTCGAGCTAAAACGGATGATTTTCGACAAAAGAGATAACACCCCCCCATTACGTCATGCTTCAGAAATGTGGAAAATGGTCCGTTTTCAAATGTTTTATTTTTGAACGTCAGTTCACATTTGTAGGTGGATCATCAGTGTTAGAGCTAAAATTAGCATGTTTAAATTGATTTTCATGCTTCCAGGGGCCCTAAACACAACATTTATGGAATGGTTAAAAGTGCATGAAAATGGCCAATTTACTCACTCTGAGTTCTCAAAAAGGGTTTCTTCACCCCGGGAAGTTAATTAAATACCATTTGGAGGCATTTAATGTTCGAGCCAAAACGGCTGATTTTTCGACAAAAGAGATAACACCCCCCCATTACGTCATGCTTCAGAAATGTGGAAAATGGTCCGTTTTCAAATGTTTTATTTTTGAACGTCAGTTCACATTTGTAGGTGGATCATCAGTGTTAGAGCTAAAATTAGCATGTTTAAAGTGATTTTCATGCTTCCAGGGGCTCGGGAAGTGAATTAAATACTATTTGGAGGCATTTAATGTTCAAGCAAAAACAGCTGATTTTTGACAAAAGAGATAACACCCCCCCATTACGTCATGCTTCAGAAATGTGGAAAATGGTCCGTTTTCAAATGTTTTATTTTTGAACTTCAGTTCACATTTGTAGGTGGATCATCAGTGTTAGAGCTAAAATTAGCATGTTTAAAGTGATTTTCATGCTTCCAGGGGCCCTAAACACAAGATTTATGGAATGGTTCAAAGACCATGAAAATGGCCAATTTACTCACTCTGAGTTCTCAAAAAGGGTTTCTTTACCCCGGGAAGTTAATTAAATACCATTTGGAGGCATTTAATGTTCGAGCCAAAATGGCTGATTTTCGACAAAAGAGATAACACCCCCCATTACGTCATGCTTCAGAAATGTGGAAAATGGTCCGTTTTCAAATGTTTTATTTTTGAACGTCAGTTCACATTTGTAGGTGGATCATCAGTGTTAGAGCTAAAATTAGCATGTTTAAAGTGATTTTCATGCTTCCAGGGGCTCGGAAAGTGAATTAAATACTATTTGGAGGCACTTAATGTTCAAGCAAAAACAGCTGATTTATGACAAAAGAGATAACACCCCCCCCCCATTACGTCATGCTTCAGAAATGTGGAAAATGGTCCGTTTTCAAATGTTTTATTTTTGAACGTCAGTTCACATTTGTAGGTGGATCATCAGTTTTAGAGCTAAAATTAGCATGTTTAAAGTGATTTTCATGCTTCCAGGGGCCCTAAACACAAGATTTATGGAATGGTTAAAAGTCCATGAAAATGGCCAATTTACTCACTCTGAGTTCTCAAAAAGAGTTTCTTCACCCCGGGAAGTTAATTAAATACCATTTGGAGGCATTTAATGTTCGAGCCAAAACGGCTGATTTTCGACAAAAGAGATAACACCCCCCATTACGTCATGCTTCAGAAATGTGGAAAATGGTCCGTTTTCAAATGTTTTATTTTTGAACGTCAGTTCACATTTGTAGGTGGATCATCAGTGTTAGAGCTAAAATTAGCATGTTTAAAGTGATTTTCATGCTTCCAGGGGCTCGGGAAGTTAATTAAATACCATTTGGAGGCATTTAATGTTCGAGCAAAAACGGCTGATTTTTGACAAAAGAGATAACACCCCCCCATTACGTCATGCTTCAGAAATGTGGAAAATGGTCCGTTTTCAAATGTTTTATTTTTGAACGTCAGTTCACATTTGTAGGTGGATCATCAGTGTTAGAGCTAAAATTAGCATGTTTAAAGTGATTTTCATGCTTCCAGGGGCCCTAAACACAAGATTTATGGAATGGTTAAAAGTGCATGAAAATGGCCAATTTACTCACTCTGAGTTCTCAAAAAGGGTTTCTTCACCCCGGGAAGTTAATTAAATACCATTTGGAGGCATTTAATGTTCGAGCCAAAACGGCTGATTTTCGACAAAAGAGATAACACCCCCCCATTACGTCATGCTTCAGAAATGTGGAAAATGGTCCGTTTTCAAATGTTTTATTTTTGAACGTCAGTTCACATTTGTAGGTGGATCATCAGTGTTAGAGCTAAAATTAGCATGTTTAAAGTGATTTTCATGCTTCCAGGGGCTCGGGAAGTGAATTAAATACTATTTGGAGGCATTTAATGTTCAAGCAAAAACAGCTGATTTTTGACAAAAGAGATAACACCCCCCCATTACGTCATGCTTCAGAAATGTGGAAAATGGTCCGTTTTCAAATGTTTTATTTTTGAACGTCAGTTCACATTTGTAGGTGGATCATCAGTGTTAGAGCTAAAATTAGCATGTTTAAAGTGATTTTCATGCTTCCATGGGCCCTAAGCACACGATTTATGGAATGGTTCAAAGACCATGAAAATGGCCAATTTACTCACTCTGAGTTCTCAAAAAGGGTTTCTTCACCCCGGGAAGTTAATTAAATACCATTTGGAGGCATTTAAAGTTCGAGCCAAAACGGCTGATTTTCGACAAAAGAGATAACACCCCCCCATTACGTCATGCTTCAGAAATGTGGAAAATGGTCCGTTTTCAAATGTTTTATTTCTGAACGTCAGTTCACATTTGTAGGTGGATCATCAGTGTTAGAGCTAAAATTAGCATGTTTAAAGTGGTTTTCATGCTTCCAGAGGCTCGGGAAGTGAATTAAATACTATTTGGAGGCATTTAATGCTCAAGCAAAAACAGCTGATTTTTGACAAAAGAGATAACACCCCCCATTACTTCATGCTTCAGAAATGTGGAAAATGGTCCGTTTTCAAATGTTTTATTTTTGAACGTCAGTTCACATTTGTAGGTGGATCATCAGTGTTAGAGCTAAAATTAGCATGTTTAAAGTGATTTTCATGCTTCCAGGGGCCCTAAGCACACGATTTATGGAATGGTTAAAAGTGCGTGAAAATGGCCAATTTACTCACTCTGAGTTCTCAAAAAGGGTTTCATCACCCTGGGAAGTTAATTAAATACCATTTGGGGGCATTTAATGTTCGAGCAAAAACGGCTGATTTTCGACAAAAGAGATAACACCCCCCCATTACGTCATGCTTCAGAAATGTGGAAAATCGTCCGTTTTCAAATGTTTTATTTTTGAACGTCAGTTCACATTTGTAGGTGGATCATCAGTGTTAGAGCTAAAATTAGCATGTTTAAAGTGATTTTCATGCTTCCAGGGGCTGGGGAAGTGAATTAAATACTATTTGGAGGCATTTAATGTTCAAGCAAAAACAGCTGATTTTTGACAAAAGAGATAACACCCCCCCATTACGTCATGCTTCAGAAATGTGGAAAATGGTCCGTTTTCAAATGTTTTATTTTTGAACGTCAGTTCACATTTGTAGGTGGATCATCAGTGTTAGAGCTAAAATTAGCATGTTTAAAGTGATTTTCATGCTTCCAGGGGCTCGGGAAGTTAATTAAATACCATTTGGAGGCATTTAATGTTCGAGCAAAAACGGCTGATTTTCAACAAAAGAGATAACACCCCCCCATTACGTCATGCTTCAGAAATGTGGAAAATGGTCCGTTTTCAAATGTTTTATTTTTAAAAGTCAGTTCACATTTGTAGGTGGATCATCAGTGTTAGAGCTAAAATTAGCATGTTTAAAGTGATTTTCATGCTTCCAGGGGCCCTAAGCACAAGATTTATGGAATGGTTAAAAGTGCATGAAAATGGCCAATTTACTCACTCTGAGTTCTCAAAAAGGGTTTCATCACCCCGGGAAGTTAATTAAATACCATTTGGAGGCATTTAATGTTCGAGCAAAAACGGCTGATTTTCGACAAAAGAGATAACACCCCCCCATTACGTCATGCTTCAGAAATGTGGAAAATCGTCCGTTTTCAAATGTTTTATTTTTGAACGTCAGTTCACATTTGTAGGTGGATCATCAGTGTTAGAGCTAAAATTAGCATGTTTAAAGTGATTTTCATGCTTCCAGGGGCTGGGGAAGTGAATTAAATACTATTTGGAGGCATTTAATGTTCAAGCAAAAACAGCTGATTTTTGACAAAAGAGATAACACCCCCCCCATTACGTCATGCTTCAGAAATGTGGAAAATGGTCCGTTTTCGAATGTTTTATTTTTGAACGTCAGTTCACATTTGTAGGTGGATCATCAGTGTTAGAGCTAAAATTAGCATGTTTAAAGTGATTTTCATGCTTCCAGGGGCCCTAAACACAAGATTTATGGACTGGTTAAAAGTGCATGAAAATGGCCAATTTACTCACTCTGAGTTCTCAAAAAGGGTTTCTTTACCCCGGGAAGTTAATTAAATACCATTTGGAGGCATTTAATGTTCGAGCCAAAATGGCTGATTTTCGACAAAAGAGATAACACCCCCCATTACGTCATGCTTCAGAAATGTGGAAAATGGTCTGTTTTCAAATGTTTTATTTTTGAACGTCAGTTCACATTTGTAGGTGGATCATCAGTGTTAGAGCTAAAATTAGCATGTTTAAAGTGATTTTCATGCTTCCAGGGGCTCGGAAAGTGAATTAAATACTATTTGGAGGCATTTAATGTTCAAGCAAAAACAGCTGATTTTTGACAAAAGAGATAACACCCCCCCATTACGTCATGCTTCAGAAATGTGGAAAATGATCCATTTTCAAATGTTTTATTTTTGAACGTCAGTTCACATTTGTAGGTGGATCATCAGTGTTAGAGCTAAAATTAGCATGTTTAAAGTGATTTTCATGCTTCCAGGGGCCCTAAACACAAGATTTATGGAATGGTTAAAAGTCCATGAAAATGAAATGGCCAATTTACTCACTCTGAGTTCTCAAAAAGAGTTTCTTCACCCCGGGAAGTTAATTAAATACCATTTGGAGGCATTTAATGTTCGAGCCAAAACGGCTGATTTTCGACAAAAGAGATAACACCCCCCCATTACGTCATGCTTCAGAAATGTGGAAAATGGTCCGTTTTCAAATGTTTTATTTTTGAACGTCAGTTCACATTTGTAGGTGGATCATCATTGTTAGAGCTAAAATTAGCATGTTTAAAGTGATTTTCATGCTTTCAGGGGCCCTAAACACAAGATTTATGGAATGGTTAAAAGTGCATGAAAATGGCCAATTTACTCACTCTGAGTTCTCAAAAAAGGTTTCTTCATCCCGGGAAGTTATTTAAATACCATTTGGAGGCAATTAATGTTCGAGCTAAAACGGATGATTTTCGACAAAAGAGATGACACCCCCCCATTACGTCATGCTTCAGAAATGTGGAAAATGGTCCTTTTTCAAATGTTTTATTTTTGAACGTCAGTTCACATTTGTAGGTGGATCATCAGTGTTAGAGCTAAAATTAGCATGTTTAAAGTGATTTTCATGCTTCCAGGGGCTCGGGAAGTGAATTAAATACTATTTGGAGGCATTTAATGTTCAAGCAAAAACAGCTGATTTTTGACAAAAGAGATAACACCCCCCAATTACGTCATGCTTCAGAAATGTGGAAAATGGTCCGTTTTTAAATGTTTTATTTTTGAACGTCAGTTCACATTTGTAGGTGGATCATCAGTGTTAGAGCTAAAATTAGCATGTTTAAAGTGATTTTCATGCTTCCAGGGGCCCTAAACACAAGATTTATGGAATGGTTAAAAGTGCATGAAAATGGCCAATTTACTCACTCTGAGTTCTCAAAAAAGGTTTCTTCATCCCGGGAAGTTAATTAAATACCATTTGGAGGCATTTAATGTTCGAGCTAAAACGGATGATTTTCGACAAAAGAGATAACACCCCCCCATTACGTCATGCTTCAGAAATGTGGAAAATGGTCCGTTTTCAAATGTTTTATTTTTGAACGTCAGTTCACATTTGTAGGTGGATCATCAGTGTTAGAGCTAAAATTAGCATGTTTAAATTGATTTTCATGCTTCCAGGGGCCCTAAACACAACATTTATGGAATGGTTAAAAGTGCATGAAAATGGCCAATTTACTCACTCTGAGTTCTCAAAAAGGGTTTCTTCACCCCGGGAAGTTAATTAAATACCATTTGGAGGCATTTAATGTTCGAGCCAAAACGGCTGATTTTTCGACAAAAGAGATAACACCCCCCCATTACGTCATGCTTCAGAAATGTGGAAAATGGTCCGTTTTCAAATGTTTTATTTTTGAACGTCAGTTCACATTTGTAGGTGGATCATCAGTGTTAGAGCTAAAATTAGCATGTTTAAAGTGATTTTCATGCTTCCAGGGGCTCGGGAAGTGAATTAAATACTATTTGGAGGCATTTAATGTTCAAGCAAAAACAGCTGATTTTTGACAAAAGAGATAACACCCCCCCATTACGTCATGCTTCAGAAATGTGGAAAATGGTCCGTTTTCAAATGTTTTATTTTTGAACTTCAGTTCACATTTGTAGGTGGATCATCAGTGTTAGAGCTAAAATTAGCATGTTTAAAGTGATTTTCATGCTTCCAGGGGCCCTAAACACAAGATTTATGGAATGGTTCAAAGACCATGAAAATGGCCAATTTACTCACTCTGAGTTCTCAAAAAGGGTTTCTTCACCCCGGGAAGTTAATTAAATACCATTTGGAGGCATTTAAAGTTCGAGCCAAAACGGCTGATTTTCGACAAAAGAGATAACACCCCCCCATTACGTCATGCTTCAGAAATGTGGAAAATGGTCCGTTTTCAAATGTTTTATTTTTGAACGTCAGTTCACATTTGTAGGTGGATCATCAGTGTTAGAGCTAAAATTAGCATGTTTAAAGTGGTTTTCATGCTTCCAGAGGCTCGGGAAGTGAATTAAATACTATTTGGAGGCATTTAATGCTCAAGCAAAAACAGCTGATTTTTGACAAAAGAGATAACACCCCCCATTACTTCATGCTTCAGAAATGTGGAAAATGGTCCGTTTTCAAATGTTTTATTTTTGAACGTCAGTTCACATTTGTAGGTGGATCATCAGTGTTAGAGCTAAAATTAGCATGTTTAAAGTGATTTTCATGCTTCCAGGGGCCCTAAGCACAAGATTTATGGAATGGTTAAAAGTGCATGAAAATGGCCAATTTACTCACTCTGAGTTCTCAAAAAGGGTTTCATCACCCCGGGAAGTTAATTAAATACCATTTGGAGGCATTTAATGTTCGAGCAAAAACGGCTGATTTTCGACAAAAGAGATAACACCCCCCCATTACGTCATGCTTCAGAAATGTGGAAAATCGTCCGTTTTCAAATGTTTTATTTTTGAACGTCAGTTCACATTTGTAGGTGGATCATCAGTGTTAGAGCTAAAATTAGCATGTTTAAAGTGATTTTCATGCTTCCAGGGGCAGGGGAAGTGAATTAAATACTATTTGGAGGCATTTAATGTTCAAGCAAAAGCAGCTGATTTTTGACAAAAGAGATAACACCCCCCCATTACGTCATGCTTCAGAAATGTGGAAAATGGTCCGTTTTCAAATGTTTTATTTTTGAACGTCAGTTCACATTTGTAGGTGGATCATCAGTGTTAGAGCTAAAATTAGCATGTTTAAAGTGATTTTCATGCTTCCAGGGGCCCTAAACACAAGATTTATGGACTGGTTAAAAGTGCATGAAAATGGCCAATTTACTCACTCTGAGTTCTCAAAAAGGGTTTCTTTACCCCGGGAAGTTAATTAAATACCATTTGGAGGCATTTAATGTTCGAGCCAAAATGGCTGATTTTCGACAAAAGAGATAACACCCCCCATTACGTCATGCTTCAGAAATGTGGAAAATGGTCCGTTTTCAAATGTTTTATTTTTGAACGTCAGTTCACATTTGTAGGTGGATCATCAGTGTTAGAGCTAAAATTAGCATGTTTAAAGTGATTTTCATGCTTCCAGGGGCTCGGAAAGTGAATTAAATACTATTTGGAGGCACTTAATGTTCAAGCAAAAACAGCTGATTTATGACAAAAGAGATAACACCCCCCCCATTACGTCATGCTTCAGAAATGTGGAAAATGGTCCGTTTTCAAATGTTTTATTTTTGAACGTCAGTTCACATTTGTAGGTGGATCATCAGTTTTAGAGCTAAAATTAGCATGTTTAAAGTGATTTTCATGCTTCCAGGGGCCCTAAACACAAGATTTATGGAATGGTTAAAAGTCCATGAAAATGGCCAATTTACTCACTCTGAGTTCTCAAAAAGAGTTTCTTCACCCCGGGAAGTTAATTAAATACCATTTGGAGGCATTTAATGTTCGAGCCAAAACGGCTGATTTTCGACAAAAGAGATAACACCCCCCATTACGTCATGCTTCAGAAATGTGGAAAATGGTCCGTTTTCAAATGTTTTATTTTTGAACGTCAGTTCACATTTGTAGGTGGATCATCAGTGTTAGAGCTAAAATTAGCATGTTTAAAGTGATTTTCATGCTTCCAGGGGCTCGGGAAGTTAATTAAATACCATTTGGAGGCATTTAATGTTCGAGCAAAAACGGCTGATTTTTGACAAAAGAGATAACACCCCCCCATTACGTCATGCTTCAGAAATGTGGAAAATGGTCCGTTTTCAAATGTTTTATTTTTGAACGTCAGTTCACATTTGTAGGTGGATCATCAGTGTTAGAGCTAAAATTAGCATGTTTAAAGTGATTTTCATGCTTCCAGGGGCCCTAAACACAAGATTTATGGAATGGTTAAAAGTGCATGAAAATGGCCAATTTACTCACTCTGAGTTCTCAAAAAGGGTTTCTTCACCCCGGGAAGTTAATTAAATACCATTTGGAGGCATTTAATGTTCGAGCCAAAACGGCTGATTTTCGACAAAAGAGATAACACCCCCCCATTACGTCATGCTTCAGAAATGTGGAAAATGGTCCGTTTTCAAATGTTTTATTTTTGAACGTCAGTTCACATTTGTAGGTGGATCATCAGTGTTAGAGCTAAAATTAGCATGTTTAAAGTGATTTTCATGCTTCCAGGGGCTCGGGAAGTGAATTAAATACTATTTGGAGGCATTTAATGTTCAAGCAAAAACAGCTGATTTTTGACAAAAGAGATAACACCCCCCCATTACGTCATGCTTCAGAAATGTGGAAAATGGTCCGTTTTCAAATGTTTTATTTTTGAACTTCAGTTCACATTTGTAGGTGGATCATCAGTGTTAGAGCTAAAATTAGCATGTTTAAAGTGATTTTCATGCTTCCAGGGGCCCTAAACACAAGATTTATGGAATGGTTCAAAGACCATGAAAATGGCCAATTTACTCACTCTGAGTTCTCAAAAAGGGTTTCTTCACCCCGGGAAGTTAATTAAATACCATTTGGAGGCATTTAAAGTTCGAGCCAAAACGGCTGATTTTCGACAAAAGAGATAACACCCCCCCATTACGTCATGCTTCAGAAATGTGGAAAATGGTCCGTTTTCAAATGTTTTATTTTTGAACGTCAGTTCACATTTGTAGGTGGATCATCAGTGTTAGAGCTAAAATTAGCATGTTTAAAGTGGTTTTCATGCTTCCAGAGGCTCGGGAAGTGAATTAAATACTATTTGGAGGCATTTAATGCTCAAGCAAAAACAGCTGATTTTTGACAAAAGAGATAACACCCCCCATTACTTCATGCTTCAGAAATGTGGAAAATGGTCCGTTTTCAAATGTTTTATTTTTGAACGTCAGTTCACATTTGTAGGTGGATCATCAGTGTTAGAGCTAAAATTAGCATGTTTAAAGTGATTTTCATGCTTCCAGGGGCCCTAAGCACAAGATTTATGGAATGGTTAAAAGTGCATGAAAATGGCCAATTTACTCACTCTGAGTTCTCAAAAAGGGTTTCATCACCCCGGGAAGTTAATTAAATACCATTTGGAGGCATTTAATGTTCGAGCAAAAACGGCTGATTTTCGACAAAAGAGATAACACCCCCCCATTACGTCATGCTTCAGAAATGTGGAAAATCGTCCGTTTTCAAATGTTTTATTTTTGAACGTCAGTTCACATTTGTAGGTGGATCATCAGTGTTAGAGCTAAAATTAGCATGTTTAAAGTGATTTTCATGCTTCCAGGGGCAGGGGAAGTGAATTAAATACTATTTGGAGGCATTTAATGTTCAAGCAAAAGCAGCTGATTTTTGACAAAAGAGATAACACCCCCCCATTACGTCATGCTTCAGAAATGTGGAAAATGGTCCGTTTTCAAATGTTTTATTTTTGAACGTCAGTTCACATTTGTAGGTGGATCATCAGTGTTAGAGCTAAAATTAGCATGTTTAAAGTGATTTTCATGCTTCCAGGGGCCCTAAACACAAGATTTATGGACTGGTTAAAAGTGCATGAAAATGGCCAATTTACTCACTCTGAGTTCTCAAAAAGGGTTTCTTTACCCCGGGAAGTTAATTAAATACCATTTGGAGGCATTTAATGTTCGAGCCAAAATGGCTGATTTTCGACAAAAGAGATAACACCCCCCATTACGTCATGCTTCAGAAATGTGGAAAATGGTCCGTTTTCAAATGTTTTATTTTTGAACGTCAGTTCACATTTGTAGGTGGATCATCAGTGTTAGAGCTAAAATTAGCATGTTTAAAGTGATTTTCATGCTTCCAGGGGCTCGGAAAGTGAATTAAATACTATTTGGAGGCACTTAATGTTCAAGCAAAAACAGCTGATTTATGACAAAAGAGATAACACCCCCCCCATTACGTCATGCTTCAGAAATGTGGAAAATGGTCCGTTTTCAAATGTTTTATTTTTGAACGTCAGTTCACATTTGTAGGTGGATCATCAGTTTTAGAGCTAAAATTAGCATGTTTAAAGTGATTTTCATGCTTCCAGGGGCCCTAAACACAAGATTTATGGAATGGTTAAAAGTCCATGAAAATGGCCAATTTACTCACTCTGAGTTCTCAAAAAGAGTTTCTTCACCCCGGGAAGTTAATTAAATACCATTTGGAGGCATTTAATGTTCGAGCCAAAACGGCTGATTTTCGACAAAAGAGATAACACCCCCCATTACGTCATGCTTCAGAAATGTGGAAAATGGTCCGTTTTCAAATGTTTTATTTTTGAACGTCAGTTCACATTTGTAGGTGGATCATCAGTGTTAGAGCTAAAATTAGCATGTTTAAAGTGATTTTCATGCTTCCAGGGGCTCGGGAAGTTAATTAAATACCATTTGGAGGCATTTAATGTTCGAGCAAAAACGGCTGATTTTTGACAAAAGAGATAACACCCCCCCATTACGTCATGCTTCAGAAATGTGGAAAATGGTCCGTTTTCAAATGTTTTATTTTTGAACGTCAGTTCACATTTGTAGGTGGATCATCAGTGTTAGAGCTAAAATTAGCATGTTTAAAGTGATTTTCATGCTTCCAGGGGCCCTAAACACAAGATTTATGGAATGGTTAAAAGTGCATGAAAATGGCCAATTTACTCACTCTGAGTTCTCAAAAAGGGTTTCTTCACCCCGGGAAGTTAATTAAATACCATTTGGAGGCATTTAATGTTCGAGCCAAAACGGCTGATTTTCGACAAAAGAGATAACACCCCCCCATTACGTCATGCTTCAGAAATGTGGAAAATGGTCCGTTTTCAAATGTTTTATTTTTGAACGTCAGTTCACATTTGTAGGTGGATCATCAGTGTTAGAGCTAAAATTAGCATGTTTAAAGTGATTTTCATGCTTCCAGGGGCTCGGGAAGTGAATTAAATACTATTTGGAGGCATTTAATGTTCAAGCAAAAACAGCTGATTTTTGACAAAAGAGATAACACCCCCCCATTACGTCATGCTTCAGAAATGTGGAAAATGGTCCGTTTTCAAATGTTTTATTTTTGAACGTCAGTTCACATTTGTAGGTGGATCATCAGTGTTAGAGCTAAAATTAGCATGTTTAAAGTGATTTTCATGCTTCCATGGGCCCTAAGCACACGATTTATGGAATGGTTCAAAGACCATGAAAATGGCCAATTTACTCACTCTGAGTTCTCAAAAAGGGTTTCTTCACCCCGGGAAGTTAATTAAATACCATTTGGAGGCATTTAAAGTTCGAGCCAAAACGGCTGATTTTCGACAAAAGAGATAACACCCCCCCATTACGTCATGCTTCAGAAATGTGGAAAATGGTCCGTTTTCAAATGTTTTATTTCTGAACGTCAGTTCACATTTGTAGGTGGATCATCAGTGTTAGAGCTAAAATTAGCATGTTTAAAGTGGTTTTCATGCTTCCAGAGGCTCGGGAAGTGAATTAAATACTATTTGGAGGCATTTAATGCTCAAGCAAAAACAGCTGATTTTTGACAAAAGAGATAACACCCCCCATTACTTCATGCTTCAGAAATGTGGAAAATGGTCCGTTTTCAAATGTTTTATTTTTGAACGTCAGTTCACATTTGTAGGTGGATCATCAGTGTTAGAGCTAAAATTAGCATGTTTAAAGTGATTTTCATGCTTCCAGGGGCCCTAAGCACACGATTTATGGAATGGTTAAAAGTGCGTGAAAATGGCCAATTTACTCACTCTGAGTTCTCAAAAAGGGTTTCATCACCCTGGGAAGTTAATTAAATACCATTTGGGGGCATTTAATGTTCGAGCAAAAACGGCTGATTTTCGACAAAAGAGATAACACCCCCCCATTACGTCATGCTTCAGAAATGTGGAAAATCGTCCGTTTTCAAATGTTTTATTTTTGAACGTCAGTTCACATTTGTAGGTGGATCATCAGTGTTAGAGCTAAAATTAGCATGTTTAAAGTGATTTTCATGCTTCCAGGGGCTGGGGAAGTGAATTAAATACTATTTGGAGGCATTTAATGTTCAAGCAAAAACAGCTGATTTTTGACAAAAGAGATAACACCCCCCCATTACGTCATGCTTCAGAAATGTGGAAAATGGTCCGTTTTCAAATGTTTTATTTTTGAACGTCAGTTCACATTTGTAGGTGGATCATCAGTGTTAGAGCTAAAATTAGCATGTTTAAAGTGATTTTCATGCTTCCAGGGGCTCGGGAAGTTAATTAAATACCATTTGGAGGCATTTAATGTTCGAGCAAAAACGGCTGATTTTCAACAAAAGAGATAACACCCCCCCATTACGTCATGCTTCAGAAATGTGGAAAATGGTCCGTTTTCAAATGTTTTATTTTTAAAAGTCAGTTCACATTTGTAGGTGGATCATCAGTGTTAGAGCTAAAATTAGCATGTTTAAAGTGATTTTCATGCTTCCAGGGGCCCTAAGCACAAGATTTATGGAATGGTTAAAAGTGCATGAAAATGGCCAATTTACTCACTCTGAGTTCTCAAAAAGGGTTTCATCACCCCGGGAAGTTAATTAAATACCATTTGGAGGCATTTAATGTTCGAGCAAAAACGGCTGATTTTCGACAAAAGAGATAACACCCCCCCATTACGTCATGCTTCAGAAATGTGGAAAATCGTCCGTTTTCAAATGTTTTATTTTTGAACGTCAGTTCACATTTGTAGGTGGATCATCAGTGTTAGAGCTAAAATTAGCATGTTTAAAGTGATTTTCATGCTTCCAGGGGCTGGGGAAGTGAATTAAATACTATTTGGAGGCATTTAATGTTCAAGCAAAAACAGCTGATTTTTGACAAAAGAGATAACACCCCCCCCATTACGTCATGCTTCAGAAATGTGGAAAATGGTCCGTTTTCGAATGTTTTATTTTTGAACGTCAGTTCACATTTGTAGGTGGATCATCAGTGTTAGAGCTAAAATTAGCATGTTTAAAGTGATTTTCATGCTTCCAGGGGCCCTAAACACAAGATTTATGGACTGGTTAAAAGTGCATGAAAATGGCCAATTTACTCACTCTGAGTTCTCAAAAAGGGTTTCTTTACCCCGGGAAGTTAATTAAATACCATTTGGAGGCATTTAATGTTCGAGCCAAAATGGCTGATTTTCGACAAAAGAGATAACACCCCCCATTACGTCATGCTTCAGAAATGTGGAAAATGGTCTGTTTTCAAATGTTTTATTTTTGAACGTCAGTTCACATTTGTAGGTGGATCATCAGTGTTAGAGCTAAAATTAGCATGTTTAAAGTGATTTTCATGCTTCCAGGGGCTCGGAAAGTGAATTAAATACTATTTGGAGGCATTTAATGTTCAAGCAAAAACAGCTGATTTTTGACAAAAGAGATAACACCCCCCCATTACGTCATGCTTCAGAAATGTGGAAAATGATCCATTTTCAAATGTTTTATTTTTGAACGTCAGTTCACATTTGTAGGTGGATCATCAGTGTTAGAGCTAAAATTAGCATGTTTAAAGTGATTTTCATGCTTCCAGGGGCCCTAAACACAAGATTTATGGAATGGTTAAAAGTCCATGAAAATGGCCAATTTACTCACTCTGAGTTCTCAAAAAGAGTTTCTTCACCCCGGGAAGTTAATTAAATACCATTTGGAGGCATTTAATGTTCGAGCCAAAACGGCTGATTTTCGACAAAAGAGATAACACCCCCCCATTACGTCATGCTTCAGAAATGTGGAAAATGGTCCGTTTTCAAATGTTTTATTTTTGAACGTCAGTTCACATTTGTAGGTGGATCATCATTGTTAGAGCTAAAATTAGCATGTTTAAAGTGATTTTCATGCTTTCAGGGGCCCTAAACACAAGATTTATGGAATGGTTAAAAGTGCATGAAAATGGCCAATTTACTCACTCTGAGTTCTCAAAAAAGGTTTCTTCATCCCGGGAAGTTATTTAAATACCATTTGGAGGCAATTAATGTTCGAGCTAAAACGGATGATTTTCGACAAAAGAGATGACACCCCCCCATTACGTCATGCTTCAGAAATGTGGAAAATGGTCCTTTTTCAAATGTTTTATTTTTGAACGTCAGTTCACATTTGTAGGTGGATCATCAGTGTTAGAGCTAAAATTAGCATGTTTAAAGTGATTTTCATGCTTCCAGGGGCTCGGGAAGTGAATTAAATACTATTTGGAGGCATTTAATGTTCAAGCAAAAACAGCTGATTTTTGACAAAAGAGATAACACCCCCCCATTACGTCATGCTTCAGAAATGTGGAAAATGGTCCGTTTTTAAATGTTTTATTTTTGAACGTCAGTTCACATTTGTAGGTGGATCATCAGTGTTAGAGCTAAAATTAGCATGTTTAAAGTGATTTTCATGCTTCCAGGGGCCCTAAACACAAGATTTATGGAATGGTTAAAAGTGCATGAAAATGGCCAATTTACTCACTCTGAGTTCTCAAAAAAGGTTTCTTCATCCCGGGAAGTTAATTAAATACCATTTGGAGGCATTTAATGTTCGAGCTAAAACGGATGATTTTCGACAAAAGAGATAACACCCCCCCATTACGTCATGCTTCAGAAATGTGGAAAATGGTCCGTTTTCAAATGTTTTATTTTTGAACGTCAGTTCACATTTGTAGGTGGATCATCAGTGTTAGAGCTAAAATTAGCATGTTTAAATTGATTTTCATGCTTCCAGGGGCCCTAAACACAAGATTTATGGAATGGTTAAAAGTGCATGAAAATGGCCAATTTACTCACTCTGAGTTCTCAAAAAGGGTTTCTTCACCCCGGGAAGTTAATTAAATACCATTTGCAGGCATTTAATGTTCGAGCCAAACCGGCTGATTTTCGACAAAAGAGATAACACCCCCCCATTACGTCATGCTTCAGAAATGTGGAAAATGGTCCGTTTTCAAATGTTTTATTTTTGAACGTCAGTTCACATTTGTAGGTGGATCATCAGTGTTAGAGCTAAAATTAGCATGTTTAAAGTGATTTTCATGCTTCCAGGGGCTCGGGAAGTGAATTAAATACTATTTGGAGGCATTTAATGTTCAAGCAAAAACAGCTGATTTTTGACAAAAGAGATAACACCCCCCCATTACGTCATGCTTCAGAAATGTGGAAAATGGTCCGTTTTCAAATGTTTTATTTTTGAACGTCAGTTCACATTTGTAGGTGGATCATCAGTGTTAGAGCTAAAATTAGCATGTTTAAAGTGATTTTCATGCTTCCAGGGGCCCTAAACACAAGATTTATGGAATGGTTCAAAGACCATGAAAATGGCCAATTTACTCACTCTGAGTTCTCAAAAAGGGTTTCTTCACCCCGGGAAGTTAATTAAATACCATTTGGAGGCATTTAAAGTTCGAGCCAAAACGGCTGATTTTCGACAAAAGAGATAACACCCCCCCATTACGTCATGCTTCAGAAATGTGGAAAATGGTCCGTTTTCAAATGTTTTATTTTTGAACGTCAGTTCACATTTGTAGGTGGATCATCAGTGTTAGAGCTAAAATTAGCATGTTTAAAGTGGTTTTCATGCTTCCAGAGGCTCGGGAAGTGAATTAAATACTATTTGGAGGCATTTAATGCTCAAGCAAAAACAGCTGATTTTTGACAAAAGAGATAACACCCCCCATTACTTCATGCTTCAGAAATGTGGAAAATGGTCCGTTTTCAAATGTTTTATTTTTGAACGTCAGTTCACATTTGTAGGTGGATCATCAGTGTTGGAGCTAAAATTAGCATGTTTAAAGTGATTTTCATGCTTCCAGGGGCCCTAAGCACAAGATTTATGGAATGGTTAAAAGTGCATGAAAATGGCCAATTTACTCACTCTGAGTTCTCAAAAAGGGTTTCATCACCCCGGGAAGTTAATTAAATACCATTTGGAGGCATTTAATGTTCGAGCAAAAACGGCTGATTTTCGACAAAAGAGATAACACCCCCCCATTACGTCATGCTTCAGAAATGTGGAAAATCGTCCGTTTTCAAATGTTTTATTTTTGAACGTCAGTTCACATTTGTAGGTGGATCATCAGTGTTAGAGCTAAAATTAGCATGTTTAAAGTGATTTTCATGCTTCCAGGGGCTGGGGAAGTGAATTAAATACTATTTGGAGGCATTTAATGTTCAAGCAAAAACAGCTGATTTTTGACAAAAGAGATAACACCCCCCCATTACGTCATGCCTCAGAAATGTGGAAAATGGTCCGTTTTCAAATGTTTTATTTTTGAACGTCAGTTCACATTTGTAGGTGGATCATCCGTGTTAGAGCTAAAATTAGCATGTTTAAAGTGATTTTCATGCTTCCAGGGGCCCTAAACACAAGATTTAAGGAATGGTTAAAAGTGCATGAAAATGGCCAATTTACTCACTCTGAGTTCTCAAAAAGGGTTTCTTCACCCCGAGAAGTTAATTAAATACCATTTGGAGGCATTTAATGTTCGAGCCAAAACGGCTGATTTTCGACAAAAGAGATAACACCCCCCCATTACGTCATGCTTCAGAAATGGGGAAAATGGTCCGTTTTCAAATGTTTTATTTTTGAACGTCAGTTCACATTTGTAGGTGGATCATGAGTGTTAGAGCTAAAATTAGCATGTTTAAAGTGATTTTCATACTTCCAGGGGCCCTAAACACAAGATTTATGGAATGGTTAAAAGTCCATGAAAATGGCCAATTTACTCACTCTTAGTTCTCAAAAAGGGTTTCTTCACCCCGGGAAGTTAATTAAATACCATTTGGAGGCATTTAATGTTCGAGCCAAAACGGCTGATTTTCGACAAAAGAAATAACACCCCCCCATTACGTCATGCTTCAGAAATGTGGAAAATGCTCCGTTTTCAAATGTTTTATTTTTGAACGTCAGTTCACATTTGTAGGTGGATCATCAGTGTTAGAGCTAAAATGAGCATGTTTAAAGTGATTTTCATGCTTCCAGGGGCTCGGGAAGTGAATTAAATACTATTTGGAGGCATTTAATGTTCAAGCAAAAACAGCTGATTTTTGACAAAAGAGATAACACCCCCCCATTACTTCATGCTTCAGAAATGTGGAAAATGGTCCGTTTTCAAATGTTTTATTTTTGAACGTCAGTTCACATTTGTAGGTGGATCATCAGTGTTAGAGCTAAAATTAGCATGTTTAAAGTGATTTTCATGCTTCCAGGGGCCCTAAACACAAGATTTATGGAATGGTTAAAAGTCCATGAAAATGGCAAATTTACTCACTCTGAGTTCTCAAAAAGAGTTTCTTCACCCCGGGAAGTTAATTAAATACCATTTGGAGGCATTTAATGTTCGAGCCAAAACGGCTGATTTTCGACAAAAGAGATAACACCCCCCATTACGTCATGCTTCAGAAATGTGGAAAATGGTCCGTTTTCAAATGTTTTATTTTTGAACGTCAGTTCACATTTGTAGGTGGATCATCAGTGTTAGAGCTAAAATTAGCATGTTTAAAGTGATTTTCATGCTTCCAGGGGCTCGGGAAGTTAATTAAATACCATTTGGAGGCATTTAATGCTCAAGCAAAAACAGCTGATTTTTGACAAAAGAGATAACACCCCCCATTACTTCATGCTTCAGAAATGTGGAAAATGGTCCGTTTTCAAATGTTTTATTTTTGAACGTCAGTTCACATTTGTAGGTGGATCATCAGTGTTAGAGCTAAAATTAGCATGTTTAAAGTGATTTTCATGCTTCCAGGGGCCCTAAGCACAAGATTTATGGAATGGTTAAAAGTGCATGAAAATGGCCAATTTACTCACTCTGAGTTCTCAAAAAGGGTTTCATCACCCCGGGAAGTTAATTAAATACCATTTGGAGGCATTTAATGTTCGAGCAAAAACGGCTGATTTTCGACAAAAGAGATAACACCCCCCCATTACGTCATGCTTCAGAAATGTGGAAAATCGTCCGTTTTCAAATGTTTTATTTTTGAACGTCAGTTCACATTTGTAGGTGGATCATCAGTGTTAGAGCTAAAATTAGCATGTTTAAAGTGATTTTCATGCTTCCAGGGGCTGGGGAAGTGAATTAAATACTATTTGGAGGCATTTAATGTTCAAGCAAAAACAGCTGATTTTTGACAAAAGAGATAACACCCCCCCATTACGTCATGCTTCAGAAATGTGGAAAATGGTCCGTTTTCAAATGTTTTATTTTTGAACGTCAGTTCACATTTGTAGGTGGATCATCAGTGTTAGAGCCAAAATTAGCATGTTTAAAGTGATTTTCATGCTTCCAGGGGCCCTAAACACAAGATTTAAGGAATGGTTAAAAGTGCATGAAAATGGCCAATTTACTCACTCTGAGTTCTCAAAAAGGGTTTCTTCACCCCGGGAAGTTAATTAAATACCATTTGGAGGCATTTAATGTTCGAGCCAAAACGGCTGATTTTCGACAAAAGAGATAACACCCCCCCATTACGTCATGCTTCAGAAATGTGGAAAATGGTCCGTTTTCAAATGTTTTATTTTTGAACGTCAGTTCACATTTGTAGGTGGATCATGAGTGTTAGAGCTAAAATTAGCATGTTTAAAGTGATTTTCATACTTCCAGGGGCCCTAAACACAAGATTTATGGAATGGTTAAAAGTCCATGAAAATGGCCAATTTACTCACTCTTAGTTCTCAAAAAGGGTTTCTTCACCCCGGGAAGTTAATTAAATACCATTTGGAGGCATTTAATGTTCGAGCCAAAACGGCTGATTTTCGACAAAAGAGATAACACCCCCCCATTACGTCATGCTTCAGAAATGTGGAAAATGCTCCGTTTTCAAATGTTTTATTTTTGAACGTCAGTTCACATTTGTAGGTGGATCATCAGTGTTAGAGCTAAAATGAGCATGTTTAAAGTGATTTTCATGCTTCCAGGGGCTCGGGAAGTGAATTAAATACTATTTGGAGGCATTTAATGTTCAAGCAAAAACAGCTGATTTTTGACAAAAGAGATAACACCCCCCCCATTACTTCATGCTTCAGAAATGTGGAAAATGGTCAGTTTTCAAATGTTTTATTTTTGAACGTCAGTTCACATTTGTAGGTGGATCATCAGTGTTAGAGCTAAAATTAGCATGTTTAAAGTGATTTTCATGCTTCCAGGGGCCCTAAACACAAGATTTATGGAATGGTTAAAAGTCCATGAAAATGGCCAATTTACTCACTCTGAGTTCTCAAAAAGAGTTTCTTCACCCCGGGAAGTTAATTAAATACCATTTGGAGGCATTTAATGTTCGAGCCAAAACGGCTGATTTTCGACAAAAGAGATAACACCCCCCATTACGTCATGCTTCAGAAATGTGGAAAATGGTCCGTTTTCAAATGTTTTATTTTTGAACGTCAGTTCACATTTGTAGGTGGATCATCAGTGTTAGAGCTAAAATTAGCATGTTTAAAGTGATTTTCATGCTTCCAGGGGCTCGGGAAGTTAATTAAATACCATTTGGAGGCATTTAATGTTCGAGCAAAAACGGCTGATTTTTGACAAAAAGAGATAACACCCCCCCATTACGTCATGCTTCAGAAATGTGGAAAATGGTCCGTTTTCAAATGTTTTATTTTTGAACGTCAGTTCACATTTGTAGGTGGATCATCAGTGTTAGAGCTAAAATTAGCATGTTTAAAGTGATTTTCATGCTTCCAGGGGCCCTAAACACAAGATTTATGGAATGGTTAAAAGTGCATGAAAATGGCCAATTTACTCACTCTGAGTTCTCAAAAAGGGTTTCTTCACCCCGGGAAGTTAATTAAATACCATTTGGAGGCATTTAATGTTCGAGCCAAAACGGCTGATTTTCGACAAAAGAGATAACACCCCCCCATTACGTCATGCTTCAGAAATGTGGAAAATGGTCCGTTTTCAAATGTTTTATTTTTGAACGTCAGTTCACATTTGTAGGTGGATCATCAGTGTTAGAGCTAAAATTAGCATGTTTAAAGTGATTTTCATGCTTCCAGGGGCTCTGGAAGTGAATTAAATACTATTTGGAGGCATTTAATGTTCAAGCAAAAACAGCTGATTTTTGACAAAAGAGATAACACCCCCCCATTACGTCATGCTTCAGAAATGTGGAAAATGGTCCGTTTTCAAATGTTTTATTTTTGAACGTCAGTTCACATTTGTAGGTGGATCATCAGTGTTAGAGCTAAAATTAGCATGTTTAAAGTGATTTTCATGCTTCCAGGGGCCCTAAACACAAGATTTATGGAATGGTTCAAAGACCATGAAAATGGCCAATTTACTCACTCTGAGTTCTCAAAAAGGGTTTCTTCACCCCGGGAAGTTAATTAAATACCATTTGGAGGCATTTAAAGTTCGAGCCAAAACGGCTGATTTTCGACAAAAGAGATAAAACCCCCCCATTACGTCATGCTTCAGAAATGTGGAAAATGGTCCGTTTTCAAATGTTTTATTTTTGAACGTCAGTTCACATTTGTAGGTGGATCATCAGTGTTAGAGCTAAAATTAGCATGTTTAAAGTGGTTTTCATGCTTCCAGAGGCTCGGGAAGTGAATTAAATACTATTTGGAGGCATTTAATGCTCAAGCAAAAACAGCTGATTTTTGACAAAAGAGATAACACCCCCCATTACTTCATGCTTCAGAAATGTGGAAAATGGTCCGTTTTCAAATGTTTTATTTTTGAACGTCAGTTCACATTTGTAGGTGGATCATCAGTGTTAGAGCTAAAATTAGCATGTTTAAAGTGATTTTCAGGCTTCCAGGGGCCCTAAGCACACGATTTATGGAATGGTTAAAAGTGCATGAAAATGGCCAATTTACTCACTCTGAGTTCTCAAAAAGGGTTTCATCACCCCGGGAAGTTAATTAAATACCATTTGGAGGCATTTAATGTTCGAGCAAAAACGGCTGATTTTCGACAAAAGAGATAACACCCCCCCATTACGTCATGCTTCAGAAATGTGGAAAATCGTCCGTTTTCAAATGTTTTATTTTTGAACGTCAGTTCACATTTGTAGGTGGATCATCAGTGTTAGAGCTAAAATTAGCATGTTTAAAGTGATTTTCATGCTTCCAGGGGCTGGGGAAGTGAATTAAATACTATTTGGAGGCATTTAATGTTCAAGCAAAAACAGCTGATTTTTGACAAAAGAGATAACACCCCCCCATTACGTCATGCTTCAGAAATGTGGAAAATGGTCCGTTTTCAAACGTTTTATTTTTGAACGTCAGTTCACATTTGTAGGTGGATCATCAGTGTTAGAGCTAAAATTAGCATGTTTAAAGTGATTTTCATGCTTCCAGGGGCTCGGGAAGTTAATTAAATACCATTTGGAGGCATTTAATGTTCGAGCAAAAACGGCTGATTTTCGACAAAAGAGATAACACCCCCCCATTACGTCATGCTTCAGAAATGTGGAAAATGGTCCGTTTTCAAATGTTTTATTTTTGAAAGTCAGTTCACATTTGTAGGTGGATCATCAGTGTTAGAGCTAAAATTAGCATGTTTAAAGTGATTTTCATGCTTCCAGGGGCCCTAAACACAAGATTTATGGACTGGTTAAAAGTGCATGAAAATGGCCAATTTACTCACTCTGAGTTCTCAAAAAGGGTTTCTTTACCCCGGGAAGTTAATTAAATACCATTTGGAGGCATTTAATGTTCGAGCCAAAATGGCTGATTTTCGACAAAAGAGATAACACCCCCCATTACGTCATGCTTCAGAAATGTGGAAAATGGTCCGTTTTCAAATGTTTTATTTTTGAACGTCAGTTCACATTTGTAGGTGGATCATCAGTGTTAGAGCTAAAATTAGCATGTTTAAAGTGATTTTCATGCTTCCAGGGGCTCGGAAAGTGAATTAAATACTATTTGGAGGCATTTAATGTTCAAGCAAAAACAGCTGATTTTTGACAAAAGAGATAACACCCCCCCCATTACGTCATGCTTCAGAAATGTGGAAAATGGTCCGTTTTCGAATGTTTTATTTTTGAACGTCAGTTCACATTTGTAGGTGGATCATCAGTGTTAGAGCTAAAATTAGCATGTTTAAAGTGATTTTCATGCTTCCAGGGGCCCTAAACACAAGATTTATGGACTGGTTAAAAGTGCATGAAAATGGCCAATTTACTCACTCTGAGTTCTTAAAAAGGGTTTCTTTACCCCGGGAAGTTAATTAAATACCATTTGGAGGCATTTAATGTTCGAGCCAAAATGGCTGATTTTCGACAAAAGAGATAACACCCCCCATTACGTCATGCTTCAGAAATGTGGAAAATGGTCCGTTTTCAAATGTTTTATTTTTGAACGTCAGTTCACATTTGTAGGTGGATCATCAGTGTTAGAGCTAAAATTAGCATGTTTAAAGTGATTTTCATGCTTCCAGGGGCTCGGAAAGTGAATTAAATACTATTTGGAGGCATTTAATGTTCAAGCAAAAACAGCTGATTTTTGACAAAAGAGATAACACCCCCCCTATTACGTCATGCTTCAGAAATGTGGAAAATGATCCGTTTTCAAATGTTTTATTTTTGAACGTCAGTTCACATTTGTAGGTGGATCATCAGTGTTAGAGCTAAAATTAGCATGTTTAAAGTGATTTTCATGCTTCCAGGGGCCCTAAACACAAGATTTATGGAATGGTTAAAAGTCCATGAAAATGGGCAATTTACTCACTCTGAGTTCTCAAAAAGAGTTTCTTCGCCCCGGGAAGTTAATTAAATACCATTTGGAGGCATTTAATGTTCGAGCCAAAACGGCTGATTTTCGACAAAAGAGATAACACCCCCCCATTACGTCATGCTTCAGAAATGTGGAAAATGGTCCGTTTTCAAATGTTTTATTTTTGAACGTCAGTTCACATTTGTAGGTGGATCATCATTGTTAGAGCTAAAATTAGCATGTTTAAAGTGATTTTCATGCTTTCAGGGGCCCTAAACACAAGATTTATGGAATGGTTAAAAGTGCATGAAAATGGCCAATTTACTCACTCTGAGTTCTCAAAAAAGGTTTCTTCATCCCGGGAAGTTATTTAAATACCATTTGGAGGCAATTAATGTTCGAGCTAAAACGGATGATTTTCGACAAAAGAGATAACACCCCCCCATTACGTCATGCTTCAGAAATGTGGAAAATGGTCCTTTTTCAAATGTTTTATTTTTGAACGTCAGTTCACATTTGTAGGTGGATCATCAGTGTTAGAGCTAAAATTAGCATGTTTAAAGTCATTTTCATGCTTCCAGGGGCTCGGGAAGTGAATTAAATACTATTTGGAGGCATTTAATGTTCAAGCAAAAACAGCTGATTTTTGACAAAAGAGATAACACCCCCCATTACGTCATGCTTCAGAAATGTGGAAAATGGTCCGTTTTTAAATGTTTTATTTTTGAACGTCAGTTCACATTTGTAGGTGGATCATCAGTGTTAGAGCTAAAATTAGCATGTTTAAAGTGATTTTCATGCTTCCAGGGGCCCTAAACACAAGATTTATGGAATGGTTAAAAGTGCATGAAAATGGCCAATTTACTCACTCTGAGTTCTCAAAAAAGGTTTCTTCATCCCGGGAAGTTAATTAAATACCATTTGGAGGCATTTAATGTTCGAGCTAAAACGGATGATTTTCGACAAAAGAGATAACACCCCCCCATTACGTCATGCTTCAGAAATGTGGAAAATGGTCCGTTTTCAAATGTTTTATTTTTGAACGTCAGTTCACATTTGTAGGTGGATCATCAGTGTTAGAGCTAAAATTAGCATGTTTAAATTGATTTTCATGCTTCCAGGGGCCCTAAACACAAGATTTATGGAATGGTTAAAAGTGCATGAAAATGGCCATATGGCTGAGATACCCGCCACCCCCTCTCAACACAATCCCCAAAAGGAGGGAAACCGGAAACAGTTCTTGAAGTTTTTGGAAGAGGGAGGAAGTGACCCTCCCCGGCCGTATTTATTAAAACAAAAAATTAAACGTTAAACAGTTCATATTAATGTACAATTTCATAACCACATTGCGATGTTTGGCTAACCTTAACAGATTCTCTAATACAGAGGTTCTCCTAGCCGAACTACCAACCTGCAAAACATTTTCTTGAAATAATGAAATTGTACATCCTAACGTTTAAGGGCCAACGGCAAGGTCGTAACCGGTGTCAAGATCCCTAACCAGAAATACCCCCCCCCACTTGGGAGGGGCGACAGCACTGAGGCGTACCCCACGTGCAACTACCAATTTCCCTTTGACTTGTCGGGGGCCCCAATAAACTCGACGCCACTTAAAGGTCGTTCGAGGACTCGTGTGAGTATCTAGAAGGTAGCGTAGACCTCCCCCCAAACCCCACACAACTTACCACATCTGCCGTCGCAGACGTCACTGGCCCCGGGAAATTCCCCAGGAGGGGGCTGTAACCCCTCCTACACAGGAAGGGGCCTTGACCGCCTTTCCTTTCCTTCCGGCGGCCTCTCCTTAGACAGGACCGCCTCCCCGTTGAGGGGCCAATGGCCACCTCTCCCGAGCGCTCCCATCCGTGTTGGGTGACGCCCACTCATAGGGATCTTCCAATTACTGCTCACCGATCATGACCTTACCGCCTACCAAATAAATACGACAATGCTACCTAAACCAACAATCCATTGGCCACTACGACCCGAATAAGCATGCTTATAACGGACACAAAACAGAATATCTTTAATCACAGAACATACAAAAATTCGTCCAACTTTATTACAAACTCATTCTCAACATGGTAATACCAACGGACACAAAAACGGAATATCTTTAATCACAGAACATACATAAACGGCCAACTTTATTACACACTCAATATCAACATGATAATGCCACAACCTGTAAACGAAAAATTAGAAGTATCGAACCATCTTAAAACAACTAGCTGTCCTCAGGGGCTGGTGGGTGGGTCAAAATTGGCTCTTCGTTCCGTCTCGAGCTCACGTGCAGCGAGGAGGTGCAGCTTCAGAGCACAGGAACAAGAGGATGTCTTCCGGTCTTGCGTCCCTTTTTATCTGTCTTCAGGGCGGGCGTAAACCCGCCCCTGCCTGCCCTGAGGGCGTGGCCAGCTGCGTCAGTGTCTAGGCCAGCCCACTCCAGGGCGGGAAAGAGCGCGCCCCGGCTACGCCGCTTCGGGCATACCAGCCGAGACGCGCCTCCCGCCCAAAAACGGCTTCCCGGGGGGATCGAGGTACTCTGCCATAAGTTCGGGGGGACCGAGTGGTCGCCCCTTTCCATATGGCTGAGATACCCGCCACCCCCTCTCAACACAATCCCCAAAAGGAGGGAAACCGGAAACAGTTCTTGAAGTTTTTGGAAGAGGGAGGGAGTGACCCTCCCCGGCCGTATTTATTAAAACAAAAAATTAAACGTTAAACAGTTCATATTAATGTACAATTTCATAACCACATTGCGATGTTTGGCTAACCTTAACAGATTCTCTAATACAGAGGTTCTCCTAGCCGAACTACCAACCTGCAAAACATTTTCTTGAAATAATGAAATTGTACATCCTAACGTTTAAGGGCCAACGGCAAGGTCGTAACCGGTGTCAAGATCCCTAACCAGAAATACCCCCCCCCACTTGGGAGGGGCGACAGCACTGAGGCGTACCCCACGTGCAACTACCAATTTCCCTTTGACTTGTCGGGGGCCCCAATAAACTCGACGCCACTTAAAGGTCGTTCGAGGACTCGTGTGAGTATCTAGAAGGTAGCGTAGACCTCCCCCCAAACCCCACACAACTTACCACATCTGCCGTCGCAGACGTCACTGGCCCCGGGAAATTCCCCAGGAGGGGGCTGTAACCCCTCCTACACAGGAAGGGGCCTTGACCGCCTTTCCTTTCCTTCCGGCGGCCTCTCCTTAGACAGGACCGCCTCCCCGTTGAGGGGCCAATGGCCACCTCTCCCGAGCGCTCCCATCCATGTTGGGTGACGCCCACTCATAGGGATCTTCCAATTACTGCTCACCGATCATGACCTTACCGCCACAGGTCCGGATAGTTGACCGGCTATCCGGACCCCCCACAAAGCTCCTACCTAAAGGTCATGCTTCAACGTTTTTAACCATGCTAAGAAGTCTCCTATGAGTAACTCATTTCCCACCCGAGTCAAATGCACACCATCCCCCGAATACACACTGTCATCATTAATACATCCATGCGAAATAGAATGCAATGTCCCGGAACGGAACAACCTACTCACTTTGTTATTAAGCTTCCTAACAGAGTGATTCAAAGCAGGAATAGAAATAGCCCCCCGCCATACCTTTCGCGGGATCATATGGGACCACGCAATTGTGCACCCCGGAACTCTCCTCGCCAACCAACTTACAGTGGAAAGCATTGCCTCCAGGAGAAGTCGTCTACCGGTGGCGACCAAATCATTGCCCCCTAGATGCACTATGACTACAGACGGCGGTGACCTCGTCCGCCCTAACAAATCTTCAAAATATGCTTGAAACTGGTCAATACAGAGACCGCCTCTTCCGTAGAAGGACACCCTGTACCCGTATTCCCCAGCTACGTGAATCATGTCACCTGCTTTGAATACGTCCGCGGCACGCCTCACGTATGAGTGGCCCACGACCCACACCTCCTTTTTCACAGCCGGTGATGTCTGACCGCTGTCCTGGTGTTGGGTCGACTGCAAAGTCCGCCCCGCCTCGTAGGCTTGCGCAACTGAAAACCAAACAAAAACAAGAGGCGTAAGCACATCATTACAGCTTTACAACATGTGTAACCGCACATACCTCTTATAACAATTGGAGGACCAACGCCCCACTCGTTTCACTTGTTCAACATTAAGACCCCTGGCTGTAGCTTCTGTAGCAGCCCCTATCCGAAAGTAATGGGTCCCAAACTCGCCCGGGTTCAAGCCCGCAGCGGCAATTGACATCGCAAGCACCCGCTGAAACTGAAACCTCGTCAGTGGGGTGGCGTCCGCGTGTCTCAACAAGGTCCCCCCCCATACTGCCACCCTTCGTGCTAGGTAATCTTCTAAACACTTTACCGGGCATATGGAGGACCCGGGAATCCTGCGTATGATTATGCAGTCACCCATCCCATCTTGATCGGTCTTGGACTTGACAAAGGAGACCGTCATTGCCTCTCTTCTGATCTGAACGTGTTCTTGGCACAAACCCCCCGCCACATCCTGTTTGTTCCTTGCCACCAGTTCGCTTACTCGCATCGCCCCGTGAAATGCTAGCGTAAAAGCGGCTCGGAACAACACCGCCTCAAACGGAGATGAACATGTGGCAGGGAGTGTAGCCAACAACTGGGCCAACCTATCCAAACCTATCGGGCGCCTCTCATCTACTCTGCGACCCTCAAGGCGTTGCCACCCACGCAGCGCTTTCTGTACAACGAAAGACGCTGTCGGGTCCTGGATACTATGAGCCCTGGCAACAAAGGAAATAGCAGCACGATGCCTCTGAGCCGTAGCCACAGATTTCCCAGCCCTACGTAAGGACATCAGGAAATTCACCACCCATTCCTCATGGCCCCAAAGCTTCTCTCTATCAGTCCCCAAGAAGGCTAAATAGGACCTAAACGCCCCTTCATATGCCTTCCTCGTCCGTGGTGCTAGACTCTCTCCCACGAGGTGACGAAGTTCGGGGCACCGAGAAACCAGAGAGCTTCGGGGAAGGGTGCCGGCTCTGGGTCCGCTGAGGGAAGGAAGCCCGAGAAAGCCTGCATATGAAAACGAGACAGTGCATCAGCCGCCTGATTCTGTACCCCTGGGACATGTTTTGCTCTGAACAGCACATTCAGTTGCATGCACAACAAAACAATCTCTTTGAGTAGTCTTAAAATCAGCTTACATCGTGCTGCCTGACTATTGATGCACTCAACCACAGTCATATTGTCGGACCAAAATATCACAGAGTGATCCTTGAACCCTTCTGGCCAGGTTCTCAAGGCCACCAAAATGGGAAAAAGTTCCAAGAAAGCAATATTACTTGTCAGACCATTGTCGTGCCACCACGTCGGCCACCTTTGTGCTGACCATTTTGTGCCGAAGATGGCACCAAAACCTATGCTTCCTGCAGAATCTGTCCATAGCCCCAGCTCTTCAGAGGATACGGCTGGTTTGTTCCATATGACTCGACCATTAAAGTCCGCCAGAAATGCTAACCAAATACGCACGTCCTGGCGGACCTCAGCCGATAGTCTCGTGCGGTGGTGGCCCTCCTTTAGGCCGACCATAGCTTGTGCAATTGAACGAGAAAAGGGGCGGGCCATTGGTATAACTTTCAGGGCAAAATTCAACTGTCCCACCAACTGCTGTAACTGATGCAGCGTAATTTTTGACCCATTTAGACACTCTTGCAGGGTTGCCCTGAACTTTAACACTTTGTCAGCTGGCAAACGAAAACAACCTTCTCTGGAGTCTAACTCGATCCCCAGAAACTCGAGGCGAGTCGCAGGACCCACCGTCTTACCTGGTGCCAATGGCACACCAAACTGTTTCATTAATAAACAAAATTCGGCCAAGGCCCGGCCACATTCAAGATCCCCGGCTGCCCCAAGGAACAGAAAATCATCCAGGTAATGCATTACATGTTGGAAACCCGTCTTCTTTGTGAAGACCCATTGCAGAAAACTACTGAATTTCTCGAAATAGGCACAAGATATAGAGCACCCCATCGGCATACACTTATCCATGTAAAAACAACCCTGAAAATTAAATCCTAGGAGACGCTGATCGTCCGGGTGTACCGGGAGCAACCGGAACGCTGACTCGATATCTGACTTCGCCATCAGCGCCCCGGGCCCCAGGCGATTCAAAATGGCTACGGCCTCATCGAAGGATGCGTACCGCACCGAACACACTTCTGGGTCTATTGCATCGTTTACAGAAAGACCACGTGGAGCTGACAAATTATGAATCAATCGAAACTCACCCGGGTCCTTCTTGGGGACCACCCCTAAAGGAGAACAAACAAAATACTGTACCGGGGGTGCAGAAAACGGGCCGGCGACACGACCTCGGATAACCTCTTTCCGGATCTTCTCCTGTACTACAGTCGTATGCTGCAGGACGGAAAGTTGATTTTTGCATATCCCGACACCCTGAAAGTCCCCCACCGGAATGCGGAAACCATATGAAAAACCGTTTCGCAGCAATCCAGCAGAAGTACGATCTGGGTATTCACTGAGCCAGGGAATCATCGCCAAGGTATCAATCGGGGTTGGTAAAGGCGCCCCTCGGACTATGTTAGACCTGTTTGGCGCCTCCCCTACCCCCCTTCTCACCCGTTCTGGCTCTGCACGAGGACTCAGGATGGGACGAACCGCAACCACTACATTCGTGCTTGAATTTACACGATCCCTGTGGCCTAGTACATTTACCTTTGTTGAAATTGAAGCAGAAACCCTTTTTCCCTGCATTACCGGCAGATCTCGAGTAATCGTCGGTACTCGTACCTGACCGAAAGGGCGTCTCCGCATATTGGCGGGAGGACTCGCCAACATTGCTCCCCACCAACGGCATTTTCAACATTCCTGACTCTTTCATTTTATCCCATGTCAAAGAATCATAACAGTCCCAGGTTAAACTTTTGTTATGCTCCTTCGCCTTCCTAAAGAGATTATCATAACAGAACCAGTGGTTACCCTGGTGAGACGTCGAGTACCCCATAATTCGTGACTGATAGATTGGTAACTCAGAAAGCAATTCAGGCCTACGTTCCCCTAAGATCGACGTAAAAATCCCCCAAGCATTGCCCCAATTGCCAATATTCTCATTTACTTTAAAGGCGGCCATTTTTGCGCGCCAAACACTCGGATGCATCAGATCCTTCTGACCTTTAACATGCTCCACCTCATAATGGTCGACAAGCAAGGAGAAAATGTTCACATATTCCCCTGCCCAAATCTTTTCCTTTATTGCCAAAGGAACATGTTGCCCCAACTTTTCTCTACGAGAGGGTGCTGACTCGTCCCTCGCGATCGGCAATGGCCGCTTACCTGCACCGGACGTTGCTTCTGTGGTCGCAACCGGGGCCTGCGGCTTGTCTATCACTGCCGCCGGCGCGGGCACCTTGGCTGCATCTCGCTTCTCGCGCAACTGTTTCATCAGCGCTTGTGCCTCGGCAGCCGTGGCGCCCTCGCTACTGTCGCCCAACCACGCTGCTAGCTGTGCCGCCAGCTCGGGGGGCATATCCTCAGTGGATGTCGGGGTGACCACGACGGGAATCGGATTCCCCTCCACCGGTACCGGGGTTGGCGCCTCGAGCGGGGTACAGGGAACAGGGACGTCTCCCCCGGCTGGTCCCCTCCTAGGCCTCTTGGCTCTCCCTCCAGGGGTTGCTCCAGCCGATGGACGCTCCGATCCCCCCTCCCCATCTCGCTTCGCCACCTGCTTTCTCAGTTCGGACATCTCCTTCATGAGGACCCGAACCATCTGATCCGTCGTCATTCTCTTCGCGCCTTTTTTGGGCATTGTTTCCGACCAAGTATCTAGAAGACAAAAAGAAAGATTAAAACGCTCAAAATTGGCTCTTCGTTCCGTCTCGAGCTCACGTGCAGCGAGGAGGTGCAGCTTCAGAGCACAGGAACAAGAGGATGTCTTCCGGTCTTGCGTCCCTTTTTATCTGTCTTCAGGGCGGGCGTAAACCCGCCCCTGCCTGCCCCGAGGGCGTGGCCAGCTGCGTCAGTGTCTAGGCCAGCCCACTCCAGGGCGGGAAAGAGCGCGCCCCGGCTACGCCGCTTCGGGCATACCAGCCGAGACGCGCCTCCCGCCCAAAAATGGCTTCCCGGGGGGATCGAGGTACTCTGCCATAAGTTCGGGGGGACCGAGTGGTCGCCCCTTTCCAATTTACTCACTCTGAGTTCTCAAAAAGGGTTTCTTCACCCCGGGAAGTTAATTAAATACCATTTGCAGGCATTTAATGTTCGAGCCAAACCGGCTGATTTTCGACAAAAGAGATAACACCCCCCCATTACGTCATGCTTCAGAAATGTGGAAAATGGTCCGTTTTCAAATGTTTTATTTTTGAACGTCAGTTCACATTTGTAGGTGGATCATCAGTGTTAGAGCTAAAATTAGCATGTTTAAAGTGATTTTCATGCTTCCAGGGGCTCGGGAAGTGAATTAAATACTATTTGGAGGCATTTAATGTTCAAGCAAAAACAGCTGATTTTTGACAAAAGAGATAACACCCCCCCATTACGTCATGCTTCAGAAATGTGGAAAATGGTCCGTTTTCAAATGTTTTATTTTTGAACGTCAGTTCACATTTGTAGGTGGATCATCAGTGTTAGAGCTAAAATTAGCATGTTTAAAGTGATTTTCATGCTTCCAGGGGCCCTAAACACAAGATTTATGGAATGGTTCAAAGACCATGAAAATGGCCAATTTACTCACTCTGAGTTCTCAAAAAGGGTTTCTTCACCCCGGGAAGTTAATTAAATACCATTTGGAGGCATTTAAAGTTTGAGCCAAAACGGCTGATTTTCGACAAAAGAGATAACACCCCCCCATTACGTCATGCTTCAGAAATGTGGAAAATGGTCCGTTTTCAAATGTTTTATTTTTGAACGTCAGTTCACATTTGTAGGTGGATCATCAGTGTTAGAGCTAAAATTAGCATGTTTAAAGTGGTTTTCATGCTTCCAGAGGCTCGGGAAGTGAATTAAATACTATTTGGAGGCATTTAATGCTCAAGCAAAAACAGCTGATTTTTGACAAAAGAGATAACACCCCCCATTACTTCATGCTTCAGAAATGTGGAAAATGGTCCGTTTTCAAATGTTTTATTTTTGAACGTCAGTTCACATTTGTAGGTGGATCATCAGTGTTGGAGCTAAAATTAGCATGTTTAAAGTGATTTTCATGCTTCCAGGGGCCCTAAGCACAAGATTTATGGAATGGTTAAAAGTGCATGAAAATGGCCAATTTACTCACTCTGAGTTCTCAAAAAGGGTTTCATCACCCCGGGAAGTTAATTAAATACCATTTGGAGGCATTTAATGTTCGAGCAAAAACGGCTGATTTTCGACAAAAGAGATAACACCCCCCCATTACGTCATGCTTCAGAAATGTGGAAAATCGTCCGTTTTCAAATGTTTTATTTTTGAACGTCAGTTCACATTTGTAGGTGGATCATCAGTGTTAGAGCTAAAATTAGCATGTTTAAAGTGATTTTCATGCTTCCAGGGGCTGGGGAAGTGAATTAAATACTATTTGGAGGCATTTAATGTTCAAGCAAAAACAGCTGATTTTTGACAAAAGAGATAACACCCCCCCATTACGTCATGCTTCAGAAATGTGGAAAATGGTCCGTTTTCAAATGTTTTATTTTTGAACGTCAGTTCACATTTGTAGGTGGATCATCAGTGTTAGAGCTAAAATTAGCATGTTTAAAGTGATTTTCATGCTTCCAGGGGCCCTAAACACAAGATTTAAGGAATGGTTAAAAGTGCATGAAAATGGCCAATTTACTCACTCTGAGTTCTCAAAAAGGGTTTCTTCACCCCGGGAAGTTAATTAAATACCATTTGGAGGCATTTAATGTTCGAGCCAAAACGGCTGATTTTCGACAAAAGAGATAACACCCCCCATTACGTCATGCTTCAGAAATGGGGAAAATGGTCCGCTTTCAAATGTTTTATTTTTGAACGTCAGTTCACATTTGTAGGTGGATCATGAGTGTTAGAGCTAAAATTAGCATGTTTAAAGTGATTTTCATACTTCCAGGGGCCCTAAACACAAGATTTATGGAATGGTTAAAAGTCCATGAAAATGGCCAATTTACTCACTCTTAGTTCTCAAAAAGGGTTTCTTCACCCCGGGAAGTTAATTAAATACCATTTGGAGGCATTTAATGTTCGAGCCAAAACGGCTGATTTTCGACAAAAGAGATAACACCCCCCCATTACGTCATGCTTCAGAAATGTGGAAAATGCTCCGTTTTCAAATGTTTTATTTTTGAACGTCAGTTCACATTTGTAGGTGGATCATCAGTGTTAGAGCTAAAATGAGCATGTTTAAAGTGATTTTCATGCTTCCAGGGGCTCGGGAAGTGAATTAAATACTATTTGGAGGCATTTAATGTTCAAGCAAAAACAGCTGATTTTTGACAAAAGAGATAACACCCCCCCCATTACTTCATGCTTCAGAAATGTGGAAAATGGTCCGTTTTCAAATGTTTTATTTTTGAACGTCAGTTCACATTTGTAGGTGGATCATCAGTGTTAGAGCTAAAATTAGCATGTTTAAAGTGATTTTCATGCTTCCAGGGGCCCTAAACACAAGATTTATGGAATGGTTAAAAGTGCATGAAAATGGCCAATTTACTCACTCTGAGTTCTCAAAAAGGGTTTCTTCACCCCGGGAAGTTAATTAAATACCATTTGGAGGCATTTAATGTTCGAGCCAAAACGGCTGATTTTCGACAAAAGAGATAACACCCCCCATTACGTCATGCTTCAGAAATGTGGAAAATGGTCCGTTTTCAAATGTTTTATTTTTGAACGTCAGTTCACATTTGTAGGTGGATCATCAGTGTTAGAGCTAAAATTAGCATGTTTAAAGTGATTTTCATGCTTCCAGGGGCTCTGGAAGTGAATTAAATACTATTTGGAGGCATTTAATGTTCAAGCAAAAACAGCTGATTTTTGACAAAAGAGATAACACCCCCCCATTACGTCATGCTTCAGAAATGTGGAAAATGGTCCGTTTTCAAATGTTTTATTTTTGAACGTCAGTTCACATTTGTAGGTGGATCATCAGTGTTAGAGCTAAAATTAGCATGTTTAAAGTGATTTTCATGCTTCCAGGGGCCCTAAACACAAGATTTATGGAATGGTTCAAAGACCATGAAAATGGAAAGGGGCGACCAACTCGGTCCCCCCGAACGTATGGCCGAGTGCCTCGATCCCCCCGGGAAGCCATTTTTGGGCGGGAGGCGCGCCTCAGCTGGTATGCCCGAAGCGGCGTAGCTGGGGCGCGCTCGTTCCCGCCCTAGAGTGGGCTGGCCTAGACACCGACGCAGCCAGCCACGCCCTCGGGGCAGGCAGGGGCGGGTATACGCCCGCCCTGAAGATGGATAAAAAGGGACGCAAGACCAGAAGACATCCTCTTGTTCTTGTGCTCTGAAGCTGCACCTCCTCGCTGCACGTGAGCTCGGGACAGAACGAAGAGCCAATTTTGAGCGTTTTAATCCCTCTTTTTGTCTTCTAGAAACTTCGTCTGGAAAAATGCCAAAGAAAGGCGCGAAGAGAATGTCGACTGACCAGTTGGTTCGGGCCCTCATGAAGGACATGTCCGAAATTAAGAAACGGTTGGCGGAGCGAGACGGTGAGGAGGGATCGGGGCGTCCACCGGCCGGAGGGAAGCCAAAGAGGCCGAGAAGGGGGCCGGTCGGGGGAGACGTCCCGGTTCCCTGTTCCCCGCTCGAGGCGCCAGCCCCGGTACCGGCCCCGGTACCGAAGGAGGGGAATCCGATCCCCGTAGTAGTCACCCCGACATCCACTGAAGATATGCCTCCCGAGTTGGCGGCACAGTTAGCGGCGTGGTTGGGGGACAGCAGCGAGGGCGCCACGGCTGCCGAAGCGCAAGCACTCATTAAACAGTTGCGCGAGAAACGTGATACAGCCAAGGTGCCTGCGTCGGATGCGGTGATAGACAAGCCACGAGTGGCGGAGGCAGCGTCCGGTGCAGGTAAGCGGCCATTGCCGATCGCAAGGGATGAGTCAACACCCTCTCGTAGAGAAAAGTTGGGGCAACATGTTCCTTTGGCAATAAAGGAAAAGATTTGGGCGGGGGAATACGTAAACATTTTCTCCTTGCTCGTTGATCATTATGAGGTGGAAACTGTTAAGGGCCAAAAGGATCTGATGCACCCAAGTGTTTGGCGCGCAAAAATGGCCGCCTTTAAAGTGAATGAGAATATTGGCAACTGGGGTAATGCTTGGGGAATTTTTACGTCAATTTTGGGGGAACGTAGGCCTGAATTGCTCCCTGAATTTCCAGTATATCAGTCACGGATTATGGGGTACTCGACATCGCACCAAGGTAACCAATGGTTCTGTTATGACAACCTTTTCAGGAAAGCGATGGAGCATAACAAAAGTTTAACCTGGGACTGTTACGATTCTTTGACATGGAATAAAATGAAAGAGTCGGGGATGTTGAAAGTGCCGTTGGTGGGGAGTTCTGTTGGTGAGTCCTCCCGCCAAAATGGGGGGACGCCCTTTCGGTCGGGTACGGGTACAGACGATTATCCGAGACCCGCCGGAATTACAGGGAAAAGGGGTTTCTGTTTCAATTTCAACAGAAGTAAATGTACTAGGCCCCCGGGATCTTGTAAATTCAAACACGAATGTAGTGGTTGTGGGGCACCCCATCCTGAGTCCTCGTGCAGAGCCAAATCGGGTGAAAATGGGGGTAGAGGAGGCGCCAAACAGGTCTAATATAGTCCGAGGGGCGCCTTTACCAACCCCGATTGATACCCTGGCAATGATTCCCTGGCTCAGCGAATACCCGGATCGTACTTCCGCTGGGGTGCTACGAAACGGTTTTTCATACGGTTTCCGCATCCCGGTGGGGGACTTTCAGGGTATCGGGACGTGCAAAAACCAACTTTCCGTCTTGCAGCATACGACTGTAGTACAGGATAAGATCCGGAAAGAGGTTACCCGAGGTCGGGTTGCCGGCCCGTTTAGTGTTCCCCCGGTACAGAATTTTGTTTGTTCTCCTTTAGGGGTGGTCCCCAAGAAGGACCCAGGTGAGTTTCGATTGATTCACAATTTATCAGCGCCTCATGGCCTTTCTGTAAACGACGCAATTGATCCAGAGATATGTTCGGTGCGGTACGCATCATTCGATGAGGCCGTAGCCATTTTGAATCGCCTGGGGCCCGGGACGCTGATGGCGAAATCAGATATCGAGTCAGCGTTCCGTTTGCTCCCGGTATACCCGGAAGACCAACGTCTTTTGGGATTCATGTTTCAAGGTTCGTATTACATGGATAGGTGTATGCCGATGGGGTGCTCTATATCTTGTGCATATTTCGAGAAATTCAGTAGTTTTCTACAATGGGTTTACACGAAGAAAACGGGTTTTCGGAATGTGATGCATTACCTCGATGACTTTCTGTTCCTTGGGGCCGCTGGGGATGATGAATGTGCCCGGGCCTTGACTGAATTTTGTGTTTTAATGAATCAATTTGGCGTGCCATTGGCACCAGGTAAAACGGTGGGTCCCACGACTTGCCTCGAGTTTCTCGGGATCGAGTTGGACTCTAGTGAGGGTTGTTTTCGTTTACCAGCTGCCAAAGTGTCGAAATTCAGGGCAGCCCTGCAAATGTGTATTATTGCATCTAAAGTTACGCTGCATCAATTGCAGCAATTGGTGGGGAAGTTGAATTTTGCCCTAAGGGTGATCCCGATGGCCCGCCCCTTCTCCCGTTCAATTGCCCAGGCGATGGTTGGCCTAAGAGAGGGTCATCATCGCACGAGATTATCGGCAGAGGTCCGCCAAGACATGCGTATTTGGTTAGCATTTTTGGCGGATTTCAATGGTCGAGTCGTCTGGAACAAGCCGGCCTTGTCCTCTGAAGAGCTTGGTCTATGGACAGATTCAGCGGGAAGCATGGGTTTCGGCGCCATCTTCGGCACAAAATGGTCGGCACAAAGGTGGCCAACATGGTGGCATGAAGAGGGGCTGACGAGCAATATTGCTTTCCTTGAACTGTTTCCCATTTTGGTGGCCCTCAGAACCTGGCCCGATGGATTCAGAAATCACTCTGTCATATTTTGGTCTGACAATATGACCGTTGTAGAATGCATCAATAGTCAGGCAGCACGTTGCAAAATGATTTTAAGGCTGCTTAAAGAAATTGTCTTACTGTGTATGCAACTGAACGTGGTGTTCAGAGCAAAACATGTCCCAGGGGTGATGAATCAGGCTGCTGATGCACTGTCTCGTTTTCAAATGCAGGCTTTCTTGGGTTTCCTTCCATCAGCGGACCCAGAGCCAGCACCCTTTCCCGAAGCTCTCTGGTCTCTCGGTGCCCCGAACTTCGTTACCTCGTGGGAGAGAGTCTAGCACCAAGGACGAGGAAGGCATACGAAGGGGCGTTTCGGGCTTATTTAGCCTTTTTGGGGACTGAGAGAGGGGGGCTTTGGGGGCATGAGGATTGGGTAGTACATTTTCTGATGTCCTTGCGTAAGGCTGGGAAGTCGGTGGCTACAGCCCAGAGGCATCGTGCTGCCATTTCCTTTGTTGCCAGGGCGCATAATATCCAGGACCCGACAGCGTCTTTTGTGGTACAGAAAGCGCTACGTGGGTGGCAACGCCTTGAGGGTCGCAAAGAAGATGAGAGGCGCCCGATAGGTCTGGATAGGTTGTCCCAGTTGCTGGCCACACTCCCCGCCGCATGCTCGTCTCAGTTCGAGGCCTGTTTGTTCCGAGCTGCTTTTACGCTTGCATTTCACGGGGCAATGAGGATAAGTGAGCTGGTAGCAAGGAACAAGCGGGATGTGGTGGGGGGTTTGTGCCGGGAACACGTTCAGATCAGGGGTGAGACGATGACTGTATCCTTTGTCAAGTCAAAAACCGATCAAGGTGGGGTGGGTGACTGCATAGTCATTCGCAGGATTTCAGGGTCTCCCATGTGTCCGGTGAAGTGTTTAGAAGATTACCTAGCACAAAGGGTGGCATCATGGGGGGGGACATTGTTGAGACACGCGGACGCCACCCCACTGACGAAGTTTCAGTTTCAGCGGGTGCTCGCGATGTCAATTACCGCAGCGGGCTTGGACCCGGGTGAGTTTGGGACCCATTCCTTTCGGATAGGGGCTGCCACTGAAGCTACAGCCAGGGGTCTTAATGTGGAACAAGTAAAACGAGTGGGGCGTTGGTCCTCCAATTGTTATAAGAGGTATGTGCGGTTGCACATGTTGTGAAGCTGTAATAATGTACTCACGCTTCTTGTCTTTTGTTTGGTTTTCAGTTACGCAAGCCTTCGAGGCGGGGCGGACTATGCAGTCGACCCAACACCAGGCCAGCGGTCAGACATCACCGGCTGTGAGAAAGGAGGTGTGGGTCGTGGGCCACTCATACGTGAGGCGTGCCGCTGACGTATTCGAAGCAGGTGACATGATTCACGTAGCGGGGGAATACGGGTACAGAATGTCCTTCTACGGAAGGGGCGGTCTCTGTATTGACCAGTTTCAGGCATTCTTTGAGGGTTTGTTAGGGCGGACGAGGTCACCGCCGGCTATAGTCATAGTACATTTAGGGGGCAATGATTTGGTCACCACCGGTAGACGACTTCTCCTGGAGGCAATGCTTTCCACTGTAAGTTGGTTGGCGAGGAAAGTTCCGGGGTGCATAATTGCGTGGTCTCATATGATCCCACGTAAAGTGTGGCGGGGGGCTGTTTCGATCCCTGCTTTGAACCATTCTGTTAGAAAACTTAATAACAAAGTGAGTAGGTTGTTTCGTTCCAGGACATTGCATTCTATCTCGCACGGTTGTATTAATGATGACAGTATGTATCTAGGGGATGGTGTGCATTTGTCTCGGGTGGGAAATGAGTTACTCATAGGAGACTTCTTAGCATGGTTAAAAACGTTGGAACATGACCTTTAGCTAGGAGTTTTGTGGGGGGCCCGGATAGCCGGTCAACTATCCGGGCCTGTGGCGGTAAGGTCATGATCGGTGAGCACTAATTAGTAGATCCCTATGAGTGGGCGTCACCCAACACGGATGGGAGCGCTCGGGAGAGGTGGCCATTGGCCCCTCAATGGGGAGGCGGTCCCTTCTAAGGATGGGTCGCCGGAAGTAAAGGAAAGGCGGTCAAGGCCCCTTCCTTTGTAGGAGGGGTTACAGCCCCCTCCTGGGGAATTTCCCGGGGCCAGGGACATCTGCGACGGCAGATGCGGTAAGTAGTGTGGGGTTGGGATAAGGTCTACGGTACCTTCTAGATACCTCACACGAGTATTCGAACGACCTTTAACTGGCGTCGAGTCTTTAGGTGCCCCCGTCAAGTCAAGGGAAATTGGGAATAGTTGCACTTGAGGTACGCCTCCGTACTGTCGCCCAGCCCAAGTGGGAGGGGTAAGTCTGGTTAGGGATCTTGACACCGGTTATGATCTTGCCGTTGGCCCTTAAACGTTAGGTTGTACAATTTCAATATGTCAAGAAATGTTTTGTAGGATGCTAGTTCGGCTAGGAGAACCTCTGTATTAGAGAGAATCTGTTAAGGTTAGCCAAACATCGTAATATGGTAATGAAATTGTACATAACATGAAACGTTTAATGTTTTAATTTGTTTTAATAAATACGGCCGGGATGGTCACTCCATCCCACTTCCAAAAACTTCAAGAACTGTTTCCGGTTTCCCTCCTTTTGGGGATTGATTGTGTTGAGAGGGGGTGGCGGGTATCTCGGCCATATGGAAAGGGGCGACCAACTCGGTCCCCCCGAACGTATGGCCGAGTGCCTCGATCCCCCCGGGAAGCCATTTTTGGGCGGGAGGCGCGCCTCAGCTGGTATGCCCGAAGCGGCGTAGCTGGGGCGCGCTCGTTCCCGCCCTAGAGTGGGCTGGCCTAGACACCGACGCAGCCAGCCACGCCCTCGGGGCAGGCAGGGGCGGGTATACGCCCGCCCTGAAGATGGATAAAAAGGGACGCAAGACCAGAAGACATCCTCTTGTTCTTGTGCTCTGAAGCTGCACCTCCTCGCTGCACGTGAGCTCGGGACAGAACGAAGAGCCAATTTTGACCCACCCACCAGCCCCTGAAGACAGCCAGTTGTGTATATTAAAGTTGATTAATTTTTGCTTCGGTTTTCATATACAAGTTGTAGTGCCATGTTGATGAGTTAATAAAGAATGGTTGTTTTGAGTATGTTTGCCATTTAAGATATTCAGTTTAATGTTGAATTTTAATGCATGCTCTTTCGGTCATAGTGGCCAATGTATGCGTAGGTTAATTTGCACTGTCGTATTTATTTTGGTAGGCGGTAAGGTCATGATCGGTGAGCACTAATTAGTAGATCCCTATGAGTGGGCGTCACCCAACACGGATGGGAGCGCTCGGGAGAGGTGGCCATTGGCCCCTCAATGGGGAGGCGGTCCCTTCTAAGGATGGGTCGCCGGAAGTAAAGGAAAGGCGGTCAAGGCCCCTTCCTTTGTAGGAGGGGTTACAGCCCCCTCCTGGGGAATTTCCCGGGGCCAGGGACATCTGCGACGGCAGATGCGGTAAGTAGTGTGGGGTTGGGATAAGGTCTACGGTACCTTCTAGATACCTCACACGAGTATTCGAACGACCTTTAACTGGCGTCGAGTCTTTAGGTGCCCCCGTCAAGTCAAGGGAAATTGGGAATAGTTGCACTTGAGGTACGCCTCCGTGCTGTCGCCCAGCCCAAGTGGGAGGGGTAAGTCTGGTTAGGGATCTTGACACCGGTTATGATCTTGCCGTTGGCCCTTAAACGTTAGGTTGTACAATTTCAATATGTCAAGAAATGTTTTGTAGGATGCTAGTTCGGCTAGGAGAACCTCTGTATTAGAGAGAATCTGTTAAGGTTAGCCAAACATCGTAATATGGTAATGAAATTGTACATAACATGAAACGTTTAATGTTTTAATTTGTTTTAATAAATACGGCCGGGATGGTCACTCCATCCCACTTCCAAAAACTTCAAGAACTGTTTCCGGTTTCCCTCCTTTTGGGGATTGATTGTGTTGAGAGGGGGTGGCGGGTATCTCGGCCATATGGCCAATTTACTCACTCTGAGTTCTCAAAAAGGGTTTCTTCACCCCGGGAAGTTAATTAAATACCATTTGGAGGCATTTAATGTTCGAGCCAAAACGGCTGATTTTCGACAAAAGAGATAACACCCCCCCATGACGTCATGCTTCAGAAATGTGGAAAATGGTCCGTTTTCAAATGTTTTATTTTTGAACGTCAGTTCACATTTGTAGGTGGATCATCAGTGTTAGAGCTAAAATGAGCATGTTTAAAGTGATTTTCATGCTTCCAGGGGCTCGGGAAGTGAATTAAATACTATTTGGAGGCATTTAATGTTCAAGCAAAAACAGCTGATTTTTGACAAAAGAGATAACACCCCCCCATTACTTCATGCTTCAGAAATGTGGAAAATGGTCCGTTTTCAAATGTTTTATTTTTGAACGTCAGTTCACATTTGTAGGTGGATCATCAGTGTTAGAGCTAAAATTAGCATGTTTAAAGTGATTTTCATGCTTCCAGGGGCCCTAAACACAAGATTTATGGAATGGTTAAAAGTGCATGAAAATGGCCAATTTACTCACTCTGAGTTCTCAAAAAGGGTTTCTTCACCCCGGGAAGTTAATTAAATACCATTTGGAGGCATTTAATGTTCGAGCCAAAACGGCTGATTTTCGACAAAAGAGATAACACCCCCCATTACGTCATGCTTCAGAAATGTGGAAAATGGTCCGTTTTCAAATGTTTTATTTGTAGGTGGATCATCAGTGTTAGAGCTAAAATTAGCATGTTTAAAGTGATTTTCATGCTTCCAGGGGCTCTGGAAGTGAATTAAATACTATTTGGAGGCATTTAATGTTCAAGCAAAAACAGCTGATTTTTGACAAAAGAGATAACACCCCCCCATTACGTCATGCTTCAGAAATGTGGAAAATGGTCCGTTTTCAAATGTTTTATTTTTGAACGTCAGTTCACATTTGTAGGTGGATCATCAGTGTTAGAGCTAAAATTAGCATGTTTAAAGTGATTTTCATGCTTCCAGGGGCCCTAAACACAAGATTTATGGAATGGTTCAAAGACCATGAAAATGGCCAATTTACTCACTCTGAGTTCTCAAAAAGGGTTTCTTCACCCCGGGAAGTTAATTAAATACCATTTGGAGGCATTTAAAGTTCGAGCCAAAACGGCTGATTTTCGACAAAAGAGATAACACCCCCCCATTACGTCATGCTTCAGAAATGTGGAAAATGGTCCGTTTTCAAATGTTTTATTTTTGAACGTCAGTTCACATTTGTAGGTGGATCATCAGTGTTAGAGCTAAAATTAGCATGTTTAAAGTGGTTTTCATGCTTCCAGAGGCTCGGGAAGTGAATTAAATACTATTTGGAGGCATTTAATGCTCAAGCAAAAACAGCTGATTTTTGACAAAAGAGATAACACCCCCCATTACTTCATGCTTCAGAAATGTGGAAAATGGTCCGTTTTCAAATGTTTTATTTTTGAACGTCAGTTCACATTTGTAGGTGGATCATCAGTGTTAGAGCTAAAATTAGCATGTTTAAAGTGATTTTCATGCTTCCAGGGGCCCTAAGCACACGATTTATGGAATGGTTAAAAGTGCATGAAAATGGCCAATTTACTCACTCTGAGTTCTCAAAAAGGGTTTCATCACCCCGGGAAGTTAATTAAATACCATTTGGAGGCATTTAATGTTCGAGCAAAAACGGCTGATTTTCGACAAAAGAGATAACACCCCCCCATTACGTCATGCTTCAGAAATGTGGAAAATCGTCCGTTTTCAAATGTTTTATTTTTGAACGTCAGTTCACATTTGTAGGTGGATCATCAGTGTTAGAGCTAAAATTAGCATGTTTAAAGTGATTTTCATGCTTCCAGGGGCTGGGGAAGTGAATTAAATACTATTTGGAGGCATTTAATGTTCAAGCAAAAACAGCTGATTTTTGACAAAAGAGATAACACCCCCCCATTACGTCATGCTTCAGAAATGTGGAAAATGGTCCGTTTTCAAATGTTTTATTTTTGAACGTCAGTTCACATTTGTAGGTGGATCATCAGTGTTAGAGCTAAAATTAGCATGTTTAAAGTGATTTTCATGCTTCCAGGGGCTCGGGAAGTTAATTAAATACCATTTGGAGGCATTTAATGTTCGAGCAAAAACGGCTGATTTTCGACAAAAGAGATAACACCCCCCCATTACGTCATGCTTCAGAAATGTGGAAAATGGTCCGTTTTCAAATGTTTTATTTTTGAAAGTCAGTTCACATTTGTAGGTGGATCATCAGTGTTAGAGCTAAAATTAGCATGTTTAAAGTGATTTTCATGCTTCCAGGGGCCCTAAACACAAGATTTATGGACTGGTTAAAAGTGCATGAAAATGGCCAATTTACTCACTCTGAGTTCTCAAAAAGGGTTTCTTTACCCTGGGAAGTTAATTAAATACCATTTGGAGGCATTTAATGTTCGAGCCAAAATGGCTGATTTTCGACAAAAGAGATAACACCCCCCATTACGTCATGCTTCAGAAATGTGGAAAATGGTCCGTTTTCAAATGTTTTATTTTTGAACGTCAGTTCACATTTGTAGGTGGATCATCAGTGTTAGAGCTAAAATTAGCATGTTTAAAGTGATTTTCATGCTTCCAGGGGCTCGGAAAGTGAATTAAATACTATTTGGAGGCATTTAATGTTCAAGCAAAAACAGCTGATTTTTGACAAAAGAGATAACACCCCCCCATTACGTCATGCTTCAGAAATGTGGAAAATGGTCCGTTTTCAAATGTTTTATTTTTGAACGTCAGTTCACATTTGTAGGTGGATCATCAGTGTTAGAGCTAAAATTAGCATGTTTAAAGTGATTTTCATGCTTCCAGGGGCCCTAAACACAAGATTTATGGAATGGTTAAAAGTCCATGAAAATGGCCAATTTACTCACTCTGAGTTCTCAAAAAGAGTTTCTTCACCCCGGGAAGTTAATTAAATACCATTTGGAGGCATTTAATGTTCGAGCCAAAACGGCTGATTTTCGACAAAAGAGATAACACCCCCCCATTACGTCATGCTTCAGAAATGTGGAAAATGGTCCGTTTTCAAATGTTTTATTTTTGAACGTCAGTTCACATTTGTAGGTGGATCATCAGTGTTAGAGCTAAAATTAGCATGTTTAAAGTGATTTTCATGCTTCCAGGGGCCCTAAACACAAGATTTATGGAATGGTTAAAAGTGCATGAAAATGGCCAATTTACTCACTCTGAGTTCTCAAAAAGGGTTTCTTCACCCCGGGAAGTTAATTAAATACCATTTGGAGGCATTTAATGTTCGAGCCAAAACGGCTGATTTTCGACAAAAGAGATAACACCCCCCCATTACGTCATGCTTCAGAAATGTGGAAAATGGTCCGTTTTTTGAAATGTTTTATTTTTGAACGTCAGTTCACATTTGTAGGAGGATCATCAGTGTTAGAGCTAAAATTAGCATGTTTAAAGTGATTTTCATGCTTCCAGGGGCTCGGGAAGTGAATTAAATACTATTTGGAGGCATTTAATGTTCAAGCAAAAACAGCTGATTTTTGACAAAAGAGATAACACCCCCCCATTACGTCATGCTTCAGAAATGTGGAAAATGGTCCGTTTTCAAATGTTTTATTTTTGAACGTCAGTTCACATTTGTAGGTGGATCATCAGTGTTAGAGCTAAAATTAGCATGTTTAAAGTGATTTTCATGCTTCCAGGGGCCCTAAACACAAGATTTATGGAATGGTTCAAAGACCATGAAAATGGCCAATTTACTCACTCTGAGTTCTCAAAAAGGGTTTCTTCACCCCGGGAAGTTAATTAAATACTATTTGGAGGCATTTAAAGTTCGAGCCAAAACGGCTGATTTTCGACAAAAGAGATAACACCCCCCCATTACGTCATGCTTCAGAAATGTGGAAAATGGTCCGTTTTCAAATGTTTTATTTTTGAACGTCAGTTCACATTTGTAGGTGGATCATCAGTGTTAGAGCTAAAATTAGCATGTTTAAAGTGGTTTTCATGCTTCCAGAGGCTCGGGAAGTGAATTAAATACTATTTGGAGGCATTTAATGCTCAAGCAAAAACAGCTGATTTTTGACAAAAGAGATAACACCCCCCATTACTTCATGCTTCAGAAATGTGGAAAATGGTCCGTTTTCAAATGTTTTATTTTTGAACGTCAGTTCACATTTGTAGGTGGATCATCAGTGTTAGAGCTAAAATTAGCATGTTTAAAGTGATTTTCATGCTTCCAGGGGCCCTAAGCACAAGATTTATGGAATGGTTAAAAGTGCATGAAAATGGCCAATTTACTCACTCTGAGTTCTCAAAAAGCGTTTCATCACCCCGGGAAGTTAATTAAATACCATTTGGAGGCATTTAATGTTCGAGCAAAAACGGCTGATTTTCGACAAAAGAGATAACACCCCCCCATTACGTCATGCTTCAGAAATGTGGAAAATCGTCCGTTTTCAAATGTTTTATTTTTGAACGTCAGTTCACATTTGTAGGTGGATCATCAGTGTTAGAGCTAAAATTAGCATGTTTAAAGTGATTTTCATGCTTCCAGGGGCTGGGGAAGTGAATTAAATACTATTTGGAGGCATTTAATGTTCAAGCAAAAACAGCTGATTTTTGACAAAAGAGATAACACCCCCCCATTACGTCATGCTTCAGAAATGTGGAAAATGGTCCGTTTTCAAATGTTTTATTTTTGAACGTCAGTTCACATTTGTAGGTGGATCATCAGTGTTAGAGCTAAAATTAGCATGTTTGAAGTGATTTTCATGCTTCCAGGGGCCCTAAACACAAGATTTATGGACTGGTTAAAAGTGCATGAAAATGGCCAATTTACTCACTCTGAGTTCTCAAAAAGGGTTTCTTTACCCCGGGAAGTTAATTAAATACCATTTGGAGGCATTTAATGTTCGAGCCAAAATGGCTGATTTTCGACAAAAGAAATAACACCCCCCATTACGTCATGCTTCAGAAATGTGGAAAATGGTTAGTTTTCAAATGTTTTATTTTTGAACGTCAGTTCACATTTGTAGGTGGATCATCAGTGTTAGAGCTAAAATTAGCATGTTTAAAGTGATTTTCATGCTTCCAGGGGCTCGGAAAGTGAATTAAATACTATTTGGAGGCATTTAATGTTCAAGCAAAAACAGCTGATTTTTGACAAAAGAGATAACACCCCCCCCATTACGTCATGCTTCAGAAATGTAGAAAATGGTCCGTTTTCAAATGTTTTATTTTTGAACGTCAGTTCACATTTGTAGGTGGATCATCAGTGTTAGAGCTAAAATTAGCATGTTTAAAGTGATTTTCATGCTTCCAGGGGCCCTAAACACAAGATTTATGGAATGGTTAAAAGTCCATGAAAATGGCCAATTTACTCACTCTGAGTTCTCAAAAAGAGTTTCTTCACCCCGGGAAGTTAATTAAATACCATTTGGAGGCATTTAATGTTCGAGCCAAAACGGCTGATTTTCGACAAAAGAGATAACACCCCCCCATTACGTCATGCTTCAGAAATGTGGAAAATGGTCCGTTTTCAAATGTTTTATTTTTGAACGTCAGTTCACATTTGTAGGTGGATCATCAGTGTTAGAGCTAAAATTAGCATGTTTAGAGTGATTTTCATGCTTCCAGGGGCCCTAAACACAAGATTTATGGAATGGTTAAAAGTGCATGAAAATGGCCAATTTACTCACTCTAAGTTCTCAAAAAGGGTTTCTTCACCCCGGGAAGTTAATTAAATACCATTTGGAGGCATTTAATGTTCGAGCCAAAACGGCTGATTTTCGACAAAAGAGATAACACCCCCCCATTACGTCATGCTTCAGAAATGTGGAAAATGGTCCGTTTTCAAATGTTTTATTTTTGAACGTCAGTTCACATTTGTAGGTGGATCATCAGTGTTAGAGCTAAAATTAGCATGTTTAAAGTGATTTTCATGCTTCCAGGGGCTCGGGAAGTGAATTAAATACTATTTGGAGGCATTTAATGTTCAAGCAAAAACAGCTGATTTTTGACAAAAGAGATAACACCCCCCCATTACGTCATGCTTCAGAAATGTGGAAAATGGACCGTTTTCAAATGTTTTATTTTTGAACGTCAGTTCACATTTGTAGGTGGATCATCAGTGTTAGAGCTAAAATTAGCATGTTTAAAGTGATTTTTATGCTTCCAGGGGCCCTAAACACAAGATTTATGGAATGGTTAAAAGTGCATGAAAATGGCCAATTTACTCACTCTGAGATTTCAAAAAGGGTTTCTTTACCCCGGGAAGTTAATTAAATACCATGTGGAGGCATTTAATGTTCGAGCCAAAACTGCTGATTTTCGACAAAAGAGATAACACCCCCCCATTACGTCATGCTTCAGAAATGTGGAAAATGGTCCGTTTTCAAATGTTTTATTTTTGAACATCAGTTCACATTTGTAGGTGGATCATCAGTGTTAGAGCTAAAATTAGCATGTTTAATGTGATTTTCATGCTTCCAGGGGCTCGGAAAGTGAATTAAATACTATATGGAGGCATTTAATGTTCAAGCAAAAACAGCTGATTTTTGACAAAAGAGATAACACCCCCCCATTACGTCATGCTTCAGAAATGTGGAAAATGGTCCGTTTTCAAATGTTTTATTTTTGAACGTCAGTTCACATTTGTAGGTGGATCATGAGTGTTAGAGCTAAAATTAGCATGTTTAAAGTGATTTTCATACTTCCAGGGGCCCTAAACACAAGATTTATGGAATGGTTAAAAGTCCATGAAAATGGCCAATTTACTCACTCTTAGTTCTCAAAAAGGGTTTCTTCACCCCGGGAAGGTAATTAAATACCATTTGGAGGCATTTAATGTTCGAGCCAAAACGGCTGATTTTCGACAAAAGAGATAACACCCCCCCATTACGTCATGCTTCAGAAATGTGGAAAATGCTCCGTTTTCAAATGTTTTATTTTTGAACGTCAGTTCACATTTGTAGGTGGATCATCAGTGTTAGAGCTAAAATTAGCATGTTTAAAGTGATTTTCATGCTTCCAGGGGCTCGGGAAGTGAATTAAATACTATTTGGAGGCATTTAATGTTCAAGCAAAAACAGCTGATTTTTGACAAAAGAGATAACACCCCCCCATTACTTCATGCTTCAGAAATGTGGAAAATGGTCCGTTTTCAAATGTTTTATTTTTGAACGTCAGTTCACATTTGTAGGTGGATCATCAGTGTTAGAGCTAAAATTAGCATGTTTAAAGTGATTTTCATGCTTCCAGGGGCCCTAAACACAAGATTTATGGAATGGTTAAAAGTCCATGAAAATGGCCAATTTACTCACTCTGAGTTCTCAAAAAGAGTTTCTTCACCCCGGGAAGTTAATTAAATACCATTTGGAGGCATTTAATGTTCGAGCCAAAACGGCTGATTTTCGACAAAAGAGATAACACCTCCCATTACGTCATGCTTCAGAAATGTGGAAAATGGTCCGTTTTCAAATGTTTTATTTTTGAACGTCAGTTCACATTTGTAGGTGGATCATCAGTGTTAGAGCTAAAATTAGCATGTTTAAAGTGATTTTCATGCTTCCAGGGGCTCGGAAAGTTAATTAAATACCATTTGGAGGCATTTAATGTTCGAGCAAAAACGGCTGATTTTTGACAAAAGAGATAACACCCCCCCATTACGTCATGCTTCAGAAATGTGGAAAATGGTCCGTTTTCAAATGTTTTATTTTTGAACGTCAGTTCACATTTGTAGGTGGATCATCAGTGTTAGAGCTAAAATTAGCATGTTTAAAGTGATTTTCATGCTTCCAGGGGCCCTAAACACAAGATTTATGGAATGGTTAAAAGTGCATGAAAATGGCCAATTTACTCACTCTGAGTTCTCAAAAAGGGTTTCTTCACCCCGGGAAGTTAATTAAATACCATTTGGAGGCATTTAATGTTCGAGCCAAAACGGCTGATTTTCGACAAAAGAGATAACACCCCCCCATTACGTCATGCTTCAGAAATGTGGAAAATGGTCCGTTTTCAAATGTTTTATTTTTGAACGTCAGTTCACATTTGTAGGTGGATCATCAGTGTTAGAGCTAAAATTAGCATGTTTAAAGTGATTTTCATGCTTCCAGGGGCTCGGGAAGTGAATTAAATACTATTTGGAGGCATTTAATGTTCAAGCAAAAACAGCTGATTTTTGACAAAAGAGATAACACCCCCCCATTACGTCATGCTTCAGAAATGTGGAAAATGGTCCGTTTTCAAATGTTTTATTTTTGAACGTCAGTTCACATTTGTAGGTGGATCATCAGTGTTAGAGCTAAAATTAGCATGTTTAAAGTGATTTTCATGCTTCCAGGGGCCCTAAACACAAGATTTATGGAATGGTTCAAAGACCATGAAAATGGCCAATTTACTCACTCTGAGTTCTCAAAAAGGGTTTCTTCACCCCGGGAAGTTAATTAAATACCATTTGGAGGCATTTAAAGTTCGAGCCAAAACGGCTGATTTTCGACAAAAGAGATAACACCCCCCCATTACGTCATGCTTCAGAAATGTGAAAAATGGTCCGTTTTCAAATGTTTTATTTTTGAACGTCAGTTCACATTTGTAGGTGGATCATCAGTGTTAGAGCTAAAATTAGCATGTTTAAAGTGGTTTTCATGCTTCCAGAGGCTCGGGAAGTGAATTAAATACTATTTGGAGGCATTTAATGCTCAAGCAAAAACAGCTGATTTTTGACAAAAGAGATAACACCCCCCATTACTTCATGCTTCAGAAATGTGGAAAATGGTCCGTTTTCAAATGTTTTATTTTTGAACGTCAGTTCACATTTGTAGGTGGATCATCAGTGTTAGAGCTAAAATTAGCATGTTTAAAGTGATTTTCATGCTTCCAGGGGCCCTAAGCACACGATTTATGGAATGGTTAAAAGTGCATGAAAATGGCCAATTTACTCACTCTGAGTTCTCAAAAAGGGTTTCATCACCCCGGGAAGTTAATTAAATACCATTTGGAAGCATTTAATGTTCGAGCAAAAACGGCTGATTTTCGACAAAAGAGATAACACCCCCCCATTACGTCATGCTTCAGAAATGTGGAAAATCGTCCGTTTTCAAATGTTTTATTTTTGAACGTCAGTTCACATTTGTAGGTGGATCATCAGTGTTAGAGCTAAAATTAGCATGTTTAAAGTGATTTTCATGCCTCCAGGGGTTGGGGAAGTGAATTAAATACTATTTGGAGGCATTTAATGTTCAAGCAAAAACAGCTGATTTTTGACAAAAGAGATAACACCCCCCCATTACGTCATGCTTCAGAAATGTGGAAAATGGTCCGTTTTCAAATGTTTTATTTTTGAACGTCAGTTCACATTTGTAGGTGGATCATCAGTGTTAGAGCTAAAATTAGCATGTTTAAAGTGATTTTCATGCTTCCAGGGGCCCTAAACACAAGATTTATGGACTGGTTAAAAGTGCATGAAAATGGCCAATTTACTCACTCTGAGTTCTCAAAAAGGGTTTCTTTACCCCGGGAAGTTAATTAAATACCATTTGGAGGCATTTAATGTTCGAGCCAAAATGGCTGATTTTCGACAAAAGAGATAACACCCCCCATTACGTCATGCTTCAGAAATGTGGAAAATGGTCCGTTTTCAAATGTTTTATTTTTGAACGTCAGTTCACATTTGTAGGTGGATCATCAGTGTTAGAGCTAAAATTAGCATGTTTAAAGTGATTTTCATGCTTCCAGGGGCTCGGAAAGTGAATTAAATACTATTTGGAGGCATTTAATGTTCAAGCAAAAACAGCTGATTTTTGACAAAAGAGATAACACCCCCCCATTACGTCATGCTTCAGAAATGTGGAAAATGGACCGTTTTCAAATGTTTTATTTTTGAACGTCAGTTCACATTTGTAGGTGGATCATCAGTGTTAGAGCTAAAATTAGCATGTTTAAAGTGATTTTCATGCTTCCAGGGGCCCTAAACACAAGATTTATGGAATGGTTAAAAGTGCATGAAAATGGCCAATTTACTCACTCTGAGATTTCAAAAAGGGTTTCTTTACCCCGGGAAGTTAATTAAATACCATTTGGAGGCATTTAATGTTCGAGCCAAAACTGCTGATTTTCGACAAAAGAGATAACACCCCCCCATTACGTCATGCTTCAGAAATGTGGAAAATGGTCCGTTTTCAAATGTTTTATTTTTGAACGTCAGTTCACATTTGTAGGTGGATCATCAGTGTTAGAGCTAAAATTAGCATGTTTAAAGTGATTTTCATGCTTCCAGGGGCTCGGGAAGTTAATTAAATACCATTTGGAGGCATTTAATGTTCGAGCAAAAACGTCTGATTTTTGACAAAAGAGATAACACACCCCCATTACGTCATGCTTCAGAAATGTGGAAAATGGTCCGTTTTCAAATGTTTTATTTTTGAACGTCAGTTCACATTTGTAGGTGGATCATCAGTGTTAGAGCTAAAATTAGCATGTTTAAAGTGATTTTCATGCTTCCAGGGGCCCTAAACACAAGATTTATGGAATGGTTAAAAGTGCATGAAAATAGCCAATTTACTCACTCTGAGTTCTCAAAAAAGGGTTTCTTCACCCCGGGAAGTTAATTAAATACCATTTGGAGGCATTTAATGTTCGAGCCAAAACGGCTGATTTTCGACAAAAGAGATAACACCCCCCCATTACGTCATGCTTCAGAAATGTGGAAAATGGTCCGTTTTCAAATGTTTTATTTTTGAACGTCAGTTCACATTTGTAGGTGGATCATCAGTGTTAGAGCTAAAATTAGCATGTTTAAAGTGATTTTCATGCTTCCAGGGGCCCTAAACACAAGATTTATGGAATGGTTCAAAGACCATGAAAATGGCCAATTTACTCACTCTGAGTTCTCAAAAGGGGTTTCTTCACCCCGGGAAGTTAATTAAATACCATTTGGAGGCATTTAAAGTTCGAGCCAAAACGGCTGATTTTCGACAAAAGAGATAACACCCCCCCATTACGTCATGCTTCAGAAATGTGGAAAATGGTCCGTTTTCAAATGTTTTATTTTTGAACGTCAGTTCACATTTGTAGGTGGATCATCAGTGTTAGAGCTAAAATTAGCATGTTTAAAGTGGTTTTCATGCTTCCAGAGGCTCGGGAAGTGAATTAAATACTATTTGGAGGCATTTAATGCTCAAGCAAAAACAGCTGATTTTTGACAAAAGAGATAACACCCCCCATTACTTCATGCTTCAGAAATGTGGAAAATGGTCCGTTTTCAAATGTTTTATTTTTGAACGTCAGTTCACATTTGTAGGTGGATCATCAGTGTTAGAGCTAAAATTAGCATGTTTAAAGTGATTTTCATGCTTCCAGGGGCCCTAAGCACACGATTTATGGAATGGTTAAAAGTGCATGAAAATGGCCAATTTACTCACTCTGAGTTCTCAAAAAGGGTTTCATCACCCCGGGAAGTTAATTAAATACCATTTGGAGGCATTTAATGTTCGAGCAAAAACGGCTGATTTTCGACAAAAGAGATAACACCCCCCCATTATGTCATGCTTCAGAAATGTGGAAAATCGTCCGTTTTCAAATGTTTTATTTTTGAACCTCAGTTCACATTTGTAGGTGGATCATCAGTGTTAGAGCTAAAATTAGCATGTTTAAAGTGATTTCATGCTTCCAGGGGCTTTGGAAGTGAATTAAATACTATTTGGAGGCATTTAATGTTCAAGCAAAAACAGCTGATTTTTGACAAAAGAGATAACACCCCCCCATTACGTCATGCTTCAGAAATGTGGAAAATGGTCCGTTTTCAAATGTTTTATTTTTGAACGTCAGTTCACATTTGTAGGTGGATCATCAGTGTTAGAGCTAAAATTAGCATGTTTAAAGTGATTTTCATGCTTCCAGGGGCCCTAAACACAAGATTTATGGACTGGTTAAAAGTGCATGAAAATGGCCAATTTACTCACTCTGAGTTCTCAAAAAGGGTTTCTTTACCCCGGGAAGTTAATTAAATACCATTTGGAGGCATTTAATGTTCGAGCCAAAATGGCTGATTTTCGACAAAAGAGATAACACCCCCCATTACGTCATGCTTCAGAAATGTGGAAAATGGTCCGTTTTCAAATGTTTTATTTTTGAACGTCAGTTCACATTTGTAGGTGGATCATCAGTGTTAGAGCTAAAATTAGCATGTTTAAAGTGATTTTCATGCTTCCAGGGGCTCGGAAAGTGAATTAAATACTATTTGGAGGCATTTAACTTTCAAGCAAAAACAGCTGATTTTTGACAAAAGAGATAACACCCCCCCATTACGTCATGCTTCAGAAATGTGGAAAATGGACCGTTTTCAAATGTTTTATTTTTGAACGTCAGTTCACATTTGTAGGTGGATCATCAGTGTTAGAGCTAAAATTAGCATGTTTAAAGTGATTTTCATGCTTCCAGGGGCCCTAAACACAAGATTTATGGAATGGTTAAAAGTGCATGAAAATGGCCAATTTACTCACTCTGAGATTTCAAAAAGGGTTTCTTTACCCCGGGAAGTTAATTAAATACCATTTGGAGGCATTTAATGTTCGAGCCAAAACTGCTGATTTTCGACAAAAGAGATAACACCCCCCCATTACGTCATGCTTCAGAAATGTGGAAAATGGTCCGTTTTCAAATGTTTTATTTTTGAACGTCAGTTCACATTTGTAGGTGGATCATCAGTGTTAGAGCTAAAATTAGCATGTTTAAAGTGATTTTCATGCTTCCAGGGGCCCTAAACACAAGATTTATGGAATGTTTAAAAGTGCATGAAAATGGCCAATTTACTCACTCTGAGTTCTCAAAAAGGGTTTCTTCACCCCGGGAAGTTAATTAAATACCATTTGGAGGCATTTAATGTTCGAGCCAAAACGGCTGATTTTCGACAAAAGAGATAACACCCCCCCATTACGTCATGTTTCAGAAAGGTGGAAAATGGTCAGTTTTCAAATGTTTTATTTTTGAACGTCAGTTCACATTTGTAGGTGGATCATCAGTGTTAGAGCTAATCTTAGCATGTTTAAAGTGATTTTCATGCTTCCAGGGGCTCGGGAAGTGAATTAAATACTATTTGGAGGCATTTATTGTTCAAGCAAAAACAGCTGATTTTTGACAAAAGAGATAACACCCCCCCATTACGTCATGCTTCAGAAATGTGGAAAATGGTCCGTTTCCAAATGTTTTATTTTTGAACGTCAGTTCACATTTGTAGGTGAATCATCAGTGTTAGAGCTAAAATTAGCATGTTTAAAGTGATATGGCTGAGATACCCGCCACCCCCTCTCAACACAATCCCCAAAAGGAAGGGAAACCGGAAACAGTCTTGAAGTTTTTGGATGTGGGGAGGGAGTGACCCTCCCCCGGCCGTATTTATTAAAACAAAAAATTAAAACATTAAACGTTTCATTTTATGTACAATTTCATTATCACATTGCGATGTTTGGCTCACCTTAACATATTCTCTAATACAGAGTTTCTCCTAGCCGAACTAGCATCCAACAAAACATTCTCTAGAAAAACTGAAATTGTACATCCTAACGTTTAAGGGCCAACGGCAAGGTCATAACCGGTGTCAAGATCCCTAACCAGACTTACCCCTCCCACTTGTGAGGGGCGACAGCACAGAGGCTTACCTCAAGTGCAACTACTAACAATTTCCCTTGACTTGACGGGGGCACTTAAGACTCGACGCCATTTAAAGGTCGTTCGAAGACTTGTGTGTGGTATCTAGAAGGTATCGTGGACCTCCCCCCATCCCACACAACTTACCGCATCTGCCGTCGCAGATGACCCTGGCCCCGGGAAATTCCCCAGGAGGGGGCTGTAACCCCTCCTACAACGGAAGGGGCCTTGACCGCCTTTCCTTTACTTCCGGCGACCCGCCCTTAGACGGGACCGCCTCCCCACTGAGGGGCCAATGGCCACCTCTCCTGAGCGCTCCCATCCGTGTTGGGTGACGCCCACTCATAGGGATCTACCAATTAGTGCTCACCGATCATGACCTTACCGCCTACCAAAAATAAATACGACAATTTTTATTCAAACCTACAAAAAACATTGGTCGCTACGACCGAAGGAACATGCTAAAAAATACAACACTACACCAAATCATTTTAATCGAAACAAACTACACAATATTCACCATACTTTATTATGATCAACAACAAACTGATACTTTCACAGCCTGTAAACGGAATGGAAAAACAAACTTATAAATTCACTTTATTGCACAACAACTTGCTGTCCTCAGGGGCTGGTGGGTGGGTCAAAATTGGCTCTTCGTTCTGTCCCGAGCTCACGTGTAGCGAGGAGGTGCAGCTTCGGAGCACAAGAACAAGAGGACGTCTTCTGGTCTTGCGTCTCTTTTTATCCGTCTTCGGGGCGGGCGAGAACCCGCCCCTGCCCGCCCCTAGGGCGGGGCTGGCTACGTCGGTGTCTAGGCCAGCCCACTCTAGGGCGGGAAAAAGCGCGCCCCGGCTACGCCGCTTCGGGCATACCAGCCGAGACACGCCTCCCGCCCAAAAATGGCTTCCCGGGGGGATCGAGGCACTCCACCATACGTTCGGGGGGACCGAGTGGTCGCCCCTTTCCATATGGCTGAGATACCCGCCACCCCCTCTCAACACAATCCCCAAAAGGAAGGGAAACCGGAAACAGTCTTGAAGTTTTTGGATGTGGGGAGGGAGTGACCCTCCCCCGGCCGTATTTATTAAAACAAAAAATTAAAACATTAAACGTTTCATTTTATGTACAATTTCATTATCACATTGCGATGTTTGGCTCACCTTAACATATTCTCTAATACAGAGTTTCTCCTAGCCGAACTAGCATCCAACAAAACATTCTCTAGAAAAACTGAAATTGTACATCCTAACGTTTAAGGGCCAACGGCAAGGTCATAACCGGTGTCAAGATCCCTAACCAGACTTACCCCTCCCACTTGTGAGGGGCGACAGCACAGAGGCTTACCTCAAGTGCAACTACTAACAATTTCCCTTGACTTGACGGGGGCACTTAAGACTCGACGCCATTTAAAGGTCGTTCGAAGACTTGTGTGTGGTATCTAGAAGGTATCGTGGACCTCCCCCCATCCCACACAACTTACCGCATCTGCCGTCGCAGATGACCCTGGCCCCGGGAAATTCCCCAGGAGGGGGCTGTAACCCCTCCTACAACGGAAGGGGCCTTGACCGCCTTTCCTTTACTTCCGGCGACCCGCCCTTAGACGGGACCGCCTCCCCACTGAGGGGCCAATGGCCACCTCTCCCGAGCGCTCCCATCCGTGTTGGGTGACGCCCACTCATAGGGATCTACCAATTAGTGCTCACCGATCATGACCTTACCGCCACAGGTCCGGATAGTTGACCGGCTATCCGGACCCCCCACAAAAATCCTACCTAAAGGTCATGTCTTAATGATTTTAACCAGGCTAAGAAGTCTCCTATGAGTAACTCATTCCCCACCCTCGACAAATGCACACCATCCCCCAGATACATACTGTCATCATTAATACAACTATGCGAGATCGAATGCAATGTCTTGGAACGGAACAACCTACCCACTTTGTTATTCAGTTTTCTAACAGAATGATTTAAAGCAGGGATCGAGATAGCCCCCCGCCATACTTTTCGTGGGATCATATGAGACCACGCAATTATGCACCCCGGAACTCTCCTTGCTAACCAACTTACCGTGGAAAGCATAGTCTCCAGGAGAAGTCGCCTACCGGTAGTGACCAAATCATTACCCCCTAAATGCACTATGACTATGGACGGCGGTGACCTCATCCGCTCTAACAAACCCTCAAAAAATGCCTGAAACTGGTCAATACAGAGACCGCCCCTTCCGTAGAAGGACACTCTGTACCCGTATTCCCCAGGTACGTGAACCATGTCACCTGCTTTGAATACGTCCGCGGCCCGTCTCACGTATGAGTGGCCCACGACCCACACCTCCTTCCTTACAGCCGGTGATGTGCAACCGCTGGCCTGGTGTTGGGTCGACTGCACAGTCCGCCCTGCCTCGTAGGCTTGCGCAACTGAAAACAAACAAAGACAAGAGGCGTGAGTACATGATTACAGCTTCACAACATGTGCAATCGCACGTACCTCTTATAACAATTGGAGGACCAACGCCCCACACGTTTTACTTGTTCTACATTAAGACCCCTGGCTGTAGCTTCAGTGGCAGCCCCTATCCGAAAGGAATGGGTCCCAAATTCGCCCGGGTCCAAGCCCGTTGCGGCAATGGCCATTGCAAGCACCCGCTGAAACTGAAACCTCGTCAGTGGGGTGGCGTCTGCATGCCTCAACAATGTCCCCCCCCATGATGCCACCCTTCGTGCTAAGTAGTCTTCTAAGCACTGTACCGGACACATGGAGGATCCGGGGGTCCGGCGAATGATCGTGCAGTCCCCCCTCCCGTCTTGGTCGGACTTGGACCTGAGAAAGGAGACAATCATCGCATCGCCCCTGATCCGGACATGTTCCCTGCACAAGCCCCCCGACACATCCTGTTTGTTCCTTGCAACCAGCTCACTAACTCTCATAGCCCCGTGAAATGCCAGCGTAAATGCAGTCCGGAACAAACAGGTCTCGAAAGGGGACGAGCACGTGTTAGGGAGTGAGGCCAGTAACTGGGCCAACCTATCCAGACCTATCGGTCGTCTTACGTCTACTCTGCGACCCTCTAGGCGTTGCCACCCACGCAGCGCTTTTTGTACCGTAAAAGACGCTGTCGGGTCCTGGATGCCATGGGCCTTGGCAACAAAGGAAATGGCGGCACGATGCCTTTGGGCTGTAGCCACCGATTTCCCAGCCCTACGTAAAGACATCAGAAAAAGTACTACACACTCTTCCTGCCCCCACAGTCCCCCTCTCTCTTCCCCCAAAAAGGCTAAATAGGCCTGAAACGCCCCTTCATATGCCTTCCTTGTCCTGGGTGCTAGACTCTCTCCCACGAGGTGACGAAGTTCGGGGCACCGAGAGACCAGAGAGCTTCGGGGAAGGGTGCCGGCTCTGGGTCCGCTGAAGGAAGGAAACCCGAGAAAGCCTGCATGTGAAAACGAGACAGTGCATCAGCAGCCTGATTCATCACCCCTGGGACATGTTTTGCTCTGAATATCACGTTCAGTTGCATACACAGTAAGACAATTTCCTTGAGCAGCCTCAAAATCAATTTACAACGGGCTGCCTGACTATTGATGCATTCTACCACGGTCATATTGTCGGACCAGAACACGACAGAATGATCTCTGAACCCGTCTGGCCATGTTCTCAGGGCCACCAGAATGGGAAATAGTTCAAGGAAAGCTATATTACCCGTCAGCCCCTTCTCGTGCCACCATAGGGGCCACTTTTGTGCAGACCATTTTGTGCCGAAGATGGCGCCAAAACCTATACTTCCTGCTGAATCTGTCCATAGCCCAAGCTCTTCGGAGGACACGGCTGGCTTGTTCCAGACGACTCGGCCATTGAAGTCCGCCAAAAATGCTAACCAAATCCGCATGTCCTGGCGGACTTCGGCCGATAATCTCGTGCGATGATGCCCTTCTCTTAAGCCAACCATTGATTGGGCAATCGAGCGGGAAAACGGGCGAGCCATTGGGATCACCCTCAAGGCAAAGTTCAACTTTCCCACTAATTGTTGCAACTGGTGCAGTGTAACCTTAGGTGCATTTAAACATACTTGGAGGGCTGTCCTGAATTTCAACACTTTGCTAGCTGGTAAACGGAAACACCCCTCCCTTGAGTCCAACTCGATCCCCAAAAACTCGAGGCAAGTCGTGGGACCCATAGTCTTACCCGTTGCCAATGGCACACCAAAATGACCCATCAACACACAGAATTCATCTAAGGCCTGGGCACATTCGGGACTTCCGGCGGAGCCCAGGAACAAAAAGTCGTCAAGGTAGTGCATTACATTTCGAAAACCCGTTTTCTTAGTAAACACCCATTGCAGGAAAGTACTGAATTGCTCAAAATAAGCACATGATATAGAGCAACCCATTGGCATACACCTATCCATGTAAAATGACCCCTGGAACCCGAATCCCAAAAGACGCTGATCGTCTGGGTGTACCGGGAGCAACCGGAACGCTGACTCGATATCAGATTTCGCCATCAACGTCCCGGGCCCCAGGCGATTCAAGATGGCTACTGCCTCATCAAACGATGCGTATCGCACCGAACAAACTTCCGGATCAATTGCGTTGTTCACCGAAAGACCATGTGGAGCAGACAGATTATGGATCAAACGGAACTCACCTGGGTCCCTCTTGGGGACCACCCCTAACGGAGAACAAACAAAATTCGGTACCGGGGGTACACTAAACGGGCCGGCAACCCGTCCCCGGCTAACCTCTTTCTGAATTTTCTCATGCACTACAGATGTATGTTGCAACACGGAAAGTTGATTTTTGCACATCCCTACCCCCTGAAAGTCCCCCACCGGGATGCGGAAACCATGTGAAAAACCGTTCCGCAGCACCCCGGCAGAAGTACGATCCGGGTATTCGCTGAGCCAGGGAATCATTGCCAAGGTATCAATCGGGGTTGGTAACGGCGCCCCTCGGCCAAGCTTAGACCTGTTTGGCGCCCCCCTTTCCCCCATTCTCACCCGTTCTGGCTCTGCACGATGACTCAGGATGGGACGACCCACACGTACTACATTCGTGTTTGAATTTACACAATCCCGGAGGCCTGGTACATTTCCCTTTGTTAAAATTAAAACAGAAACCCTTTCTCCCTGTATTGCCTGCGGGCCTTGACTGGTCGTCGGTGCTCGTACTTGGACGAAAGGGCGTCCCCACATTTTGGCGGGAGTAATCAATAACATTGCTCCCAACCAATGGCATTCTTAACATTCCCGATTCTTTCATTTTATCCCATGTGATAGAATCGTAACAATCCCAAGTCAAACTCTTGTTATGTTCCTTCTCTTTCCTGAACAGGTTGTCATAACAAAACCAATGGTTACCTTGATACGATGTCGAGTACCCCATAATTCGTGATTGATAAACGGGAAACTCAGGAAGCAACTCGGGCCTACGACCCCCCAAAATCGATGTGAAAATACCCCACGCATTGCCCCAGTTGCCAATATTCTCATTCACCTTAAAGGCGGCCATTTTTGCGCGCCAAACACTCGGATGCATTAAGTCCTTCTGACTTTTAACATGCTCCATATCATAATGGTCAACAAGCAAGGAGAAAATATTCACATACTCCCCAGACCAGATCTTTTCCTTTATAGCCAAAGGCACATGTTGTCCCAGTCTCTCTCTACGAGAGGGTGCTGACTCGTCCCTTGCAATCGGCAATGGCCGCTTACCTGAACCGGACGCGACTTCTGCCGCTTGCGGCTTGTCTTTAGCCGCCTCCCTTTTCTCACGAAGTCCTTTTATCAGCGCCTGTGCCTCGGCAGCCGCGGCGCCATCACTACTATCCCCCAACCATGCTGCTAGCTGTGCTGCCAGCTCGGGGGGCATGTCTCCCTTGGGTGTCGGGGTGACGACAACAGGGATTGGATTCCCCTCGATCGGTACTGGGGTCGGCGCCTCGAGCGGGGCAGAGGGAACAGGGACGTCTCCACCGGCTGGAACCCTTCTCGGCCTCTTAGGTCTCCCTCCAGCCGGCGCAGGGCCCGTACCCTCCTCCCCGTCCCGTTCTGCCAACCGTTTCTTTATGTCGGACACTTCTTTGCAAAGGGCCCGCACCATCTGGTCGGTCGTCATTCTCTTCGCGCCTTTCTTGGGCATCTCCCCGAGGAAGTATCTAGAAGACAAAGAAAAGGATCAAAACGCTCAAAATTGGCTCTTCGTTCTGTCCCGAGCTCACGTGTAGCGAGGAGGTGCAGCTTCGGAGCACAAGAACAAGAGGACGTCTTCTGGTCTTGCGTCTCTTTTTATCCGTCTTCGGGGCGGGCGAGAACCCGCCCCTGCCCGCCACTAGGGCGGGGCTGGCTACGTCGGTGTCTAGGCCAGCCCACTCTAGGGCGGGAAAAAGCGCGCCCCGGCTACGCCGCTTCGGGCATACCAGCCGAGACACGCCTCCCGCCCAAAAATGGCTTCCCGGGGGGATCGAGGCACTCCACCATACGTTCGGGGGGACCGAGTGGTCGCCCCTTTCCATTTTCATGCTTCCAGGGGCCCTAAACACAAGATTTAAGGAATGGTTAAAAGTGCATGAAAATGGCCAATTTACTCACTCTGAGTTCTCAAAAAGGGTTTCTTCACCCCGGGAAGTTAATTAAATACCATTTGGAGGCATTTAATGTTCGAGCCAAAACGGCTGATTTTCGACAAAAGAGATAACACCCCCCCATTACGTCATGCTTCAGAAATGTGGAAAATGGTCCGTTTTCAAATGTTTTATTTTTGAACGTCAGTTCACATTTGTAGGTGGATCATGAGTGTTAGAGCTAAAATTAGCATGTTTAAAGTGATTTTCATACTTCCAGGGGCCCTAAACACAAGATTTATGGAATGGTTAAAAGTCCTTGAAAATGGCCAATATACTCACTCTTAGTTCTCAAAAAATTAGCATGTTTAAAGTGATTTTCATGCTTCCAGGGGCTCGGGAAGTGAATTAAATACTATTTGGAGGCATTTAATGTTCAAGCAAAAACAGCTGATTTTTGACAAAAGAGATAAAACCCCCCCATTACATCATGCTTCAGAAATGTGGAAAATGGTCCGTTTTCAAATGTTTTATTTTTGAACGTCAGTTCACATTTGTAGGTGGATCATCAGTGTTAGAGCTAAAATTAGCATGTTTAAAGTGATTTTCATGCTTCCAGGGGCCCTAAACACAAGATTTATGGAATGGTTAAAAGTGCATGAAAATGGCCAATTTACTCACTCTGAGATTTCAAAAAGGGTTTCTTTACCCCGGGAAGTTAATTAAATACCATTTGGAGGCATTTAATGTTCGAGCCAAAACGGCTGATTTTCGACAAAAGAGATAACACCCCCCCATTACGTCATGCTTCAGAAATGTGGAAAATGGTCCGTTTTCAAATGTTTTATTTTTGAAAGTCAGTTCACATTTGTAGGTGGATCATTAGTGTTAGAGCTAAAATTAGCATGTTTAATGTGATTTTCATGCTTCCAGGGGCTCGGAAAGTGAATTAAATACTATTTAGAGGCATTTAATGTTCAAGCAAAAACAGCTGATTTTTGACAAAAGAGATAACACCCCCCCATTACGTCATGCTTCAGAAATGTGGAAAATGGTCCGTTTTCAAATGTTTTATTTTTGAACGTCAGTTCACATTTGTAGGTGGATCATCAGTGTTAGAGCTAAAATTAGCATGTTTAAAGTGATTTTCATGCTTCCAGGGGCCCTAAACACAAGATTTATGGAATGGTTAAAAGTGCATGAAAATGGCCAATTTACTCACTCTGAGTTCTCAAAAAGGGTTTCTTCACCCCGGGAAGTTAATTAAATACCATTTGGAGGCATTTAATGTTCGAGCCAAAACGGCTGATTTTCGACAAAAGAGATAACACCCCCCCATTACGTCATGCTTCAGAAATGTGGAAAATGGTCCGTTTTCAAATGTTTTATTTTTGAACGTCAGTTCACATTTGTAGGTGGATCATCAGTTTTAGAGCTAAACTTAGCATGTTTAAAGTGATTTTCATGCTTCCAGGGGCTCGGGAAGTGAATTAAATACTATTTGGAGGCATTTATTGTTCAAGCAAAAACAGCTGATTTTTGACAAAAGAGATAACACCCCCCCATTACGTCATGCTTCAGAAATGTGGAAAATGGTCCGTTTTCAAATGTTTTATTTTTGAACGTCAGTTCACATTTGTAGGTGAATCATCAGTGTTAGAGCTAAAATTAGCATGTTTAAAGTGATTTTCATGCTTCCAGGGGCCCTAAACACAAGATTTAAGGAATGGTTAAAAGTGCATGAAAATGGCCAATTTACTCACTCTGAGTTCTCAAAATTGGTTTCTTCACCCCGGGAAGTTAATTAAATACCATTTGGAGGCATTTAATGTTCGAGCCAAAATGGCTGATTTTCGACAAAAGAGATAACACCCCCCATTACGTCATGCTTCAGAAATGTGGAAAATGGTCCGTTTTCAAATGTTTTATTTTTGAACGTCAGTTCACATTTGTAGGTGGATCATGAGTGTTAGAGCTAAAATTAGCATGTTTAAAGTGATTTTCATACTTCCAGGGGCCCTAAACACAAGATTTATGGAATGGTTAAAAGTCCATGAAAATGGCCAATTTACTCACTCTTAGTTCTCAAAAAGGGTTTCTTCACCCCGGGAAGTTAATTAAATACCATTTGGAGGCATTTAATGTTCGAGCCAAAACGGCTGATTTTCGACAAAAGAGATAACACCCCCCCATTACGTCATGCTTCAGAAATGTGGAAAATGGTCCGTTTTCAAATGTTTTATTTTTGAACGTCAGTTCACATTTGTAGGTGGACCGTCAGTGTTAGAGCTAAAATGAGCATGTTTAAAGTGATTTTCATGCTTCCAGGGGATCGGGAAGTGAATTAAATACTATTTGGAGGCATTTAATGTTCAAGCAAAAACAGCTGATTTTTGACAAAAGAGATAACACCCCCCCATTACTTCATGCTTCAGAAATGTGGAAAATGGTCCGTTTTCAAATGTTTTATTTTTGAACGTCAGTTCACATTTGTAGGTGGATCATCAGTGTTAGAGCTAAAATTAGCATGTTTAAAGTGATTTTCATGCTTCCAGGGGCCCTAAACACAAGATTTATGGAATGGTTAAAAGTGCATGAAAATGGCCAATTTACTCACTCTGAGATTTCAAAAAGGGTTTCTTTACCCCGGGAAGTTAATTAAATACCATTTGGAGGCATTTAATGTTCGAGCCAAAACGGCTGATTTTCGACAAAAGAGATAACACCCCCCCATTACGTCATGCTTCAGAAATGTGGAAAATGGTCCGTTTTCAAATGTTTTATTTTTGAAAGTCAGTTCACATTTGTAGGTGGATCATTAGTGTTAGAGCTAAAATTAGCATGTTTAATGTGATTTTCATGCTTCCAGGGGCTCGGAAAGTGAATTAAATACTATTTAGAGGCATTTAATGTTCAAGCAAAAACAGCTGATTTTTGACAAAAGAGATAACACCCCCCCATTACGTCATGCTTCAGAAATGTGGAAAATGGTCCGTTTTCAAATGTTTTATTTTTGAACGTCAGTTCACATTTGTAGGTGGATCATCAGTGTTAGAGCTAAAATTAGCATGTTTAAAGTGATTTTCATGCTTCCAGGGGCCCTAAACACAAGATTTATGGAATGGTTAAAAGTGCATGAAAATGGCCAATTTACTCACTCTGAGTTCTCAAAAAGGGTTTCTTCACCCCGGGAAGTTAATTAAATACCATTTGGAGGCATTTAATGTTCGAGCCAAAACGGCTGATTTTCGACAAAAGAGATAACACCCCCCCATTACGTCATGCTTCAGAAATGTGGAAAATGGTCCGTTTTCAAATGTTTTATTTTTGAACGTCAGTTCACATTTGTAGGTGGATCATCAGTTTTAGAGCTAAACTTAGCATGTTTAAAGTGATTTTCATGCTTCCAGGGGCTCGGGAAGTGAATTAAATACTATTTGGAGGCATTTATTGTTCAAGCAAAAACAGCTGATTTTTGACAAAAGAGATAACACCCCCCCATTACGTCATGCTTCAGAAATGTGGAAAATGGTCCGTTTTCAAATGTTTTATTTTTGAACGTCAGTTCACATTTGTAGGTGAATCATCAGTGTTAGAGCTAAAATTAGCATGTTTAAAGTGATTTTCATGCTTCCAGGGGCCCTAAACACAAGATTTAAGGAATGGTTAAAAGTGCATGAAAATGGCCAATTTACTCACTCTGAGTTCTCAAAATTGGTTTCTTCACCCCGGGAAGTTAATTAAATACCATTTGGAGGCATTTAATGTTCGAGCCAAAATGGCTGATTTTCGACAAAAGAGATAACACCCCCCATTACGTCATGCTTCAGAAATGTGGAAAATGGTCCGTTTTCAAATGTTTTATTTTTGAACGTCAGTTCACATTTGTAGGTGGATCATGAGTGTTAGAGCTAAAATTAGCATGTTTAAAGTGATTTTCATACTTCCAGGGGCCCTAAACACAAGATTTATGGAATGGTTAAAAGTCCATGAAAATGGCCAATTTACTCACTCTTAGTTCTCAAAAAGGGTTTCTTCACCCCGGGAAGTTAATTAAATACCATTTGGAGGCATTTAATGTTCGAGCCAAAACGGCTGATTTTCGACAAAAGAGATAACACCCCCCCATTACGTCATGCTTCAGAAATGTGGAAAATGGTCCGTTTTCAAATGTTTTATTTTTGAACGTCAGTTCACATTTGTAGGTGGACCGTCAGTGTTAGAGCTAAAATGAGCATGTTTAAAGTGATTTTCATGCTTCCAGGGGATCGGGAAGTGAATTAAATACTATTTGGAGGCATTTAATGTTCAAGCAAAAACAGCTGATTTTTGACAAAAGAGATAACACCCCCCCATTACTTCATGCTTCAGAAATGTGGAAAATGGTCCGTTTTCAAATGTTTTATTTTTGAACGTCAGTTCACATTTGTAGGTGGATCATCAGTGTTAGAGCTAAAATTAGCATGTTTAAAGTGATTTTCATGCTTCCAGGGGCCCTAAACACAAGATTTATGGAATGGTTAAAAGTGCATGAAAATGGCCAATTTACTCACTCTGAGTTCTCAAAAAGGGTTTCTTCAACCCGGGAAGTTAATTAAATACCATTTGGAGGCATTTAATGTTCGAGCCAAAACGGCTGATTTTCGACAAAAGAGATAACACCCCCCCATTACGTCATGCTTCAGAAATGTGGAAAATAGTCCATTTTCAAATGTTTTATTTTTGAACGTCAGTTCACATTTGTAGGTGGATCATCAGTGTTAGAGCTAAAATTAGCATGTTTAAAGTGATTTTCATGCTTCCAGGGGCCCTAAACACAAGATTTATGGAATGGTTAAAAGTCCATGAAAATGGCAAATTTACTCACTCTTAGTTCTCAAAAAGGGTTTCTTCACCCCGGGAAGTTAATTAAATACCATTTGGAGGCATTTAATGTTCGAGCCAAAACGGATGAATTTTCGACAAAAGAGATAACACCCCCCCATTACGTCATGCTTCAGAAATGTGGAAAATGGTCCGTTTTCAAATGTTTTATTTTTGAACGTCAGTTCACATTTGTAGGTGGATCATCAGTGTTAGAGCTAAAATGAGCATGTTTAAAGTGATTTTCTTGCTTCCAGGGGCTCGGGAAGTGAATTAAATACTATTTGGAGGCATTTAATGTTCAAGCAAAAACAGCTGATTTTTGACAAAAAAGATAACACCCCCCCATTACTTCATGCTTCAGAAATGTGGAAAATGGTCCGTTTTCAAATGTTTTATTTTTGAACGTCAGTTCACATTTGTAGGTGGATCATCAGTGTTAGAGCTAAAATTAGCATGTTTAAAGTGATTTTCATGCTTCCAGGGGCCCTAAACACAAGATTTATGGAATGGTTAAAAGTGCATGAAAATGGCCAATTTACTCACTCTGAGTTCTCAAAAAGGGTTTCTTCACCCCGGGAAGTTAATTAAATACCATTTGGAGGCATTTAATGTTCGAGCCAAAACGGCTGATTTTCGACAAAAGAGATAACACCACCCCATTACGTCATGCTTCAGAAATGTGGAAAATGGTCCGTTTTCAAATGTTTTTTTTTTGAACGTCAGTTCACATTTGTAGGTGGATCATCAGTGTTAGAGCTAAAATTAGCATGTTTAAAGTGATTTTCATGCTTCCAGGGGCTCGGGAAGTGAATTAAATACTATTTGGAGGCATTTAATGTTCAAGCAAAAACAGCTGATTTTTGACAAAAGAGATAACACCCCCCCATTACGTCATGCTTCAGAAATGTGGAAAATGGTCCGTTTTCAAATGTTTTATTTTTGAACGTCAGTTCACATTTGTAGGTGGATCATCAGTGTTAGAGCTAAAATTAGCATGTTTAAAGTGATTTTCATGCTTCCAGGGGCCCTAAACACAAGATTTATGGAATGGTTAAAAGTGCATGAAAATGGCCAATTTACTCACTCTGAGTTCTCAAAAAGGGTTTCTTCACCCCGGGAAGTTAATTAAATACCATTTGGAGGCATTTAATGTTCGAGCCAAAATGGCTGATTTTCGACAAAAGAGATAACACCCCCCATTACGTCATGCTTCAGAAATGTGGAAAATGGTCCGTTTTCAAATGTTTTATTTTTGAACGTCAGTTCACATTTGTAGGTGGATCATCAGTGTTAGAGCTAAAATTAGCATGTTTAAAGTGATTTTCATGCTTCCAGGGGCTCGGAAAGTGAATTAAATACTATTTGGAGGCATTTAATGTTCAAGCAAAAACAGCTGATTTTTGACAAAAGAGATAACACCCCCCCATTACGTCATGCTTCAGAAATGTGGAAAATGGACCGTTTTCAAATGTTTTATTTTTGAACGTCAGTTCACATTTGTAGGTGGATCATCAGTGTTAGAGCTAAAATTTGCATGTTTAAAGTGATTTTCATGCTTCCAGGGGCCCTAAACACAAGATTTATGGAATGGTTAAAAGTGCATGAAAATGGCCAATTTACTCACTCTGAGATTTCAAAAAGGGTTTCTTTACCCCGGGAAGTTAATTAAATACCATTTGGAGGCATTTAATGTTCGAGCCAAAACGGCTGATTTTCGACAAAAGAGATAACACCCCCCCATTACGTCATGCTTCAGAAATGTGAAAAATGGTCCGTTTTCAAATGTTTTATTTTTGAACGTCAGTTCACATTTGTAGGTGGATCATGAGTGTTAGAGCTAAAATTAGCATGTTTAAAGTGATTTTCATACTTCTAGGGGCCCTAAACACAAGATTTATGGAATGGTTAAAAGTCCATGAAAATGGCCAATTTACTCACTCTTAGTTCTCAAAAAGGGTTTCTTCACCCTGGGAAGTTAATTAAATACCATTTGGAGGCATTTAATGTTCGAGCCAAAACGGCTGATTTTCGACAAAAGAGATAACACCCCCCCATTACGTCATGCTTCAGAAATGTGGAAAATGCTCCGTTTTCAAATGTTTTATTTTTGAACGTCAGTTCACATTTGTAGGTGGATCATCAGTGTTAGAGCTAAAATGAGCATGTTTAAAGTGATTTTCATGCTTCCAGGGGCTCGGGAAGTGAATTAAATACTATTTGGAGGCATTTAATGTTCAAGCAAAAACAGCTGATTTTTGACAAAAGAGATAACACCCCCCCATTACTTCATGCTTCAGAAATGTGGAAAATGGTCCGTTTTCAAATGTTTTATTTTTGAACGTCAGTTCACATTTGTAGGTGGATCATCAGTGTTAGAGCTAAAATTAGCATGTTTAAAGTGATTTTCATGCTTCCAGGGGCCCTAAACACAAGATTTATGGAATGGTTAAAAGTCCATGAAAATGGCCAATTTACTCACTCTGAGTTCTCAAAAAGAGTTTCTTCACCCCGGGAAGTTAATTAAATACCATTTGGAGGCATTTAATGTTCGAGCCAAAACGGCTGATTTTCGACAAAAGAGATAACACCCCCCATTACGTCATGCTTCAGAAATGTGGAAAATGGTCCGTTTTCAAATGTTTTATTTTTGAACGTCAGTTCACATTTGTAGGTGGATCATCAGTGTTAGAGCTAAAATTAGCATGTTTAAAGTGATTTTCATGCTTCCAGGGGCTCGGGAAGTTAATTAAATACCATTTGGAGGCATTTAATGCTCAAGCAAAAACAGCTGATTTTTGACAAAAGAGATAACACCCCCCCATTACGTCATGCTTCAGAAATGTGGAAAATGGTCCGTTTTCAAATGTTTTATTTTTGAACGTCAGTTCACATTTGTAGGTGGATCATCAGTGTTAGAGCTAAAATTAGCATGTTTAAAGTGATTTTCATGCTTCCAGGGGCCCTAAACACACGATTTATGGAATGGTTAAAAGTGCATGAAAATGGCCAATTTACTCACTCTGAGTTCTCAAAAAGGGTTTCATCACCCCGGGAAGTTAATTAAATACCATTTGGAGGCATTTAATGTTCGAGCAAAAACGGCTGATTTTCGACAAAAGAGATAACACCCCCCCATTACGTCATGCTTCAGAAATGTGGAAAATCGTCCGTTTTCAAATGTTTTATTTTTGAACGTCAGTTCACATTTGTAGGTGGATCATCAGTGTTAGAGCTAAAATTAGCATGTTTAAAGTGATTTTCATGCCTCCAGGGGCTCGGGAAGTGAATTAAATACTATTTGGAGGCATTTAATGTTCAAGCAAAAACAGCTGATTTTTGACAAAAGAGATAACACCCCCCCATTACGTCATGCTTCAGAAATGTGGAAAATGGTCCGTTTTCAAATGTTTTATTTTTGAACGTCAGTTCACATTTGTAGGTGGATCATCAGTGTTAGAGCTAAAATTAGCATGTTTAAAGTGATTTTCATGCTTCCAGGGGCCCTAAACACAAGATTTATGGACTGGTTAAAAGTGCATGAAAATGGCCAATTTACTCACTCTGAGTTCTCAAAAAGGGTTTCTTTACCCCGGGAAGTTAATTAAATACCATTTGGAGGCATTTAATGTTCGAGCCAAAATGGCTGATTTTCGACAAAAGAGATAACACCCCCCATTACGTCATGCTTCAGAAATGTGGAAAATGGTCCGTTTTCAAATGTTTTATTTTTGAACGTCAGTTCACATTTGTAGGTGGATCATCAGTGTTAGAGCTAAAATTAGCATGTTTAAAGTGATTTTCATGCTTCCAGGGGCTCGGAAAGTGAATTAAATACTATTTGGAGGCATTTAATGTTCAAGCAAAAACAGCTGATTTTTGACAAAAGAGATAACACCCCCCCATTACGTCATGCTTCAGAAATGTGGAAAATGGACCGTTTTCAAATGTTTTATTTTTGAACGTCAGTTCACATTTGTAGGTGGATCATCAGTGTTAGAGCTAAAATTAGCATGTTTAAAGTGATTTTCATGCTTCCAGGGGCCCTAAACACAAGATTTATGGAATGGTTAAAAGTGCATGAAAATGGCCAATTTACTCACTCTGAGATTTCAAAAAGGGTTTCTTTACCCCGGGAAGTTAATTAAATACCATTTGGAGGCATTTAATGTTCGAGCCAAAACTGCTGATTTTCGACAAAAGAGATAACACCCCCCCATTACGTCATGCTTCAGAAATGTGGAAAATGGTCCGTTTTCAAATGTTTTATTTTTGAACGTCAGTTCACATTTGTAGGTGGATCATCAGTGTTAGAGCTAAAATTAGCATGTTTAAAGTGATTTTCATGCTTCCAGGGGCTCGGGAAGTTAATTAAATACCATTTGGAGGCATTTAATGTTCGAGCAAAAACGGCTGATTTTTGACAAAAGAGATAACACACCCCCATTACGTCATGCTTCAGAAATGTGGAAAATGGTCCGTTTTCAAATGTTTTATTTTTGAACGTCAGTTCACATTTGTAGGTGGATCATCAGTGTTAGAGCTAAAATTAGCATGTTTAAAGTGATTTTCATGCTTCCAGGGGCCCTAAACACAAGATTTATGGAATGGTTAAAAGTGCATGAAAATGGCCAATTTACTCACTCTGAGTTCTCAAAAAAGGGTTTCTTCACCCCGGGAAGTTAATTAAATACCATTTGGAGGCATTTAATGTTCGAGCCAAAACGGCTGATTTTCGACAAAAGAGATAACACCCCCCCATTACGTCATGCTTCAGAAATGTGGAAAATGGTCCGTTTTCAAATGTTTTATTTTTGAACGTCAGTTCACATTTGTAGGTGGATCATCAGTGTTAGAGCTAAAATTAGCATGTTTAAAGTGGTTTTCATGCTTCCAGAGGCTCGGGAAGTGAATTAAATACTATTTGGAGGCATTTAATGCTCAAGCAAAAACAGCTGATTTTTGACAAAAGAGATAACACCCCCCATTACTTCATGCTTCAGAAATGTGGAAAATGGTCCGTTTTCAAATGTTTTATTTTTGAACGTCAGTTCACATTTGTAGGTGGATCATCAGTGTTAGAGCTAAAATTAGCATGTTTAAAGTGATTTTCATGCTTCCAGGGGCCCTAAGCACACGATTTATGGAATGGTTAAAAGTGCATGAAAATGGCCAATTTACTCACTCTGAGTTCTCAAAAAGGGTTTCATCACCCCGGGAAGTTAATTAAATACCATTTGGAGGCATTTAATGTTCGAGCAAAAACGGCTGATTTTCGACAAAAGAGATAACACCCCCCCATTATGTCATGCTTCAGAAATGTGGAAAATCGTCCGTTTTCAAATGTTTTATTTTTGAACGTCAGTTCACATTTGTAGGTGGATCATCAGTGTTAGAGCTAAAATTAGCATGTTTAAAGTGATTTCATGCTTCCAGGGGCTTTGGAAGTGAATTAAATACTATTTGGAGGCATTTAATGTTCAAGCAAAAACAGCTGATTTTTGACAAAAGAGATAACACCCCCCCATTACGTCATGCTTCAGAAATGTGGAAAATGGTCCGTTTTCAAATGTTTTATTTTTGAACGTCAGTTCACATTTGTAGGTGGATCATCAGTGTTAGAGCTAAAATTAGCATGTTTAAAGTGATTTTCATGCTTCCAGGGGCCCTAAACACAAGATTTATGGACTGGTTAAAAGTGCATGAAAATGGCCAATTTACTCACTCTGAGTTCTCAAAAAGGGTTTCTTTACCACGGGAAGTTAATTAAATACCATTTGGAGGCATTTAATGTTCGAGCCAAAATGGCTGATTTTCGACAAAAGAGATAACACCCCCCATTACGTCATGCTTCAGAAATGTGGAAAATGGTCCGTTTTCAAATGTTTTATTTTTGAACGTCAGTTCACATTTGTAGGTGGATCATCAGTGTTAGAGCTAAAATTAGCATGTTTAAAGTGATTTTCATGCTTCCAGGGGCTCGGAAAGTGAATTAAATACTATTTGGAGGCATTTAACTTTCAAGCAAAAACAGCTGATTTTTGACAAAAGAGATAACACCCCCCCATTACGTCATGCTTCAGAAATGTGGAAAATGGACCGTTTTCAAATGTTTTATTTTTGAACGTCAGTTCACATTTGTAGGTGGATCATCAGTGTTAGAGCTAAAATTAGCATGTTTAAAGTGATTTTCATGCTTCCAGGGGCCCTAAACACAAGATTTATGGACTGGTTAAAAGTGCATGAAAATGGCCAATTTACTCACTCTGAGTTCTCAAAAGGGGTTTCTTCACCCCGGGAAGTTAATTAAATACCATTTGGAGGCATTTAAAGTTCGAGCCAAAACGGCTGATTTTCGACAAAAGAGATAACACCCCCCCATTACGTCATGCTTCAGAAATGTGGAAAATGGTCCGTTTTCAAATGTTTTATTTTTGAACGTCAGTTCACATTTGTAGGTGGATCATCAGTGTTAGAGCTAAAATTAGCATGTTTAAAGTGGTTTTCATGCTTCCAGAGGCTCGGGAAGTGAATTAAATACTATTTGGAGGCATTTAATGCTCAAGCAAAAACAGCTGATTTTTGACAAAAGAGATAACACCCCCCATTACTTCATGCTTCAGAAATGTGGAAAATGGTCCGTTTTCAAATGTTTTATTTTTGAACGTCAGTTCACATTTGTAGGTGGATCATCAGTGTTAGAGCTAAAATTAGCATGTTTAAAGTGATTTTCATGCTTCCAGGGGCCCTAAGCACACGATTTATGGAATGGTTAAAAGTGCATGAAAATGGCCAATTTACTCACTCTGAGTTCTCAAAAAGGGTTTCATCACCCCGGGAAGTTAATTAAATACCATTTGGAGGCATTTAATGTTCGAGCAAAAACGGCTGATTTTCGACAAAAGAGATAACACCCCCCCATTATGTCATGCTTCAGAAATGTGGAAAATCGTCCGTTTTCAAATGTTTTATTTTTGAACGTCAGTTCACATTTGTAGGTGGATCATCAGTGTTAGAGCTAAAATTAGCATGTTTAAAGTGATTTCATGCTTCCAGGGGCTTTGGAAGTGAATTAAATACTATTTGGAGGCATTTAATGTTCAAGCAAAAACAGCTGATTTTTGACAAAAGAGATAACACCCCCCCATTACGTCATGCTTCAGAAATGTGGAAAATGGTCCGTTTTCAAATGTTTTATTTTTGAACGTCAGTTCACATTTGTAGGTGGATCATCAGTGTTAGAGCTAAAATTAGCATGTTTAAAGTGATTTTCATGCTTCCAGGGGCCCTAAACACAAGATTTATGGACTGGTTAAAAGTGCATGAAAATGGCCAATTTACTCACTCTGAGTTCTCAAAAAGGGTTTCTTTACCACGGGAAGTTAATTAAATACCATTTGGAGGCATTTAATGTTCGAGCCAAAATGGCTGATTTTCGACAAAAGAGATAACACCCCCCATTACGTCATGCTTCAGAAATGTGGAAAATGGTCCGTTTTCAAATGTTTTATTTTTGAACGTCAGTTCACATTTGTAGGTGGATCATCAGTGTTAGAGCTAAAATTAGCATGTTTAAAGTTATTTTCATGCTTCCAGGGGCTCGGAAAGTGAATTAAATACTATTTGGAGGCATTTAACTTTCAAGCAAAAACAGCTGATTTTTGACAAAAGAGATAACACCCCCCCATTACGTCATGCTTCAGAAATGTGGAAAATGGACCGTTTTCAAATGTTTTATTTTTGAACGTCAGTTCACATTTGTAGGTGGATCATCAGTGTTAGAGCTAAAATTAGCATGTTTAAAGTGATTTTCATGCTTCCAGGGGCCCTAAACACAAGATTTATGGAATGGTTAAAAGTGCATGAAAATGGCCAATTTACTCACTCTGAGATTTCAAAAAGGGTTTCTTTACCCCGGGAAGTTAATTAAATACCATTTGGAGGCATTTAATGTTCGAGCCAAAACTGCTGATTTTCGACAAAAGAGATAACACCCCCCCATTACGTCATGCTTCAGAAATGTGGAAAATGGTCCGTTTTCAAATGTTTTATTTTTGAACGTCAGTTCACATTTGTAGGTGGATCATCAGTGTTAGAGCTAAAATTAGCATGTTTAAAGTGATTTTCATGCTTCCAGGGGCCCTAAACACAAGATTTATGGAATGTTTAAAAGTGCATGAAAATGGCCAATTTACTCACTCTGAGTTCTCAAAAAGGGTTTCTTCACCCCGGGAAGTTAATTAAATACCATTTGGAGGCATTTAATGTTCGAGCCAAAACGGCTGATTTTCGACAAAAGAGATAACACCCCCCCATTACGTCATGTTTCAGAAAGGTGGAAAATGGTCCGTTTTCAAATGTTTTATTTTTGAACGTCAGTTCACATTTGTAGGTGGATCATCAGTGTTAGAGCTAATCTTAGCATGTTTAAAGTGATTTTCATGCTTCCAGGGGCTCGGGAAGTGAATTAAATACTATTTGGAGGCATTTATTGTTCAAGCAAAAACAGCTGATTTTTGACAAAAGAGATAACACCCCCCCATTACGTCATGCTTCAGAAATGTGGAAAATGGTCCGTTTTCAAATGTTTTATTTTTGAACGTCAGTTCACATTTGTAGGTGAATCATCAGTGTTAGAGCTAAAATTAGCATGTTTAAAGTGATTTTCATGCTTCCAGGGGCCCTAAACACAAGATTTAAGGAATGGTTAAAAGTGCATGAAAATGGCCAATTTACTCACTCTGAGTTCTCAAAAAGGGTTTCTTCACCCCGGGAAGTTAATTAAATACCATTTGGAGGCATTTAATGTTCGAGCCAAAACGGCTGATTTTCGACAAAAGAGATAACACCCCCCCATTACGTCATGCTTCAGAAATGTGGAAAATGGTCCGTTTTCAAATGTTTTATTTTTGAACGTCAGTTCACATTTGTAGGTGGATCATGAGTGTTAGAGCTAAAATTAGCATGTTTAAAGTGATTTTCATACTTCCAGGGGCCCTAAACACAAGATTTATGGAATGGTTAAAAGTCCTTGAAAATGGCCAATTTACTCACTCTTAGTTCTCAAAAAATTAGCATGTTTAAAGTGATTTTCATGCTTCCAGGGGCTCGGGAAGTGAATTAAATACTATTTGGAGGCATTTAATGTTCAAGCAAAAACAGCTGATTTTTGACAAAAGAGATAAAACCCCCCCATTACGTCATGCTTCAGAAATGTGGAAAATGGTCCGTTTTCAAATGTTTTATTTTTGAACGTCAGTTCACATTTGTAGGTGGATCATCAGTGTTAGAGCTAAAATTAGCATGTTTAAAGTGATTTTCATGCTTCCAGGGGCCCTAAACACAAGATTTATGGAATGGTTAAAAGTGCATGAAAATGGCCAATTTACTCACTCTGAGATTTCAAAAAGGGTTTCTTTACCCCGGGAAGTTAATTAAATACCATTTGGAGGCATTTAATGTTCGAGCCAAAACGGCTGATTTTCGACAAAAGAGATAACACCCCCCCATTACGTCATGCTTCAGAAATGTGGAAAATGGTCCGTTTTCAAATGTTTTATTTTTGAAAGTCAGTTCACATTTGTAGGTGGATCATTAGTGTTAGAGCTAAAATTAGCATGTTTAATGAGATTTTCATGCTTCCAGGGGCTCGGAAAGTGAATTAAATACTATTTAGAGGCATTTAATGTTCAAGCAAAAACAGCTGATTTTTGACAAAAGAGATAACACCCCCCCATTACGTCATGCTTCAGAAATGTGGAAAATGGTCCGTTTTCAAATGTTTTATTTTTGAACGTCAGTTCACATTTGTAGGTGGATCATCAGTGTTAGAGCTAAAATTAGCATGTTTAAAGTGATTTTCATGCTTCCAGGGGCCCTAAACACAAGATTTATGGAATGGTTAAAAGTGCATGAAAATGGCCAATTTACTCACTCTGAGTTCTCAAAAAGGGTTTCTTCACCCCGGGAAGTTAATTAAATACCATTTGGAGGTATTTAATGTTCGAGCCAAAACGGCTGATTTTCGACAAAAGAGATAACACCCCCCCATTACGTCATGCTTCAGAAATGTGGAAAATGGTCCGTTTTCAAATGTTTTATTTTTGAACGTCAGTTCACATTTGTAGGTGGATCATCAGTGTTAGAGCTAAACTTAGCATGTTTAAAGTGATTTTCATGCTTCCAGGGGCTCGGGAAGTGAATTAAATACTATTTGGAGGCATTTATTGTTCAAGCAAAAACAGCTGATTTTTGACAAAAGAGATAACACCCCCCCATTACGTCATGCTTCAGAAATGTGGAAAATGGTCCGTTTTCAAATGTTTTATTTTTGAACATCAGTTCACATTTGTAGGTGAATCATCAGTGTTAGAGCTAAAATTAGCATGTTTAAAGTGATTTTCATGCTTCCAGGGGCCCTAAACACAAGATTTAAGGAATGGTTAAAAGTGCATGAAAATGGCCTATTTACTCACTCTGAGTTCTCAAAATTGGTTTCTTCACCCCGGGAAGTTAATTAAATACCATTTGGAGGCATTTAATGTTCGAGCCAAAATGGCTGATTTTCGACAAAAGAGATAACACCCCCCATTACGTCATGCTTCAGAAATGTGGAAAATGGTCCGTTTTCAAATGTTTTATTTTTGAACGTCAGTTCACATTTGTAGGTGGATCATGAGTGTTAGAGCTAAAATTAGCATGTTTAAAGTGATTTTCATACTTCCAGGGGCCCTAAACACAAGATTTATGGAATGGTTAAAAGTCCATGAAAATGGCCAATTTACTCACTCTTAGTTCTCAAAAAGGGTTTCTTCACCCCGGGAAGTTAATTAAATACCATTTGGAGGCATTTAATGTTCGAGCCAAAACGGCTGATTTTCGACAAAAGAGATAACACCCCCCCATTACGTCATGCTTCAGAAATGTGGAAAATGGTCCGTTTTCAAATGTTTTATTTTTGAACGTCAGTTCACATTTGTAGGTGGACCGTCAGTGTTAGAGCTAAAATGAGCATGTTTAAAGTGATTTTCATGCTTCCAGGGGATCGGGAAGTGAATTAAATACTATTTGGAGGCATTTAATGTTCAAGCAAAAACAGCTGATTTTTGACAAAAGAGATAACACCCCCCCATTACTTCATGCTTCAGAAATGTGGAAAATGGTCCGTTTTCAAATGTTTTATTTTTGAACGTCAGTTCACATTTGTAGGTGGATCATCAGTGTTAGAGCTAAAATTAGCATGTTTAAAGTGATTTTCATGCTTCCAGGGGCCCTAAACACAAGATTTATGGAATGGTTAAAAGTGCATGAAAATGGCCAATTTACTCACTCTGAGTTCTCAAAAAGGGTTTCTTCAACCCGGGAAGTTAATTAAATACCATTTGGAGGCATTTAATGTTCGAGCCAAAACGGCTGATTTTCGACAAAAGAGATAACACCCCCCCATTACGTCATGCTTCAGAAATGTGGAAAATAGTCCATTTTCAAATGTTTTATTTTTGAACGTCAGTTCACATTTGTAGGTGGATCATCAGTGTTAGAGCTAAAATTAGCATGTTTAAAGTGATTTTCATGCTTCCAGGGGCCCTAAACACAAGATTTATGGAATGGTTAAAAGTCTATGAAAATGGCAAATTTACTCACTCTTAGTTCTCAAAAAGGGTTTCTTCACCCCGGGAAGTTAATTAAATACCATTTGGAGGCATTTAATGTTCGAGCCAAAACGGCTGATTTTCGACAAAAGAGATAACACCCCCCCATTACGTCATGCTTCAGAAATGTGGAAAATGGTCCGTTTTCAAATGTTTTATTTTTGAACGTCAGTTCACATTTGTAGGTGGATCATCAGTGTTAGAGCTAAAATGAGCATGTTTAAAGTGATTTTCTTGCTTCCAGGGGCTCAGGAAGTGAATTAAATACTATTTGGAGGCATTTAATGTTCAAGCAAAAACAGCTGATTTTTGACAAAAAAGATAACACCCCCCCATTACTTCATGCTTCAGAAATGTGGAAAATGGTCCGTTTTCAAATGTTTTATTTTTGAACGTCAGTTCACATTTGTAGGTGGATCATCAGTGTTAGAGCTAAAATTAGCATGTTTAAAGTGATTTTCATGCTTCCAGGGGCCCTAAACACAAGATTTATGGAATGGTTAAAAGTGCATGAAAATGGCCAATTTACTCACTCTGAGTTCTCAAAAAGGGTTTCTTCACCCCGGGAAGTTAATTAAATACCATTTGGAGGCATTTAATGTTCGAGCCAAAACGGCTGATTTTCGACAAAAGAGATAACACCACCCCATTACGTCATGCTTCAGAAATGTGGAAAATGGTCCGTTTTCAAATGTTTTATTTTTGAACGTCAGTTCACATTTGTAGGTGGATCATCAGTGTTAGAGCTAAAATTAGCATGTTTAAAGTGATTTTCATGCTTCCAGGGGCTCGGGAAGTGAATTAAATACTATTTGGAGGCATTTAATGTTCAAGCAAAAACAGCTGATTTTTGACAAAAGAGATAACACCCCCCCATTACGTCATGCTTCAGAAATGTGGAAAATGGTCCGTTTTCAAATGTTTTATTTTTGAACGTCAGTTCACATTTGTAGGTGGATCATCAGTGTTAGAGCTAAAATTAGCATGTTTAAAGTGATTTTCATGCTTCCAGGGGCCCTAAACACAAGATTTATGGAATGGTTAAAAGTGCATGAAAATGGCCAATTTACTCACTCTGAGTTCTCAAAAAGGGTTTCTTCACCCCGGGAAGTTAATTAAATACCATTTGGAGGCATTTAATGTTCGAGCCAAAATGGCTGATTTTCGACAAAAGAGATAACACCCCCCATTACGTCATGCTTCAGAAATGAGGAAAATGGTCCGTTTTCAAATGTTTTATTTTTGAACGTCAGTTCACATTTGTAGGTGGATCATCAGTGTTAGAGCTAAAATTAGCATGTTTAAAGTGATTTTCATGCTTCCAGGGGCTCGGAAAGTGAATTAAATACTATTTGGAGGCATTTAATGTTCAAGCAAAAACAGCTGATTTTTGACAAAAGAGATAACACCCCCCCATTACGTCATGCTTCAGAAATGTGGAAAATGGACCGTTTTCAAATGTTTTATTTTTGAACGTCAGTTCACATTTGTAGGTGGATCATCAGTGTTAGAGCTAAAATTTGCATGTTTAAAGTGATTTTCATGCCTCCAGGGGCCCTAAACACAAGATTTATGGAATGGTTAAAAGTGCATGAAAATGGCCAATTTACTCACTCTGAGATTTCAAAAAGGGTTTCTTTACCCCGGGAAGTTAATTAAATACCATTTGGAGGCATTTAATGTTCGAGCCAAAACTGCTGATTTTCGACAAAAGAGATAACACCCCCCCATTACGTCATGCTTCAGAAATGTGGAAAATGGTCCGTTTTCAAATGTTTTATTTTTGAACGTCAGTTCACATTTGTAGGTGGATCATCAGTGTTAGAGCTAAAATTAGCATGTTTAATGTGATTTTCATGCTTCCAGGGGCTCGGAAAGTGAATTAAATACTATATGGAGGCATTTAATGTTCAAGCAAAAACAGCTGATTTTTGACAAAAGAGATAACACCCCCCCATTACGTCATGCTTCAGAAATGTGGAAAATGGTCCGTTTTCAAATGTTTTATTTTTGAACGTCAGTTCACATTTGTAGGTGGATCATCAGTGTTAGAGCTAAAATTAGCATGTTTAAAGTGATTTTAATGCTTCCAGGGGCCCTAAACACAAGATTTATGGAATGGTTAAAAGTGCATGAAAATGGCCAATTTACTCACTCTGAGTTCTCAAAAAGGGTTTCTTCACCCCGGGAAGTTAATTAAATACCATTTGGAGGCATTTAATGTTCGAGCCAAAACGGCTGATTTTCTACAAAAGAGATAACACCCCCCCATTACGTCATGCTTCAGAAAGGTGGAAAATGGTCCGTTTTCAAATGTTTTATTTTTGAACGTCAGTTCACCTTTGTAGGTGGATCATCAGTGTTAGAGCTAAACTTAGCATGTTTAAAGTGATTTTCATGCTTCCAGGGGCTCGGGAAGTGAATTAAATACTATTTGGAGGCATTTATTGTTCAAGCAAAAACAGCTGATTTTTGACAAAAGAGATAACACCCCCCCATTACGTCATGCTTCAGAAATGTGGAAAATGGTCAGTTTTCAAATGTTTTATTTTTGAACGTCAGTTCACATTTGTAGGTGAATCATCAGTGTTAGAGCTAAAATTAGCATGTTTAAAGTGATGTTCATGCTTCCAGGGGCCCTAAACACAAGATTTAAGGAATGGTTAAAAGTGCATGAAAATGGCCAATTTACTCACTCTGAGTTCTCAAAAAGGGTTTCTTCACCCCGGGAAGTTAATTAAATACCATTTGGAGGCATTTAATGTTCGAGCCAAAACGGCTGATTTTCGACAAAAGAGATAACACCCCCCCATTACGTCATGCTTCAGAAATGTGGAAAATGGTCCGTTTTCAAATGTTTTATTTTTGAAAGTCAGTTCACATTTGTAGGTGGATCATTAGTGTTAGAGCTAAAATTAGCATGTTTAATGTGATTTTCATGCTTCCAGGGGCTCGGAAAGTGAATTAAATACTATTTAGAGGCATTTAATGTTCAAGCAAAAACAGCTGATTTTTGACAAAAGAGATAACACCCCCCCATTACGTCATGCTTCAGAAATGTGGAAAATGGTCCGTTTTCAAATGTTTTATTTTTGAATGTCAGTTCACATTTGTAGGTGGATCATCAGTGTTAGAGCTAAAATTAGCGTGTTTAAAGTGATTTTCATGCTTCCAGGGGCCCTAAACACAAGATTTATGGAATGGTTAAAAGTGCATGAAAATGGCCAATTTACTCACTCTGAGTTCTCAAAAAGGGTTTCTTCACCCCGGGAAGTTAATTAAATACCATTTGGAGGCATTTAATGTTCGAGCCAAAACGGCTGATTTTCGACAAAAGAGATAACACCCCCCCATTACGTCATGCTTCAGAAATGTGGAAAATGGTCCGTTTTCAAATGTTTTATTTTTGAACGTCAGTTCACATTTGTAGGTGGATCATCAGTGTTAGAGCTAAACTTAGCATGTTTAAAGTGATTTTCATGCTTCCAGGGGCTCGGGAAGTGAATTAAATACTATTTGGAGGCATTTATTGTTCAAGCAAAAACAGCTGATTTTTGACAAAAGAGATAACACCCCCCCATTACGTCATGCTTCAGAAATGTGGAAAATGGTCCGTTTTCAAATGTTTTATTTTTGAACGTCAGTTCACATTTGTAGGTGAATCATCAGTGTTAGAGCTAAAATTAGCATGTTTAAAGTGATTTTCATGCTTCCAGGGGCCCTAAACACAAGATTTAAGGAATGGTTAAAAGTGCATGAAAATGGCCAATTTACTCACTCTGAGTTCTCAAAAAGGGTTTCTTCACCCCGGGAAGTTAATTAAATACCATTTGGAGGCATTTAATGTTCGAGCCAAAATGGCTGATTTTCGACAAAAGAGATAACACCCCCCATTACGTCATGCTTCAGAAAAGTGGAAAATGGTCCGTTTTCAAATGTTTTATTTTTGAACGTCAGTTCACATTTGTAGGTGGATCATGAGTGTTAGAGCTAAAATTAGCATGTTTAAAGTGATTTTCATACTTCCAGGGGCCCTAAACACAAGATTTATGGAATGGTTAAAAGTCCACGAAAATGGCCAATTTACTCACTCTTAGTTCTCAAAAAGGGTTTCTTCACCCCGGGAAGTTAATTAAATACCATTTGGAGGCATTTAATGTTCGAGCCAAAACGGCTGATTTTCGACAAAAGAGATAACACCCCCCATTACGTCATGCTTCAGAAATGTGGAAAATGGTCCGTTTTCAAATGTTTTATTTTTGAACGTCAGTTCACATTTGTAGGTGGACCGTCAGTGTTAGAGCTAAAATGAGCATGTTTAAAGTGATTTTCATGCTTCCAGGGGCTCGGGAAGTGAATTAAATACTATTTGGAGGCATTTAATGTTCAAGCAAAAGCAGCTGATTTTTGACAAAAGAGATAACACCCCCCCATTACTTCATGCTTCAGAAATGTGGAAAATGGTCCGTTTTCAAATGTTTTATTTTTGAACGTCAGTTCACATTTGTAGGTGGATCATCAGTGTTAGAGCTAAAATTAGCATGTTTAAAGTGATTTTCATGCTTCCAGGGGCCCTAAACACAAGATTTATGGAATGGTTAAAAGTGCATGAAAATGGCCAATTTACTCACTCTGAGTTCTCAAAAAGGGTTTCTTCAACCCGGGAAGTTAATTAAATACCATTTGGAGGCATTTAATGTTCGAGCCAAAACGGCTGATTTTCGACAAAAGAGATAACACCCCCCCATTACGTCATGCTTCAGAAATGTGGAAAATAGTCCATTTTCAAATGTTTTATTTTTGAACGTCAGTTCACATTTGTAGGTGGATCATCAGTGTTAGAGCTAAAATTAGCATGTTTAAAGTGATTTTCATGCTTCCAGGGGCCCTAAACACAAGATTTATGGAATGGTTAAAAGTCCATGAAAGTGGCAAATTTACTCACTCTTAGTTCTCAAAAAGGGTTTCTTCACCCCGGGAAGTTAATTAAATACCATTTGGAGGCATTTAATGTTCGAGCCAAAACGGCTGATTTTCGACAAAAGAGATAACACCCCCCCATTACTTCATGCTTCAGAAATGTGGAAAATGGTCCGTTTTCAAATGTTTTATTTTTGAACGTCAGTTCACATTTGTAGGTGGATCATCAGTGTTAGAGCTAAAATTAGCATGTTTAAAGTGATTTTCATGCTTCCAGGGGCCCTAAACACAAGATTTATGGAATGGTTAAAAGTGCATGAAAATGGCCAATTTACTCACTCTGAGTTCTCAAAAAGGGTTTCTTCACCCCGGGAAGTTAATTAAATACCATTTGGAGGCATTTAATGTTCGAGCCAAAACGGCTGATTTTCGACAAAAGAGATAACACCCCCCCATTACGTCATGCTTCAGAAATGTGGAAAATGGTCCGTTTTCAAATGTTTTATTTTTGAACGTCAGTTCACATTTGTAGGTGGATCATCAGTGTTAGAGCTAAAATTAGCATGTTTAAAGTGATTTTCATGCTTCCAGGGGCTCGGGAAGTGAATTAAATACTATTTGGAGGCATTTAATGTTCAAGCAAAAACAGCTGATTTTTGACAAAAGAGATAACACCCCCCCATTACGTCATGCTTCAGAAATGTGGAAAATGGTCCGTTTTCAAATGTTTTATTTTTGAACGTCAGTTCACATTTGTAGGTGGATCATCAGTGTTAGAGCTAAAATTAGCATGTTTAAAGTGATTTTCATGCTTCCAGGGGCCCTAAACACAAGATTTATGGAATGGTTAAAAGTGCATGAAAATGGCCAATTTACTCACTCTGAGTTCTCAAAAAGGGTTTCTTCACCCCGGGAAGTTAATTAAATACCATTTGGAGGCATTTAATGTTCGAGCCAAAACGGCTGATTTTCGACAAAAGAGATAACACCCCCCCATTACGTCATGCTTCAGAAATGTGGAAAATGGTCCGTTTTCAAATGTTTTATTTTTTAACGTCAGTTCACATTTGTAGGTGGATCATCAGTGTTAGAGCTAAAATTAGCATGTTTAAAGTGATTTTCATGCTTCCAGGGGCCCTAAACACAAGATTTATGGAATGGTTAAAAGTCCATGAAAATGGCCAATTTACTCACTCTTAGTTCTCAAAAAGGGTTTCTTCACCCCGGGAAGTTAATTAAATACCATTTGGAGGCATTTAATGTTCGAGCCAAAACGGCTGATTTTCGACAAAAGAGATAACACCCCCCCCATTACGTCATGCTTCAGAAATGTGGAAAATGGTCCGTTTTCAAATGTTTTAGTTTTTGAACGTCAGTTCACATTTGTAGGTGGATCATCAGTGTTAGAGCTAAAATGAGCATGTTTAAAGTGATTTTCATGCTTCCAGGGGCTCGGGAAGTGAATTAAATACTATTTGGAGGCATTTAATGTTCAAGCAAAAACAGCTGATTTTCGACAAAAGAGATAACACCTCCCCATTACTTCATGCTTCAGAAATGTGGAAAATGGTCCGTTTTCAAATGTTTTATTTTTGAACGTCAGTTGACATTTGTAGGTGGATCATCAGTGTTAGAGCTAAAATTAGCATGTTTAAAGTGATTTTCATGCTTCCAGGGGCCCTTAACACAAGATTTATGGAATGGTTAAAAGTGCATGAAAATGGCCAATTTACTCACTCTGAGTTCTCAAAAAGGGGTTCTTCACCCCGGGAAGTTAATTAAATACCATTTGGAGGCATTTAATGTTCGAGCCTAAACGGCTGATTTTCGACAAAAGAGATAACACCCCCCATTACGTCATGCTTCAGAAATGTGGAAAATGGTCCGTTTTCAAATGTTTTATTTTTGAACGTCAGTTCACATTTGTAGGTGAATCATCAGTGTTAGAGCTAAAATTAGCATGTTTAAAGTGATTTTCATGCTTCCAGGGGCCCTAAACACAAGATTTAAGGAATGGTTAAAAGTGCATGAAAATGGCCAATTTACTCACTCTGAGTTCTCAAAAAGGGTTTCTTCACCCCGGGAAGTTAATTAAATACCATTTGGAGGCATTTAATGTTCGAGCCAAAACGGCTGATTTTCGACAAAAGAGATAACACCCCCCCATTACGTCATGCTTCAGAAATGTGGAAAATGGTCCGTTTTCAAATGTTTTATTTTTTAACATCAGTTCACATTTGAAGGTGGATCATCAGTGTTAGAGCTAAAATTAGCATGTTTAAAGTGATTTTCATGCTTCCAGGGGCCCTAAACACAAGATTTATGGAATGGTTAAAAGTCCATGAAAATGGCCAATTTACTCACTCTGAGTTCTCAAAAAGGGTTTCTTCACCCCGGGAAGTTAATTAAATACCATTTAGAGGCATTTAATGTTCGAGCCAAAACGGCTGATTTTCGACAAAAGAGATAACACCCCCCCATTACGTCATGCTTCAGAAATGTGGAAAATGGTCCGTTTTCAAATGTTTTATTTTTTAACGTCAGTTCACATTTGTAGGTGGATCATCAGTGTTAGAGCTAAAATTAGCATGTTTAAAGTGATTTTCATGCTTCCAGGGGCCCTAAACACAAGATTTATGGAATGGTTAAAAGTCCATGAAAATGGCCAATTTACTCACTCTGAGTTCTCAAAAAGGGTTTCTTCACCCCGGGAAGTTAATTAAATACCATTTGGAGGCATTTAATGTTCGAGCCAAAACGGCTGATTTTCGAAAAAAGAGATAACACCCCCCCATTACGTCATGCTTCAGAAATGTGGAAAATGGTCCGTTTTCAAATGTTTTATTTTTGAACGTCAGTTCACATTTGTAGGTGGATCATCAGTGTTAGAGCTAAAATTAGCATGTTTATAGTGATTTTCATGCTTCCAGGGGCTCGGGAAGTGAATTAAATACTATTTGGAGGCATTTAATGTTCAAGCAAAAACAGTGGATTTTTGACAAAAGAGATAACACCCCCCCATTACTTCATGCTTCAGAAATGTGGAAAATGGTCCGTTTTCAAATGTTTTATTTTTGAATGTCAGTTCACATTTGTAGGTGGATCATCAGTGTTAGAGCTAAAATTAGCATGTTTAACGTGATTTTCATGCTTCCAGGGGCTCGGGAAGTTAATTAAATACCATTTGGAGGCATTTAATGTTCGAGCAAAAACGGCTGATTTTCGACAAAAGAGATAACACCCCCCCCATTACGTCATGCTTCAGAAATGTGGAAAATTGTCCGTTTTCAAATGTTTTATTTTTGAACGTCAGTTCACATTTGTAGGTGGATCATCAGTGTTAGAGCTAAAATTAGCATGTTTAAAGTGATTTTCATGCTTCCAGGGGCCCTAAACACAAGATTTATGGAATGGTTAAAAGTGCATGAAAATGGCCAATTTACTCACTCTGAGTTCTCAAAAAGGGTTTCTTCACCCCGGGAAGTTAATTAAATACCATTTGGAGGCATTTAATGTTCGAGCCAAAACGGCTGATTTTCGACAAAAGAGATAACACCCCCCCATTACGTCATGCTTCAGAAATGTGGAAAATGGTTCGTTTTCAAATGGTTTATTTTTGAACGTCAGTTCACATTTATAGGTGGATCATCAGTGTTAGAGCTAAAATTAGCATGTTTAAAGTGATTTTCATGCTTCCAGGGGCTCGGGAAGTGAATTAAATACTATTTGGAGGCATTTAATGTTCAAGCAAAAACAGCAGATTTTTGACAAAAGAGATAACACCCCCCCATTACGTCATGCTTCAGAAATGTGGAAAATGGTCTGTTTTCAAATGTTTTATATTTGAACGTCAGTTCACATTTGTAGGTGGATCATCAGTGTTAGAGCTAAAATTAGCATGTTTAAAGTGATTTTCATGCTTCCAGGGGCCCTAAACACAAGATTTATGGAATGGTTAAAAGTGCATGAAAATGGCCAATTTACTCACTCTGAGTTCTCAAAAAGGGTTTCTTTACCCCGGGAAGTTAATTAAATACCATTTGGAGGCATTTAATGTTCGAGCCAAAACGGCTGATTTTCGACAAAAGAGATAACACCCCCCCATTACGTCATGCTTCAGAAATGTGGAAAATGGTCCGTTTTCAAATGTTTTATTTTTGACTGTCAGTTCACATTAGTAGGTGGATCATCAGTGTTAGAGCTAAAATTAGCATGTTTAAAGTGATTTTCATGCTTCCAGGGGTTCGGAAAGTGAATTAAATACTATTTGGAGGCATTTAATGTTCAAGCAAAAACAGCTGATTTTTGACAAAAGAGATAACACCCCCCCATTACGTCATGCTTCAGAAATGTGGAAAATGGTCCGTTTTCAAATGTTTCATTTTTGAACGTCAGTTGACATTTGTAGGTGGATCATCAGTGTTAGAGCTAAAATTAGCATGTTTAAAGTGATTTTCATGCTTCCAGGGGCCCTAAACACAAGATTTATGGAATGGTTAAAAGTGCATGAAAATGGCCAATTTACTCACTCTGAGTTCTCAAAAAGGGGTTCTTCACCCCGGGAAGTTAATTAAATACCATTTGGAGGCATTTAATGTTCGAGCCTAAACGGCTGATTTTCGACAAAAGAGATAACACCCCCCCATTACGTCATGCTTCAGAAATGTGGAAAATGGTCCGTTTTCAAATGTTTTATTTTTGAACGACAGTTCACATTTGTAGGTGAATCATCAGTGTTAGAGCTAAAATTAGCATGTTTAAAGTGATTTTCATGCTTAGAGGGGCCCTAAACACAAGATTTAAGGAATGGTTAAAAGTGCATGAAAATGGCCAATTTACTCACTCTGAGTTCTCAAAAAGGGTTTCTTCACCCCGGGAAGTTAATTAAATACCATTTGGAGACATTTAATGTTCGAGCCAAAACGGCTGATTTTCGACAAAAGAGATAACACCCCCCCATTACGTCATGCTTCAGAAATGTGGAAAATGGTCCGTTTTCAAATGTTTTATTTTTTAACATCAGTTCACATTTGAAGGTGGATCATCAGTGTTAGAGCTAAAATTAGCATGTTTAAAGTGATTTTCATGCTTCCAGGGGCCCTAAACACAAGATTTATGGAATGGTTAAAAGTCCATGAAAATGGCCAATTTACTCACTCTGAGTTCTCAAAAAGGGTTTCTTCACCCCGGGAAGTTAATTAAATACCATTTAGAGGCATTTAATGTTCGAGCCAAAACGGCTGATTTTCGACAAAAGAGATAACACCCCCCCCATTACGTCATGCTTCAGAAATGTGGAAAATGGTCCGTTTTCAAATGTTTTATATTTTAACGTCAGTTCACATTTGTAGGTGGATCATCAGTGTTAGAGCTAAAATTAGCATGTTTAAAGTGATTTTCATGCTTCCAGGGGCCCTAAACACAAGATTTATGGAATGGTTAAAAGTCCATGAAAATGGCCAATTTACTCACTCTGAGTTCTCAAAAAGGGTTTCTTCACCCCGGGAAGTTAATTAAATACCATTTGGAGGCATTTAATGTTCGAGCCAAAACGGCTGATTTTCGAAAAAAGAGATAACACCCCCCCATTACGTCATGCTTCAGAAATGTGGAAAATGGTCCGTTTTCAAATGTTTTATTTTTGAACGTCAGTTCACATTTGTAGGTGGATCATCAGTGTTAGAGCTAAAATTAGCATGTTTATAGTGATTTTCATGCTTCCAGGGGCTCGGGAAGTGAATTAAATACTATTTGGAGGCATTTAATGTTCAAGCAAAAACAGTGGATTTTTGACAAAAGAGATAACACCCCCCCATTACTTCATGCTTCAGAAATGTGGAAAATGGTCCGTTTTCAAATGTTTTATTTTTGAATGTCAGTTCACATTTGTAGGTGGATCATCAGTGTTAGAGCTAAACTTAGCATGTTTAACGTGATTTTCATGCTTCCAGGGGCTCGGGAAGTTAATTAAATACCATTTGGAGGCATTTAATGTTCGAGCAAAAACGGCTGATTTTCGACAAAAGAGATAACACCCCCCCATTACGTCATGCTTCAGAAATGTGGAAAATTGTCCGTTTTCAAATGTTTTATTTTTGAACGTCAGTTCACATTTGTAGGTGGATCATCAGTGTTAGAGCTAAAATTAGCATGTTTAAAGTGATTTTCATGCTTCCAGGGGCCCTAAACACAAGATTTATGGAATGGTTAAAAGTGCATGAAAATGGCCAATTTACTCACTCTGAGTTCTCAAAAAGGGTTTCTTCACCCCGGGAAGTTAATTAAATACCATTTGGAGGCATTTAATGTTCGAGCCAAAACGGCTGATTTTCGACAAAAGAGATAACACCCCCCCATTACGTCATGCTTCAGAAATGTGGAAAATGGTCTGTTTTCAAATGGTTTATTTTTGAACGTCAGTTCACATTTATAGGTGGATCATCAGTGTTAGAGCTAAAATTAGCATGTTTAAAGTGATTTTCATGCTTCCAGGGGCTCGGGAAGTGAATTAAATACTATTTGGAGGCATTTAATGTTCAAGCAAAAACAGCAGATTTTTGACAAAAGAGATAACACCCCCCCATTACGTCATGCTTCAGAAATGTGGAAAATGGTCTGTTTTCAAATGTTTTATATTTGAACGTCAGTTCACATTTGTAGGTGGATCATCAGTGTTAGAGCTAAAATTAGCATGTTTAAAGTGATTTTCATGCTTCCAGGGGCCCTAAACACAAGATTTATGGAATGGTTAAAAGTGCATGAAAATGGCCAATTTACTCACTCTGAGTTCTCAAAAAGGGTTTCTTTACCCCGGGAAGTTAATTAAATACCATTTGGAGGCATTTAATGTTCGAGCCAAAACGGCTGATTTTCGACAAAAGAGATAACACCCCCCCATTACGTCATGCTTCAGAAATGTGGAAAATGGTCCGTTTTCAAATGTTTTATTTTTGAACGTCAGTTCACATTAGTAGGTGGATCATCAGTGTTAGAGCTAAAATTAGCATGTTTAAAGTGATTTTCATGCTTCCAGGGGCTCGGAAAGTGAATTAAATACTATTTGGAGGCATTTAATGTTCAAGCAAAAACAGCTGATTTTTGACAAAAGAGATAACACCCCCCCATTACGTCATGCTTCAGAAATGTGGAAAATGGTCCGTTTTCAAATGTTTCATTTTTGAACGTCAGTTCACATTTGTAGGTGGATCATCAGTGTTAGAGCTAAAATTAGCATGTTTAAAGTGATTTTCATGCTTCCAGGGGCCCTAAACACAAGATTTATGGAATGGTTAAAAGTCCATGAAAATGGCCAATTTACTCACTCTGAGTTCTCAAAAAGGGTTTCTTCACCCCGGGAAGTTAATTAAATACCATTTGGAGGCATTTAATGTTCGAGCCAAAACGGCTGATTTTCGACAAAAGAGATAACACCCCCCCCATTACGTCATGCTTCAGAAATGTGGAAAATGGTCCGTTTTCAAATGTTTTATTTTTGATTGTCAGTTCACATTTGTAGGTGGATCATCAGTGTTAGAGCTAAAATTAGCATGTTTAAAGTGATTTTCATGCTTCCAGGGGCTCGGGAAGTTAAATAAATACCATTTGGAGGCATTTAATGTTCGAGCAAAAACGGCTGATTTTCGACAAAAGAGATAACACCCCCCCATTACGTCATGCTTCAGAAATGTGGAAAATGGTCCGTTTTCAAATGTTTTATTTTTGAACGTAAGTTCACATTTGTAGGTGGATCATCAGTGTTAGAGCTAAAATAAGCATGTTTAAAGTGATTTTCATGCTTCCAGGGGCCCTAAACACAAGATTTATGGAATGGTTAAAAGTGCATGAAAATGGCCAATTTACTCACTCTGAGTTCTCAAAAAAGGTTTCTTCATCCCGGGAAGTTGATTAAATACCATTTGGAGGCATTTAATGTTCGAGCTAAAACGGATGATTTTCGACAAAAGAGATAACACCCCCCCATTACGTCATGCTTCAGAAATGTGGAAAATGGTCCGTTTTCAAATGTTTTATTTTTGAACGTCAGTTCACATTTGTAGGTGGATCATCAGTGTTAGAGCTAAAATTAGCATGTTTAAAGTGATTCTCATGCTTCCAGGGGCTCGGGAAGTTAATTAAATACCATTTGGAGGCATTTAATGTTCGAGCAAAAACGGCTGATTTTCGACAAAAGAGATAACACCCCCCCCATTACGTCATGCTTCAGAAATGTGGAAAATGGTCCGTTTTCAAATGTTTTATTTTTGAACGTCAGTTCACATTTGTAGGTGGATCATCAGTGTTAGAGCTAAAATTAGCATGTTTAAAGTGATTTTCTTGCTTCCAGGGGCCCTACACACAAGATTTATGGAATGGTTAAAAGTGCATGAAAATGGCCAATTTACTCACTCTGAGTTCTCAAAAAAGGTTTCTTCATCCCGGGAAGTTAATTAAATACCATTTAGAGGCATTTAATGTTCGAGCTAAAACGGATGATTTTCGACAAAAGAGATAACACCCCCTATTACGTCATGCTTTAGAAATGTGGAAAATGGTCCGTTTTCAAATGTTTTATTTTTGAACGTCAGTTCACATTTGTAGGTGGATCATCAGTGTTAGAGCTAAAATTAGCATGTTTAAAGTGATTTTCATGCTTCCAGGGGCTCGGGAAGTGAATTAAATACTATTTGGAGGCATTTAATGTTCAAGCAAAAACAGCTGATTTTTGACAAAAGAGATAACACCCCCCCATTACGTCATGCTTCAGAAATGTGGAAAATGGTCCGTTTTCAAATGTTTTATTTTTGAACGTCAGTTCACATTTGTAGGTGGATCATCAGTGTTAGAGCTAAAATTAGCATGTTTAAAGTGATTTTCATGCTTCAAGGGGCCCTAAACACAAGATTTATGGAATGGTTAAAAGTGCATGAAAATGGCCAATTTACTCACTCTGAGTTCTCAAAAAAGGTTTCTTCATCCCGGGAAGTTAATTAAATACCATTTGGAGGCATTTAATGTTCGAGCTAAAACGGATGATTTTCGACAAAAGAGATAACACCCCCTATTACGTCATGCTTCAGAAATGTGGAAAATGGTCCGTTTTCAAATGTTTTATTTTTGAACGTCAGTTCACATTTGTAGGTGGATCATCAGTGTTAGAGCTAAAATTAGCATGTTTAAAGTGATTTTCATGCTTCCAGGGGCTCGGGAAGTGAATTAAATACTATTTGGAGGCATTTAATGTTCAAGCAAAAACAGCTGATTTTTGACAAAAGAGATAACACCCCACCATTACTTCATGCTTCAGAAATGTGGAAAATGGTCCGTTTTCAAATGTTTTATTTTTGAACGTCAGTTCACATTTGTAGGTGGATCATCAGTGTTAGAGCTAAAATTAGCATGTTTAAAGTGATTTTCATGCTTCCAGGGGCCCTAAACACAAGATTTATGGAATGGTTAAAAGTGCATGAAAATGGCCAATTTACTCACTCTGAGTTCTCAAAAAAGGTTTCTTCATCCCGGGAAGTTAATTAAATACCATTTGGAGGCATTTAATGTTCGAGCTAAAACGGATGATTTTCGACAAAAGAGATAACACCCCCCCATTACGTCATGCTTCAGAAATGTGGAAAATGGTCCGTTTTCAAATGTTTTATTTTTGAACGTCAGTTCACATTTGTAGGTGGATCATCAGTGTTAGAGCTAAAATTAGCATGTTTAAAGTGATTTTCATGCTTCCAGGGGCTCGGGAAGTTAATTAAATACCATTTGTAGGCATTTAATGTTCGAGCAAAAACGGCTGATTTTCGACAAAAGAGATAACACCCCCCCCCATTACGTCATGCATCAGAAATGCGGAAAATGGTCTGTTTTCAAATGTTTTATTTTTGAACGTCAGTTCACATTTGTAGGTGGATCATCAGTGTTAGAGCTAAAATTAGCATGTTTAAAGTGATTTTCATGCTTCCAGGGGCCCTAAACACAAGATTTATGGAATGGTTAAAAGTGCATGAAAATGGCCAATTTACTCACTCTGAGTTCTCAAAAAAGGTTTCTTCATCCCGGGAAGTTAATTAAATACCATTTGGAGGAATTTAATGTTCGAGCTAAAACGGATGATTTTCGACTAAAGAGATAACACCCCCCTATTACGTCATGCTTCAGAAATGTGGAAAATGGTCCATTTTCAAATGTTTTATTTTTGAACGTCAGTTCACATTTGTAGGTGGATCATCAGTGTTAGAGCTAAAATTAGCATGTTTAAAGTGATTTTCATGCTTCCAGGGGCCTTAAACACAAGATTTATGGAATGGTTAAAAGTGCATGAAAATGGCCAATTTACTCACTCTGAGTTTTCAAAAAGGGTTTCTTTACCCCGGGAAGTTAATTAAATACCATTTGGAGGCATTTAATGTTCGAGCCAAAACGGCTGATTTTCGACAAAAGAGATAACACCCACTCATTACGTCATGCTTCAGAAATGTGGAAAATGGTCCGTTTTCAAATGTTTCATTTTTGAACGTCAGTTCACATTTGTAGGTGGATCATCAGTGTTAGAGCTAAAATTAGCATGTTTAATGTGATTTTGATGCTTCCAGGGGCTCAGAAAGTGAATTAAATACTATTTGGAGGCATTTAATGTTCAAGCAAAAACAGCTGATTTTTGACAAAAGAGATAACACCCCCCCATTACGTCATGCTTCAGAAATGTGGAAAATGGTCCGTTTTCAAATGTCTTATTTTTGAACGTCAGTTCACATTTGTAGGTGGATCATCAGTGTTAGAGCTAAAATTAGCATGTTTAAAGTGATTTTCATTCTTTCTTGGGGCTCGGGAAGTAAATTAAATACCATTTGGAGGCATTTAATGTTCGAGCAAAAACGGCTGATTTTCGACAAAAGAGATAACACCCCCCCATTAAGTCATGCTTCAGAAATGTGGAAAATGGTCCGTTTTCAAATGTTTTATTTTTGAACGTCAGTTCACATTTGTAGGTGGATCATTAGTGTTAGAGCTAAAATTAGCATGTTTAAAGTGATTTTCATGCTTCCAGGGGCCCTAAACACAAGATTTATGGAATGGTTAAAAGTGCATGAAAATGGCCAATTTACTCACTCTGAGTTCTCAAAAAGGGTTTCTTTACCCCGGGAAGTTAATTAAATACCATTTGGAGGCATTTAATGTTCGAGCCAAAACGGCTGATTTTCGACAAAAGAGATAACACCCCCCATTACGTCATGCTTCAGAAATGTGGAAAATGGTCCGTTTTCAAATGTTTTATTTTTGAACGTCAGTTCACATTTGTAGGTGGATCATTAGTGCTAGAGCTAAAATTAGCATGTTTAAAGTGATTTTCATGCTTCCAGGGGCTCGGAAAGTGAATTAAATACTATTTGGAGGCATTTAATGTTCAAGCAAAAACAGCTGATTTTTGACAAAAGAGATAACACCTCCCCCATTACTTCATGCTTCAGAAATGTGGAAAATGGTCCGTTGTCAAATGTTTTATTTTTGAACATCAGTTCACATTTGTAGGTGGATCATCAGTGTTAGAGCTAAAATTAGCATGTTTAAAGTGATTTTCATGCTTCCAGGGGCTCGGGAAGTTAAATAAATACCATTTGGAGGCATTTAATGTTCGAGCAAAAACGGCTGATTTTCGACAAAAGAGATAACCCCCCCCCCATTACGTCATGCTTCAGAAATGTGGAAAATGGTCCGTTTTCAAATGTTTTATTTTTGAACGTCAGTTCACATTTGTAGGTGGATCATCAGTGTTAGAGCTAAAATTAGCATGTTTAAAGTGATTTTCATGCTTCCAGGGGCCCTAAACACAAGATTTATGGAATGGTTAAAAGTGCATGAAAATGGCCAATTTACTCACTCTGAGTTCTCAAAAAAGGTTTCTTCATCCCGGGAAGTTAATTAAATACCATTTGGAGGCATTTAATGGTCGAGCTAAAACGGATGATTTTCGACAAAAGAGATAACACCCCCCTATTACGTCATGCTTCAGAAATGTGGAAAATGGTCCGTTTTCAAATGTTTGATTTTTGAACGTCCGTTCACATTTGTAGGTGGATCATCAGTGTTAGAGCTAAAATTAGCATGTTTAAAGTGATTTTCATGCTTCCAGGGGCCCTTAACACAAGATTTATGGAATGGTTAAAAGTGCATGAAAATGGCCAATTTACTCACTCTGAGTTCTCAAAAAGGGTTTCGTCACCCCGGGAAGTTAATTAAATACCATTTGGAGGCATTTAATGTTCGAGCCAAAACGGCTGATTTTCGACAAAATAGATAACACCCCCCCCATTACGTCATGCTTCAGAAATGTGGAAAATGGTTCGTTTTCAAATGTTTTATTTTTGAACGTCAGTTCACATTTGTAGGTGGATCATCAGTGTTAGAGCTAAAATTAGCATGTTTAATGTGATTTTCATGCTTCCAGGGGCTCGGAAAGTTAATTAAATACTATTTGGAGGCATTTAATGTTCAAGCAAAAACAGCTGATTTTTGACAAAAGAGATAACACCCCCCCATTACGTCATGCTTCAGAAATGTGGAAAATGGTCCATTTTCAAATGTTTTATTTTTGAACGTCAGTTCACATTTGTAGGTGGATCATCAGTGTTAGAGCTAAAATTAGCATGTTTAAAGTGATTTTCATGCTTCCAGGGGCCCTAAACACAAGATTTATGGAATAGTTCAAAGTGCATGAAAATGGCCAATTTACTCACTCTGAGATTTCAAAAAGGGTTTCTTTACCCCGGGAAGTTAATTAGATACCATTTGGAGGCATTTAATGTTCGAGCCAAAACGGCTGATTTTCGACAAAAGAGATAACACCCCCCATTACGTCATGCTTCAGAAATGTGGAAAATGGTCCGTTTTCAAATGTTTTATTTTTGAAAGTCAGTTCACATTTGTAGGTGGATCATCAGTGTTAGAGCTAAAATTAGCATGTTTAATGGGATTTTCATGCTTCCAGGGGCTCGGAAAGTGAATTAAATACTATTTGGAGGCATTTAATGTTCAAGCAAAAACAGCTGATTTTTGACAAAAGAGATAACACCCCCCCATTACGTCATGCTTCAGAAATGTGGAAAATGGTCCGTTTTCAAATGTTTTATTTTTGAACGTCAGTTCACATTTGTAGGTGGATCATCAGTGTTAGAGCTAAAATTAGCATGTTTAAAGTGATTTTCATGCTTCCAGGGGCCCTTAACACAAGATTTATGGAATGGTTAAAAGTGCATGAAAATGGCCAATTTACTCACTCTGAGTTCTCAAAAAGGGTTTCGTCACCCCGGGAAGTTAATTAAATACCATTTGGAGGCATTTAATGTTCGAGCCAAAACGGCTGATTTTCGACAAAAGAGATAACACCCCCCCATTACGTCATGCTTCAGAAATGTGGAAAATGGTCCGTTTTTAAATGTTTTATTTTTGAACGTCAGTTCACATTTGCAGGTGGATCATCAGTGTTAGAGCTAAACTTAGCATGTTTAAAGTGATTTCATGCTTCCAGGGGCTCGGGAAGTGAATTAAATACTATTTGGAGGCATTTATTGTTCAAGCAAAAACAGCTGATTTTTGACAAAAGAGATAACACCCCCCCATTACGTCATGCTTCAGAAATGTGGAAAATGGTCCGTTTTCAAATGTTTTATTTTTGAACGTCAGTTCACATTTGTAGGTGAATCATCAGTGTTAGAGCTAAAATTAGCATGTTTAAAGTGATTTTCATGCTTCCAGGGGCCCTAAACACAAGATTTAAGGAATGGTTAAAAGTGCATGAAAATGGCCAATTTATTCACTCTGAGTTCTCAAAAAGGGTTTCTTCACCCCGGGAAGTTAATTAAATACCATTTGGAGGCATTTAATGTTCGAGCCAAAATGGCTGATTTTCGACAAAAGACATAACACCCCCCCATTACGTCATGCTTCAGAAATGTGGAAAATGGTCCGTTTTCAAATGTTTTATTTTTGAACGTCAGTTCACATTTGTAGGTGGATCATGAGTGTTAGAGCTAAAATTAGCATGTTTAAAGTGATTTTCATACTTCCAGGGGCCCTAAACACAAGATTTATGGAATGGTTAAAAGTCCATGAAAATGGCCAATTTACTCACTCTTAGTTCTCAAAAAGGGTTTCTTCACCCCGGGAAGTTAATTAAATACCATTTGGAGGCATTTAATGTTCGAGCCAAAACGGCTGATTTTCGACAAAAGAGATAACACCCCCCCATTACGTCATGCTTCAGAAATGTGGAAAATGGTCCGTTTTCAAATGTTTTATTTTTGAACGCCAGTTCACATTTGTAGGTGGATCGTCAGTGTTAGAACTAAAATGAGCATGTTTAAAGTGATTTTCATGCTTCCAGGGGCTCGGGAAGTGAATTAAATACTATTTGGAGGCATTTAATGTTCAAGCAAAAACAGCTGATTTTTGACAAAAGAGATAACACCCCCCCATTACTTCATGCTTCAGAAATGTGGAAAATGGTCCGTTTTCAAATGTTTTATTTTTGAACGTCAGTTCACATTTGTAGGTGGATCATCAGTGTTAGAGCTAAAATTAGCATGTTTAAAGTGATTTTCATGCTTCCAGGGGCCCTAAACACAAGATTTATGGAATGGTTAAAAGTGCATGAAAATGGCCAATTTACTCACTCTGAGTTCTCAAAAAGGGTTTCTTTACCCCGGGAAGTTAATTAAATACCATTTGGAGGCATTTAATGTTCGAGCCAAAACGGCTGATTTTCGACAAAAGAGATAACACCCCCCATTACGTCATGCTTCAGAAATGTGGAAAATGGTCCGTTTTCAAATGTTTTATTTTTGAACGTCAGTTCACATTTGTAGGTGGATCATTAGTGCTAGAGCTAAAATTAGCATGTTTAAAGTGATTTTCATGCTTCCAGGGGCTCGGAAAGTGAATTAAATACTATTTGGAGGCATTTAATGTTCAAGCAAAAACAGCTGATTTTTGACAAAAGAGATAACACCTCCCCCATTACTTCATGCTTCAGAAATGTGGAAAATGGTCCGTTGTCAAATGTTTTATTTTTGAACATCAGTTCACATTTGTAGGTGGATCATCAGTGTTAGAGCTAAAATTAGCATGTTTAAAGTGATTTTCATGCTTCCAGGGGCTCGGGAAGTTAAATAAATACCATTTGGAGGCATTTAATGTTCGAGCAAAAACGGCTGATTTTCGACAAAAGAGATAACCCCCCCCCATTACGTCATGCTTCAGAAATGTGGAAAATGGTCCGTTTTCAAATGTTTTATTTTTGAACGTCAGTTCACATTTGTAGGTGGATCATCAGTGTTAGAGCTAAAATTAGCATGTTTAAAGTGATTTTCATGCTTCCAGGGGCCCTAAACACAAGATTTATGGAATGGTTAAAAGTGCATGAAAATGGCCAATTTACTCACTCTGAGTTCTCAAAAAAGGTTTCTTCATCCCGGGAAGTTAATTAAATACCATTTGGAGGCATTTAATGTTCGAGCTAAAACGGATGATTTTCGACAAAAGAGATAACACCCCCCTATTACGTCATGCTTCAGAAATGTGGAAAATGGTCCGTTTTCAAATGTTTGATTTTTGAACGTCCGTTCACATTTGTAGGTGGATCATCAGTGTTAGAGCTAAAATTAGCATGTTTAAAGTGATTTTCATGCTTCCAGGGGCCCTTAACACAAGATTTATGGAATGGTTAAAAGTGCATGAAAATGGCCAATTTACTCACTCTGAGTTCTCAAAAAGGGTTTCGTCACCCCGGGAAGTTAATTAAATACCATTTGGAGGCATTTAATGTTCGAGCCAAAACGGCTGATTTTCGACAAAATAGATAACACCCCCCCATTACGTCATGCTTCAGAAATGTGGAAAATGGTTCGTTTTCAAATGTTTTATTTTTGAACGTCAGTTCACATTTGTAGGTGGATCATCAGTGTTAGAGCTAAAATTAGCATGTTTAATGTGATTTTCATGCTTCCAGGGGCTCGGAAAGTTAATTAAATACTATTTGGAGGCATTTAATGTTCAAGCAAAAACAGCTGATTTTTGACAAAAGAGATAACACCCCCCCATTACGTCATGCTTCAGAAATGTGGAAAATGGTCCGTTTTCAAATGTTTTATTTTTGAACGTCAGTTCACATTTGTAGGTGGAACATCAGTGTTAGAGCTAAAATTAGCATGTTTAAAGTGATTTTCATGCTTCCAGGGGCCCTAAACACAAGATTTATGGAATAGTTCAAAGTGCATGAAAATGGCCAATTTACTCACTCTGAGATTTCAAAAAGGGTTTCTTTACCCCGGGAAGTTAATTAGATACCATTTGGAGGCATTTAATGTTCGAGCCAAAACGGCTGATTTTCGACAAAAGAGATAACACCCCCCATTACGTCATGCTTCAGAAATGTGGAAAATGGTCCGTTTTCAAATGTTTTATTTTTGAAAGTCAGTTCACATTTGTAGGTGGATCATCAGTGTTAGAGCTAAAATTAGCATGTTTAATGGGATTTTCATGCTTCCAGGGGCTCGGAAAGTGAATTAAATACTATTTGGAGGCATTTAATGTTCAAGCAAAAACAGCTGATTTTTGACAAAAGAGATAACACCCCCCCATTACGTCATGCTTCAGAAATGTGGAAAATGGTCCGTTTTCAAATGTTTTATTTTTGAACGTCAGTTCACATTTGTAGGTGGATCATCAGTGTTAGAGCTAAAATTAGCATGTTTAAAGTGATTTTCATGCTTCCAGGGGCCCTAAACACAAGATTTATGGAATGGTTAAAAGTGCATGAAAATGGCCAATTTACTCACTCTGAGTTCTCAAAAAGGGTTTCGTCACCCCGGGAAGTTAATTAAATACCATTTGGAGGCATTTAATGTTCGAGCCAAAACGGCTGATTTTCGACAAAAGAGATAACACCCCCCCATTACGTCATGCTTCAGAAATGTGGAAAATGGTCCGTTTTTAAATGTTTTATTTTTGAACGTCAGTTCACATTTGCAGGTGGATCATCAGTGTTAGAGCTAAACTTAGCATGTTTAAAGTGATTTCATGCTTCCAGGGGCTCGGGAAGTGAATTAAATACTATTTGGAGGCATTTATTGTTCAAGCAAAAACAGCTGATTTTTGACAAAAGAGATAACACCCCCCCATTACGTCATGCTTCAGAAATGTGGAAAATGGTCCGTTTTCAAATGTATTATTTTTGAACGTCAGTTCACATTTGTAGGTGAATCATCAGTGTTAGAGCTAAAATTAGCATGTTTAAAGTGATTTTCATGCTTCCAGGGGCCCTAAACACAAGATTTAAGGAATGGTTAAAAGTGCATGAAAATGGCCAATTTATTCACTCTGAGTTCTCAAAAAGGGTTTCTTCACCCCGGGAAGTTAATTAAATACCATTTGGAGGCATTTAATGTTCGAGCCAAAATGGCTGATTTTCGACAAAAGACATAACACCCCCCCATTACGTCATGCTTCAGAAATGTGGAAAATGGTCCGTTTTCAAATGTTTTATTTTTGAACGTCAGTTCACATTTGTAGGTGGATCATGAGTGTTAGAGCTAAAATTAGCATGTTTAAAGTGATTTTCATACTTCCAGGGGCCCTAAACACAAGATTTATGGAATGGTTAAAAGTCCATGAAAATGGCCAATTTACTCACTCTTAGTTCTCAAAAAGGGTTTCTTCACCCCGGGAAGTTAATTAAATACCATTTGGAGGCATTTAATGTTCGAGCCAAAACGGCTGATTTTCGACAAAAGAGATAACACCCCCCCATTACGTCATGCTTCAGAAATGTGGAAAATGGTCCGTTTTCAAATGTTTTATTTTTGAACGCCAGTTCACATTTGTAGGTGGATCGTCAGTGTTAGAACTAAAATGAGCATGTTTAAAGTGATTTTCATGCTTCCAGGGGCTCGGGAAGTGAATTAAATACTATTTGGAGGCATTTAATGTTCAAGCAAAAACAGCTGATTTTTGACAAAAGAGATAACACCCCCCCATTACTTCATGCTTCAGAAATGTGGAAAATGGTCCGTTTTCAAATGTTTTATTTTTGAACGTCAGTTCACATTTGTAGGTGGATCATCAGTGTTAGAGCTAAAATTAGCATGTTTAAAGTGATTTTCATGCTTCCAGGGGCCCTAAACACAAGATTTATGGAATGGTTAAAAGTCCATGAAAATGGCCAATTTACTCACTCTTAGTTCTCAAAAAGGGTTTCTTCACCCCGGGAAGTTAATTAAATACCATTTGGAGGCATTTAATGTTCAAGCCAAAACGGCTGATTTTCGACAAAAGAGATAACACCCCCCCATTACGTCATGCTTCAGAAAGGTGGAAAATGGTCCGTTTTCAAATGTTTTATTTTTGAACGTCAGTTCACATTTGTAGGTGGATCATCAGTGTTAGAGCTAAAATGAGCATGTTTAAAGTGATTTTCATGCTTCCAGGGGCTCGGGAAGTGAATTAAATACTATTTGGAGGCATTTAATGTTCAAGCAAAAACAGCTGATTTTTGACAAAAGAGATAACACCCCCCCATTACTTCATGCTTCAGAAATGTGGAAAATGGTCCGTTTTCAAATGTTTTATTTTTGAACGTCAGTTCACATTTGTAGGTGGATCATCAGTGTTAGAGCTAAAATTAGCATGTTTAAAGTGATTTTCATGCTTCCAGGGGCCCTAAACACAAGATTTATGGAATGGTTAAAAGTGCATGAAAATGGCCAATTTACTCACTCTGAGTTCTCAAAAAGGGTTTCTTCACCCCGGGAAGTTAATTAAATACCATTTGGAGGCATTTAATGTTCGAGCCAAAACGGCTGATTTTCGACAAAAGAGATAACACCCCCCCATTACGTCATGCTTCAGAAATGTGGAAAATGGTCCGTTTTCAAATGTTTTATTTTTGAACGTCAGTTCACATTTGTAGGTGGATCATCAATGTTAGAGCTAAAATTAGCATGTTTAAAGTGATTTTCATGCTTCCAGGGGCTCGGGAAGTGAATTAAATACTATTTGGAGGCATTTAATGTTCAAGCAAAAACAGCTGATTTTTGACAAAAGAGATAACACCCCCCCATTACGTCATGCTTCAGAAATGTGGAAAATGGTCCGTTTTCAAATGTTTTATTTTTGAACATCAGTTCACATTTGTAGGTGAATCATCAGTGTTAGAGCTAAAATTAGCATGTTTAAAGTGATTTTCATGCTTCCAGGGGCCCTAAACACAAGATTTAAGGAATGGTTAAAAGTGCATGAAAATGGCCAATTTACTCACTCTGAGTTCTCAAAAAGGGTTTCTTCACCCCGGGAAGTTAATTAAATACCATTTGGAGGCATTTAATGTTCGAGCCAAAACGGCTGATTTTCGACAAAAGAGATAACACCCCCCCATTACGTCATGCTTCAGAAATGTGGAAAATGGTCCGTTTTCAAATGTTTTATTTTTGAACGTCAGTTGACATTTGTAGGTGGATCATCAGTGTTAGAGCTAAAATTAGCATGTTTAAAGTGATTTTCATGCTTCCAGGGGCCCTAAACACAAGATTTATGGAATGGTTAAAAGTGCATGAAAATGGCCAATTTACTCACTCTGAGTTCTCAAAAAGGGTTTCTTCACCCCGGGAAGTTAATTAAATACCATTTGGAGGCATTTAATGTTCGAGCCAAAACGGCTGATTTTCGACAAAAGAGATATCACCCCCCCATTACGTCATGCTTCAGAAATGTGGAAAATGGTCCGTTTTCAAATGTTTTATTTTTGAACGTCAGTTCACATTTGTAGGTGGATCATCAGTGTTAGAGCTAAAATGAGCATGTTTAAAGTGATTTTCATGCTTCTAGGGGTTTGGGAAGTGAATTAAATACTATTTGGAGGCATTTAATGTTCAAGCAAAAACAGCTGATTTTTGACAAAAGAGATAACACCCCCCCATTACGTCATGCTTCAGAAATGTGGAAAATGGTCCGTTTTCAAATGTTTTATTTTTGAACGTCAGTTGACATTTGTAGGTGGATCATCAGTGTTAGAGCTAAAATTAGCATGTTTAAAGTGATTTTCATGCTTCCAGGGGCCCTAAACACAAGATTTATGGAATGGTTAAAAGTGCATGAAAATGGCCAATTTACTCACTCTGAGTTCTCAAAAAGGGTTTCTTCACCCCGGGAAGTTAATTAAATACCATTTGGAGGCATTTAATGTTCGAGCCAAAACGGCTGATTTTCGACAAAAGAGATAACACCCCCCCATTACGTCATGCTTCAGAAATGTGGAAAATGGTCCGTTTTCAAATGTTTTATTTTTGAACGTCAGTTCACATTTGTAGGTGGATCATCAGTGTTAGAGCTAAAATTAGCATGTTTAAAGTGATTTTCATGCTTCCAGGGGCCCTAAACACAAGATTTATGGAATGGTTAAAAGTGCATGAAAATGGCCAATTTACTCACTCTGAGTTCTCAAAAAGGGTTTCTTCACCCCGGGAAGTTAATTAAATACCATTTGGAGGCATTTAATGTTCGAGCCAAAACGGCTGATTTTCGACAAAAGAGATATCACCCCCCCATTACGTCATGCTTCAGAAATGTGGAAAATGGTCCGTTTTCAAATGTTTTATTTTTGAACGTCAGTTCACATTTGTAGGTGGATCATCAGTGTTAGAGCTAAAATGAGCATGTTTAAAGTGATTTTCATGCTTCTAGGGGCTCGGGAAGTGAATTAAATACTATTTGGAGGCATTTAATGTTCAAGCAAAAACAGCTGATTTTTGACAAAAGAGATAACACCCCCCCATTACGTCATGCTTCAGAAATGTGGAAAATGGTCCGTTTTCAAATGTTTTATTTTTGAACGTCAGTTGACATTTGTAGGTGGATCATCAGTGTTAGAGCTAAAATTAGCATGTTTAAAGTGATTTTCATGCTTCCAGGGGCCCTAAACACAAGATTTATGGAATGGTTAAAAGTGCATGAAAATGGCCAATTTACTCACTCTGAGTTCTCAAAAAGGGTTTCTTTACCCCGGGAAGTTAATTAAATACCATTTGGAGGCATTTAATGTTCGAGCCTAAACGGCTGATTTTCGACAAAAGAGATAACACCCCCCCATTACGTCATGCTTCAGAAATGTGGAAAATGGTCCGTTTTCAAATGTTTTATTTTTGAACGTCAGTTCACATTTGTAGGTGAATCATCAGTGTTAGAGCTAAAATTAGCATGTTTAAAGTGATTTTCATGCTTCCAGGGGCTCGGGAAGTGAATTAAATACTATTTGGAAGCATTTAATGTTCAAGCAAAAACAGCTGATTTTTGACAAAAGAGATAACACCCCCCCATTACGTCATGCTTCAGAAATGTGGAAAATGGTCCGTTTTCAAATGTTTTATTTTTGAACGTCAGTTCACATTTGTAGGTGAATCATCAGTGTTAGAGCTAAAATTAGCATGTTTAAAGTGATTTTCATGCTTCCAGGGGCCCTAAACACAAGATTTAAGGAATGGTTAAATGTGCATGAAAATGGCCAATTTACTCACTCTGAGTTCTCAAAAAGGGTTTCTTCACCCCAGGAAGTTAATTAAATACCATTTGGAGGCATTTAATGTTCGAGCCAAAACGGCTGATTTTCGACAAAAGAGATAACACCCCCCCATTACGTCATGCTTCAGAAATGTGGAAAATGGTCCGTTTTCAAATGTTTTATTTTTTAACGTCAGTTCACATTTGTAGGTGGATCATCAGTGTTAGAGCTAAAATTAGCATGTTTAAAGTGATTTTCATGCTTCCAGGGGCCCTAAACACAAGATTTATGGAATGGTTAAAAGTCCATGAAAATGGCCAATTTACTCACTCTTAGTTCTCAAAAAGGGTTTCTTCACCCCGGGAAGTTAATTAAATACCATTTGGAGGCATTTAATGTTCGAGCCAAAACGGCTGATTTTCGACAAAAGAGATAACACCCCCCCATTACGTCATGCTTCAGAAATGTGGAAAATGGTTCGTTTTCAAATGGTTTATTTTTGAACGTCAGTTCACATTTATAGGTGGATCATCAGTGTTAGAGCTAAAATTAGCATGTTTAAAGTGATTTTCATGCTTCCAGGGGCTCGGGAAGTGAATTAAATACTATTTGGAGGCATTTAATGTTCAAGCAAAAACAGCAGATTTTTGACAAAAGAGATAACACCCCCCCATTACGTCATGCTTCAGAAATGTGGAAAATGGTCTGTTTTCAAATGTTTTATATTTGAACGTCAGTTCACATTTGTAGGTGGATCATCAGTGTTAGAGCTAAAATTAGCATGTTTAAAGTGATTTTCATGCTTCCAGGGGCCCTAAACACAAGATTTATGGAATGGTTAAAAGTGCATGAAAATGGCCAATTTACTCACTCTGAGTTCTCAAAAAGGGTTTCTTTACCCCGGGAAGTTAATTAAATACCATTTGGAGGCATTTAATGTTCGAGCCAAAACGGCTGATTTTCGACAAAAGAGATAACACCCCCCCATTACGTCATGCTTCAGAAATGTGGAAAATGGTCCGTTTTCAAATGTTTTATTTTTGAACGTCAGTTCACATTAGTAGGTGGATCATCAGTGTTAGAGCTAAAATTAGCATGTTTAAAGTGATTTTCATGCTTCCAGGGGCTCGGAAAGTGAATTAAATACTATTTGGAGGCATTTAATGTTCAAGCAAAAACAGCTGATTTTTGACAAAAGAGATAACACCCCCCCATTACGTCATGCTTCAGAAATGTGGAAAATGGTCCGTTTTCAAATGTTTCATTTTTGAACGTCAGTTGACATTTGTAGGTGGATCATCAGTGTTAGAGCTAAAATTAGCATGTTTAAAGTGATTTTCATGCTTCCAGGGGCCCTAAACACAAGATTTATGGAATGGTTAAAAGTGCATGAAAATGGCCAATTTACTCACTCTGAGTTCTCAAAAAGGGGTTCTTCACCCCGGGAAGTTAATTAAATACCATTTGGAGGCATTTAATGTTCGAGCCTAAACGGCTGATTTTCGACAAAAGAGATAACACCCCCCCATTACGTCATGCTTCAGAAATGTGGAAAATGGTCCGTTTTCAAATGTTTTATTTTTGAACGTCAGTTCACATTTGTAGGTGAATCATCAGTGTTAGAGCTAAAATTAGCATGTTTAAAGTGATTTTCATGCTTAGAGGGGCCCTAAACACAAGATTTAAGGAATGGTTAAAAGTGCATGAAAATGGCCAATTTACTCACTCTGAGTTCTCAAAAAGGGTTTCTTCACCCCGGGAAGTTAATTAAATACCATTTGGAGACATTTAATGTTCGAGCCAAAACGGCTGATTTTCGACAAAAGAGATAACACCCCCCCATTACGTCATGCTTCAGAAATGTGGAAAATGGTCCGTTTTCAAATGTTTTATTTTTTAACATCAGTTCACATTTGAAGGTGGATCATCAGTGTTAGAGCTAAAATTAGCATGTTTAAAGTGATTTTCATGCTTCCAGGGGCCCTAAACACAAGATTTATGGAATGGTTAAAAGTCCATGAAAATGGCCAATTTACTCACTCTGAGTTCTCAAAAAGGGTTTCTTCACCCCGGGAAGTTAATTAAATACCATTTAGAGGCATTTAATGTTCGAGCCAAAACGGCTGATTTTCGACAAAAGAGATAACACCCCCCCCATTACGTCATGCTTCAGAAATGTGGAAAATGGTCCGTTTTCAAATGTTTTATATTTTAACGTCAGTTCACATTTGTAGGTGGATCATCAGTGTTAGAGCTAAAATTAGCATGTTTAAAGTGATTTTCATGCTTCCAGGGGCCCTAAACACAAGATTTATGGAATGGTTAAAAGTCCATGAAAATGGCCAATTTACTCACTCTGAGTTCTCAAAAAGGGTTTCTTCACCCCGGGAAGTTAATTAAATACCATTTGGAGGCATTTAATGTTCGAGCCAAAACGGCTGATTTTCGAAAAAAGAGATAACACCCCCCCATTACGTCATGCTTCAGAAATGTGGAAAATGGTCCGTTTTCAAATGTTTTATTTTTGAACGTCAGTTCACATTTGTAGGTGGATCATCAGTGTTAGAGCTAAAATTAGCATGTTTATAGTGATTTTCATGCTTCCAGGGGCTTGGGAAGTGAATTAAATACTATTTGGAGGCATTTAATGTTCAAGCAAAAACAGTGGATTTTTGACAAAAGAGATAACACCCCCCCATTACTTCATGCTTCAGAAATGTGGAAAATGGTCCGTTTTCAAATGTTTTATTTTTGAATGTCAGTTCACATTTGTAGGTGGATCATCAGTGTTAGAGCTAAAATTAGCATGTTTAACGTGATTTTCATGCTTCCAGGGGCTCGGGAAGTTAATTAAATACCATTTGGAGGCATTTAATGTTCGAGCAAAAACGGCTGATTTTCGACAAAAGAGATAACACCCCCCCATTACGTCATGCTTCAGAAATGTGGAAAATTGTCCGTTTTCAAATGTTTTATTTTTGAACGTCAGTTCACATTTGTAGGTGGATCATCAGTGTTAGAGCTAAAATTAGCATGTTTAAAGTGATTTTCATGCTTCCAGGGGCCCTAAACACAAGATTTATGGAATGGTTAAAAGTGCATGAAAATGGCCAATTTACTCACTCTGAGTTCTCAAAAAGGGTTTCTTCACCCCGGGAAGTTAATTAAATACCATTTGGAGGCATTTAATGTTCGAGCCAAAACGGCTGATTTTCGACAAAAGAGATAACACCCCCCCATTACGTCATGCTTCAGAAATGTGGAAAATGGTCTGTTTTCAAATGGTTTATTTTTGAACGTCAGTTCACATTTATAGGTGGATCATCAGTGTTAGAGCTAAAATTAGCATGTTTAAAGTGATTTTCATGCTTCCAGGGGCTCGGGAAGTGAATTAAATACTATTTGGAGGCATTTAATGTTCAAGCAAAAACAGCAGATTTTTGACAAAAGAGATAACACCCCCCCATTACGTCATGCTTCAGAAATGTGGAAAATGGTCTGTTTTCAAATGTTTTATATTTGAACGTCAGTTCACATTTGTAGGTGGATCATCAGTGTTAGAGCTAAAATTAGCATGTTTAAAGTGATTTTCATGCTTCCAGGGGCCCTAAACACAAGATTTATGGAATGGTTAAAAGTGCATGAAAATGGCCAATTTACTCACTCTGAGTTCTCAAAAAGGGTTTCTTTACCCCGGGAAGTTAATTAAATACCATTTGGAGGCATTTAATGTTCGAGCCAAAACGGCTGATTTTCGACAAAAGAGATAACACCCCCCCATTACGTCATGCTTCAGAAATGTGGAAAATGGTCCGTTTTCAAATGTTTTATTTTTGAACGTCAGTTCACATTAGTAGGTGGATCATCAGTGTTAGAGCTAAAATTAGCATGTTTAAAGTGATTTTCATGCTTCCAGGGGCTCGGAAAGTGAATTAAATACTATTTGGAGGCATTTAATGTTCAAGCAAAAACAGCTGATTTTTGACAAAAGAGATAACACCCCCCCATTACGTCATGCTTCAGAAATGTGGAAAATGGTCCGTTTTCAAATGTTTCATTTTTGAACGTCAGTTCACATTTGTAGGTGGATCATCAGTGTTAGAGCTAAAATTAGCATGTTTAAAGTGATTTTCATGCTTCCAGGGGCCCTAAACACAAGATTTATGGAATGGTTAAAAGTCCATGAAAATGGCCAATTTACTCACTCTGAGTTCTCAAAAAGGGTTTCTTCACCCCGGGAAGTTAATTAAATACCATTTGGAGGCATTTAATGTTCGAGCCAAAACGGCTGATTTTCGACAAAAGAGATAACACCCCCCCCATTACGTCATGCTTCAGAAATGTGGAAAATGGTCCGTTTTCAAATGTTTTATTTTTGATTGTCAGTTCACATTTGTAGGTGGATCATCAGTGTTAGAGCTAAAATTAGCATGTTTAAAGTGATTTTCATGCTTCCAGGGGCTCGGGAAGTTAAATAAATACCATTTGGAGGCATTTAATGTTCGAGCAAAAACGGCTGATTTTCGACAAAAGAGATAACATCCCCCCATTACGTCATGCTTCAGAAATGTGGAAAATGGTCCGTTTTCAAATGTTTTATTTTTGAACGTAAGTTCACATTTGTAGGTGGATCATCAGTGTTAGAGCTAAAATAAGCATGTTTAAAGTGATTTTCATGCTTCCAGGGGCCCTAAACACAAGATTTATGGAATGGTTAAAAGTGCATGAAAATGGCCAATTTACTCACTCTGAGTTCTCAAAAAAGGTTTCTTCATCCCGGGAAGTTGATTAAATACCATTTGGAGGCATTTAATGTTCGAGCTAAAACGGATGATTTTCGACAAAAGAGATAACACCCCCCCATTACGTCATGCTTCAGAAATGTGGAAAATGGTCCGTTTTCAAATGTTTTATTTTTGAACGTCAGTTCACATTTGTAGGTGGATCATCAGTGTTAGAGCTAAAATTAGCATGTTTAAAGTGATTCTCATGCTTCCAGGGGCTCGGGAAGTTAATTAAATACCATTTGGAGGCATTTAATGTTCGAGCAAAAACGGCTGATTTTCGACAAAAGAGATAACACCCCCCCCATTACGTCATGCTTCAGAAATGTGGAAAATGGTCCGTTTTCAAATGTTTTATTTTTGAACGTCAGTTCACATTTGTAGGTGGATCATCAGTGTTAGAGCTAAAATTAGCATGTTTAAAGTGATTTTCTTGCTTCCAGGGGCCCTACACACAAGATTTATGGAATGGTTAAAAGTGCATGAAAATGGCCAATTTACTCACTCTGAGTTCTCAAAAAAGGTTTCTTCATCCCGGGAAGTTAATTAAATACCATTTAGAGGCATTTAATGTTCGAGCTAAAACGGATGATTTTCGACAAAAGAGATAACACCCCCTATTACGTCATGCTTTAGAAATGTGGAAAATGGTCCGTTTTCAAATGTTTTATTTTTGAACGTCAGTTCACATTTGTAGGTGGATCATCAGTGTTAGAGCTAAAATTAGCATGTTTAAAGTGATTTTCATGCTTCCAGGGGCTCGGGAAGTGAATTAAATACTATTTGGAGGCATTTAATGTTCAAGCAAAAACAGCTGATTTTTGACAAAAGAGATAACACCCCCCCATTACGTCATGCTTCAGAAATGTGGAAAATGGTCCGTTTTCAAATGTTTTATTTTTGAACGTCAGTTCACATTTGTAGGTGGATCATCAGTGTTAGAGCTAAAATTAGCATGTTTAAAGTGATTTTCATGCTTCAAGGGGCCCTAAACACAAGATTTATGGAATGGTTAAAAGTGCATGAAAATGGCCAATTTACTCACTCTGAGTTCTCAAAAAAGGTTTCTTCATCCCGGGAAGTTAATTAAATACCATTTGGAGGCATTTAATGTTCGAGCTAAAACGGATGATTTTCGACAAAAGAGATAACACCCCCTATTACGTCATGCTTCAGAAATGTGGAAAATGGTCCGTTTTCAAATGTTTTATTTTTGAACGTCAGTTCACATTTGTAGGTGGATCATCAGTGTTAGAGCTAAAATTAGCATGTTTAAAGTGATTTTCATGCTTCCAGGGGCTCGGGAAGTGAATTAAATACTATTTGGAGGCATTTAATGTTCAAGCAAAAACAGCTGATTTTTGACAAAAGAGATAACACCCCACCATTACTTCATGCTTCAGAAATGTGGAAAATGGTCCGTTTTCAAATGTTTTATTTTTGAACGTCAGTTCACATTTGTAGGTGGATCATCAGTGTTAGAGCTAAAATTAGCATGTTTAAAGTGATTTTCATGCTTCCAGGGGCCCTAAACACAAGATTTATGGAATGGTTAAAAGTGCATGAAAATGGCCAATTTACTCACTCTGAGTTCTCAAAAAAGGTTTCTTCATCCCGGGAAGTTAATTAAATACCATTTGGAGGCATTTAATGTTCGAGCTAAAACGGATGATTTTCGACAAAAGAGATAACACCCCCCCATTACGTCATGCTTCAGAAATGTGGAAAATGGTCCGTTTTCAAATGTTTTATTTTTGAACGTCAGTTCACATTTGTAGGTGGATCATCAGTGTTAGAGCTAAAATTAGCATGTTTAAAGTGATTTTCATGCTTCCAGGGGCTCGGGAAGTTAATTAAATACCATTTGTAGGCATTTAATGTTCGAGCAAAAACGGCTGATTTTCGACAAAAGAGATAACACCCCCCCCATTACGTCATGCATCAGAAATGCGGAAAATGGTCTGTTTTCAAATGTTTTATTTTTGAACGTCAGTTCACATTTGTAGGTGGATCATCAGTGTTAGAGCTAAAATTAGCATGTTTAAAGTGATTTTCATGCTTCCAGGGGCCCTAAACACAAGATTTATGGAATGGTTAAAAGTGCATGAAAATGGCCAATTTACTCACTCTGAGTTCTCAAAAAAGGTTTCTTCATCCCGGGAAGTTAATTAAATACCATTTGGAGGAATTTAATGTTCGAGCTAAAACGGATGATTTTCGACTAAAGAGATAACACCCCCCTATTACGTCATGCTTCAGAAATGTGGAAAATGGTCCATTTTCAAATGTTTTATTTTTGAACGTCAGTTCACATTTGTAGGTGGATCATCAGTGTTAGAGCTAAAATTAGCATGTTTAAAGTGATTTTCATGCTTCCAGGGGCCTTAAACACAAGATTTATGGAATGGTTAAAAGTGCATGAAAATGGCCAATTTACTCACTCTGAGTTTTCAAAAAGGGTTTCTTTACCCCGGGAAGTTAATTAAATACCATTTGGAGGCATTTAATGTTCGAGCCAAAACGGCTGATTTTCGACAAAAGAGATAACACCCACTCATTACGTCATGCTTCAGAAATGTGGAAAATGGTCCGTTTTCAAATGTTTCATTTTTGAACGTCAGTTCACATTTGTAGGTGGATCATCAGTGTTAGAGCTAAAATTAGCATGTTTAATGTGATTTTGATGCTTCCAGGGGCTCAGAAAGTGAATTAAATACTATTTGGAGGCATTTAATGTTTAAGCAAAAACAGCTGATTTTTGACAAAAGAGATAACACCCCCCCATTACGTCATGCTTCAGAAATGTGGAAAATGGTCCGTTTTCAAATGTCTTATTTTTGAACGTCAGTTCACATTTGTAGGTGGATCATCAGTGTTAGAGCTAAAATTAGCATGTTTAAAGTGATTTTCATGCTTCCAGGGGCTCGGGAAGTTAATTAAATACCATTTGGAGGCATTTAATGTTCGAGCAAAAACGGCTGATTTTCGACAAAAGAGATAACACCCCCCCATTAAGTCATGCTTCAGAAATGTGGAAAATGGTCCGTTTTCAAATGTTTTATTTTTGAACGTCAGTTCACATTTGTAGGTGGATCATCAGTGTTAGAGCTAAAATTAGCATGTTTAAAGTGATTTTCATGCTTCCAGGGGCCCTAAACACAAGATTTATGGAATGGTTAAAAGTGCATGAAAATGGCCAATTTACTCACTCTGAGTTCTCAAAAAAGGTTTCTTCATCCCGGGAAGTTAATTAAATACCATTTGGAGGCATTTAATGTTCGAGCTAAAACGGATGATTTTCGACAAAAGAGATAACACCCCCCTATTACGTCATGCTTCAGAAATGTGGAAAATGGTCCGTTTTCAAATGTTTGATTTTTGAACGTCCGTTCACATTTGTAGGTGGATCATCAGTGTTAGAGCTAAAATTAGCATGTTTAAAGTGATTTTCATGCTTCCAGGGGCCCTTAACACAAGATTTATGGAATGGTTAAAAGTGCATGAAAATGGCCAATTTACTCACTCTGAGTTCTCAAAAAGGGTTTCGTCACCCCGGGAAGTTAATTAAATACCATTTGGAGGCATTTAATGTTCGAGCCAAAACGGCTGATTTTCGACAAAATAGATAACACCCCCCCATTACGTCATGCTTCAGAAATGTGGAAAATGGTTCGTTTTCAAATGTTTTATTTTTGAACGTCAGTTCACATTTGTAGGTGGATCATCAGTGTTAGAGCTAAAATTAGCATGTTTAATGTGATTTTCATGCTTCCAGGGGCTCGGAAAGTTAATTAAATACTATTTGGAGGCATTTAATGTTCAAGCAAAAACAGCTGATTTTTGACAAAAGAGATAACACCCCCCCATTACGTCATGCTTCAGAAATGTGGAAAATGGTCCGTTTTCAAATGTTTTATTTTTGAACGTCAGTTCACATTTGTAGGTGGATCATCAGTGTTAGAGCTAAAATTAGCATGTTTAAAGTGATTTTCATGCTTCCAGGGGCCCTAAACACAAGATTTATGGAATGGTTAAAAGTGCATGAAAATGGCCAATTTACTCACTCTGAGTTCTCAAAAAGGGTTTCTTCACCCCGGGAAGTTAATTAAATACCATTTGGAGGCATTTAATGTTCGAGCCAAAACGGCTGATTTTCGACAAAAGAGATAACAACCCCCCATTACGTCATTCTTCAGAAATGTGGAAAATGGTCCGTTTTCAAATGTTTTATTTTTGAACGTCAGTTCACATTTGTAGGTGAATCATCAGTGTTAGAGCTAAAATTAGCATGTTTAAAGTGATTTTCATGCTTCCAGGGGCCCTAAACACAAGATTTAAGGAATGGTTAAAAGTCCATGAAAATGGCCAATTTACTCACTCTTAGTTCTCAAAAAGGGTTTCTTCACCCCGGGAAGTTAATTAAATACCATTTGGAGGCATTTAATGTTCGAGCCAAAACGGCTGATTTTCGACAAAAGAGATAACACCCCCCCATTACGTCATGCTTCAGAAATGTGGAAAATGGTCCGTTTTCAAATGTTTTATTTTTGAACGTCAGTTCACATTTGTAGGTGGATCATCAGTGTTAGAGCTAAAATGAGCATGTTTAAAGTGATTTTCATGCTTCCAGGGGCTCGGGAAGTGAATTAAATACTATTTGGAGGCATTTAATGTTCAAGCAAAAACAGCTGATTTTTGACAAAAGAGATAACACCCCCCCATTACTTCATGCTTCAGAAATGTGGAAAATGGTCCGTTTTCAAATGTTTTATTTTTGAACGTCAGTTCACATTTGTAGGTGGATCATCAGTGTTAGAGCTAAAATTAGCATGTTTAAAGTGATTTTCATGCTTCCAGGGGCCCTAAACACAAGGTTTATGGAATAGTTCAAAGTGCATGAAAATGGCCAATTTACTCACTCTGAGATTTCAAAAAGGGTTTCTTTACCCCGGGAAGTTAATTAGATACCATTTGGAGGCATTTAATGTTCGAGCCAAAACGGCTGATTTTCGACAAAAGAGATAACACCCCCCATTACGTCATGCTTCAGAAATGTGGAAAATGGTCCGTTTTCAAATGTTTTATTTTTGAAAGTCAGTTCACATTTGTAGGTGGATCATCAGTGTTAGAGCTAAAATTAGCATGTTTAATGGGATTTTCATGCTTCCAGGGGCTCGGAAAGTGAATTAAATACTATTTGGAGGCATTTAATGTTCAAGCAAAAACAGCTGATTTTTGACAAAAGAGATAACACCCCCCCATTACGTCATGCTTCAGAAATGTGGAAAATGGTCCGTTTTCAAATGTTTTATTTTTGAACGTCAGTTCACATTTGTAGGTGGATCATCAGTGTTAGAGCTAAAATTAGCATGTTTAAAGTGATTTTCATGCTTCCAGGGGCCCTAAACACAAGATTTATGGAATGGTTAAAAGTGCATGAAAATGGCCAATTTACTCACTCTGAGTTCTCAAAAAGGGTTTCGTCACCCCGGGAAGTTAATTAAATACCATTTGGAGGCATTTAATGTTCGAGCCAAAACGGCTGATTTTCGACAAAAGAGATAACACCCCCCCATTACGTCATGCTTCAGAAATGTGGAAAATGGTCCGTTTTTAAATGTTTTATTTTTGAACGTCAGTTCACATTTGCAGGTGGATCATCAGTGTTAGAGCTAAACTTAGCATGTTTAAAGTGATTTCATGCTTCCAGGGGCTCGGGAAGTGAATTAAATACTATTTGGAGGCATTTATTGTTCAAGCAAAAACAGCTGATTTTTGACAAAAGAGATAACACCCCCCCATTACGTCATGCTTCAGAAATGTGGAAAATGGTCCGTTTTCAAATGTATTATTTTTGAACGTCAGTTCACATTTGTAGGTGAATCATCAGTGTTAGAGCTAAAATTAGCATGTTTAAAGTGATTTTCATGCTTCCAGGGGCCCTAAACACAAGATTTAAGGAATGGTTAAAAGTGCATGAAAATGGCCAATTTATTCACTCTGAGTTCTCAAAAAGGGTTTCTTCACCCCGGGAAGTTAATTAAATACCATTTGGAGGCATTTAATGTTCGAGCCAAAATGGCTGATTTTCGACAAAAGACATAACACCCCCCCATTACGTCATGCTTCAGAAATGTGGAAAATGGTCCGTTTTCAAATGTTTTATTTTTGAACGTCAGTTCACATTTGTAGGTGGATCATGAGTGTTAGAGCTAAAATTAGCATGTTTAAAGTGATTTTCATACTTCCAGGGGCCCTAAACACAAGATTTATGGAATGGTTAAAAGTCCATGAAAATGGCCAATTTACTCACTCTTAGTTCTCAAAAAGGGTTTCTTCACCCCGGGAAGTTAATTAAATACCATTTGGAGGCATTTAATGTTCGAGCCAAAACGGCTGATTTTCGACAAAAGAGATAACACCCCCCCATTACGTCATGCTTCAGAAATGTGGAAAATGGTCCGTTTTCAAATGTTTTATTTTTGAACGCCAGTTCACATTTGTAGGTGGATCGTCAGTGTTAGAACTAAAATGAGCATGTTTAAAGTGATTTTCATGCTTCCAGGGGCTCGGGAAGTGAATTAAATACTATTTGGAGGCATTTAATGTTCAAGCAAAAACAGCTGATTTTTGACAAAAGAGATAACACCCCCCCATTACTTCATGCTTCAGAAATGTGGAAAATGGTCCGTTTTCAAATGTTTTATTTTTGAACGTCAGTTCACATTTGTAGGTGGATCATCAGTGTTAGAGCTAAAATTAGCATGTTTAAAGTGATTTTCATGCTTCCAGGGGCCCTAAACACAAGATTTATGGAATGGTTAAAAGTCCATGAAAATGGCCAATTTACTCACTCTTAGTTCTCAAAAAGGGTTTCTTCACCCCGGGAAGTTAATTAAATACCATTTGGAGGCATTTAATGTTCGAGCCAAAACGGCTGATTTTCGACAAAAGAGATAACACCCCCCCATTACGTCATGCTTCAGAAAGGTGGAAAATGGTCCGTTTTCAAATGTTTTATTTTTGAACGTCAGTTCACATTTGTAGGTGGATCATCAGTGTTAGAGCTAAAATGAGCATGTTTAAAGTGATTTTCATGCTTCCAGGGGCTCGGGAAGTGAATTAAATACTATTTGGAGGCATTTAATGTTCAAACAAAAACAGCTGATTTTTGACAAGAGATAACACCCCCCCATTACTTCATGCTTCAGAAATGTGGAAAATGGTCCGTTTTCAAATGTTTTATTTTTGAACGTCAGTTCACATTTGTAGGTGGATCATCAGTGTTAGAGCTAAAATTAGCATGTTTAAAGTGATTTTCATGCTTCCAGGGGCCCTAAACACAAGATTTATGGAATGGTTAAAAGTGCATGAAAATGGCCAATTTACTCACTCTGAGTTCTCAAAAAGGGTTTCTTCACCCCGGGAAGTTAATTAAATACCATTTGGAGGCATTTAATGTTCGAGCCAAAACGGCTGATTTTCGACAAAAGAGATAACACCCCCCCATTACGTCATGCTTCAGAAATGTGGAAAATGGTCCGTTTTCAAATGTTTTATTTTTGAACGTCAGTTCACATTTGTAGGTGGATCATCAATGTTAGAGCTAAAATTAGCATGTTTAAAGTGATTTTCATGCTTCCAGGGGCTCGGGAAGTGAATTAAATACTATTTGGAGGCATTTAATGTTCAAGCAAAAACAGCTGATTTTTGACAAAAGAGATAACACCCCCCCATTACGTCATGCTTCAGAAATGTGGAAAATGGTCCGTTTTCAAATGTTTTATTTTTGAACATCAGTTCACATTTGTAGGTGAATCATCAGTGTTAGAGCTAAAATTAGCATGTTTAAAGTGATTTTCATGCTTCCAGGGGCCCTAAACACAAGATTTAAGGAATGGTTAAAAGTGCATGAAAATGGCCAATTTACTCACTCTGAGTTCTCAAAAAGGGTTTCTTCACCCCGGGAAGTTAATTAAATACCATTTGGAGGCATTTAATGTTCGAGCCAAAACGGCTGATTTTCGACAAAAGAGATAACACCCCCCCATTACGTCATGCTTCAGAAATGTGGAAAATGGTCCGTTTTCAAATGTTTTATTTTTGAACGTCAGTTGACATTTGTAGGTGGATCATCAGTGTTAGAGCTAAAATTAGCATGTTTAAAGTGATTTTCATGCTTCCAGGGGCCCTAAACACAAGATTTATGGAATGGTTAAAAGTGCATGAAAATGGCCAATTTACTCACTCTGAGTTCTCAAAAAGGGTTTCTTCACCCCGGGAAGTTAATTAAATACCATTTGGAGGCATTTAATGTTCGAGCCAAAACGGCTGATTTTCGACAAAAGAGATATCACCCCCCCATTACGTCATGCTTCAGAAATGTGGAAAATGGTCCGTTTTCAAATGTTTTATTTTTGAACGTCAGTTCACATTTGTAGGTGGATCATCAGTGTTAGAGCTAAAATGAGCATGTTTAAAGTGATTTTCATGCTTCTAGGGGTTTGGGAAGTGAATTAAATACTATTTGGAGGCATTTAATGTTCAAGCAAAAACAGCTGATTTTTGACAAAAGAGATAACACCCCCCCATTACGTCATGCTTCAGAAATGTGGAAAATGGTCCGTTTTCAAATGTTTTATTTTTGAACGTCAGTTGACATTTGTAGGTGGATCATCAGTGTTAGAGCTAAAATTAGCATGTTTAAAGTGATTTTCATGCTTCCAGGGGCCCTAAACACAAGATTTATGGAATGGTTAAAAGTGCATGAAAATGGCCAATTTACTCACTCTGAGTTCTCAAAAAGGGTTTCTTCACCCCGGGAAGTTAATTAAATACCATTTGGAGGCATTTAATGTTCGAGCCAAAACGGCTGATTTTCGACAAAAGAGATAACACCCCCCCATTACGTCATGCTTCAGAAATGTGGAAAATGGTCCGTTTTCAAATGTTTTATTTTTGAACGTCAGTTCACATTTGTAGGTGGATCATCAGTGTTAGAGCTAAAATTAGCATGTTTAAAGTGATTTTCATGCTTCCAGGGGCCCTAAACACAAGATTTATGGAATGGTTAAAAGTGCATGAAAATGGCCAATTTACTCACTCTGAGTTCTCAAAAAGGGTTTCTTCACCCCGGGAAGTTAATTAAATACCATTTGGAGGCATTTAATGTTCGAGCCAAAACGGCTGATTTTCGACAAAAGAGATATCACCCCCCCATTACGTCATGCTTCAGAAATGTGGAAAATGGTCCGTTTTCAAATGTTTTATTTTTGAACGTCAGTTCACATTTGTAGGTGGATCATCAGTGTTAGAGCTAAAATGAGCATGTTTAAAGTGATTTTCATGCTTCTAGGGGCTCGGGAAGTGAATTAAATACTATTTGGAGGCATTTAATGTTCAAGCAAAAACAGCTGATTTTTGACAAAAGAGATAACACCCCCCCATTACGTCATGCTTCAGAAATGTGGAAAATGGTCCGTTTTCAAATGTTTTATTTTTGAACGTCAGTTGACATTTGTAGGTGGATCATCAGTGTTAGAGCTAAAATTAGCATGTTTAAAGTGATTTTCATGCTTCCAGGGGCCCTAAACACAAGATTTATGGAATGGTTAAAAGTGCATGAAAATGGCCAATTTACTCACTCTGAGTTCTCAAAAAGGGTTTCTTTACCCCGGGAAGTTAATTAAATACCATTTGGAGGCATTTAATGTTCGAGCCTAAACGGCTGATTTTCGACAAAAGAGATAACACCCCCCCATTACGTCATGCTTCAGAAATGTGGAAAATGGTCCGTTTTCAAATGTTTTATTTTTGAACGTCAGTTCACATTTGTAGGTGAATCATCAGTGTTAGAGCTAAAATTAGCATGTTTAAAGTGATTTTCATGCTTCCAGGGGCTCGGGAAGTGAATTAAATACTATTTGGAAGCATTTAATGTTCAAGCAAAAACAGCTGATTTTTGACAAAAGAGATAACACCCCCCCATTACGTCATGCTTCAGAAATGTGGAAAATGGTCCGTTTTCAAATGTTTTATTTTTGAACGTCAGTTCACATTTGTAGGTGAATCATCAGTGTTAGAGCTAAAATTAGCATGTTTAAAGTGATTTTCATGCTTCCAGGGGCCCTAAACACAAGATTTAAGGAATGGTTAAAAGTGCATGAAAATGGCCAATTTACTCACTCTGAGTTCTCAAAAAGGGTTTCTTCACCCCAGGAAGTTAATTAAATACCATTTGGAGGCATTTAATGTTCGAGCCAAAACGGCTGATTTTCGACAAAAGAGATAACACCCCCCCATTACGTCATGCTTCAGAAATGTGGAAAATGGTCCGTTTTCAAATGTTTTATTTTTTAACGTCAGTTCACATTTGTAGGTGGATCATCAGTGTTAGAGCTAAAATTAGCATGTTTAAAGTGATTTTCATGCTTCCAGGGGCCCTAAACACAAGATTTATGGAATGGTTAAAAGTCCATGAAAATGGCCAATTTACTCACTCTTAGTTCTCAAAAAGGGTTTCTTCACCCCGGGAAGTTAATTAAATACCATTTGGAGGCATTTAATGTTCGAGCCAAAACGGCTGATTTTCGACAAAAGAGATAACACCCCCCCCCATTACGTCATGCTTCAGAAATGTGGAAAATGGTCCGTTTTCAAATGTTTTATTTTTGAACGTCAGTTCACATTTGTAGGTGGATCATCAGTGTTAGAGCTAAAATGAGCATGTTTAAAGTGATTTTCATGCTTCCAGGGGCTCGGGAAGTGAATTAAATACTATTTGGAGGCATTTAATGTTCAAGCAAAAACAGCTGATTTTTGACAAAAGAGATAACACCCCCCCCATTACTACATGCTTCAGAAATGTGGAAAATGGTCCGTTTTCAAATGTTTTATTTTTGAACGTCAGTTGACATTTGTAGGTGGATCATCAGTGTTAGAGCTAAAATTAGCATGTTTAAAGTGATTTTCATGCTTCCAGGGGCCCTAAACACAAGATTTATGAAATGGTTAAAAGTGCATGAAAATGGCCAATTTACTCACTCTGAGTTCTCAAAAAGGGGTTCTTCACCCCGGGAAGTTAATTAAATACCATTTGGAGGCATTTAATGTTCGAGCCAAAACGGCTGATTTTCGACAAAAGAGATAACACCCCCCCCCATTACGTCATGCTTCAGAAATGTGGAAAATGGTCCGTTTTCAAATGTTTTATTTTTGATTGTCAGTTCACATTTGTAGGTGGATCATCAGTGTTAGAGCTAAAATTAGCATGTTTAAAGTGATTTTCATGCTTCCAGGGGCTCGGGAAGTTAAATAAATACCATTTGGAGGCATTTAATGTTCGAGCAAAAACGGCTGATTTTCGACAAAAGAGATAACACCCCCCCATTACGTCATGCTTCAGAAATGTGGAAAATGGTCCGTTTTCAAATGTTTTATTTTTGAACGTAAGTTCACATTTGTAGGTGGATCATCAGTGTTAGAGCTAAAATAAGCATGTTTAAAGTGATTTTCATGCTTCCAGGGGCCCTAAACACAAGATTTATGGAATGGTTAAAAGTGCATGAAAATGGCCAATTTACTCACTCTGAGTTCTCAAAAAAGGTTTCTTCATCCCGGGAAGTTGATTAAATACCATTTGGAGGCATTTAATGTTCGAGCTAAAACGGATGATTTTCGACAAAAGAGATAACACCCCCCCATTACGTCATGCTTCAGAAATGTGGAAAATGGTCCGTTTTCAAATGTTTTATTTTTGAACGTCAGTTCACATTTGTAGGTGGATCATCAGTGTTAGAGCTAAAATTAGCATGTTTAAAGTGATTCTCATGCTTCCAGGGGCTCGGGAAGTTAATTAAATACCATTTGGAGGCATTTAATGTTCGAGCAAAAACGGCTGATTTTCGACAAAAGAGATAACACCCCCCCCATTACGTCATGCTTCAGAAATGTGGAAAATGGTCCGTTTTCAAATGTTTTATTTTTGAACGTCAGTTCACATTTGTAGGTGGATCATCAGTGTTAGAGCTAAAATTAGCATGTTTAAAGTGATTTTCTTGCTTCCAGGGGCCCTACACACAAGATTTATGGAATGGTTAAAAGTGCATGAAAATGGCCAATTTACTCACTCTGAGTTCTCAAAAAAGGTTTCTTCATCCCGGGAAGTTAATTAAATACCATTTAGAGGCATTTAATGTTCGAGCTAAAACGGATGATTTTCGACAAAAGAGATAACACCCCCTATTACGTCATGCTTTAGAAATGTGGAAAATGGTCCGTTTTCAAATGTTTTATTTTTGAACGTCAGTTCACATTTGTAGGTGGATCATCAGTGTTAGAGCTAAAATTAGCATGTTTAAAGTGATTTTCATGCTTCCAGGGGCTCGGGAAGTGAATTAAATACTATTTGGAGGCATTTAATGTTCAAGCAAAAACAGCTGATTTTTGACAAAAGAGATAACACCCCCCCATTACGTCATGCTTCAGAAATGTGGAAAATGGTCCGTTTTCAAATGTTTTATTTTTGAACGTCAGTTCACATTTGTAGGTGGATCATCAGTGTTAGAGCTAAAATTAGCATGTTTAAAGTGATTTTCATGCTTCAAGGGGCCCTAAACACAAGATTTATGGAATGGTTAAAAGTGCATGAAAATGGCCAATTTACTCACTCTGAGTTCTCAAAAAAGGTTTCTTCATCCCGGGAAGTTAATTAAATACCATTTGGAGGCATTTAATGTTCGAGCTAAAACGGATGATTTTCGACAAAAGAGATAACACCCCCTATTACGTCATGCTTCAGAAATGTGGAAAATGGTCCGTTTTCAAATGTTTTATTTTTGAACGTCAGTTCACATTTGTAGGTGGATCATCAGTGTTAGAGCTAAAATTAGCATGTTTAAAGTGATTTTCATGCTTCCAGGGGCTCGGGAAGTGAATTAAATACTATTTGGAGGCATTTAATGTTCAAGCAAAAACAGCTGATTTTTGACAAAAGAGATAACACCCCCCCATTACTTGATGCTTCAGAAATGTGGAAAATGGTCCGTTTTCAAATGTTTTATTTTTGAACGTCAGTTCACATTTGTAGGTGGATCATCAGTGTTAGAGCTAAAATTAGCATGTTTAAAGTGATTTTCATGCTTCCAGGGGCCCTAAACACAAGATTTATGGAATGGTTAAAAGTGCATGAAAATGGCCAATTTACTCACTCTGAGTTCTCAAAAAAGGTTTCTTCATCCCGGGAAGTTAATTAAATACCATTTGGAGGCATTTAATGTTCGAGCTAAAACGGATGATTTTCGACAAAAGAGATAACACCCCCCCATTACGTCATGCTTCAGAAATGTGGAAAATGGTCCGTTTTCAAATGTTTTATTTTTGAACGTCAGTTCACATTTGTAGGTGGATCATCAGTGTTAGAGCTAAAATTAGCATGTTTAAAGTGATTTTCATGCTTCCAGGGGCTCGGGAAGTTAATTAAATACCATTTGTAGGCATTTAATGTTCGAGCAAAAACGGCTGATTTTCGACAAAAGAGATAACACCCCCCCCATTACGTCATGCATCAGAAATGTGGAAAATGGTCTGTTTTCAAATGTTTTATTTTTGAACGTCAGTTCACATTTGTAGGTGGATCATCAGTGTTAGAGCTAAAATTAGCATGTTTAAAGTGATTTTCATGCTTCCAGGGGCCCTAAACACAAGATTTATGGAATGGTTAAAAGTGCATGAAAATGGCCAATTTACTCACTCTGAGTTCTCAAAAAAGGTTTCTTCATCCCGGGAAGTTAATTAAATACCATTTGGAGGAATTTAATGTTCGAGCTAAAACGGATGATTTTCGACTAAAGAGATAACACCCCCCTATTACGTCATGCTTCAGAAATGTGGAAAATGGTCCATTTTCAAATGTTTTATTTTTGAACGTCAGTTCACATTTGTAGGTGGATCATCAGTGTTAGAGCTAAAATTAGCATGTTTAAAGTGATTTTCATGCTTCCAGGGGCCTTAAACACAAGATTTATGGAATGGTTAAAAGTGCATGAAAATGGCCAATTTACTCACTCTGAGTTTTCAAAAAGGGTTTCTTTACCCCGGGAAGTTAATTAAATACCATTTGGAGGCATTTAATGTTCGAGCCAAAACGGCTGATTTTCGACAAAAGAGATAACACCCACTCATTACGTCATGCTTCAGAAATGTGGAAAATGGTCCGTTTTCAAATGTTTCATTTTTGAACGTCAGTTCACATTTGTAGGTGGATCATCAGTGTTAGAGCTAAAATTAGCATGTTTAATGTGATTTTGATGCTTCCAGGGGCTCAGAAAGTGAATTAAATACTATTTGGAGGCATTTAATGTTCAAGCAAAAACAGCTGATTTTTGACAAAAGAGATAACACCCCCCCATTACGTCATGCTTCAGAAATGTGGAAAATGGTCCGTTTTCAAATGTTTTATTTTTGAACGTCAGTTCACATTTGTAGGTGGATCATCAGTGTTAGAGCTAAAATTAGCATGTTTAAAGTGATTTTCATGCTTCCAGGGGCTCGGGAAGTTAATTAAATACCATTTGGAGGCATTTAATGTTCGAGCAAAAACAGCTGATTTTCGACAAAAGAGATAACACCCCCCCATTAAGTCATGCTTCAGAAATGTGGAAAATGGTCCGTTTTCAAATGTTTTATTTTTGAACGTCAGTTCACATTTGTAGGTGGATCATCAGTGTTAGAGCTAAAATTAGCATGTTTAAAGTGATTTTCATGCTTCCAGGGGCCCTAAACACAAGATTTATGGAATGGTTAAAAGTGCATGAAAATGGCCAATTTACTCACTCTGAGTTCTCAAAAAGGGTTTCTTTACCCCGGGAAGTTAATTAAATACCATTTGGAGGCATTTAATGTTCGAGCCAAAACGGCTGATTTTCGACAAAAGAGATAACACCCCCCATTACGTCATGCTTCAGAAATGTGGAAAATGGTCCGTTTTCAAATGTTTTATTTTTGAACGTCAGTTCACATTTGTAGGTGGATCATTAGTGCTAGAGCTAAAATTAGTATGTTTAAAGTGATTTTCATGCTTCCAGGGGCTCGGAAAGTGAATTAAATACTATTTGGAGGCATTTAATGTTCAAGCAAAAACAGCTGATTTTTGACAAAAGAGATAACACCCCCCCCATTACTTCATGCTTCAGAAATGTGGAAAATGGTCCGTTGTCAAATGTTTTATTTTTGAACATCAGTTCACATTTGTAGGTGGATCATCAGTGTTAGAGCTAAAATTAGCATGTTTAAAGTGATTTTCATGCTTCCAGGGGCTCGGGAAGTTAAATAAATACCATTTGGAGGCATTTAATGTTCGAGCAAAAACGGCTGATTTTCGACAAAAGAGATAACCCCCCCCCCCCCCATTACGTCATGCTTCAGAAATGTGGAAAATGGTCCGTTTTCAAATGTTTTATTTTTGAACGTCAGTTCACATTTGTAGGTGGATCATCAGTGTTAGAGCTAAAATTAGCATGTTTAAAGTGATTTTCATGCTTCCAGGGGCCCTAAACACAAGATTTATGGAATGGTTAAAAGTGCATGAAAATGGCCAATTTACTCACTCTGAGTTCTCAAAAAAGGTTTCTTCATCCCGGGAAGTTAATTAAATACCATTTGGAGGCATTTAATGTTCGAGCTAAAACGGATGATTTTCGACAAAAGAGATAACACCCCCCTATTACGTCATGCTTCAGAAATGTGGAAAATGGTCCGTTTTCAAATGTTTGATTTTTGAACGTCCGTTCACATTTGTAGGTGGATCATCAGTGTTAGAGCTAAAATTAGCATGTTTAAAGTGATTTTCATGCTTCCAGGGGCCCTTAACACAAGATTTATGGAATGGTTAAAAGTGCATGAAAATGGCCAATTTACTCACTCTGAGTTCTCAAAAAGGGTTTCGTCACCCCGGGAAGTTAATTAAATACCATTTGGAGGCATTTAATGTTCGAGCCAAAACGGCTGATTTTCGACAAAATAGATAACACCCCCCCATTACGTCATGCTTCAGAAATGTGGAAAATGGTTCGTTTTCAAATGTTTTATTTTTGAACGTCAGTTCACATTTGTAGGTGGATCATCAGTGTTAGAGCTAAAATTAGCATGTTTAATGTGATTTTCATGCTTCCAGGGGCTCGGAAAGTTAATTAAATACTATTTGGAGGCATTTAATGTTCAAGCAAAAACAGCTGATTTTTGACAAAAGAGATAACACCCCCCCATTACGTCATGCTTCAGAAATGTGGAAAATGGTCCGTTTTCAAATGTTTTATTTTTGAACGTCAGTTCACATTTGTAGGTGGATCATCAGTGTTAGAGCTAAAATTAGCATGTTTAAAGTGATTTTCATGCTTCCAGGGGCCCTAAACACAAGATTTATGGAATAGTTCAAAGTGCATGAAAATGGCCAATTTACTCACTCTGAGATTTCAAAAAGGGTTTCTTTACCCCGGGAAGTTAATTAGATACCATTTGGAGGCATTTAATGTTCGAGCCAAAACGGCTGATTTTCGACAAAAGAGATAACACCCCCCATTACGTCATGCTTCAGAAATGTGGAAAATGGTCCGTTTTCAAATGTTTTATTTTTGAAAGTCAGTTCACATTTGTAGGTGGATCATCAGTGTTAGAGCTAAAATTAGCATGTTTAATGGGATTTTCATGCTTCCAGGGGCTCGGAAAGTGAATTAAATACTATTTGGAGGCATTTAATGTTCAAGCAAAAACAGCTGATTTTTGACAAAAGAGATAACACCCCCCCATTACGTCATGCTTCAGAAATGTGGAAAATGGTCCGTTTTCAAATGTTTTATTTTTGAACGTCAGTTCACATTTGTAGGTGGATCATCAGTGTTAGAGCTAAAATTAGCATGTTTAAAGTGATTTTCATGCTTCCAGGGGCCCTAAACACAAGATTTATGGAATGGTTAAAAGTGCATGAAAATGGCCAATTTACTCACTCTGAGTTCTCAAAAAGGGTTTCGTCACCCCGGGAAGTTAATTAAATACCATTTGGAGGCATTTAATGTTCGAGCCAAAACGGCTGATTTTCGACAAAAGAGATAACACCCCCCCATTACGTCATGCTTCAGAAATGTGGAAAATGGTCCGTTTTCAAATGTTTTATTTTTGAACGTCAGTTCACATTTGCAGGTGGATCATCAGTGTTAGAGCTAAACTTAGCATGTTTAAAGTGATTTCATGCTTCCAGGGGCTCGGGAAGTGAATTAAATACTATTTGGAGGCATTTATTGTTCAAGCAAAAACAGCTGATTTTTGACAAAAGAGATAACACCCCCCCATTACGTCATGCTTCAGAAATGTGGAAAATGGTCCGTTTTCAAATGTATTATTTTTGAACGTCAGTTCACATTTGTAGGTGAATCATCAGTGTTAGAGCTAAAATTAGCATGTTTAAAGTGATTTTCATGCTTCCAGGGGCCCTAAACACAAGATTTAAGGAATGGTTAAAAGTGCATGAAAATGGCCAATTTATTCACTCTGAGTTCTCAAAAAGGGTTTCTTCACCCCGGGAAGTTAATTAAATACCATTTGGAGGCATTTAATGTTCGAGCCAAAATGGCTGATTTTCGACAAAAGACATAACACCCCCCCATTACGTCATGCTTCAGAAATGTGGAAAATGGTCCGTTTTCAAATGTTTTATTTTTGAACGTCAGTTCACATTTGTAGGTGGATCATGAGTGTTAGAGCTAAAATTAGCATGTTTAAAGTGATTTTCATACTTCCAGGGGCCCTAAACACAAGATTTATGGAATGGTTAAAAGTCCATGAAAATGGCCAATTTACTCACTCTTAGTTCTCAAAAAGGGTTTCTTCACCCCGGGAAGTTAATTAAATACCATTTGGAGGCATTTAATGTTCGAGCCAAAACGGCTGATTTTCGACAAAAGAGATAACACCCCCCCATTACGTCATGCTTCAGAAATGTGGAAAATGGTCCGTTTTCAAATGTTTTATTTTTGAACGCCAGTTCACATTTGTAGGTGGATCGTCAGTGTTAGAACTAAAATGAGCATGTTTAAAGTGATTTTCATGCTTCCAGGGGCTCGGGAAGTGAATTAAATACTATTTGGAGGCATTTAATGTTCAAGCAAAAACAGCTGATTTTTGACAAAAGAGATAACACCCCCCCATTACTTCATGCTTCAGAAATGTGGAAAATGGTCCGTTTTCAAATGTTTTATTTTTGAACGTCAGTTCACATTTGTAGGTGGATCATCAGTGTTAGAGCTAAAATTAGCATGTTTAAAGTGATTTTCATGCTTCCAGGGGCCCTAAACACAAGATTTATGGAATGGTTAAAAGTCCATGAAAATGGCCAATTTACTCACTCTTAGTTCTCAAAAAGGGTTTCTTCACCCCGGGAAGTTAATTAAATACCATTTGGAGGCATTTAATGTTCGAGCCAAAACGGCTGATTTTCGACAAAAGAGATAACACCCCCCCATTACGTCATGCTTCAGAAAGGTGGAAAATGGTCCGTTTTCAAATGTTTTATTTTTGAACGTCAGTTCACATTTGTAGGTGGATCATCAGTGTTAGAGCTAAAATGAGCATGTTTAAAGTGATTTTCATGCTTCCAGGGGCTCGGGAAGTGAATTAAATACTATTTGGAGGCATTTAATGTTCAAGCAAAAACAGCTGATTTTTGACAAAAGAGATAACACCCCCCCATTACTTCATGCTTCAGAAATGTGGAAAATGGTCCGTTTTCAAATGTTTTATTTTTGAACGTCAGTTCACATTTGTAGGTGGATCATCAGTGTTAGAGCTAAAATTAGCATGTTTAAAGTGATTTTCATGCTTCCAGGGGCCCTAAACACAAGATTTATGGAATGGTTAAAAGTGCATGAAAATGGCCAATTTACTCACTCTGAGTTCTCAAAAAGGGTTTCTTCACCCCGGGAAGTTAATTAAATACCATTTGGAGGCATTTAATGTTCGAGCCAAAACGGCTGATTTTCGACAAAAGAGATAACACCCCCCCATTACGTCATGCTTCAGAAATGTGGAAAATGGTCCGTTTTCAAATGTTTTATTTTTGAACGTCAGTTCACATTTGTAGGTGGATCATCAATGTTAGAGCTAAAATTAGCATGTTTAAAGTGATTTTCATGCTTCCAGGGGCTCGGGAAGTGAATTAAATACTATTTGGAGGCATTTAATGTTCAAGCAAAAACAGCTGATTTTTGACAAAAGAGATAACACCCCCCCATTACGTCATGCTTCAGAAATGTGGAAAATGGTCCGTTTTCAAATGTTTTATTTTTGAACATCAGTTCACATTTGTAGGTGAATCATCAGTGTTAGAGCTAAAATTAGCATGTTTAAAGTGATTTTCATGCTTCCAGGGGCCCTAAACACAAGATTTAAGGAATGGTTAAAAGTGCATGAAAATGGCCAATTTACTCACTCTGAGTTCTCAAAAAGGGTTTCTTCACCCCGGGAAGTTAATTAAATACCATTTGGAGGCATTTAATGTTCGAGCCAAAACGGCTGATTTTCGACAAAAGAGATAACACCCCCCCATTACGTCATGCTTCAGAAATGTGGAAAATGGTCCGTTTTCAAATGTTTTATTTTTGAACGTCAGTTGACATTTGTAGGTGGATCATCAGTGTTAGAGCTAAAATTAGCATGTTTAAAGTGATTTTCATGCTTCCAGGGGCCCTAAACACAAGATTTATGGAATGGTTAAAAGTGCATGAAAATGGCCAATTTACTCACTCTGAGTTCTCAAAAAGGGTTTCTTCACCCCGGGAAGTTAATTAAATACCATTTGGAGGCATTTAATGTTCGAGCCAAAACGGCTGATTTTCGACAAAAGAGATATCACCCCCCCATTACGTCATGCTTCAGAAATGTGGAAAATGGTCCGTTTTCAAATGTTTTATTTTTGAACGTCAGTTCACATTTGTAGGTGGATCATCAGTGTTAGAGCTAAAATGAGCATGTTTAAAGTGATTTTCATGCTTCTAGGGGTTTGGGAAGTGAATTAAATACTATTTGGAGGCATTTAATGTTCAAGCAAAAACAGCTGATTTTTGACAAAAGAGATAACACCCCCCCCATTACGTCATGCTTCAGAAATGTGGAAAATGGTCCGTTTTCAAATGTTTTATTTTTGAACGTCAGTTGACATTTGTAGGTGGATCATCAGTGTTAGAGCTAAAATTAGCATGTTTAAAGTGATTTTCATGCTTCCAGGGGCCCTAAACACAAGATTTATGGAATGGTTAAAAGTGCATGAAAATGGCCAATTTACTCACTCTGAGTTCTCAAAAAGGGTTTCTTCACCCCGGGAAGTTAATTAAATACCATTTGGAGGCATTTAATGTTCGAGCCAAAACGGCTGATTTTCGACAAAAGAGATAACACCCCCCCATTACGTCATGCTTCAGAAATGTGGAAAATGGTCCGTTTTCAAATGTTTTATTTTTGAACGTCAGTTCACATTTGTAGGTGGATCATCAGTGTTAGAGCTAAAATTAGCATGTTTAAAGTGATTTTCATGCTTCCAGGGGCCCTAAACACAAGATTTATGGAATGGTTAAAAGTGCATGAAAATGGCCAATTTACTCACTCTGAGTTCTCAAAAAGGGTTTCTTCACCCCGGGAAGTTAATTAAATACCATTTGGAGGCATTTAATGTTCGAGCCAAAACGGCTGATTTTCGACAAAAGAGATATCACCCCCCCATTACGTCATGCTTCAGAAATGTGGAAAATGGTCCGTTTTCAAATGTTTTATTTTTGAACGTCAGTTCACATTTGTAGGTGGATCATCAGTGTTAGAGCTAAAATGAGCATGTTTAAAGTGATTTTCATGCTTCTAGGGGCTCGGGAAGTGAATTAAATACTATTTGGAGGCATTTAATGTTCAAGCAAAAACAGCTGATTTTTGACAAAAGAGATAACACCCCCCCATTACGTCATGCTTCAGAAATGTGGAAAATGGTCCGTTTTCAAATGTTTTATTTTTGAACGTCAGTTGACATTTGTAGGTGGATCATCAGTGTTAGAGCTAAAATTAGCATGTTTAAAGTGATTTTCATGCTTCCAGGGGCACTAAACACAAGATTTATGGAATGGTTAAAAGTGCATGAAAATGGCCAATTTACTCACTCTGAGTTCTCAAAAAGGGTTTCTTTACCCCGGGAAGTTAATTAAATACCATTTGGAGGCATTTAATGTTCGAGCCTAAACGGCTGATTTTCGACAAAAGAGATAACACCCCCCCATTACGTCATGCTTCAGAAATGTGGAAAATGGTCCGTTTTCAAATGTTTTATTTTTGAACGTCAGTTCACATTTGTAGGTGAATCATCAGTGTTAGAGCTAAAATTAGCATGTTTAAAGTGATTTTCATGCTTCCAGGGGCTCGGGAAGTGAATTAAATACTATTTGGAGGCATTTAATGTTCAAGCAAAAACAGCTGATTTTTGACAAAAGAGATAACACCCCCCCATTACGTCATGCTTCAGAAATGTGGAAAATGGTCCGTTTTCAAATGTTTTATTTTTGAACGTCAGTTCACATTTGTAGGTGAATCATCAGTGTTAGAGCTAAAATTAGCATGTTTAAAGTGATTTTCATGCTTCCAGGGGCCCTAAACACAAGATTTAAGGAATGGTTAAAAGTGCATGAAAATGGCCAATTTACTCACTCTGAGTTCTCAAAAAGGGTTTCTTCACCCCGGGAAGTTAATTAAATACCATTTGGAGGCATTTAATGTTCGAGCCAAAACGGCTGATTTTCGACAAAAGAGATAACACCCCCCCATTACGTCATGCTTCAGAAATGTGGAAAATGGTCCGTTTTCAAATGTTTTATTTTTTAACATCAGTTCACATTTGTAGGTGGATCATCAGTGTTAGAGCTAAAATTAGCATGTTTAAAGTGATTTTCATGCTTCCAGGGGCCCTAAACACAAGATTTATGGAATGGTTAAAAGTCCATGAAAATGGCCAATTTACTCACTCTTAGTTCTCAAAAAGGGTTTCTTCACCCCGGGAAGTTAATTAAATACCATTTGGAGGCATTTAATGTTCGAGCCAAAACGGCTGATTTTCGACAAAAGAGATAACACCCCCCCCCATTACGTCATGCTTCAGAAATGTGGAAAATGGTCCGTTTTCAAATGTTTTATTTTTGAACGTCAGTTCACATTTGTAGGTGGATCATCAGTGTTAGAGCTAAAATGAGCATGTTTAAAGTGATTTTCATGCTTCCAGGGGCTCGGGAAGTGAATTAAATACTATTTGGAGGCATTTAATGTTCAAGCAAAAACAGCTGATTTTTGACAAAAGAGATAACACCCCCCCCATTACTACATGCTTCAGAAATGTGGAAAATGGTCCGTTTTCAAATGTTTTATTTTTGAACGTCAGTTGACATTTGTAGGTGGATCATCAGTGTTAGAGCTAAAATTAGCATGTTTAAAGTGATTTTCATGCTTCCAGGGGCCCTAAACACAAGATTTACGAAATGGTTAAAAGTGCATGAAAATGGCCAATTTACTCACTCTGAGTTCTCAAAAAGGGGTTCTTCACCCCGGGAAGTTAATTAAATACCATTTGGAGGCATTTAATGTTCGAGCCTAAACGGCTGATTTTCGACAAAAGAGATAACACCCCCCCATTACGTCATGCTTCAGAAATGTGGAAAATGGTCCGTTTTCAAATGTTTTATTTTTGAACGTCAGTTCACATTTGTAGGTGAATCATCAGTGTTAGAGCTAAAATTAGCATGTTTAAAGTGATTTTCATGCTTCCAGGGGCCCTAAACACAAGATTTAAGGAATGGTTAAAAGTGCATGAAAATGGCCAATTTACTCACTCTGAGTTCTCAAAAAGGGTTTCTTCACCCCGGGAAGTTAATTAAATACCATTTGGAGGCATTTAATGTTCGAGCCAAAACGGCTGATTTTCGACAAAAGAGATAACACCCCCCCCATTACGTCATGCTTCAGAAATGTGGAAAATGGTCCGTTTTCAAATGTTTTATTTTTTAACGTCAGTTCACATTTGTAGGTGGATCATCAGTGTTAGAGCTAAAATTAGCATGTTTAAAGTGATTTTCATGCTTCCAGGGGCCCTAAACACAAGATTTATGGAATGGTTAAAAGTCCATGAAAATGGCCAATTTACTCACTCTGAGTTCTCAAAAAGGGTTTCTTCACCCCGGGAAGTTAATTAAATACCATTTAGAGGCATTTAATGTTCGAGCCAAAACGGCTGATTTTCGACAAAAGAGATAACACCCCCCCATTACGTCATGCTTCAGAAATGTGGAAAATGGTCCGTTTTCAAATGTTTTATTTTTTAACGTCAGTTCACATTTGTAGGTGGATCATCAGTGTTAGAGCTAAAATTAGCATGTTTAAAGTGATTTTCATGCTTCCAGGGGCCCTAAACACAAGATTTATGGAATGGTTAAAAGTCCATGAAAATGGCCAATTTACTCACTCTGAGTTCTCAAAAAGGGTTTCTTCACCCCGGGAAGTTAATTAAATACCATTTGGAGGCATTTAATGTTCGAGCCAAAACGGCTGATTTTCGAAAAAAGAGATAACACCCCCCCATTACGTCATGCTTCAGAAATGTGGAAAATGGTCCGTTTTCAAATGTTTTATTTTTGAACGTCAGTTCACATTTGTAGGTGGATCATCAGTGTTAGAGCTTAAATTAGCATGTTTATAGTGATTTTCATGCTTCCAGGGGCTCGGGAAGTGAATTAAATACTATTTGGAGGCATTTAATGTTCAAGCAAAAACAGCAGATTTTTGACAAAAGAGATAACACCCCCCCATTACGTCATGCTTCAGAAATGTGGAAAATGGTCCGTTTTCAAATGTTTCATTTTTGAACGTCAGTTCACATTTGTAGGTGGATCATCAGTGTTAGAGCTAAAATTAGCATGTTTAAAGTGATTTTCATGCTTCCAGGGGCCCTAAACACAAGATTTATGGAATGGTTAAAAGTCCATGAAAATGGCCAATTTACTCACTCTGAGTTCTCAAAAAGGGTTTCTTCACCCCGGGAAGTTGATTAAATATCATTTGGAGGCATTTAATGTTCGAGCCAAAACGGCTGATTTTCGACAAAAGAGATAACACCCCGCCATTACGTCATGCTTCAGAAATGTGGAAAATGGTCAGTTTTCAAATGTTTTATTTTTGAACGTCAGTTCACATTTGTAGGTGAATCATCAGTGTTAGAGCTAAAATTAGCATGTTTAAAGTGATTTTCATGCTTCCAGGGGCTCGGGAAGTGAATTAAATACTATTTGGAGGCATTTAATGTTCAAGCAAAAACAGCTGATTTTTGACAAAAGAGATAACACCCCCCCATTACGTCATGCTTCAGAAATGTGGAAAATGGTCCGTTTTCAAATGTTTTATTTTTGAACGTCAGTTCACATTTGTAGGTGGATCATCAGTGTTAGAGCTAAAATGAGCATGTTTAAAGTGATTTTCATGCTTCTAGGGGCTCGGGAAGTGAATTAAATACTATTTGGAGGCATTTAATGTTCAAGCAAAAACAGCTGATTTTTGACAAAAGAGATAACACCCCCCCATTACGTCATGCTTCAGAAATGTGGAAAATGGTCCGTTTTCAAATGTTTTATTTTTGAACGTCAGTTGACATTTGTAGGTGGATCATCAGTGTTAGAGCTAAAATTAGCATGTTTAAAGTGATTTTCATGCTTCCAGGGGCCCTAAACACAAGATTTATGGAATGGTTAAAAGTGCATGAAAATGGCCAATTTACTCACTCTGAGTTCTCAAAAAGGATTTCTTTACCCCGGGAAGTTAATTAAATACCATTTGGAGGCATTTAATGTTCGAGCCTAAACGGCTGATTTTCGACAAAAGAGATAACACCCCCCCATTACGTCATGCTTCAGAAATGTGGAAAATGGTCCGTTTTCAAATGTTTTATTTTTGAACGTCAGTTCACATTTGTAGGTGAATCATCAGTGTTAGAGCTAAAATTAGCATGTTTAAAGTGATTTTCATGCTTCCAGGGGCTCGGGAAGTGAATTAAATACTATTTGGAGGCATTTAATGTTCAAGCAAAAACAGCTGATTTTTGACAAAAGAGATAACACCCCCCCATTACGTCATGCTTCAGAAATGTGGAAAATGGTCCGTTTTCAAATGTTTTATTTTTGAACGTCAGTTCACATTTGTAGGTGAATCATCAGTGTTAGAGCTAAAATTAGCATGTTTAAAGTGATTTTCATGCTTCCAGGGGCCCTAAACACAAGATTTAAGGAATGGTTAAAAGTGCATGAAAATGGCCAATTTACTCACTCTGAGTTCTCAAAAAGGGTTTCTTCACCCCGGGAAGTTAATTAAATACCATTTGGAGGCATTTAATGTTCGAGCCAAAACGGCTGATTTTCGAAAAAAGAGATAACACCCCCCCATTACGTCATGCTTCAGAAATGTGGAAAATGGTCCGTTTTCAAATGTTTTATTTTTGAACGTCAGTTCACATTTGTAGGTGGATCATCAGTGTTAGAGCTTAAATTAGCATGTTTATAGTGATTTTCATGCTTCCAGGGGCTCGGGAAGTGAATTAAATACTATTTGGAGGCATTTAATGTTCAAGCAAAAACAGCAGATTTTTGACAAAAGAGATAACACCCCCCCGTTACGTCATGCTTCAGAAATGTGGAAAATGGTCCGTTTTCAAATGTTTCATTTTTGAACGTCAGTTCACATTTGTAGGTGGATCATCAGTGTTAGAGCTAAAATTAGCATGTTTAAAGTGATTTTCATGCTTCCAGGGGCCCTAAACACAAGATTTATGGAATGGTTAAAAGTCCATGAAAATGGCCAATTTACTCACTCTGAGTTCTCAAAAAGGGTTTCTTCACCCCGGGAAGTTGATTAAATATCATTTGGAGGCATTTAATGTTCGAGCCAAAACGGCTGATTTTCGACAAAAGAGATAACACCCCGCCATTACGTCATGCTTCAGAAATGTGGAAAATGGTCCGTTTTCAAATGTTTTATTTTTGAACGTCAGTTCACATTTGTAGGTGAATCATCAGTGTTAGAGCTAAAATTAGCATGTTTAAAGTGATTTTCATGCTTCCAGGGGCTCGGGAAGTGAATTAAATACTATTTGGAGGCATTTAATGTTCAAGCAAAAACAGCTGATTTTTGACAAAAGAGATAACACCCCCCCATTACGTCATGCTTCAGAAATGTGGAAAATGGTCCGTTTTCAAATGTTTTATTTTTGAACGTCAGTTCACATTTGTAGGTGGATCATCAGTGTTAGAGCTAAAATGGGCATGTTTAAAGTGATTTTCATGCTTCTAGGGGCTCGGGAAGTGAATTAAATACTATTTGGAGGCATTTAATGTTCAAGCAAAAACAGCTGATTTTTGACAAAAGAGATAACACCCCCCCATTACGTCATGCTTCAGAAATGTGGAAAATGGTCCGTTTTCAAATGTTTTATTTTTGAACGTCAGTTGACATTTGTAGGTGGATCATCAGTGTTAGAGCTAAAATTAGCATGTTTAAAGTGATTTTCATGCTTCCAGGGGCCCTAAACACAAGATTTATGGAATGGTTAAAAGTGCATGAAAATGGCCAATTTACTCACTCTGAGTTCTCAAAAAGGGTTTCTTTACCCCGGGAAGTTAATTAAATACCATTTGGAGGCATTTAATGTTCGAGCCTAAACGGCTGATTTTCGACAAAAGAGATAACACCCCCCCATTACGTCATGCTTCAGAAATGTGGAAAATGGTCCGTTTTCAAATGTTTTATTTTTGAACGTCAGTTCACATTTGTAGGTGAATCATCAGTGTTAGAGCTAAAATTAGCATGTTTAAAGTGATTTTCATGCTTCCAGGGGCTCGGGAAGTGAATTAAATACTATTTGGAGGCATTTAATGTTCAAGCAAAAACAGCTGATTTTTGACAAAAGAGATAACACCCCCCCATTACGTCATGCTTCAGAAATGTGGAAAATGGTCCGTTTTCAAATGTTTTATTTTTGAACGTCAGTTCACATTTGTAGGTGAATCATCAGTGTTAGAGCTAAAATTAGCATGTTTAAAGTGATTTTCATGCTTCCAGGGGCCCTAAACACAAGATTTAAGGAATGGTTAAAAGTGCATGAAAATGGCCAATTTACTCACTCTGAGTTCTCAAAAAGGGTTTCTTCACCCCGGGAAGTTAATTAAATACCATTTGGAGGCATTTAATGTTCGAGCCAAAACGGCTGATTTTCGACAAAAGAGATAACACCCCCCCATTACGTCATGCTTCAGAAATGTGGAAAATGGTCCGTTTTCAAATGTTTTATTTTTTAACGTCAGTTCACATTTGTAGGTGGATCATCAGTGTTAGAGCTAAAATTAGCATGTTTAAAGTGATTTTCATGCTTCCAGGGGCCCTAAACACAAGATTTATGGAATGGTTAAAAGTCCATGAAAATGGCCAATTTACTCACTCTTAGTTCTCAAAAAGGGTTTCTTCACCCCGGGAAGTTAATTAAATACCATTTGGAGGCATTTAATGTTCGAGCCAAAACGGCTGATTTTCGACAAAAGAGATAACACCCCCCCCATTACGTCATGCTTCAGAAATGTGGAAAATGGTCCGTTTTCAAATGTTTTATTTTTGAACGTCAGTTCACATTTGTAGGTGGATCATCAGTGTTAGAGCTAAAATGAGCATGTTTAAAGTGATTTTCATGCTTCCAGGGGCTCGGGAAGTGAATTAAATACTATTTGGAGGCATTTAATGTTCAAGCAAAAACAGCTGATTTTTGACAAAAGAGATAACACCCCCCCATTACTTCATGCTTCAGAAATGTGGAAAATGGTCCGTTTTCAAATGTTTTATTTTTGAACGTCAGTTGACATTTGTAGGTGGATCATCAGTGTTAGAGCTAAAATTAGCATGTTTAAAGTGATTTTCATGCTTCCAGGGGCCCTAAACACAAGATTTATGAAATGGTTAAAAGTGCATGAAAATGGCCAATTTACTCACTCTGAGTTCTCAAAAAGGGGTTCTTCACCCCGGGAAGTTAATTAAATACCATTTGGAGGCATTTAATGTTCGAGCCTAAACGGCTGATTTTCGACAAAAGAGATAACACCCCCCCATTACGTCATGCTTCAGAAATGTGGAAAATGGTCCGTTTTCAAATGTTTTATTTTTGAACGTCAGTTCACATTTGTAGGTGAATCATCAGTGTTAGAGCTAAAATTAGCATGTTTAAAGTGATTTTCATGCTTCCAGGGGCCCTAAACACAAGATTTAAGGAATGGTTAAAAGTGCATGAAAATGGCCAATTTACTCACTCTGAGTTCTCAAAAAGGGTTTCTTCACCCCGGGAAGTTAATTAAATACCATTTGGAGGCATTTAATGTTCGAGCCAAAACGGCTGATTTTCGACAAAAGAGATAACACCCCCCCATTACGTCATGCTTCAGAAATGTGGAAAATGGTCCGTTTTCAAATGTTTTATTTTTTAACGTCAGTTCACATTTGTAGGTGGATCATCAGTGTTAGAGCTAAAATTAGCATGTTTAAAGTGATTTTCATGCTTCCAGGGGCCCTAAACACAAGATTTATGGAATGGTTAAAAGTCCATGAAAATGGCCAATTTACTCACTCTGAGTTCTCAAAAAGGGTTTCTTCACCCCGGGAAGTTAATTAAATACCATTTAGAGGCATTTAATGTTCGAGCCAAAACGGCTGATTTTCGACAAAAGAGATAACACCCCCCCATTACGTCATGCTTCAGAAATGTGGAAAATGGTCCGTTTTCAAATGTTTTATTTTTTAACGTCAGTTCACATTTGTAGGTGGATCATCAGTGTTAGAGCCAAAATTAGCATGTTTAAAGTGATTTTCATGCTTCCAGGGGCCCTAAACACAAGATTTATGGAATGGTTAAAAGTCCATGAAAATGGCCAATTTACTCACTCTGAGTTCTCAAAAAGGGTTTCTTCACCCCGGGAAGTTAATTAAATACCATTTGGAGGCATTTAATGTTCGAGCCAAAACGGCTGATTTTCGAAAAAAGAGATAACACCCCCCCATTACGTCATGCTTCAGAAATGTGGAAAATGGTCCGTTTTCAAATGTTTTATTTTTGAACGTCAGTTCACATTTGTAGGTGGATCATCATTGTTAGAGCTTAAATTAGCATGTTTATAGTGATTTTCATGCTTCCAGGGGCTCGGGAAGTGAATTAAATACTATTTGGAGGCATTTAATGTTCAAGCAAAAACAGCGGATTTTTGACAAAAGAGATAACACCCCCCCATTACGTCATGCTTCAGAAAAGTGGAAAATGGTCCGTTTTCAAATGTTTCATTTTTGAACGTCAGTTCACATTTGTAGGTGGATCATCAGTGTTAGAGCTAAAATTAGCATGTTTAAAGTGATTTTCATGCTTCCAGGGGCCCTAAACACAAGATTTATGGAATGGTTAAAAGTCCATGAAAATGGCCAATTTACTCACTCTGAGTTCTCAAAAAGGGTTTCTTCACCCCGGGAAGTTGATTAAATATCATTTGGAGGCATTTAATGTTCGAGCCAAAACGGCTGATTTTCGACAAAAGAGATAACACCCCCCCCCATTACGTCATGCTTCAGAAATGTGGAAAATGGTCCGTTTTCAAATGTTTTATTTTTGAACGTCAGTTCACATTTGTAGGTGGATCATCAGTGTTAGAGCTAAAATTAGCATGTTTAAAGTGATTTTCATGCTTCCAGGGGCTCGGGAAGTTAAATAAATACCATTTGGAGGCATTTAATGTTCGAGCAAAAACGGCTGATTTTCGACAAAAGAGATAACACCCCCCCCATTACGTCATGCTTCAGAAATGTGGAAAATGGTCCGTTTTCAAATGTTTTATTTTTGAACGTCAGTTCACATTTGTAGGTGGATCATCAGTGTTAGAGCTAAAATAAGCATGTTTAAAGTGATTTTCATGCTTCCAGGGGCCCTAAACACAAGATTTATGGAATGGTTAAAAGTGCATGAAAATGGCCAATTTACTCACTCTGAGTTCTCAAAAAAGGTTTCTTCATCCCGGGAAGTTAATTAATTACCATTTGGAGGCATTTAATGTTCGAGCTAAAACGGATGATTTTCGACAAAAGAGATAACACCCCCCCATTACGTCATGCTTCAGAAATGTGGAAAATGGTCCGTTTTCAAATGTTTTATTTTTGAACGTCAGTTCACGTTTGTAGGTGGATCATCAGTGTTACAGCTAAAATTAGCATGTTTAAAGTGATTTTCATGCTTTCAGGGGCCCTAAACACAAGATTTATGGAATGGTTAAAAGTGCATGAAAATGGCCAATTTACTCACTCTGAGTTCTCAAAAAAGGTTTCTTCATCCCGGGAAGTTGATTAAATACCATTTGGAGGCATTTAATGTTCGAGCTAAAACGGATGATTTTCGACAAAAGAGATAACACCCCCCCATTACGTCATGCTTCAGAAATGTGGAAAATGGTCCGTTTTCAAATGTTTTATTTTTGAACGTCAGTTCACATTTGTAGGTGGATCATCAGTGTTAGAGCTAAAATTAGCATGTTTAAAGTGATTCTCATGCTTCCAGGGGCTCGGGAAGTTAATTAAATACCATTTGGAGGCATTTAATGTTCGAGCAAAAACGGCTGATTTTCGACAAAAGAGATAACACCCCCCCCATTACGTCATGCTTCAGAAATGTGGAAAATGGTCCGTTTTCAAATGTTTTATTTTTGAACGTCAGTTCACATTTGTAGGTGGATCATCAGTGTTAGAGCTAAAATTAGCATGTTTAAAGTGATTTTCATGCTTCCAGGGGCCCTAAACACAAGATTTATGGAATGGTTAAAAGTGCATGAAAATGGCCAATTTACTCACTCTGAGTTCTCAAAAAAGGTTTCTTCATCCCGGGAAGTTAATTAATTACCATTTGGAGGCATTTAATGTTCGAGCTAAAACGGATGATTTTCGACAAAAGAGATAACACCCCCCCATTACGTCATGCTTCAGAAATGTGGAAAATGGTCCGTTTTCAAATGTTTTATTTTTGAACGTCAGTTCACGTTTGTAGGTGGATCATCAGTGTTACAGCTAAAATTAGCATGTTTAAAGTGATTTTCATGCTTTCAGGGGCCCTAAACACAAGATTTATGGAATGGTTAAAAGTGCATGAAAATGGCCAATTTACTCACTCTGAGTTCTCAAAAAAGGTTTCTTCATCCCGGGAAGTTAATTAAATACCATTTGGAGGCATTTAATGTTCAAGCAAAAACAGCTGATTTTTGACAAAAGAGATAACACCCCCCCATTACTTCATGCTTCAGAAATGTGGAAAATGGTCCGTTTTCAAATGTTTTATTTTTGAACGTCAGTTCACATTTGTAGGTGGATCATCAGTGTTAGAGCTAAAATTAGCATGTTTAAAGTGATTTTCATGCTTCCAGGGGCTCGGGAAGTTAATTAAATACCATTTGTAGGCATTTAATGTTCGAGCAAAAACGGCTGATTTTCGACAAAAGAGATAACACCCCCCCCATTACGTCATGCTTCAGAAATGTGGAAAATGGTCCGTTTTCAAATGTTTTATTTTTGAACGTCAGTTCACATTTGTAGGTGGATCATCAGTGTTAGAGCTAAAATTAGCATGTTTAAAGTGATTTTCATGCTTCAAGGGGCCCTAAACACAAGATTTATGGAATGGTTAAAAGTGCATGAAAATGGCCAATTTACTCACTCTGAGTTCTCAAAAAAGGTTTCTTCATCCCGGGAAGTTAATTAAATACCATTTGGAGGCATTTAATGTTCGAGCTAAAACGGATGATTTTCGACAAAAGAGATAACACCCCCCCCATTACGTCATGCTTCAGAAATGTGGAAAATGGTCCGTTTTCAAATGTTTTATTTTTGAACGTCAGTTCACGTTTGTAGGTGGATCATCAGTGTTACAGCTAAAATTAGCATGTTTAAAGTGATTTTCATGCTTTCAGGGGCCCTAAACACAAGATTTATGGAATGGTTAAAAGTGCATGAAAATGGCCAATTTACTCACTCTGAGTTCTCAAAAAAGGTTTCTTCATCCCGGGAAGTTAATTAATTACCATTTGGAGGCATTTAATGTTCAAGCTAAAACGGATGATTTTCGACAAAAGAGATAACACCCCCCCATTACGTCATGCTTCAGAAATGTGGAAAATGGTCCGTTTTCAAATGTTTTATTTTTGAACGTCAGTTCACGTTTGTAGGTGGATCATCAGTGTTACAGCTAAAATTAGCATGTTTAAAGTGATTTTCATGCTTTCAGGGGCCCTAAACACAAGATTTATGGAATGGTTAAAAGTGCATGAAAATGGCCAATTTACTCACTCTGAGATCTCAAAAAAGGTTTCTTCATCCCGGGAAGTTGATTAAATACCATTTGGAGGCATTTAATGTTCGAGCTAAAACGGATGATTTTCGACAAAAGAGATAACACCCCCCCATTACGTCATGCTTCAGAAATGTGGAAAATGGTCCGTTTTCAAATGTTTTATTTTTGAACGTCAGTTCACATTTGTAGGTGGATCATCAGTGTTAGAGCTAAAATTAGCATGTTTAAAGTGATTCTCATGCTTCCAGGGGCTCGGGAAGTTAATTAAATACCATTTGGAGGCATTTAATGTTCGAGCAAAAACGGCTGATTTTCGACAAAAGAGATAACACCCCCCCCATTACGTCATGCTTCAGAAATGTGGAAAATGGTCCGTTTTCAAATGTTTTATTTTTGAACGTCAGTTCACATTTGTAGGTGGATCATCAGTGTTAGAGCTAAAATTAGCATGTTTAAAGTGATTTTCATGCTTCCAGGGGCCCTAAACACAAGATTTATGGAATGGTTAAAAGTGCATGAAAATGGCCAATTTACTCACTCTGAGTTCTCAAAAAAGGTTTCTTCATCCCGGGAAGTTAATTAATTACCATTTGGAGGCATTTAATGTTCGAGCTAAAACGGATGATTTTCGACAAAAGAGATAACACCCCCCCATTACGTCATGCTTCAGAAATGTGGAAAATGGTCCGTTTTCAAATGTTTTATTTTTGAACGTCAGTTCACGTTTGTAGGTGGATCATCAGTGTTACAGCTAAAATTAGCATGTTTAAAGTGATTTTCATGCTTTCAGGGGCCCTAAACACAAGATTTATGGAATGGTTAAAAGTGCATGAAAATGGCCAATTTACTCACTCTGAGTTCTCAAAAAAGGTTTCTTCATCCCGGGAAGTTAATTAAATACCATTTGGAGGCATTTAATGTTCGAGCAAAAACAGCTGATTTTTGACAAAAGAGATAACACCCCCCCATTACTTCATGCTTCAGAAATGTGGAAAATGGTCCGTTTTCAAATGTTTTATTTTTGAACGTCAGTTCACATTTGTAGGTGGATCATCAGTGTTAGAGCTAAAATTAGCATGTTTAAAGTGATTTTCATGCTTCCAGGGGCCCTAAACACAAGATTTATGGAATGGTTAAAAGTGCATGAAAATGGCCAATTTACTCACTCTGAGTTCTCAAAAAAGGTTTCTTCATCCCGGGAAGTTAATTAAATACCATTTGGAGGCATTTAATGTTTGAGCTAAAACGGATGATTTTCGACAAAAGAGATAACACCCCCCCGTTACGTCATGCTTCAGAAATGTGGAAAATGGTCCGTTTTCAAATGTTTTATTTTTGAACGTCAGTTCACATTTGTAGGTGGATCATCAGTGTTAGAGCTAAAATTAGCATGTTTAAAGTGATTTTCATGCTTCCAGGGGCTCGGGAAGTTAATTAAATACCATTTGTAGGCATTTAATGTTCGAGCAAAAACGGCTGATTTTCGACAAAAGAGATAACACCCCCCCCCATTACGTCATGCTTCAGAAATGTGGAAAATGGTCCGTTTTCAAATGTTTTATTTTTGAACGTCAGTTCACATTTGTAGGTGGATCATCAGTGTTAGAGCTAAAATTAGCATGTTTAAAGTGATTTTCATGCTTCAAGGGGCCCTAAACACAAGATTTATGGAATGGTTAAAAGTGCATGAAAATGGCCAATTTACTCACTCTGAGTTCTCAAAAAAGGTTTCTTCATCCCGGGAAGTTAATTAAATACCATTTGGAGGCATTTAATGTTCGAGCTAAAACTGATGATTTTCGACAAAAGAGATAACACCCCCTATTACGTCATGCTTCAGAAATGTGGAAAATGGTCCATTTTCAAATGTTTTATTTTTGAACGTCAGTTCACATTTGTAGGTGGATCATCAGTGTTAGAGCTAAAATTAGCATGTTTAAAGTGATTTTCATGCTTCCAGGGGCTCGGGAAGTGAATTAAATACTATTTGGAGGCATTTAATGTTCAAGCAAAAACAGCTGATTTTTGACAAAAGAGATAACACCCCCCCATTACTTCATGCTTCAGAAATGTGGAAAATGGTCCGTTTTCAAATGTTTTATTTTTGAACGTCAGTTCACATTTGTAGGTGGATCATCAGTGTTAGAGCTAAAATTAGCATGTTTAAAGTGATTTTCATGCTTCCAGGGGCCCTAAACACAAGATTTATGGAATGGTTAAAAGTGCATGAAAATGGCCAATTTACTCACTCTGAGTTCTCAAAAAAGGTTTCTTCATCCCGGGAAGTTAATTAAATACCATTTGGAGGCATTTAATGTTCGAGCTAAAACGGATGATTTTCGACAAAAGAGATAACACCCCCCCATTACGTCATGCTTCAGAAATGTGGAAAATGGTCCGTTTTCAAATGTTTTATTTTTGAACGTCAGTTCACATTTGTAGGTGGATCATCAGTGTTAGAGCTAAAATTAGCATGTTTAATGTGATTTTCATGCTTCCAGGGGCTCAGAAAGTGAATTAAATACTATTTGGAGGCATTTAATGTTCAAGCAAAAACAGCTGATTTTTGACAAAAGAGATAACACCCCCCCATTACGTCATGCTTCAGAAATGTGGAAAATGGTACGTTTTCAAATGTTTTATTTTTGAACGTCAGTTTACCTTTGTAGGTGGATCATCAGTGTTAGAGCTAAAATTAGCATGTTTAAAGTGATTTTCATGCTTCCAGGGGCCCTAAACACAAGATTTATGGAATGGTTAAAAGTGCATGAAAATGGCCAATTTACTCACTCTGAGTTCTCAAAAAAGGTTTCTTCATCCCGGGAAGTTAATTAAATACCATTTGGAGGCATTTAATGTTCGAGCAAAAACAGCTGATTTTTGACAAAAGAGATAACACCCCCCCATTACTTCATGCTTCAGAAATGTGGAAAATGGTCCGTTTTCAAATGTTTTATTTTTGAACGTCAGTTCACATTTGTAGGTGGATCATCAGTGTTAGAGCTAAAATTAGCATGTTTAAAGTGATTTTCATGCTTCCAGGGGCCCTAAACACAAGATTTATGGAATGGTTAAAAGTGCATGAAAATGGCCAATTTACTCACTCTGAGTTCTCAAAAAAGGTTTCTTCATCCCGGGAAGTTAATTAAATACCATTTGGAGGCATTTAATGTTTGAGCTAAAACGGATGATTTTCGACAAAAGAGATAACACCCCCCCGTTACGTCATGCTTCAGAAATGTGGAAAATGGTCCGTTTTCAAATGTTTTATTTTTGAACGTCAGTTCACATTTGTAGGTGGATCATCAGTGTTAGAGCTAAAATTAGCATGTTTAAAGTGATTTTCATGCTTCCAGGGGCTCGGGAAGTTAATTAAATACCATTTGTAGGCATTTAATGTTCGAGCAAAAACGGCTGATTTTCGACAAAAGAGATAACACCCCCCCCCATTACGTCATGCTTCAGAAATGTGGAAAATGGTCCGTTTTCAAATGTTTTATTTTTGAACGTCAGTTCACATTTGTAGGTGGATCATCAGTGTTAGAGCTAAAATTAGCATGTTTAAAGTGATTTTCATGCTTCAAGGGGCCCTAAACACAAGATTTATGGAATGGTTAAAAGTGCATGAAAATGGCCAATTTACTCACTCTGAGTTCTCAAAAAAGGTTTCTTCATCCCGGGAAGTTAATTAAATACCATTTGGAGGCATTTAATGTTCGAGCTAAAACTGATGATTTTCGACAAAAGAGATAACACCCCCTATTACGTCATGCTTCAGAAATGTGGAAAATGGTCCATTTTCAAATGTTTTATTTTTGAACGTCAGTTCACATTTGTAGGTGGATCATCAGTGTTAGAGCTAAAATTAGCATGTTTAAAGTGATTTTCATGCTTCCAGGGGCTCGGGAAGTGAATTAAATACTATTTGGAGGCATTTAATGTTCAAGCAAAAACAGCTGATTTTTGACAAAAGAGATAACACCCCCCCATTACTTCATGCTTCAGAAATGTGGAAAATGGTCCGTTTTCAAATGTTTTATTTTTGAACGTCAGTTCACATTTGTAGGTGGATCATCAGTGTTAGAGCTAAAATTAGCATGTTTAAAGTGATTTTCATGCTTCCAGGGGCCCTAAACACAAGATTTATGGAATGGTTAAAAGTGCATGAAAATGGCCAATTTACTCACTCTGAGTTCTCAAAAAAGGTTTCTTCATCCCGGGAAGTTAATTAAATACCATTTGGAGGCATTTAATGTTCGAGCTAAAACGGATGATTTTCGACAAAAGAGATAACACCCCCCCATTACGTCATGCTTCAGAAATGTGGAAAATGGTCCGTTTTCAAATGTTTTATTTTTGAACGTCAGTTCACATTTGTAGGTGGATCATCAGTGTTAGAGCTAAAATTAGCATGTTTAATGTGATTTTCATGCTTCCAGGGGCTCAGAAAGTGAATTAAATACTATTTGGAGGCATTTAATGTTCAAGCAAAAACAGCTGATTTTTGACAAAAGAGATAACACCCCCCCATTACGTCATGCTTCAGAAATGTGGAAAATGGTACGTTTTCAAATGTTTTATTTTTGAACGTCAGTTTACCTTTGTAGGTGGATCATCAGTGTTAGAGCTAAAATTAGCATGTTTAAAGTGATTTTCATGCTTCCAGGGGCTCGGGAAGTTAATTAAATACCATTTGGAGGCATTTAATGTTCGAGCAAAAACGGCTGATTTTCGACAAAAGAGATAACACCCCCTCATTACGTCATGCTTCAGAAATGTGGAAAATGGTCCGTTTTCAAATGTTTTATTTTTGAACGTCAGTTCACATTTGTAGGTGGATCATCAGTGTTAGAGCTAAAATTAGCATGTTTAATGTGATTTTCATGCTTCCAGGGGCTCAGAAAGTGAATTAAATACTATTTGGAGGCATTTAATGTTCAAGCAAAAACAGCTGATTTTTGACAAAAGAGATAACACCCCCCCATTACGTCATGCTTCAGAAATGTGGAAAATGGTCCGTTTTCAAATGTTTTATTTTTGAACGTCAGTTCACATTTGTAGGTGGATCATCAGTGTTAGAGCTAAAATTAGCATGTTTAAAGTGATTTTCATGCTTCCAGGGGCTTGGGAAGTTAATTAAATACCATTTGGAGGCATTTAATGTTCGAGCCAAAACGGCTGATTTTCGACAAAAGAGATAACACCCCCCCATTACGTCATGCTTCAGAAATGTGGAA